>NC_134366.1:30972710-31573146 GCF_035582795.1 Mycteria americana | reverse complement strand
TGTGTCATCCCTTGAGTGATCTTTGTTTCTGTTCCCAAGTGTTATGGAATAAAACCAGGAAGGATTCTTCATGAAGTAGATAGATACACCCTGCGCCCACTGAATGAATTAATAATGACCATCAACAAGCCATTGCAGTACACTTGTCTTTGTCTTGATGCTTTAATGCTACATGATCACCTCATAATGCTATGTTGAACTTACTTTCTTAACATCTTAAGATGATAATATGATATGAATGGCACAACATTATGATTCATCATAGAACTATCATATCACTTGGGAGAGGCACACTTTAGTCGGATAAGACACTGCTAGGCAGATTTCTTCCTATTTGATTCACTACAGCCCAGTTCAGTTAACAACTGCTCTCCAAAAACATACTGCTAAAATTATACAGCAAAAAATGCTTCAGATCTAAGCTGCTTTGGCTCAAGCCTACAGACCATCCCAAGTATGACGTTAAAAACCTAGAAAATATACCAATGAGACTGTAGGTATTTATGTTTTTCTTCCAGAATCCCAACATGCAGACCTGTATTCAACAGGCTGTGCTGGTACAATGCCAAACCAGCCCTGTGTAGTCCAAAGATATTCCTGCAGTGGGATGTGGATAGATCTAGAAAGACTGTACAGTCAGTCATCTTTTTCTCTCTAAATCCAGGCTACCTGAGAGACACACTAGGGACAAAGAAGGTTCCTCTAGAAAGCAGATTGGATACATACATAAAGACACAGCATGAATTTCTGACTCCAAGGGCAAGTTTTCTCATTCCAGGTTTCAAGCTGATGTGAGCTAAAAGTTTTTCTTTAGGCTACGGATCATATTTAAAGTATATCTTTAAGAAGTATTGTGTAGAAGGGGAAATGTTTCTGCTGTTTGATTTCTATTGATGACTGGTACAATGTCTTTCATAAGCACCAAAAAAACATGACCCAGTATACAGCTGACAAAGAGTTTCACTTTCTACTTAAAAGTAACTTTTCTGATGGTAGAAGTAACACTGCCACTAATGTAGCATTACTCTACACAACAGTGTAAATGGCAAAACATAGAGTAGCAGCTTATCCCGTAACAGAATAAACTAGGTAGGTAGAATACAATTTAATACAACACAAAAATTACCTCTACTTTCCCTGAACCATCATCTACCATGTTATGCTGGGCAGCCATTTGTGGAGACTCATGTAACTTGGTAGCATCAAATTCAATCTGCTCAATTTTAGCCACGCTCTCTGTGACATATACTTTGCCAAAGCCATCACTTTGATCTTTATCCTTCCAGTCTTTGAAAAATTGTTTGAAAATTGGCGTTTCACCTCCTTCTGGAAGGACTTGAATCTGAAATGAAGCAAGACACATGAAATGGAAGGACAACAAAACTGACACAGTTACTCGAACAGAAACTTTTCTGAATTATCTGTTAGTGAAACATTGCCCTTATGTCTTAGAAGCCCTTAAAAATATTTTTTTGCTGATTTGAAAACAAAGTCTTTAACAGAGCTCATGCTCTCTGGTATCATCTCATAAATAGATCGCACCTGTGTGTTGGCAGGATAATTCATCTGCTGTATGAATTGTTCAGCATTCTTCATGGCAGCTTTTCTCTCTTGTGGGTTAGCATCTTTGCCTGGTTAAAACAGAAGGATAACAATACATGGGAAAGGGCAGCGAGCTCACAAACCCTGCAAAAACAAGATGTCCTTGAGCCAGGTTCTCTTCAACATTGCTCTTGCCTCAATTTCGAACACACACAAATGCTGGACATAGCATGAGCAATAAGATTCATACAAAGTTGAATGGCCAAAACAGTACCTCAGTGGCTTTGAAAACAGTTAAAATAAAATAAAATTAAAAAAAAAAAAAAAAAAAGAGGGCGTTGTTTGTTGCTTAGTGTGTGTGTTTCTATCAAAAAATGCCATTCATAATATCTGCTTGGTTCAAGGTACAAGAACGCCCTGGCTCTTTTCTCTGAATCTCCCCTTGCTGGGCTGCAATGTAGTAAATAAAGCTGCTGTCCAGAACTGCCTTCACTTCTGCAGGCAGTGCCACAGTCTGACTAAAAGAAACTCCCATTTCGTCTGGCTGAGCTGTGCAGTTTACCACCACCCTTCCCCATCCACTGCTCCTTGTTCAGCCTTGTTCAGTGTTAGACATCTCTGAAAGTCTCTGTGGGATGATATTGTGTAGGAGATCTGTGTCCCAGCTGGCTGTCAATGACTATACTCCAAAGACCTCTTAGTCTAATATGATGGTCTGATAAGCTATTCATTGAATTCCATTTTGGAAGAGAGTATTAGCGAAGTAATTCACACTCCTCAGCTTAGTGGTCTGAAGATTTCCAGCAGAGATGATAACTGCAGCCTCCCAGTGCAAGGGTGAGACTCACAGACTAATGGGGTTTTTCCACACATTATTGTTACCAACAGTAGCAAAGTGAGGATGCACAGAGGAGCACATAAGGCCACATTCAAAGGGCCTAAATTGTATTTTATTTATTTTATGCCTGATCCTATTGGCTTGGTTCTTCTAGCAGCTGTCAGGCCGAGAGTGAAAACCAGGAATCAGGGGGTCAGGTAGGCCATCTGAGCACAGCGCTCCCCAAATTCTCTCTTTTAAAGGATGTTTCCCTAACTGCAAATGAAGTTTTCAAGCAAAATGCTTACAAAGCTTCCTGGACTGACTTCAGCAGTTTGACAACTGCATCGATTAATTATTTGCTATTGCACATGGTAAAAAGAAATGCAAATGCCACAGAATCATTAATATACTGCCTCAGACAAAAAAGGGGAGATACTCAGCACTGGCTGCAATGGCAGCACCACAACAATCCACCTACAAGGTGTCCAGACCTGATTCCCCAGTAGTATTCTTCTCCTGGGAAATGTTCAGTCAAAGCAATTGCAGACACTCCTACAAGCATTGATGATACCACAGAGAAATATTCACAAGGAAAAAAGAAGCATCAAAGTATTTGCAAGCTTGTGCTTTTAGTTGACACCTGGGACACTCACCTTTCAATTTCACACCTCTGTGGAGCAATGTATGGAAATACAATATCTACCCATTTTCATAAAATCATTAAGGTTGGAAAAGACCTCTAGGATCATCTAGTCCAACCATCAACCCAACACCTCCATGGCTACTAAACCATGTCCTAAAGTGCCACATCTACATGTTTTTTGAACTCCTCCAGGGATGGTGACTCCACCACCTCTCTGGACAGCCTGTTCCAATGCTTGACCACCCTTTCCGTAAAGAAATTTTTCCTAATATCCAATCTAAACCTCTCCTGATGCAACTTGAGGCCAGACTAAACAACCCCAGTTCCCTCAGCTGCTCCTCATAAGACTTATGCTCTAGACCCTTCACCAGCTTCGTTGCCCTTCTCTGGACACGCTCCAGCACCTCAATGTCTCTCTTGTAGTGAGGGGCCCAAAACTGAACACAGTATTCGAGGTGTGGCCTCACCAGTGCTGAGCACAGGGGCACGATCTCTTCCTGCTGGCCACACTATTCCTGATATAAGCCAGGATGGTATTGTCTTTCTTGGCCACCTGGGCACACTGCTGGCTCATATTCAGGCAGCTGTCAACCAACACCCCCAGGTCTTTTTCAGCCAGGCAGCTTTCCAGCCACTCTCCCCCAAGCCTGTAGCATTGCATGGGGTTGTTGTGACCCAAGTGCAGGACCCAGCACTTAGCCTTGTTAAACCTCATACAACTGACCCCAGCCCATTGATCCAGCCTGTCCAGATCCCTCTGCAGAGCCTTCCTACCCTCAAGCAGATCAACACTCCCGCACAACTTGGTGTCATCTGCAAACTTACTGAGGGTGAACTCAATCCCCTCATCCAGATCATTGATAAATATATTAAACAGAACTGGCCCCAAAACTGAGCCTTGGGGAACACCGCTTGTGACCGGCCACCAACTGGATTTAATTCCGTTCACCACAACTCTCTGGGCTCGGCCATCCAGCCAGTTTTTTACCCAGCAAAGAGCACACCCGCCTAAGCCATGAGCCACCAGCTTCTCTAGGAGAATGCAGTGGGAGACAGTGCCAAAGGCTTTACTAAAGTCCAGGTCGATAACATCTACAGCCTTTCCCTCCTCCATTAGGCGGGTCACCTGGTCGTAGAAGGAGATCAGGTTGGTCAAGCAGGACCTGCCTTTCATGAACCCATGCTGGTTGAGCCTGATCCCCTGGTTGGCCTGCACATGCCTGTTGAGCTCGAGATGAACCACTCCACAATTTTCCCCAATACCGAGGTCAGGCTGACAGGCCTGTAGTTCCCCAGATCCTCCTTCTGACCCTTCTTGTACATGGGCATCACACTGGCAAGCCTCCAGTCATCTGGGACCTCCCCTGTTAACCAGGACTGCTGATAAATGAGGAGAGTGGCTTGGCAAGCTGCTCTGCCAGCTCCCTCAGTACTCTTGGGTGGATCCCATCTGGCCCCAGAGACTTGTGAATGTCCAGGTGGTGTAGCAGGTCGTTAACTGCTTCCTCCTCAATTATGGGGGGTTTATTCTGCTCTCCAGCCCTGTCTTCTGGCTCAGGGGGCTGAATACCCTGGGGATAACTGGTCTGACTATTAAAGACAGAGGCAAAGAAGGCATTAAGTACCTCAGCCTTTTCCTCATCCTTGGTGGCAATGTTCCCCCCCCCCATCCAATAAAGGAGGGAGGTTCTCCTTGGCTCTCTTTCTGTTGTTAATGTATTTGTAAAAACATTTTTTATTATCTCTTACAACAGTGGCCAGATTGAGTTCTAGCTGGACTTTTGCTTTTCTAATTTTCCCTCTGCATGACTTGACAAGATCCCTGTATTCTTCTTGAGTGGCCTGCCCCTTCTTCCAAAAGTGGTAAACTCTCCTCTTTTTCCTGAGTCCCAGCAAAAGCTCCCTGTTCAGCCAGGCCGGTCATCTTCCCTGCCGGTTTGTCTTATGGCACATGGGGACAGCCTGCTCCTGCGCCTTTAAGACTCCCTTCTTAAAGAATGCCCAGCCTTCCTGGACCCCTTTGCCCTTCAGGACTGTCTCCCAAGGGACTCTCTCAACCAGTGTCCTGAACAGGCCAAAGTCTGCCCTCCGGAAGTCCACGGTAGTGGTTTTGCTCATCCCCTCCTTACTTCGCCACGAATCGAGAAATCTATCATATCATGGTTGCTAAGCCCAAGACGGCCTCCAGCCACCACATCTCCCACCAGTCCTTCTCTGTTTGTAAACAGCAGGTCAAGCAAGGCACCTCCCCTGGTAGGCTCACCTACCAGCTGTGTCAGGAAGTTATCTTCCACACATTCCAGGAACCTCCTAGACTGTTTCCTCTCTGCTGTGTTGGATTTCCAGCAGACGTCTGGTAAGTTGAAGTCCCCCACAAGAACAAGGGCGAGCGATTGTGAGACTCCTACCAGCTGCTTATAGAATGTTCCATCTGCCTCTTCATCTTGGTTGGGTGGTCTATAACAGACACCCAGCAGGATATCTGCCTTGTTGGCCTTCCCCCTCATCCTTACCCATAAGCACTCGACCTTATCGTCATAATAGCCGAGTTCTACACAATCGAAACACTCCCTGACATACAGAGCCACCCCACTGCCTCTCCTTCCTTGCCTGTCCCTTCTGAAGAGCTCATAGCCATCCATTGCAGCACTCCAGTCATGAGAGTCATCCCACCACTTTTCTGTGATGGCAACTAAGTCATAGCTATCCTGCTGCACAATGGCTTCCAGCTCCTCCTATTTGTTGCCCATGCTGCGTGCATTGGTGTAGATGCACTTGAGCTGGGCTGTTGCTTTCACTCCCAACATTGGCGTGCCACCCTTAGGCTCCTCTCTAGTGAGCCCGGTTACATCCCCTTCAAACCTTTTTCAAACCTTCAGTGTCCAGATTTTGTCCCAGAAGATAGGGATTTGATGACACTATACAGAACTTGTAGCATTCTTTATGTTTGCTTTGTAATTGCCACTTGGATAAGTGTAATACTACTTGGTGCCATTTAAGCACCCAAGCTTACAGATACCTCAAAAATAGCCAGGAGATCCTTAGTTAAGACTGTCTTGAGGCCCTTACCCAAGTGAGCAATCCCTGTCCGCTGACTGCACGAAGGAAGAACCGTGTGCAGTGTACTGTGTCCAGCCAGTATTAAATTCTTGCTAGTGTCCCGAGGGTATTGTGTCAACAGCTGAAATATGTCTGTGTAGCTTCTGCACTTGCAACAGAAGTGATCTCTTACCTTTCCACACAAAGATCTTCCTTGCAGCACCATTGTCCAAAATGAAGCACTCCTCAGACAAAAGCATAGCCATGGAGAAGGGGTTTTCCTCTGCCACCACGGACACCTTCATGGATCCACTTGCGTCTGACACCTAAGAAAGCAATCATTTCAAATTTATATCAACTCTGGCTTTTATAACAAAACTAATTTCTGCTCCCAAAATTACTATAAAAATCAGTTGCCATTCCTATATAAATGTCTGTATGAAATTTGTGTGCTGCTGGAAAGATAGGCTAACGATTTTTGTTGTTGTTGCATTTCATTTTACATCCAACAGAGGGAGATGTAGTGTTAATTTTAATGAGTTTGTTGGATCCCTGTCTCACAACTTAAAATAAATCCATTTCTCTTCCACTTTCAGTTCAACTGCTCATTCAGTGAACAACTCACAGTTAAAAATCCGTATTTTCTTGAGCCCCTCCTATATGCTCAGCTGAACTGGTGGAGTCCCTAGGTGTCATCTGCTACCAAGCAACCCTCACTGAAGCCAAAGGTACACGTACATGCTGAACAAGAGCATTTGAAATTATAATAAAATAGTCCTACACTGATATTAACAAGTGAAATACCTACATTTATAACCTACAGTTCTTTAACTGGAAACTGTAATATAAGACCTGTTGCAGAATCTGCTTTCTAACCTCTACCACCACTGTAAGTTCATGTAGACCTTTAAAACCTTTTAAAATTCACTCCTGCATGGCTGAAAAGACCAGTTATTACTACTGAAAGGAGTTATTACTATTGTAATATTACGTTATTACTATTTGTTATTACTATTGTAATTATAAGTTATTACTATTGTAATTTTATTACTAATAACATTAGTAATATTATATAATATTAGTAAATATAATATTAAAGATAATAAAATATTAAAATTAAATTAAATTAATATTAAAAATCTAATAGTAAACATAATATTAATATAATATTAGTAAAATTAGTAACTTGTAATTTTATTACAAGTTATTACTATTGTAATTTTAAATACACCATTATATCTTATATTGTATATTATGGAAGCACAAGACAGAAATTACCACTGCATACAACAAATAAAAATCAACTATTATATCTACTGCGAGGGCTCACCGTAGACCTGTTTCCTGACTTTGACGCTCACTGTTATATTGCAGCACATTTAAATTTAGCTAACAGAGCTCTGTTAGCAGGACTCCTGTACTTAAAGGAATTTATTAGATATCCACAGAATTTCCTGAGAGTTATTAGGATTCCAAAATTCACTGCAAGCACTTTTCTCTTCTCTAGCATTGTCTTATTAGAATGGTCCTTATCATGCATGCAGGCCTTCTTTTTCTTCTTTCTTTTTTTTTTTTTTCCTAAAATCCTGCTATATAGATAAATATGTGCCAGATTTTTTGGCAAGAATGGAATGATTAATGGGAACTAAATACAGCACATAGACAACAAGGACTAAAAATGGGCTTGTGACAACAATTTGTACATACAGGCTTCTTGTAAGCCCCAGCCACACATATGGGTAGGGGAAGAATCACGTAATAGGCAGAGAGAGATGTGGCTCCATCCTGCTGTGGTCTGTGGGGTGCAGAAGCTGCGGAGGGAGTGACTCACCCTCTCTCACACTTCACAGCAGCTTCGAAGCTAGTGTAGATGGCATCTAAAAGGTCACACACATGGGGATCCAGCAGCACTTAGTGCTGTCAGAGTGGTGCCACTTGTTGACCAAACCCTTCTTGTTAAGCGACTATAGGGAAGGGAAGAAAGTACATTGTATGCCACTGAAAGATTCTTTTCTGTCACACAAGGCAACCTCATTGCATGAACCAGAGCACAAAGTGCTGAAGATAAAGGTCCAGGTCTCAATGCTAATGAGAGCTTGTAAAAAAAACACTCTTCTTGCAGTCTTCAGGAGAAAATAATCTTTTTCTATTGGGAGGCGGGAGGATAAAGTCTTTTCTAGATTTCATTAAAAACATCCCCCTTTTCCAAACAATTTCTCACTTCTTTTCTCAAGTGGGAGAATATGAAAGAAGGGGGAGCTGTGGAAAAAAAAAAAGAGGGAAAATACAGGCCTGGAAATAGTTCAGGGTTTTTTCAGAAAAAGAAGAAGAAATAGTTGTGTAGCCTTGTATATAGGTAAGATACTGTATTGTTAGTTCAAAGAATAAATTCCATGCCTCTTCTAGGAAAGAGCAGCAAGTCTATCATGATGCGAGGAAAAAATCATAAGTTTACTCAATGTAATCATACAATTCCTACTGATTTAAATGGAGTAAATATTTAATCTATTTTGTTTATAAGTAATTTTTCTGGCAGTGGCACTGTCCTAGTCAGTATTAAGCTATGGCAGGTGAGGAAGGAGGAAAAGACCATTGCAAAAGAAAGGAGTTTTGCATTCAAATTCCTTTGGATTTATATATAAAATATAACATAACTGTCCATCTCTCTGCTAAGAATAACTAAATCATATATGACTACTAAAACTCTCACTGTTAAAATCAAGAAGACAGGAAATATAGTTTGATTTAAGACCAGTTAATTCTTCTTTGACCTGCACTGAGTGGTTCATAGGCCACGCTTAACTTGTTTCCTGAGTAAACAGGACTGTAATCCATTTTTTTCCCTCCAACTACCTGGGCTGTCTTGATTGACATCCGTTGAGAAACTTATCCATTGGCTGCAAATCAACTACCACAACTGCAGTTCTGTAACTGAAGCCAGAACTCCATATATGAAGGATGAATGAATGCATGAATACTGTTGAGTGTACCTAACTTAAATAAATAACTAAATAAATAACTTACCATATATAGTTTAGCGCTTCTCCTGTTTGTAATATCAGCCAGCTCATCATCATCATCACCACACTCGGGAAGCGCTGGCTTGCTCCCTAAAACCTGTACAACAAAGGAATAACAAATTCAGAGGGAGAATAAGTGCTGCAGTATAAATACCTAAACACCGTAACGTGTTGTCCCAGTAACCGATTAATCGGGATCATCTTTACATATAATCCAGTCCAAATCCAAACTCATGGGTGACTTGTTCACAAGCACATGGATAATTTTAAATAACTGTGTCAGATCTCCAGCAGCTTTAGATCTACATGCTGTCTCTCCTGCAGGCCAACTTGCAGGTTGTCTATAGACTAGGATAGGAAATGATACATAGAGAAAAGCTGCAAAGGATACATACACACACAAATACACAGGATAGAAAGGTTTATGTGATCCTATTCTATGTGTGTGTTTGTATGTCTGTCTTTCCCTTTTCCTCCCAGTAACTTCTAAACTGTCGGCAAGCAAGTCTTACAATTTTTGGAATTATATTACTCTTAAAATGTTTAACAATACTAAAATTAAAGCTGACAAAGTGCAATATATGAGTTGAAATTATCTTTTAAAATATTTCAATTGACAATATAAAATATCAGATTATGAGTTCAAAAATCTTAAAAATTACAGATTTTTAATCCCACTTTAAGGGGGAAACATTAGCTAACGTCTTGAAGAAAAATTTATGGGGCGAGAAAAACATTTTCTTGCTCCACCACCAGGATATCAATTTTAACACTGTGGTTGTTTTACATCATAGTAGTTTTACACCATGGGTAATGTTATAACAACTATCACTACAAGAAATTTACAGAGGTTCATCAAGACTAAATTATGGTCAGGTAGTCATTAGATCCTAGTTACTCTTTCTTAATGATCTTTCTGTAATGATTCATATATGACCAGATCCAAATATTACATTCAGAATATTATGGATTTCTATGAAGTTATGTCCCAGAGTGAAGGTAGTAGTAATTGATACGTCTGAGTAACTAAATATTAACATCAAGTACAAGGGCAGTGCCAGCCTTCCTACTGACACCATGCATTTGCATATAACATGGAGTAACACGCAAAAACACTGTAAATATTTGATAACAGGGAAGCCTGACAAAGCATACAGCTGCAAAGAATTTGGAAAAAAACCAATATAGCCTAAATATTTAATATAAATCTGCCATCTGTGGAGTTTCCTGACCTGGTAAAGCCAGTAAAATAGGGGAAAAAAAAAAAAAAAAGCCTTGTTAAGTGTGATTGCTGCAGTTTAAGCTAAAATATTTTACTTCTGAGTCGTTGAAGACAAGAAAGTAACACCCTGAGTGTTTAAGAAAGATGTTACCAGTACCTCTTCAGTAGCTATCGGTCAACATTTCCTGAATTTATGCTACATGGGTGCAGATTTACTAATGTATAGGTCAAGTAGGGCTACATGTTCATAGCAGAGTGCCACCATGCTGGTGAACGGCTAGAAACTGTGGGCATATGTGGCATATCAGCACATATCTGAAAATGTTTCCCTTCCTAGATTTTCACACTAACCAGCAGCCTACACACAAGCCGTAGAGCACCAAGAATAATGTTGTCTTTGTAATGCAAGGGTCAGAAAATTGCCAAATAACAGGCATGCATCTTTACCTGAACAGACACTGAATAGGTTTCAGGGTTTTATAACATTTGATTTTCAGTAACAATTAAGAGGGTAAAAGAGTCCTGTTAATAAAACTTCCAGAAGTCCATGCTCACTAGTTCTCTGCTTAATTAGGTATTTCCAGAAAAAAATACACAAAAAAAAATACACAACAGTTGTGATTCCTGATACAGTTAAAGTCAGCGTTTTCCCTTGCCATGCATATAGAATATCTGTGGCACGACAATTATTTTACAGCTTTGTTGTAAGTCGCTTAAAGTGATATAAAAAAACCTGCTCTTAAAATTTTCTGCTTGCCCAAGTGTCTTTGAAAACTATGCAAGTGTCACTCTGAATATTTTTAAACAAGGCTAAATAGTGCCTGTTGGTGTTTGGCACAGAGAGGGGGGTCAAAACCTCCTTTGCGCAGGTGCAGTTAGAGGTATGAGATGAACTGCCCTGGAACGGGCAGAGACGTTCTGGTTCTGGGGAAATCCATTCACAATTCCCTAAACAGCAGCTTGCAGAGTAGCTTCTAGGGCCAAAGCTAGCCCTGTGCTTCAGCATAGGTGAGCAGAAAAGGAACATTACTCATTTTTGTAATTCTGCAGTTTCTCAGAGAAGCCCAAAAATAAATGGAGAAGGGTCTTGAGGGTGCTCCCTTCTCCTGCGTTCTGAGTCGCAGTTGCATTTTGGTCCTGGCATTTTGGCATTTGGCATGATCCTGGCATTTTGGTGACCCTTGTTAAGAAGGGACAAGATGTGCTGCTCCTCCTACCAGATAAGAAAATCCCGGACTTGTGTGGAGGGCTGTGCAGCCATTAGAATAAGCCTTGAGTTGAATCACTAATGGCTATGTATACCCCTGTGTGTTGGTATCAAAACCAGAAGATGATACAAGGTTAAAATTACCTAAGGCATGTGAAGACACCAATTGTGAAGAGATGCAGCATGCACTATATATACTCAATATATGAAGTGATACAGTATGAAATATATATAGTCAGTGCACTTCTGTATTGCTAGGAACAACTTATGTCATTCCCAACATGCATTAATTTCAGCCAGTTTGTCTTATAGACTGGAGGATGAGACAGATCATGGAAGGAAAAATTCTGTGCTTAAACAGAAAGCAATTTATGCTGAAAAAAATGTTAAGTTCTGTCCCAAAGAAATGCCTTCCAGAGAAGCTGTCTTTCCCCCTTCTAAGGCAAACTCCTGTGCTAGGGCTGAGTCCACGCGCAGCCACACATATGCCTGAATGTTATGACAACTGATAATTTTATCAATAAGATTACGAAGTGTGTATTGAACAACAGCTAACTGCTATGCTGGAATTGGGTTGTAGCATTACCTAAGCATATGGCTGGCTGAGTTGCAGCTCTCCAGGGCACCTCACGCTTTATACAGATAATTCTCATTGATGCATTAAAAATAAATCATGCCAGCTGAGACTATAGTCAAAGGCTCCCAAAGCTTTTCAGCAAGGTTCCCCAATAAAATGACTTAAACCAACAGACAGTTTAAAGGACATTGAGTCTTCTGATTCTTATCTACATATACTCAGTTTCACACAGATCCTGCGGCAGCTACGTACACAGGACCTTGCTCATATGATTCTCCCTATACAGACAGTCAGGCTGCTCCACTGGGTCTTTACGTCTTACGACCCAGTGTACTGACAGCCCTAGGGTGGCTCTCCTCGGCTGCTCTGAGGTTTGAGACCCTGACTCGCAAACCTGCCAAGAATTCAGACCCACAAATCCACCCTACACACCTGAAAATAGGAATGCTATCTTGGGGACGCAAAACAGCCTAGCCACACTTTTCCCCAGACATCCAACCATATTGGCAACTTCAAACCATACCTCTCATAAATAAACAGGTGCACACACAGCTTTTGAAACCACTTTTAAAATAATTATTATTATTATTATTATTATTATTATTATTATTATTATTATTATTATTATTATTTACTGCAGCAGAAATAATGTGAAGAAACAATTAGGGGCCCTGAAAGCATACCCATGCCCCAGCTTCTTGATTCTTTGGGCTTAGCTTCTTTCTTTGCAGCTGCTGATTTCCAAACCACAGAGACTCTTCATATCACTTGACCTTATCTGCTGCTGATGGACTGAGGTGTCAAACCACCCCTCGCTCTCTGTTGCTCCACCACAGAATGATGCTTATCCTCTCCCCACCATCGCTTCTTGTATGCAGGCTTATCAGAGTCCTGAAGAAACTAGCATGAGCAACTCTGGCCTCAGCGAAGGTGCACACAGGCGTAGTGCCGCTATTCTGCAGTGACCTCCAGCGTACACACTCTAACTTCACGGTATATGTGAAGCTGTTTAACCACTCGAGGCTTAATCTGCTTCACAGCTATTTCAGACTAAGACATGCCCATAGCTGGCTACAGCACAGCCTACCTTGCTTTACATGGCTATAGCCTAATGCCAGCTTGCCTCTGAATGAGAGCATCAGATTGCTGAGTTAGCATTGTTTTAGCAAAAGTATTCGTTACCTTCACACCTTTAGAACTTGTCTACGGGGGGTATAACAGGAAGTCAATCTGCATTCATTTTAAAAGTTTTGGGGTTCTAAGTTCTGTTAAACCTTTGTGTTGACGCTCTTAGGTTAGTGCAAGAATATCATAGCGGAAACCAACAGAACATCAGTTCCTCTGAAACAACTGCCCAAGTTCACTCTCATCTTGTGGTAAATGTAACGTAGCTTATCCTGCCTGCAAAACCGTAATCCCCTTTCATATCCTCATGTGCATGAGCTCTTCTCTGTAAATATCTGCACCCCCTCAGAGAAGTGCAAAATATGGAGCCAAAGCTTTTACTGACAAGTGAAATTCCACTCTGTTGTCCTTAAAAAAGAATAGAAGAAGTCACAGACAAAAGGTTTCTCATTTGTAGGAATGTGACAAAGTAAATAACTTAAGATAAACTCATCAAAAGAAGAATTTTAGCAAACATTGTCTTCATAACTGGAGAAGCCAGCTCTGCATCATAAAATAGTTGATATTGATTTAATGGGAGCAAGAAGTTTAAAGAGCTCGGTGAGGCTGAAAATCCAACTAGGAAAACAATACTTGAAGAACCCGTCAGATAAAGGTTAATTAAGAGAGAAAACCAGTTTTGTACAGTTTAACTTGTGTACGCTAGCACTGTGTTTGTGTTTCTTCTTACTATACACAGTTTGGGTTAGGTTTCTGGGTCTGAAACTGAACTATTTGTTGTGGCTGTGATCCCAAGTGTCAGATCTCAAAAACACTCAAATTCCCTTCTTTATATGCTAGCAACAGAAAGAAAAGCAAAACATTTACATAGCTTAAAGCTGTCTTGTGGGCCTGACATTTATTACTTAATACTTTTGGAAAACAATCAGGATTAGTAGCTCATCATTTACTCTCTTGCACGCTCTGACATAAGCAAGTATATCCTGCTCCTGCAAACTCAAGGTACACATGTAGGCTGTGACAGAGAATAAATCCTCCGTGCAGGACAATAGGTCTGAACTACAGGCACAGCGTGAACTCATTGGTAGATAAAGGCTTAGATTTTTATTAACCTTCAAAGCAGAGAAGAATGTTACAAGGAATGTCTCTCTGAAATAAATATTGCCTCAAATATCTACTCTGGTAGCCAGTAAAAGGAAAAAATCCAGCAGAGGGAGGAATGGATGAACATGATGCAGGCTAGTAACCACCTGGCTGACCCTGGGTACCAGTGCAGACATGTGCCCAGAGGATCATCAGGCAAAGGTGGCTTTAGGGCTTCGCTGCTAAAGTAACTGGCTATAGTTTCATTTCTAATCATTTTGGCCTAGTCGTTCTCCTGCCAGAGCACAACCACTGCAGAGGATATTCTGGTCCAGACAAAACCGACTTCTGACATTGGTCAGATTATGAATAGCCAAATATGCTTATTTCACTGGTTATTGTAATCTGGAACTCTTTCCATCAATCTGAGCAAACACTCATGGTCTTAGAAAAAATTATACTACCAACAGGAAAAAAAATCCCTTCAGTAAACTGCACCCAGGTAGCTAGCAGGATTTCTGCCTGAAATTGCCTCTCACTAGCAATTCCAGCAACAACAGATCTCATTACATGCTCACCTTGAGCAGAAGACCTCCCACCTGCCTGAACAGAGACTGAAAATGAGATGGAAACAGCCATAATGTACTGAGAAGCGGACACAAAAGAATGTTTTATGCTAACAAACAGTTCTGGCACATTGTTAATTTTGTTTGTTTGTTTTACCATGTAATTTATCAAAAGGACTTTCTGATGCTAAGGTCTAAACCTGATCTGTATGCATTCGGCTTGCTATAAAATAGCAAAACACATCAGTTGCTCATAGCACTTTTGATGCATAAATTATGGCCTACATTTTTAGCCAGTTTCTGTTGTCTCAGGAATTTCAAATGCAAATCACAATTTTATTCATAGCTCTATGCTTAACTTCCTAAAAACAGGGCATTAGGCTTTGGCAGTTTTTCATACAATATTTGAAACTTTGCATATCTGTCAGCGATAATTCAAGCAATAAAGCCTTTATTGGTATGATAACAGTATTCTAACATTAATTTTCTGCTCTGTGAAACAGGCCACAGATAACATGTTCACAAAAAAAGTATCTAGATCAGTCCTGAGAGTATAAATTCAATGTTTTTCAATAGTTTGCCTCCGAGGTAAAACAAGCTACCTTCTGTCCTGCTGCGACTGCACAGCTGGCAGTATCTAAGCTAGCTATTTACACTGAGATCGGGTATGCATGAAATGAGTTGAGGAAACCCCCAGCCTATGTTATCTTCAAATGTCTGGCTTTTAGGGTGCCTCCAAGATGAACAGTGATGCCACACTAAAGAAACCGGGAGGATGAATGGCAGTAACTATGCAACCACAGCAGACTTTTTCTAATCGTTACTGCTGCTGAACACCGAGAATTGAGCTGTTCAGGGACCTGCCTACCTGCAGCATAATTAAAAATACAATAAGCAATCAACCCTACATGTTTTTTGCATTTATACTAACCCTTTCTACCTCATTTTTTTAATCTTACTCCTTTGTTACATCCTCCTCTGATACCAGCAGAAGTATTAGAAGTGAGACCCAAATCCCGCAGAGACTTGTGCGTGGGCTTGAGATCCTTGTTTTTTCTGCTTTATTGGGACATAAAGCTAGGCACATATTGAAGTCTTTGTAGCTTTGCAGATCTCAGTTTGAAAGCCTTGTGGATAAAAAAACCTCATGCGCTGCATGACAGTGCATGCTTAAGTGTTGGAAAATAATGGAAATAAATCAGTAACTAATGCCAATAGGGAGCCTCAGACAACAAAGAATATTTATCTGCTAAAATCGACAAAACTCCCAGCTTTTCGTTCCTTAAGCGCCTCCACTTTTGCAGCAGGGCATCTGCAGTGCCACCACGCAGGCTGGTCCCGAGGCTGTGGCAGGCTGGACCATATCGATATTGGGGTAAAAAGAGGAGTATGGCAAATACTCTGTGAAGCTTGAAGCAGCAGGGAATGAGCTGGAGGCAGCAGCAGGTGATGGGCAGTCAGCGACCCTGCTAGAAAACCAGTGTTCCCAGGGGATCTGTAGCGGCTGGAGGGAGAGGCAGGCAGCCCTGGTACACAGCAGCATTAGGGCGAGCAGAGGGAGCTGCAGCGAGGTGTTTCAGCACTCAGTCCATGAGATGGGAAGGTGGAAAAAGCTACTCAGGGCACTGAAATATTTTCCCAGTGCACCACTAGCTGTATTCACACGCTCAGAATTTGCAGTCCCGTACAGCCCAACAGGTCAGGTATGCCAGGGGATCCTCTCTGGTATGACACCCACACTCTTGCATCCAAGACAGAGCACAGACTGGGACTCTAGTGTTTAAGAAAGTAAAACAGAGAGTATTTTGATAGATTTTCTCTAATGCCTCCTACTGAATCTTGAAATAAATTCAATATTTATTAGGACAGAAAAAGAGAGAGCAAGAATGTTTCTTTCACCTGGTTGTAGAGGAGATACATCCTGCTTAGCTCAGAAAATCATTTCCTCCTGCTAGTTTAGGTGCCCTCCACCAACTGGTTTCTGGTTTTAAGTTCCTACATCTCCTCAAATTTTGTGTAAAGGAGCCAAAATGTTCAACAAAGGGGCTATGTTGAACACAGCTCTTAAAAATTAGAAGTTGCAGCATTGATTACTGCAATATTTAAATCCATCTTATGTAATTTTATCTACCTCTTATTATTACAGGCAAAGCCAGGTAGTATCATAGTCATAGGCAGTTATGTAAGCAAAAGACCTGGCCCTAATAACCTGCTTTGCAGTAAATACAATAATTACATTTACATATTTCTTCAGCATTACACACTTGGGGGTGGTGGAAATACTGAACTGATCCCACAACATGTGGAACAGTTTCTTCTATACAGCTGTTCTTCACCCTTGCCCAGATGTGAGAGGACTTTTACTCCAGTGTTACACGGCCTGGATAGGAACAGCAATCTGTGCATATGCAGACTCCTCTGAAAAAAACCTACAAAGTTTTCCTCCCTGAGCCCTTCCTGCACTGCAGAATTTTCACTAAAGAAAATTCAAAGGCAACCTTGAGCAGAGATCCCTTGAGAGTTGCTCTGCACAGGGGTTGGGATGAGGCAGATGGGGGGGGGGGGGGGGGGGGGCAGAAAAAAAAAATCCTTTCAAGGTGTATTTGTCTGCGGGAGAGGCAGGATTCCAGGAACAGTGTATCTCTGAGCTTTTTATACAGCAAGGAAACTCTGCCCTTTCAGTTCTTCTCCATGAAATCCCCCCATTGCTAGAAAGTACATGGAAATTCTTCTTAATTATGCTCATTTAATAACTGAAAATTATGGTGGTTTTTCATCAATAGATTTCTTGATAGTCTAGCACAGAAAGGAAAAAAGCCATTACAAACTCCATTAATATTCTAACATGTAATTATAAGATTATAATTGACTAACATGGTAACCCTGCAAGCGCTACAGCTGAAGCAGAAAACAGAACAAAGATGAGTGGTTTTCTCACCCACAAGAATGCAAACGAGACACATTATAATTTAATTGCAAGCACTTCCAGAAATTCATCATGATTTTTAAAATTCACTAAAATACCTCGTATAGAAGCATCTTTCCTAGCATAAGAAATTAAGTTTTCAACCATCTATTATTACAGCTGTTCATAAACGATTTAGTTCATGCCATGCAGTACGATATGCCTGAACATTTTCCAAAGTAAATTTCTAATGCAGGCACTGAAATTCGTATTTAGAGACTTAATTAAAATCCTGACTTTCAGATGTACTTGCCACCTGCAGCTCCTATTCAGTTCACTGTCATTTACCTACCTGGCTTCAGGCAGCCAAGACTGAAAACTGCAGCTTGAAGAACATTATGGGTAACTCACAAGGTTGCTGAAGAGTCCTCCTACTACCCTCTGCTGCTCTCGGGCAAAACCCCTCCTGATTTTCTACTTGGGCCTGGGGAAAACACTGGGCCAAAGGCTCAGCTAGTGCAAAGCAGCTAAGCTATACCGAAATCCAAGCCATGCGTGTTTTATCTGAGTACAGGTTGTGTAATTAAGTCCTTTAAATGGGAATTTGCATCAAGAAAAAGGACTGTCCTTAATGAACGAGATACACTAGGTAATTAGAAAGAAAACAGGATGCCCAGTTTTGACAGCTTGAAACTGGCTCCCTGCAGATCAAGGGGTTTGTACTTTGTATCCACATTCATAGCCCATCAAAAATTTTAATTAAACACTGTAATGATTAATAAACTTCCACTCCTCAGAGTGGACAGATGTTGCTGTGAAATGCGCACAAGCACGTATAGTATTTTTCCCCCTGGACTATTTTGGGTTCGTATCCTACAAACTCTTACTGTTCAAAATGTGAAGACCCAAATTGTGTTCTTGCTGACACCTGCAAATATCCAAAACCATTCCAGCGAAGAAGTGTATTTGTTTTCCTGAGGGGTAAATTTGACCCATAGTTTCAAAGCAGCCTGAGAAAGTTGTCTGTTCATCTGAGTAGCTTATGCAACTACAGCTAGTAACTACAGCTAGTAGTTTTGCTATTTTCTGCCCATTAGCTTTCTTAAGTCTTTGCATTCTCATGAAAATGTAGTTAACTTCTCTGTGTGTGTCTGACCGAATAGCTCAGTCTTTGCATTGGGAACTGGTTCAATTTCCATTGTCCTCGCCTCTCTCTCAATGCACTTCTTTCTCTTTGCACTGGCTGTTCAAAGTCTGCCCTGCCCTGGGACTGAAACTGATTGCTAGTATTTATTTCACAAAACTCCCTGGAAGCTTGTCCATTTTTTCCAACTGTCTCAATTTAGATAACAAAAGATACTACTTTGGCTTGCATATTCCCAAAGCCGTGCATGTTTTGGCCTAATGTGACTTCATTGGTGTATTTTCATATTGGGCATTTTCTTGCTAGTGAACAGATCAGGCTAGACCAGAATAGTGACATGCAGTTCATAGCATTAGAGTAAAACTGTGTACAAGCTACATGATTAAACAATTGTTTAATCCCTAACAAATGCCTGCAATTTGATTACCCCTCCTCCTCTTCCTCCTGCATCGCCCTCACCCCCCCTGTTCCTCCACTCCTCTGTACACAAAACAAACAAACCTCTCCTTAGCATGACTTGACCTCATAATACAACCAAAAGCAAGGGAACAAGAAGAAATGCAAATGTTACGAGAGCAGCAATAGCAATTGTTACTTTCACAGAGTTGTGATGGCAGGTCCTACTCTTGCTGGCTCTGGGAAAGGAGCAGGTACCAAACCGGCGGGGCACACACTGCTCTTCGAGCCTTATGCAATGATCCATGTGATAGGACCAGAGCCCAGAGGAACCTGCCTAGCTCCTTCAGAGAAGCATGCCCTTGCATTGTCAAACCCATTTATGCTAGTCACAAGTCCCAGCCAGCCTTAGTTTTTCCCACCTACCTCACTGTGCTGCCCTAGGAAATTATCTTTGTTCTGTAGCAAATAATTTTTAGGGGCTTGAATTCAACAAGAAAGGAGGGGGTGGTCCTGCTCTTCTGTCCATATACCCAGAGACTTACCCAGCTAATTTAAGGTTTACTGGAGCTTGACATTGTGGTGATGTTTGCATTATTTGGGTCTCTAGAGAAGCGCCCTCTGTAACTTGCATTTGCAATGGGCTCTTCTTATTTTCTGTGCTCTTGACATTTTGTCCACATGACTGAGTTAGCACCATGTCGTGCTACCGGTCCCTTTCCAGTTACAGAGGTAGAAAGGTGTGACTGGCTGTAATATGATCAAACCATTCCCATACCTCCATGCCTAGTATTTATTCACACCACAGGCAAAAACAATCATCACTGAACACAATGGCGTTCAGGAATTCTCAGGATTAAGCATTTCTTAGGAGCTCGAAAGAAAAAGGAGGGAGGAGAAAGGCTGTGTTATCAGAAAGGAGGAATCGGTTCCCTCTGTTGCTCAATATTTAAACTAGCTGAATATTTACACAAGTATTTCATGAGAAGTGACTTTGCGCTCACCTGTTATAAGGCCACTAGAACTCTAACAAAACCAGGCACACGACAACTGCAAATGCTGAGCAAATAAAAGTCGTAGCACTTTTTGCTTAAAGGCAGAAGAGTAATTTCAAAGATGCGTACTAACATGATCCTTCATTTTCTTGTGGTTTTAGACCTCAGCAGCCACATTTCTCAGGTTTCATTGTTTCAGCCGTGACATCAAAAACCTTTACAAAAATGAAACAAAAGCCAAAAGCCTCAGCAGTAAAAACTGCAGCAATCGCAGGCTACCAAGAGCTGCAGTTTTAAGGGTGTCATTTGTGGGGAAACACTAAAACAGCCCTAAGAATCAGTTTTGACTGCACAGAAAACAAGAACCATTCTGAAAAGTGTTAGCTGAAAACTTCATGATTAAGTAGAAGGCACAGATGCAGGCTCAATACTTAGTTTAGTTAAAGCTTAGTTTACCTTACTTTTTCATTGGCTCTTACACCCTGCAGACAGACCATCACAGCTGCCTGAGATACTTGAAATCTATCCTGGGGAGATGAGTCTATGTAGTCAGAACAGTACTGTCAATCTAAAAATCTTTTAGGGTATTTAATATTTCAAATTACACAAATATAGTAAAATAAATACACTAAGACTCTCTTCCGCTCCTACTTCATCCCTAGAGGTATGACACCAGACCAAGGTGTTGGTGTGCTACGCATGGAGGATTGGATGCTTTGCATCTTTCCCCTGGGTGACTCAGAACTGAATTTCTGTGTTTTCTGCATTACTGCAATCAGCTTCATCTTGCTGAACGACTAGAAAACTTCACAAAAACAGACATTTCCGATGCCTTGTTTCTCCAGTTTGCCGTTACTCTGACAGCAGAGGCAGAGCTTACACGTTCACTTGACAATAACTTCACTGGAGAAAGGAAACAGGGTACCTCACTCATTCACTCATCCCACTCACCATTTCCCACAATGCTGAATAATGAGATCATGGAAAATTATTTTTAAAATTTAGCTTCCCTGGTTTGGTCCTCTCTTCAGAATTAGAGCAGAGATTCCAACCACAATTAGAAAACTCTAGGTCCTGAGCGTGACTACCTGTTACTGGGGCTGCTCTCTCAGACCTTGGTGATCTCAGTGATCTCTTGGGCGTACAAACACGGTGCTGAGAGATCTCTGCTTACCATTGCAAGCAGCAGAAGGACAAGCATCAGTGTCGGTGCGGTCGGCCCAAAGGGGTTTCCAACAGGGCTAACAACTGACCCTAGAAGATTTTGGTCCTAGGTTAGCTTTGAAACCATATATTTAGTGTTACTTTTGGTTAAAGGAAAAAAAACCGTGTAGTTAGCTCTAACCCTAACGTGGTCACTCGACAGCAGCCAAACTGACTGAAGCATTGCTAAGAACTATTTTTGGATTGGTCCCATGCAGATGAAAAACTTCCTGTAACACAATTTGAACATTCAGGCCTAAGATTCAGCAGAATGAGTAACTCTATTCAGCTGTTTACATGTGAAAATCAGAGCAGAGTTGGCATCTGGTGTATTTTACTACGGGCAGCTGCAACTGTGGGGACCAGTCACAGTTACTGAGCAGCAACAGCAGCAATTTGTCCACAGTGGTCAGTTTAGTTTTTAAATTTCCAAGGCAGCAACCCTATACAGCACTGCTTATTTAAACCTGCCAGTCAGTACCTCACCTAAAGTGGAAACATGGAGGTGAAACTAGGTAGATTAAATACCTTTGACACGCTTGCACAGAAAGTTTCTGCCTTGTCTTCACAGTCAAAGAGTTCTAGTGATTCCTGCAGCATCTTATGAGACCTTCTGCACACCCACTGCAGGTCTGAGCTTCCCAGACCGTGAGCACCGGACGGTCACTGTGCGTTCCCAAGTGGCCCCTGGTCACTACAGCAGATGAAAAAAGGGCTTGCCGCTGTCAAAACTACTCACGTACCCAGCTTCTAGTCACTCTCCTGTCCTAGGGCGAGTGAGCTGTATCATGCTGGCCTGCCACAGCAATTCATCCAGCCCTACAGCATGCTCCAGACAGCTCTCTCCCATGGGCAAATTGTTCAAGCAGTGCCATCCTGTGCCCAGGTCCTTGCTAAAAATGGTAGTTGGGAGCAGGCAATCGCCCTTGTCAGACTAGTTCACCTCACCCGCAGCTCCCCAGCTCCCAACGGGAAAGCGGGCTGGCTGGGAAACACCAGCCTGGCATGGCCACTGCAGCCTCTGCTAATCCCATAGCGGGAGAAGAGAAGTCTGGCAGGGTTTGTGGAATCAGCCCGTGTGTCTTGCCTCAGTGGTGGGATGTAGGCACAGCAGTCCTGCTTTACTGGCTGGGAGTCACGACTGTTTACGGAGCAGGGATAAGATGACTATCGGCTCTTTACGTTGGTACTCGTGGTGGGTATGTCAGCCCCTGCCTGGGGAACGCTCTTCTAGCAGCGCTGCACGAGCAAGTGAAGCCACTGATACAGAAGCAGATGTATTTCTAGCTCAGGGGCTGGGAATTCATTCCTGACATTTCTCAGAGGAGATAATTTTAGGAAATCTCATTCTAATTTCAGTGACATACCAGGTGACAAAATGAATATTAAAAGTACATAATTCTTTTTCACTAGAAAATAAATCAACCTTTTTCTAAGAAAGCTGGAGATGGCAAAAATCCATCCTCCCTGATGCGGAGGGAAGAAACAAGCACAATGCTGGTTTCAGAGCAGTCAGCCTGGGCAAGCGCTACCGCAAGTTAGAGACAATTTTGTGGCAGCAAGGAGATATCAAAACGAAGAACACCAGGAACGGGACACACTTTGAGCAGCAATGGGGATTAACAGCTTTTATATGTTTGTGAGGTTAACTACCCGCCTGGCTTATTAGTAGCACATTTCAGAGCTTGGACTGGCACAGCCACGGCTGAGCTGCAGACCCCGTTATGTGAGCAGGACTTCCAAAAGCAAGGCTACCCAGCACGATGCAGGCCAGAAGGTAAGCCCTGGCTGCTGACAAACTCACTCAAATCAGGCTCGTTACAGTGGTGGCAATAAAAGCCATGAACCTACTTGCATTGAACCACCCGTTTTTCTTCCCTCTATATTCACAATCCAAAAGGAAAAGCAGAAACTCCTTCATACACTGCTGAGCAAGCAAAGAAAAGATTTATTCCCTGATACAATAACAATGCATAACAGGATCAAAATTCAGCCTTGGCGTTTTTCCTGCTCCTAATCATGTGTCAAGGTTGCTACAAAACAACAGTTGCACACAGCTGAAAAAGTCTGGCAAACAGATGCGGGGCGAGGCCAGCAGATCCCCGCTGCCCGTAGCCTGTCAGGGGCAGGAGGCAGCCAGCCTCCCGCGGCCATCCCTGCGGCAGACCCGCGCCCCTGCTGTGGCAGCACTGAAGTCTGACTTTGCATCCGCACCTTGGTCAGATAAGGGGTACAAAGTGCAGCTGTTCCGATCAATGCTCCCAAACCGCACGTGAGCTTATTGGAAACCCCGTGCAGAGCCTTGAGCGGTAATCCTGGGATGGGCTCGGCAGTAGGAGCCTGCTGCCAGGGCACCGTGCCAGCAGGTTCCCACGGTGCCACCCAGCCGTGCCCCGCAGCGGGCTGCCCCCAATACCGCGATTCAAATAAGGAGCAGGAAGTTGGGCTCTAATTGTCAACCTGTGCTCTCTTCATAAAAGTTATAGGTGTAAAATACGTGCCACGTCAGAGCTGGTGCGAGAAGTCTGTACAAGGAAGTAAAAAGCCAGACAGGGGATTGGGGGCTTTTTTCCTTCAAAAATCTCTGGTGCACTGGGTGCCACCTCCCCTGCTTCTGAGCACAGCCACCTCTGCACTCACACCCGCAGGCAAAAAGTCTTTGCAAGCAGTCGGACAGATCATCCAAAGGCATCACCACAGCTAGCACGGCCAAGGGCTGCTGGTTCAGGCCCTGGCATGTTTTTCTGCTTAGGCAATAAGCAGTTATACTCCACGTGACAAAACTGAATGTAAGCACCATCAAAAATAATGGCATACCTGCATGCACCATTAGCATTACTTCCTGAAGTACAAGTTAATATTCTAATCGTACATCTTCCATTTTGTTGAAGCACTGCTTTATAACCCTGCTTCCCTCTTCCTTCTTTTTAGAGAATGAATGGAAAAAGCTTAATTTAGCACGCAGGTGCCACGTGACAATGCTTTTATTAGTATGTGGCCTCTAACAACTCAGTGCTTGATAATTTTTTCAAGATGTGAAAACTCCATAAATTGGGAAATTTTTTATTGCACTCTACTTTGATCAGCTCAGTTCTGAAATCTGAATTCTGTATTTGAATAAATGGTTAAACATTCTAAACATATGAGGAAGGGGCTCACTAGGGTTACTAGAGGCTAGATGCATAAGAGTTTGTAGTAGAAGCAGTGTGCTTGTCCCCATGCGTCTTCATGCAATTTGCTACATTTGTTGACATCCTAGACACAGTAATTCTATGCACTTCCTCTTGTTGGGTGCTGTCCCACCTGGACACGGCTCTTTCCTCATACAGAGCGGCAGACAGCATGGTTCAGGTATGAGTTCTCCTGTTAAATCAGTCACCCTACAGCTAATTCAAAAAAGCAAACATTTAGTTCTTAAAAAAGCATTCCAGATGATTGATTATCTCAGACTTTACTTCCAAATAAACTTAATACTGCTTGGATAAGGAGGGAAAAGAAGTATAAACTGGCCTGCCATACCCTCAATCTGCATTCCTGGAGTCCTTGAAGAACATAAAGTTTGAGCCCAATCCTATTTAGTTCCTGAGGTGTACATGCATTTTATTCACAGCTATGTCAGTAACCGGTACACATATTACAATACCTCTATGAGATGGTCTGGTTCGCTCCCTTCTTCCACAGTAATTAAGTTAGACCTTCCATTTCGTTCATTGTCCCGAATGCCAACAGCAACCTGAGTAGCCTTCAGCCGCTCGTATTTATTGCATGATGAGCCACACCACTGATAGATTTCCTAAAATAATTAGAAGCACACACATTAGCAATAAGATTCAACACTGAACAAAATTATGAAATTAATATTTTATTAATAATTACCTTACTGCATCTAAACCACCAGAGCATCATTCAGAAATACTTTCCAGAAGAGATGTGCTATTTGTAATATGCAAGATATTTATGTAATATAATTTAGCATCCACATATTAGGAGATGGCTCAGTCTCAGAATAGTCAAAGTTTTGGTTTGACTGAGTTTTATCCCAAATACAGATATATCTTCAGCTATCTAAAGAACCTGAAACTCCTAAATTTGCTACTGCAAATTGTTTTTATTTTATATCTGGCAGTTCCTCTTCTATGCTACTTCAGCAGTGCTGGTTCTCATCTGTGGCAATGTGCTGGTTTTGGCTGGGATAGAGTTAATTTCCTTTATAGTAGCTAGCATGGGGCTATGTTTTGGATTTGTGCTGAAAACAGTGTTGATAATACAGGGATGTTTTAGTTGTTGCTAATGTTTGCACTAGCCAAGGTCTTTTCAGCTTCCCGTGCTCTGCCAGGGGCACAAGAAGTTGGGAGGGGACACAGCTGGGACAGCTGACCCCAACTGGCCAAAGGGCTATTCCATACCATATGGCATCATGCTCAGTATATAAAGCTGGGGAAGAAGAAAGAAGGGGGGGGACATTCTGAGCAATGGCGTTTGTCTTCCCAAGTAACCATTACGCATGATGGAGCCCTGCTTTCTTGGAGATGGCTGAACACCTGCCTGCCCATGGGAAGGAGTGAATGAATTCCTTGTTTGGCTTTGCTTGCGTGCGTGGCTTTAGCTTTACCTATTAAACCGTCTTTATATCAACCCACGAGTTTTCTCATTTTTACTCTTCAGATTCTCAACCCCATCCCACCAGCGGGGAGTGAGTGAGCAGCTGGGTGGGGCTTCGTTGCTGGCTGGGGTTAAACGACAGGCAAAAAACAAAGTACTTTCAAAATTTCAAGGAAAACCCTGACTGTATCTGCTACTCAAATGTAAAGTTAAATCTTTCAATCCAGTTTTTATTTTGTTGACTTTTTGCTGTATAAGGATATTTGTCATGCACTCTTCTGCATCAAACCACAAAACCAGCTCAAGTGCAAACAGATGACGTAAGTGCTTTCAATAAAAAGTCTTCTTCACTGGAAGATTTTTCCTCAGTGTACAGCTGATCCAATGCTCAAAAAAGTTTATTAACTCAGATTAATGCAAGCCCTTCCAACTGTAGTTATCACAAATGTCTTTATAAATTACTTCTAAAGCTTTACAGATGAGGAATACACAGTTTTTCTGGTCAGTTAAACCACCCAGTTTCTCCTCAGCAGAAGATGGACATATACCCGGTCCCCCTTCCTGCCTCAGGAACCGACTAAAATACAGACAAGAGACACATCTGTAAAAGATGCCTCCATTCAGGAAATGCAGCAGCTAGGAGCAAGCTGCTGCCACAGGGGCAATCCAACCCCTGTGGCTGCCACCTTTACAAGGAGCTCCTCGGACATCGCCGCAGCGGCTCTTCGTGCTGATGAGCAGGTGCTCTGGTGGCAGTAGCCCACTCCTAGATATCATCTTAGGGGCCTTCAGGGCCTTCCTCGAAGGCATGTGCATGCCCTGCACATGACAGGGAAACCCCAACTCAACCAGAATGGGGCATGTTCCCAGGGCACCTCTCAGGAAGGAGCACCACCAGAACCAGCCTAAGACAGGTCACCTAATCCAGTCACACCACAGACCAAGGACCCCCAGTTTTGGCAAGTCCCATTATTCATCCTGAACGCAAAGCATTTCAGAATAAAGAATTTAGATTTCAATCTTGATGAAAATTAGGAAGACGAGGCAGAACATCAGCTGCAGAGCCGCTAGAGGCTGAGCTGGAAGGAGCTAGTCAAAGGAAATTAATCATCTTGGCTGGTTGCTCCCCCCCCCCTTTCTTCTGGAAGAAAGTAATTTGATTCTTCTTCACATGATTCTATCAAATAGCCCAACTAGTACAGCAATAAAGGTACACAGTCATTTTCAACTTCAAAAAAGGTTAAACTGGTTTGTGTTCATCTACAATGCAAATAGCAAGGATTTAATCAGAGCCCTCACTGAGTAAGTTACTAGGGTGTTAGTTTTACAATGTATATACAACTGTATAAAACTTAGATTTCAGATGAAAACCTGTTGCATTCAAAAAAAGCTTTTTAAGCTATTTCTGCTGACCACTATTGTTAGTACTGACCACTACTAATAGCACCTGAAACGGTGGCTTGAGACAAGTGAGAGATGAAGTACAGGTTCTCAGTACCAGCAGACACAAACTTTCAGAAAAAAGCTAACATTGATGCTGTCTGCATACAAAACAGCACTAGTAACTTCTGATATTTACTTTTCACCAGCTTGGACACAAAAAAAACCCCAAACTCAGTGATCTCACAGCCAAGTTCCCTTCCCTTCCCTTTGGAAGCATCCTTCAAAGACAAAGTTTTAAGCTTACGTCAGCATTACACAGATTCCCAGAACTGGATCCCTTTCAAGTTGCAGATGTTACGCAATGAAAGCTGTGAGGTTTTGAGCTTGCCTTTACCAACTTGACTGGAGGCTTAAGACAAGAATCTGGAGACATACTTGGCTTCAGGTCTGAACCTTATCTTAAATCCGACTTTTGACGTTTCCACAGGAAAAGAAAATATCTGTGCATGCTTGGGGAAACAGAGTTTTCTGAAGAATTAATGAAAGTCTGCCTTGAGTGTGTAGAAAGTCAAAAGTTTCGATGCGAGCAGATTTTTTTAATATAGTTATTATAGCCATGCACTGCTTCAGCCATCTTCTCCCAGATTTTGGGAGACTTCCCAAAACCCAGACTCCTTTAGTTTCTGAGAACTTCAGCACTCAAACTTACTCATTCTCATCTTGGCCTACCTCCTACTAACTGAGCTTATTGGAAGCTATGTGAGGAAGCAGAAGTCACTAGAGATACAGCGGCAATAAACAGGAATTCTTTATTTCCCACAGTCTACAGAAGCAGTAAGGAAGAGGAAGAAGAGATATATGGAGAATTAGCTGAAGAGGTTAGGCAGCTATGGCCTTATCCCAGTGTGTACGCCGCGGCTGTGGTTGGTTTAACCCCAGCTGGCAGCTAAGCTCCACGCAGCCGTCTGCTCACTGCCCCCGGTGGGATGGGGGGGGAGAAGCGGAAAAAAGGTAAAACTCCTGGGCTGAGATAAAGACAATTTAATAGGACAGAAAAGGAAGGGAAAATAATAATAATAATGATAAAAGGATATACAAAACAGCGATGCACAATGCAGTTGCTCACCACCCGCTGACCGATGCCCAGCCCGTGCCCCCCAGCCAGCCTCCCCAGGGGGAGTTCAGTTTCAGTTGTACGTGTCAGCCTTCTCTTGCTCTTTCGGTAACTGGCCGTGCAACCTCAAACAAGTATTCTCATCTACAAAATGAGTAGTATTTACTGTACTGACCACAAAGGATATTGCGAGACTTAAATTGTCACTGCAAATTACAAAGACCTTTACTTCTCAGACAAGAAATTCACATTTTCTTTTCTTAGCATCTCCTAAAGGTCCCACTGCACAGTGCACCCTAGCTGCCCCACATTCACAGCATATTCTCCCAGTTTGCCTTCAGTCAGCAAGTGACTAAACGGAGCTCTCCTACAGTCCACTGGCTCTAGGCTTCAGATCAGCCTGAGGAAGGAGAAAGACCTTTAAAAAGTTACAGTAATGGATTTCAGATTTTTGGATTTGCAGACTTCGTTGTTTTCCTTATGGAGTCCACATTCCTAAACTACAGAAACGTTCCCACAAAGTAATGTGGCCTAAATACTTTTGTCCTAAACTAAAATAAATAAATATGAAATTTTGTTAGCTGTAACCTTGAGAAACCTTGTGTGGTAAGGTTTTCTCCTGCCGCATAAGAAAACTTGAATCAACAAGCACTGTCTGAAAACATCCTCGATCTGGAGTCCACATGGAGCCATACCATTCCTATAAGCTCCATCTTCCGTGGTTATTTAAAAAATATTGATTTTAAAAGCCAGAGAAACAAGAATCTGATTATTTTCAACACTAGAGAATAAAGACAGTATTCTTTATTAAAACCCCGAAAGCTAAACTTCACGTACGATATAATCTAATAGAAGGAAGTGAGCAGCCACAAGTCATTACAGTGTCCCAAAGTATATAATATTTTACTGTATTTACTATGAGCACTAAACAAGTATCTTAAGCATTCAGTGCTACAAGCTCTCAGGAGCTTAGAGTTAGTTAATTTTCTCTTCTGAGGTAAAATAATCTTCTCTATTTTTAAATGTATCTAATTTTGAGGCCTCATGGTAGAAGTTCAGCTGGATACTTACACGTTTGTCTTCCTGATATAACTTACCCACTTCAATCTCTAGATGGATTGGGTTTTTAACAAATTAAAAGCAGAAAAAGAGATTTTTAAAAGTTAAAGCCACTTCTTGACAAGGCTAATATTTAGATCTGGATTTACCTGAAATACAGTCAGCTAGTTATCTAACCATGTCCACTGAGCTTTTGGCTTGTATTTTATTATTCATGCATTTATTTTTATATATATATATAAATAAAAGAGCTCAAGTAGAGCCATAATACGGTATTTAGCTTTAGCTCACTCAGTGCTTTCACAATTTCTTAGCTGTACTACACCTTCACTATTTTTAGGCTTGTTTTGCTAACCTTATTTTGAATTGGCGGGCTGACAAAAATGTTTCCATTAAAATGAAAATAGACTTCAAGTGTTCACTCCCCTCAAAAAAAAAGGAACTTCATTCATCAGTAATTCCTGTGCCAAGCCCATTTTATTTTCAGAAGTTTGTACTAGCAGTATTTTTTTTTTTTTAATCTCTTCAACAGAGTGTGAGAAAGATGCTATGGAACAGAGCTATTCTGTTACATGATATTAAAGTATTACATGATATTCTGATACATTGATTGTTGATATCAATATACTTGTCAGATCACAGTGGGACAATTAGCAGCTGAGGATGAGAAAATGTTATGAATAATCACAGCGACCACCCTAGAGCTCCCGAGGGAGGTCGGGAAGGCAAACTGGGTCTGTGCCATGCACCCTGTGGTCATAGCAAGGTCTCTCCTCTCTGCACATTTTGGGGACACGGTTTGGTCTTCTAGTTTGAGAGTGGCAGGATTCACTGCTTTTATTCCTGATAGCTTCTGGCCTGCAGAGCGACCTTGACCAAGTCACATGAGATTCCTCCAGCGCATTACAAATGACCCAACATTTAGCTTCTATACAGAAGCGTGCAGCAGGATGATTATGCATGGCTTATGTGTAACTCTGAGAAATAGTACCTTGGCACTTTTCCCTGTAGGGAGGGGGATTGTGAAAGTGCAGCTCCTGCCTTCCTGCTCCAGCCCCAAATGGCACGTAGAGCAAGAGAAGGAAAAACAAACAATAAAATTTGCTTATTTCGGAAGTGACAAAAACAAATTTTCCCTTCTAACACATAGTCACCTCTGTATTCAGCTGGCAGCCTGCTCAGTTTGGAGGCAAATGAAAACATACTCTGCATTCTGGTGTCTTTTCTGGGAATTTTAGCCAGGACAATGAAAGCAAAAGCCAAGAAGCCTGAATCTGTGAAGAACTCACAGTCTTGTTCTAGTTACAAACATGTCCTGAACGTGTCATGAAGGGTTTTAAACCTGTATCTTTGTTGAAATACCTAGTAATTTCTAGGCCCATACTGTAATTGTTGATTTGCATTCTCTTACATAAGGAGACATTAAAAAGCTAAACAAATTAAATGGGTTTCAAAACTCTAATTCAAAGGAAATTTGTTGCAAAACTTCAACTTTGGTAGAAAATAAGAGAGAAATGTTTAAGAGATTAAGTCTCACTAATCTTAAAATATTAAAATTTAAATAATTTTTTTTTAAAATTAAGCTTTCATTAAGGAAAGACTTTAAGCCAAGTAGGACAAGCTGGTATGCCTCCCTTTTTTTTGCTGGCAGGCCCTGATGCACCCTAAGCCTGTCCACCTTTGCCCACATCTACACCAGAACATACTCCCAGAATGTAATTGCACCTCAATTAAAAAAAAAATTAGCGCTCTCGAGTCAGCTAAATCTATAGTATGGATCCTGTCATGTCAACATAACTTAACTTATGCTGACTTAATGTATGTCAGTCGGGATGTTGTCTTCTGTTCCTATAAACCACAACATTAGGTACAGAGGCACAGCTATGAAGCAGAGGGGCTTAGCACAAAAAAAAAAAAAAAAAAAAGGCTTCACCTAAATCTGCTCACTCATGTGAAACACCATACTATGTTCTCTTTACCCCCACAACTCATACAAAAGGGCTAACAGCAAGAAAAGAAGGTTTGTAAAGTTATTACTGCCTTAATTCCCTCTCTTCTTAGGCTCAGCTGCTTCTGCTTATTAGATAGAAGCAGATCAGAGCTTGGGCAAATAACCACATCACAGAAAGCCACTGCAGTGGTTTCACAGTGGGTAGGTAGAAGAAAGGCTGATGAGGCTTGCAAAGAAAGGTGGGTCAGGAGGAGAGGAGCTGCGATGCAGGAGTGCCCGAAGGAGCCTGCGCTCCTAATGCTCACGTTAGCGAGTGAACCTAAGATACTACTGCTTGAGGGAAGTAGGAAAAAAAGCTAGCAAAGCTCGAGGCAGATTGAACATGCACAAATATTGGCAAAGCTTTTATACATATCTTATCAGGCTACTATCAAAATAATTGGCATGCACTTAGCTGAGACCCCATTCATTCTCATGGTCATTAATACAACAGCTGTTCTGATAAGGCAAGAGTTCATTTTAGCCGAAACTGTTCTTTGTTACAGTATAGTCTCTAGTTAAATTAAAGTTAACAGATTTAAAGGAAAAATGCCAATACAAAATACAAACAGACTTGGAAAAAAGTTTTTATATGAACTGCAAACAACAGAAACGCTTCCAATGACTTCAGTTCTCAGTAAAAGTATTTGTAAAACAAATGCACGTTACCTTGGTGTTTGTCATTCAAACACCAAGTTTTGGAAATAAAACAGAGCCTAAAGCAAGAGTGGGGAGCTTTTTTTTTTTTCCTAAATCAAGAAAACAAAGTCCAAATGGTAGGGAAAATAACTGAACAGTAAAACTGAATAAAAGTGACTAGGATACAGCACTTTTTGTCAGTTCACTGACACTAAGTTTTTTTAGGAACTGACATAATATATTAAGAAGAATATTTGGATTGAACCAGGTTAATATAGGCTTCTGGAGACATTTTTCTCCATAAATTATTCAATGTTTTTTCCTGTCTTGACTGTTGAATTATTGATACAGGCAGGGAAAAGGAAAAAAAAAATCATTTCACATATTCATCAAATCTGCCTTTTACATTTATTGAAACTGTAATACAGTGAACCTTTGAAAGTTGTGGAGTTTTGATAATCCGAAACAAGCTCTGAATTCATTCAGCCAGAATGCTGCTGAGGCCACCATGAGCCTGGCCCTGGTATAATTACAATAGTGTCTTTGTAACCAGTCTTGGAGTCTCCCATTTGATTCAACTGAAACAAATTGTCAGAATAAAAATAAGTCAGATGTACCACAGCCATACACTTACTACATTCATTTCTCTTCTCACACCTGTTTTACTAGGATATTCTGGGAATAGCTGTTGCTATACCACAGTGCATTAGTGGGCGAGTACCAGGAGGGTATTCATTCTAAGTAACAGCAGCTCAAGCAGCAAAACATCTGGATTTCCTACAGCATCAGGAAGAAAAGTAACCTAACTGAATCCTTGTGCATACATGTATGTCCTCTCCACCTCAAGCTTTAATGATGGTCTCCATTTCAGCCACTTTTCTGCATACAAGCTGGGGCAAGGGAAGCTTTCCAGTCCATAGAGTATGAAGGAAAACTACATACTCTGAATACTCTAACTGAAGTGGGGGAACAGAAAGGCTTAGTATTTATTTTTCTCCATCTGATGACTTTGTGACTATAACAATTTCCAGAATGCTGGAGTTTACACTACTGGAGCTCTAAAAATAATTGGTTCACAGATACACAGAAAAATGAGATGCTTGCTTACTAAGATGCACTGTGCCTAGACTTAACCACATTCTTAAGCTGTTCGTAAGTACATAAAGTTAATAAAGAACTAAAGCAGTTCAGTTCAAGCTGTGCTACTTGTTTGGCAACTCCCTGCTACAGCATGAGCAATAGTTTAACTCTCCGCTGGGGGAAACTGGGGAAGATGTTAGTTGTAGGAGAAACATGTGAATGAAAAACATGGAAAAAGGACATGACGAGTCAGTTGTTAGTGCCAGGGAAAGCAACTAGAAAGACAAAACTTCCAGTGATGAACTCCCAACATGCAAGAATCTGCTCTTCTAGTCCTGTTTATACTCAGACTTTATTAAAGCGATTAATATGCTGATTGTGAACTGGTTTCTCTAAAGGAAGAGAAGCAAAGCCACCTAGAAGAGATAGTGCAGGCAAGAAGGCAGGGAGATTACAGAAGCAAGCAAAAGTACAACTGTGCTTAAGGTTGCAATGTGATGCTGAATCATACCCCGTAGTCATAATCATAAAGCGAGTATCTGGCCTCTTGGTCTTTTACTGTTAAAAAGCAGAAGTTAATTTTCTTTTTGTAAACACAATTTAATCTATAGCAAATTAACAGTTTCTATGAAAAGCAGCTGTCATAAAAAAGCCAGTCTTTTTGTGTGATGTATTTTTTCTAGCGTCTTTGTGCAAGACAGCAATCTTTTTCCTTTTGACATACATATTATGTCAGGAGTTCAAGTAGAAGCATACTGACAGATACATGATCACAGCTTTATTCAGTCTCATACTTTTGAGTTCTAACATCACAATTTTCACTTTTGATTCATGCTGCCCTTGAGAAGTACATACATTGATTGCTCAGTGGCACAACAAGTTGTTTTTAAGCACACTGCAGGCTCTTAAATTTCAAGCCAGCAACCTCTTGGCTGTTCATAAAATCAGTTTATAAGCACCACTATAGGAATGGGAAGGATGAACAACTGAGTGCAGTTTACCTTCAGTCTTCACTTAACTTGAGATACAGTTATCACCTCACCATCTGCATGCTTCCTTTGGGAAGAAGGGTAACGTTTTGTCACCAGAACTTTGATTGTACTGACAAAACTTTCCATCCTCAATCACGCCCAAGCTCAGAACTGCTTGGTACTTATCATACATCCCCCCCACCCCTTAACAACTGTCTCGTAGTACCTTCCAGGAGGCTGAGCGGTACGCAGCCCTCTCCCTGCCCTCTGCAGCCACTTGGCTCATAGCACCGCTGCTGCCACCTCCCATCATGAGGGAGGTCAGCCAGAGAGAACCAAGTCTTACATTTTACAAAGCTCTACCTGAAAAAATGCATACAGAATATTTTTGCTGGTCACTAAGGATGCAACTTGAGACAGCCTTCATACAGCCAAGCTTCCCAAACTGAGAAGCCTTCAGTAAAATCAGCTGATCACTTCATGTAGTTTTATTGTATTGCTACTCCCATTACTTCTGCTCCGTGTTTTGCCAACTACCCAAATTATCAACACATCTCAACATTCACATTTTGTACATCACCGGTGTACACCAATGTACATAGGGTGCACTTCACAACACTGATAAGTTTCCTTCCCACTTTAAACCAATCACTAAGAAAATTGACAAGAGATGAAAGTCTTCAGCACATCTTATCCGAAATATACATATATAAGCTATATTAACATATGCATCTGGATAATACTAAAATAGCCTGGGAAAGTATTTTATTCACTGAATGGCACAATGATTAATCTTTTTCCTTCCCTTCCACGGTCATTTTCCATGCCCTCTCATGCCCCTTGCTGTTTCGAGAATTTGTCTTGGTGATGGAGGAAGAAAGAAGGATGTGGCTAAGGGGAGGTGGCTGGAGGATGGGGTGATGCAGGGAGAGCTGCATCTGGAGGTAAAGGGGACAGCACAGAGCAAGGCCAGACAGTTTACAGCCACCAAGAACTGCCAAGCCCACCCTGGTGCCTCTCAGGTGGGACACCAGGAAGAGCTCAGCACCCTCCAGCCCAAAGGACGGGATGGGAAGTGTGGCAGAAGACCATGGCTTCTGGGAGGGCTTGAGCACAGCTATGGCAGGACAGCATGCACTATGCAGCACCTGGCAAGGTAAGGCACGCTCTACTCCAGGACTGTACAAAGCCTCCTCAGCAACTGCCTGGCACTCGTCTTGCCTGCCCTGTCCCAAAGGCTCCCTTACAGGGAGATTCCCAGGTTCATCAAGGTGTCATGGAAATCCCTTGTAGAAAAAAAAACCATGATCATAAATTAGGGTCTGGCACCCCAGGCACCCTCCTGGATCACTCATTGCACTGGAGCATCAGGCTGGTGGTCACAGCGCTCATGTCATGGTCTCACAGAAGACTGTTTGAATAAAAGGTCTTTGCACGTTATCCACAGCTAATGACCCGCCTCGTATCAAAGACAGTGTTTTCTCTGCCATCTGCAGCTAATGTCTGTCCAGTCTAGAGAGTTCAAAGGAGACAAGATGAGACCTGGGTCTGAAGTGCTGCAAGTGTGGTTTATCTAGGTATGAGGTAACCATCAGAACCTGAACTGTAAATGTGAACCTAGCTGGAAATGCACACAAATGCTTTTTACTTAAGGCTTTATCACTGGGAGGGAAACCTTAATGACTTTAATGATTTTATTCCTGATAATAATTACCTTTCTTAATTTTCCCTTATCTGTTCAAACCACAGGTTTAAAATACTGCTGTAATTGAGCTGAGTGGGAAAACGGAAATGATTTTTCATTATGTTAGATAAGTGGCTTGATAAAATGTAACAGGAAATGGACTGCACAAGCAGTTTTGCAGTGACATGGAGACCATCCATCTGGTTAGCTAAGAGACTGGGGAAAGTAAGTCTTGGAAATTCATCTTATTTGACATGCTACAATAATTTGATATTAAAAGCACTGACCATAAGCTCATTATTTTATGCAATTACTGCCCATTATTCTCAATGATTCAGTAGTGCCCTGCGATAAATCCCAAGACTCAAGAGCAACCCTATTTAAGATTCATTTTATTTCAATTATTAAGTAAAGGAATCTACTTGAGCCAAAATCCTTTTTTTATTTTATTTTTTTAAAGGACCCCTAAATTCAGTTAAGAGCTCCTATGAAGACTCACCCATTTACAATGGACCTCTAGTCATGGAAAATTTCAATCTGAAATACAGTTATTTCAGCTTGAAGTATAGTTCTTATAAAACTTGCTCAAGATTTCCACTGTGACAGTGTATTTTCTACCAGACCTATTTCTCCATAGGCACTTCACTAGACTTACATATCTTCATCTTGGATTATGTCACACATTGTTTTTCATCTCCCACAAGAAAGCTCTGTTTTACGTAATAACCTATGATGAAATTACTACAAATGTCTGGATGCTGAAACACTTTTTTCTTTAACTTGTTAAGACATTCAAGAAAACCTACCCCGGTATACCACTGACATAGCAAGACCAAGAACTGTTATTAGTTATGTGATTTGACTGACATTTCCCATAGCGTGGTAAAGAAGAAATCTAGATGTTGTTCACATCTAATCTGCCTTCCTACAAAGGCACAGGGTTGCATCGCTGCTTGACCTCTGTCTTGTCAAACAGGAAATCAGAAACCAGAGTGAAGCTATACTAAAAGAAAAAGGCTCACAATGTACATTCAGCATTAGAAATCAAGACTCTAAAGCCATGTTACATTTAAATTGCTTTGTGACAGTGCTTTCCTCTCAACAAATCTCAAAAAGGGATGAACCCAAAGCTACACACGTAACACCGCTATATACCCACAGTGCGTTTCATCAGTGTCGTTGCCATGCCTGCAGTGTGACCCGAGTAATTACTTTAGGTGAACTGGGGAACTGTGGCACAATAAGGGTCAGGACAAGTCAAATTCATGGGGTACACCCAGTTCCACAGGGTGTCCATGGGAGGTTAACTCCAAACCAGAAAACTCAAGCCCAGTGACAGCCTAACTGCAAAAGCAGCACTTTCTGTCAATGTTTAGTTCCAACTTTCCCATCTCCCATGGGTTAACTCCGAAAGGGAATAGATGATTTGAGTCTTCTATGCATTCTAAATATAAAGTGACATTGAGAGACAACTGTTTGGATACTGATCACTTAACTGTTCCAGATAGACCACAGTGCCTTAAGAGGAATGGGATAAGGTTAGCAAAACACTGGTTGTTGTTCCATCTGAAGGCTGCTAAGCATCGTAAAATTCTAACGGACATAATCAATATAGTTACTTGATACCAATATCTTCTATATCACACCAGGGGATGCTTTTCAGAATAAACAGCCAAACACATAACATGAGTTCAGAATAGCTCCTCTTTTAAATACGTCAGGGAACTCTTCTCTGAAATCTTGCCGAAATAGCTGACCACTTCCTTGTGAAGCATTATAGTTAAGACCAACTGCAGTTGCTGCCTTGCAGATAAACTATTTTCTTTCGTATGCTCTTAATTTTATACATATCAGCATATCAGGCATGGGAATAATTTCAAACAGATAACTAGCATCTAACTGGCATGGACTACATCCCAGCTGCTACTTTTAGAACTCATTTTAAGACTTTTTGATACTAAGGTGACAGTACTATAAGTCATCTGAAGCAAGCAAAATTATCTTATCTGTCCATATACTTCTGCGCTAAGTCTCTCTACTTGCTTGCAGCAGAAAGCCCTGAAGTATGGGATTGCTTCTCAAGTGATCTCTTGAAATACTCAAGTAGTTTTATAACACATTGTATGACAAGTTTATTATTACAACTTCTTTTGCAGCTATTTCTTTAGGGTGAATTGCCACGTCAAAGTTTTATGAACATGAAGAAAGCTCTTAGGAGAAAGGTCCAATCTGTGTTCTGCTCTGAACCCTAGCACTGATCCCATGCAGCTGGTAGTGTCAAAGTCAGACAGGACTTACTGTGAACAGCTTAAGGTTCAAACATCAGTAGTAAAAAATCCCAATGCCTGGAGTGGGAAAGAACTGTTTCCTGAAGGATAATCTGTGCATACCTCAGAAAACATTTAGGGCAGTTTTGAACCTTCAGAGTGTCATGACACCAAAACTGATTTTCTAAAGCAGATTCTTTGTGTCAGTTTGGGTGAGTGACAAAATCAGTTGTGCATTTTAGGGCATGATTCAGACCTTAGAAAGGATGCTGCATCTCTTACTTTTCAGTGTGTTTTGCTCTAGGAAAGACTTACAGTTCCAAGGTCAATAATGAAACAATCTCCTCTGTTGAAGCTGGTCCAAGCCAGGGGGACTTCTGTGGCTCTTACAACTCTCCGGCCCTTGATATGCAGAAGCCTCTGAGCACTCAGATCATTAGTAACAACATGATTAAATCCAGAGGCAACACCACCTGCCTGAATAAAACAAAACAACAAAGCAGCAAGCTTTATTTCAGTTTGATTTCTGCAAATTTACCTTTTTGCTACAGCTGAGGAGCTAGCAGGGGGGGGAATAGTTTATGCAGCAAGAGGTGAGCCAAAATAATATACTGTTTAACAGTGCTGACCACAGACCAGGCAGACTTGGGGAACACTGCTGCTGCTGAACTCTCAGGTGTGAGCCTTTATCTGAGGGAGCAGATATCACCCTGCTTCAAAGGGTTTTCAGATGAATGGGGAAAGGGAAAGCACAAGATTTACTGCACTTTGCTGCATCATCCAGAGGGTAAGGTAATGCCAAACCACACTGTTAGGACAAATATCAGTAGGTTATCAAATAAGGACTGAGGGAAAGCAGAGGAATATGCAGCTCCTCTACAAGTATTCACAACTTCCTTAAATTCAGAGGTCTGGGGTTTTTTAGTGCCTGGTTATGTGTAGAAGGAGGAGTCACTCCACAGCAGCTCTGTAATTTTCTGAAAGGAATATCTGCAACTTAGCAAAGAGCACCGAACTGGGGGAAAGCGAGACCTAACTATTGATTTAAATCTATAAAGTTTAAGTTTAAGCCTAACTTATTCCTGTAAACTGGCTTGGCTGTCTGCCTCTGAGGCAGCGTTCTCCACTCTTCCAGGAGACCCAGATCTTGGGTTGGAATAGAAAGTGTCTCTTGAAATTACAAAGAAAAAAAAAAATGTAAAAGAGTGGGTAGGTCACTGTCCAGCTCTCTTACACAAGCAGATTTAAAAGCTTCAAGTTGGTTGTGTAGACTGTGACAAGTTACAACCTCCATAATGGAAAAAGGCTGACTGAGCAATGGCTCCCAGAGCTCCTGCTAGGAGATTCTCAGGAGATACATTACTTTATTCTTAAAAAACACTGACGTCTCAAAAAATTTCCTTCCAAAGATTCTGCTTCTGCAAGCGACACAACAAGGAGGCTGGCACTACAGCTTTTTAAAACAGAAAGTTTTCATGAAAAGTATTTGGGAGTTTTTTTACCTACCTCAAAGAAAAAAACTGCAGTAGGACTGCAAAAGCACCATTTTTAGACAAAAGTGAGGTTTTGGTCTTTTCCACCCTACTCATGTTTTTAACCACTTAAGGACATTGGGTTCTGCATTTGAACAAAATGATTCAGTCTACAACATAGAAATGGTTTCTGTGAAATTTACTGCCTCCCAAACAGAGTCCCTACTGTGAGCACCCTTAGACAGACAAGTATGAAATCTCAGAATAGCTTAATTTGGGGGAGAAAAAAAGAAAAATCACTGGGACAGGTTTTCAGTTATTGGAAGAGACACTGGTAAACAAGCTGCTGCTTTCTGTGTAACTACTGGGACTCCTATAGTTTGGGATAGGTAGTTCAGATCCAAACTTACTAAACATTAAGAAAAAATTTTTAAACTTTCAGTAACAGATACAAAGCAAAACATTTGATTTCACCTGGGAGACAATCTTACATATATTTTTAGAATATATTTTGACAGCTGGCTCTTTACCTTGTATTTAATTCCTCCTTTGAAGTAGCCCAAAAACTCAGTAGACTCATATCCTTGAATTTCTCTACTCTGCACAGGCTTTCCTCCTAAATAGTCATCCATTTGAACAGTGAAGATAGCTGCAGCTGTGCTTTCGTCCTGGGTACATTCTTTCCCTGAAATAAGATGAAATATTATGTCTATAAAGCACTAATATAACTTCAAATTTTGTGGGAGAAAGTGTTTCTGTGACAATCAGGCACTGCTTTCAGCAGGTTATACGGCCCATGTATGTGTTGCAAAGCAGCACTACATCATAACCTTGTTCACCACCAAATGCATGACCATCCAGACCATTTCTTAACTACTTGTACAACTGCATTCATAAGAAAAAAAAAGTGAAAAATAGCCAAGTTTGTCTTCTCTCAGCCTCTTTGACCAATAGAACATTAAGTGAGCTTAGCATGACAAGTGTCTACAGTAGTGATTTTTGGACTGAGTTGAAGTGCAAAGACCAAGGAAGGTCATGTCAAAGGACTGATTAGATGGTAAAGCATATATTTACGCTAAGAGCAACTCGCCAAGCCATAAAGTTAAAATAACTCGAGAGCAGTCCTATTGACACTATAATGCAAGCAAAGCTGTCTTATTAGATTGCCTGGTACAGCTAGGAGAAATAAAAGCAGCTTTGGGCTCAGATACTTGCTTCACGAGGTCACACTGTTTTGTACCTTTCAGAGATTAGCCTCTTCTGAGGACTGTGGCAAAATGGCCTTCTTAACTAGCGTGTTGATGGCCTAATCACACTGCAAATTAGGCTGTATATTAAAACAAAACTTTTAGCGTGGGCCCATACCTTTTTGATGAACGTTTTCAGCAGTTTTGGTATTGTTTCAAAAAAAGCACAAATAGGATCAAGTCTCAAAAAACTGGCTTCTCAAGAACTTCTGAAGAGTAAGGAAAGGTGAGGTTTTCCATTTAGTTTTTATTTTTTCTTTCTAAATAAGCAGGAGATGCTGGTATACAAGCAACAGTTCTCAAGAGCAGCTTCTCACCTTTGGTGTCACAGGAAGCCTGTCGGTAAGGTACTAGGAAAGAATAAAGCATGGGAGAAGGGGGACAGGGATACCTAAGGGCATCACTGACCTAGCTCCTCTCTTAGGAAGAATGAGTGCCCTACTCATGGCCCAGCAGTGCAAATGCCACAAGACAACTCCCCTCCACCCACCAACAACTGTGCTTCTCCCAGGAGCAGTGTCACCACTGCCACCACCACAGCTTTTGTGGGGACACAGGTGCAATGGAAGCCTCCAGAAAGCAGCAAGAATGAAACAGGGATCCAAAGAATGGAGACATAGGGAAGACAAGAACATGAGGCCTGCCCAAAAATTGTAAAAAAACATAACTGAAAGCAGGACGTAATCCAAGAACCTCTGAAAAAAAAAAAAATCCCCATCACTCAGTGATAGAAGAACTTGCTATGTGGCAATATACTCTCAAACCTGGGTACCACCTTAAATTTGGTGGTAGAGTTTAGGGGTTTTTTGTTCGTTTAATATGGTTATTCATGTCCATTAGGACTAGATCCTTCAGACTTATTACTTGCAATTACACAACAGGGTTCAGGGCCAAAGAAAACTGGTTTTGGAACAGTGTTAGAGATAAGAACTGCTACCGAGCTCTGTCTCACAGCTGCTATGCAATAAAATACTCAGTGAAACCCTGTTTAAAAAAACAAGTGAGCATCAATCCAAGTGTAAGTTATTCAAGCTTGTATGAAAAACAGATTTACCTTACAGTCTGAGGCACAAACAGCTATAAGCCAGTATATAGGAAAAAGAACAAAATTTTTTACCAGACTAGATACTGGTTCACATGGATAGGTCTTATCACTTAATCTCTGGGGACAAGGGTTAAAAAATAGTTAAAAACACCATGCATGATTTTATTAAAGATACTAAGCAGGGTATAGCCAGTCTTACTCCCACAAGTAGCCTCATACTGGCATAGTACATGCTGTTTCCACTAGTGATAGTTTCAAGTCGAGGCAGGTCCCTTAGGATTAGCTACTAAGACATCCCTCAATTGCCAGGGCAGATATCTGAGACAGGATCTCTGAGCCAAGTTAAAAGTGGATACAGCTACCACAACACAGATCCACATTGATTGCTTGGCCATGCCAACATCATTGCAGCACCTGAGTTAGCTTGTTCAGAAATTATCCAACCTGGACAGCACTTCACTGTATGCGAGATAAGCCAGTTTTACCAAGTTTCTCATAGGAAGCTTCAGGCCGATACAACCGTTTGATCACTTTAACCCTAGGATGCCAGTCACAGCACAAGACTGTCAGCACATCAAGGTCACAGACCACCCTCTCATGGTCTAGACCTCCTTCTAACCCCTTGGGTATGCCTGAGCAAGGTATTCGGAGAAAGTTTGCCACTATATAATATGAAAATTCAATGCTCTGCTTTTATTCTGAGTTTGGGGTCTTTTTTGGTGAAGTCATTAATCCATTCAGACTCAAAGCCACCATAGGAGGCCCACACAATAACACATGCCACAGACGACAGGCAGGAGTAGGACCATGTCACCAAATGGCAAGGCCCTTGTAAGTATCTAAGCCCAAAGTCTGTAGGGTTTCCACCAATCTAATTTCACAAGAGCTCTTTCCATCCTAAAGTCTGACTGATAACGACTGCTGTAACCGTTCAGAGACAGCTTATGGGAAGTCTTGAGAAAGACCCTACTGAGGTCTTCCTGGCCCACGGGTTATACAGCCTTTGCTCATGAGGAAAAAGTTTGGTGTACGTAACAGCTGTGTGAATTAATCAGCAAAAATACCAAAGTTATTCAAACTCTTGCCCTGGGTGTGACTGCCCTTCCTCATACACCTTGTATGAGGTCCTGGTCTCCTGTTGCTATTAAGCTTGCAGCAGTGTTTGAGCATCTCTGCCCCACTACTGGAGTATCTTGCAAGCAGGAGGGGATTTCCCAGCAGGTAGCCACGCTGCTGCCAGCTCGCTGCATAAGAACAACGAGTGCCCAGGTTACCTGAAGCTATTTACAGTATCCGGCTATCACCACATCAGCACGAGATGTGCATCAGTGTGTACAACTAAAGGTCTTTAGCCAACAAAGAGGTTTTAATTACTGCAAGTGTCAGTCACTGTTTTGACTTCACTTCCAGTTGCAAAGAGCCTTTGCATCTTTCCCTGGGAAGTGTCTACTATACCTTAACTACAAGATAATAGTTCTAACTTCATGAACAAAGGTCTAGACAGCCGACCCCTGCTATTAACTAGCAGTGCTGTTGACACAAGAACATCTGCCAGAAATTAATTTACGCTGCCATCTATGATTATACTCTTGTCAGAGACAGACACTATCCCACATGCCAGCTGGATAACTCATAACACAAAAAACCAAACAAGCTTCGAACATTTTTGCAGAAACAATCCCAGCTTTATCTGCTATTCTTTTTCAATGCATCCAAAAGTACAATGAGAACCACAGCAACTCAAACACGTTGATGTTAATACACATTGACCTGTCTTTATGTGCATTCACCGAGATGATTGCCTACAAACACAAACCTTGTGATGGTGAAACAAGAACAAAGTAATAGATCTCGGGCAGCTACGCAGCAACCACTGTGGTCGGATGACTTGGTGACCAGACAAGGAAGTCTCAAGAAACCTCCAGAAGATGAGGAAGTCACCTAAAATGCATCCTTATGTCAGACTTCTGTTTTGCTGTAAATGCCGTGCTAGTCAAGGTTGAAGGCAAAAGACATCAGCCCGATTCCAGTGTTCCCAGTTGCTTCAGGAGAGGCTTTACTAGGCTGTCAGACTGATGTTAAAGAGAAGATGTTTTACAGAAAGCCTGGTGACTTTGCCTCCAATCTCTGTATCATCAAAAAGCAAAATTAGTCTAGCTGAAAAAGGCGACATCTGGACACAAAGCAGTGTGACAATGCCACAGGGAGATGGCCGAGATGAAATTTCGGTCCTAATGGCAACAAAGGCAAGAAAACTCTCCATCTGAACGAAGGCAGGATTCCACTTGTGAATCTTGGTTGGACGCAGCCAAGACTTGAGCTAACCCTTCGGCACTTTTCCAGACTCACATCGCAAAGCGGGCAAATACCCTCCTTCCTGCCACACCCCGCTCTCCCATCCCCGCAGCCCCTTCCCACCGCCGCACCAGAAGCGGGGAGGCTCGGCTTCGCCCAGCCCCTCGGCTGCAGCCCCACTTCTCTCACTTAAGTGCCTCCACTTGGAGGCTTCACACACGCAGCCCTGCCGACGAGGGAGGGGGACGACCTCAGCTCCCCGTGCCCCGGAGCCCGGCGAAGCCGCAGGAAGCTCCAGCCGCCCCCGGCCCCAGAGCCCCGCTGCCTACCGAGCCAGTAGTGGAGGCGGTAGGCGGCGGCGGCGGCGCGGCGGGCGGTGCGCAGCACCAGGTACGCGTCCCCCACGAAGAACTCGCCGTGGCGGCTGGGGGGCACCGGCACCAGCTCCAGCCGCTCGACGCGCCACACCTGCAGCCCGCTCTGCTGCCCGGCCTCGGCGAAGGCCGGCGGGGGCCGGTCGGGGGCCATGGCGAGGAGCGGAGAGACGGCACCGCTGGGCCCCCCCGCACCGCCTTTATAGCGCTCGGCCCGGCCCCCCGGGCGGAGCGGGGCCAGCCCCGCCCGGCCGCCGCCCGGGCTGGGGAGCCCGGGGAGGGGAGCGGCTGGGCCCGGCGGGGAGCGGGGTGCGCCTTCCCTCCCGGCTGCCGCTGGCGGCCCCGGCGCAGGCTGGCCGAGTTTTCGTTTCTTTACCGGTTTGGAACACGCCTGCGAAGCTCACCCGGCATACTTTTTCTTTCTGTGCCCCACGGCCGCTGCAGAGGGGTTATAAAGAATCAGCAGCCCTTGCTGCAGGCGGGTAGTTTTTCTCTATTCTAAAATGAGAAGAAAAAAAAAAAATGCCAAGAAAGCACAGCACGACCGGCCTAGCCCAGTGGCTACGGGTGTTACGGTGCTGTGCGTTTGGCTTATACAATTACCACATCTGCCTTGTTTTTGTAAGCTGCTCATATCAGAATGCAAATAACAGTTTTTATAGCTTGCGCTTGCTGCTGGGCTCTTTTTTTACCCCAGATTGGAATGGCAGAGCGCGGCTCTCATTCTCCATCCGGTAATTGCACTTTGTTTGTCCAATATTGCCAGGAATCTTTTTGTAGGGGGAAAAACCTTGCACCTCGTTGAAGATTCCAGATGAAGCCCAGAATTGATATAAATTTCCCTTTCTCAGAAAATGGAAAGCGTTGTGCTGGTGTTTTTCCAACACCATGCAACAACAACCCAAAGGGGTTAAACCCATCCACGTCCTACTTGTCCTTTATAAATGGTTGGTACATCATCCTGGCAGGTCGTTACAACACAAAAATTATAGCAAATCACTGCTTTCATCTGATATTGGTAGAAGGTAGATTAATCTGGATAGGATACAGATAGGTACAGCTCAAGCTGTCAGTGTATCAAAAGATACATTTCAGAGAGGGTTGTGTTTAGGTCCATTGTCTTATCCACCTGGATTAATTTTGAGGCTTGTGATTTCCCTACGAGCTTGTTTTAGCAAGTTAATACAAGCAGAGTGCAAGATCCACCTGCGGGTGGATCGGGGCTACCTCGGGCAGGGGGCAGAGGCACAGCTAAATGCAACAGAGCAGCTGGAGAGCATCTTCTCCGGCAAAAAGTTAAAAAAAGCACCACATCTGAGAAATCCTTTTAGCTGTCTTCCCTGCCTTCTTTTCATACTGTCTGGTGTACAGTTTAGCTATTGAGGGAAAAGATGCCGTTACACAATGTGTACCTACTACCACCTCCCATTTTGGTGAGCATCCGGTCATCAGCTTGCCAGACACAGGTGTACCGGCACCCTAAACTCTAACCCCACTGTTTAAAAAAGAAACCTGTGGGTGCTCTGCTTTGTCCAAGGTCCAGCTACACATGTTACAGCTCACCTTCACCAGTTCACGACCAGGCATTTTATCCCTCATTCTGCCAGGGCTGAGGACTCAGTGAGTCTGAGCCTGCTTGATAAAGCACTATGCCTCCCAAATGAAATACTTTTATCCAGACCATTCGCCATGTGCAGAAGAGAAAAAACTTCAGGAAGAACAGCCAAAAAATTCCAGCAGTTCCAGTTTCAATATGGTATCAGATGTTTCGAAATATTCGTAAGTGGTTTCTCAGATTTACCCTTTCATCTATGCTAGTTGTTCTTCTTTTCACTTTTACTCACTTAATTACACCAAGCAGTTTTTCTTCCTCTCATTGCATGCCTTGTTGCACTCTCATGCATTAGTTAGCTTTAGTCAGTGGGGGCAGAACTTACCACACACTCTGTAATTGTATGGATTTGCTATTTCTTCTGAAGTTGGCAAGTTGCACTCCCTTTGGAAGGGTGCTGGGTTTTGCCCATACATGAGCTCAAACCAGCCCGGTGTTATGCAGCCTCATGTCTCCTACCTGTTCTGCCTGCCTTGCCAAGCTAAGATTGTGCACAGATTTCACAGGCCAGTTGGGTCAAATTTACATCTCCTTATTCTGGCTTTAAATTTTCAATCAACAGACCAAATACTACTCTCAGCTGTATCCCTGTTGCTGTCATGAGATGCACGCTAATGCTATTTGTTCAGCATTGACCGTGCCCGCTATCACACACCAATGGACAAAGGTTAAAGACACAAGAACAGTTTAGTTTTGTCTGAGAGTCTGTGGCACTACACAGGCGCCAAGCATGTTAGTACTGACGGCAGTTTTCTCATGCCCAAATTTGTCTTACTAGGATTACGTACTATGTAATCACTTACTGGCTGCTAGCAAAGAAAACCTTGGGTTGAAGTTTGTATTGTAAGTGCCAGGATATTTGTTTGTACTCCTCAACATGAATTTTTGTCTGTTTGCAAATCTTGCTTTTGCAATCTCACTCCTTATGAAAGTTGTACTGTCTTCTGTCTTGATCCATTTCCATCTGTTTTTTGTAGCAAAAATAAGCACTGACTTTGTTAACATTACACAGATTTTCATAGCATTTTAAATAATCAAAGCTTTCTAACATGCAGTTATTCAAAAGTGAAATTTTGGAGAAAAAAGATGAGAAGTATTCTAGGATTTGCACATTCAGAAAGAATATTTAAAATTACTTTTTACGTGCTTTTGCATGTTTTTTCATGTAGTAATTTAAGTGAAGAGAACTACAAAACAACATTGTTTTTGTGACTCAGAAGTCCCAGGTCAAATTGTAATTACTACACTCCTGCGAAATTGCACTAGAATGGAATTTCAGACTACCTTAACACTTTAAAGAGTTCCGTTCTAATTTCCTAAAGATTATATTTTGCTGATAACTTATGGCTTTCTCAGAAGGATGGCAAAGGCCTAGTGCTGTTTTAGCTTTGGAGTAACAAAGGGAAATAATTTTGCGTCACACCCTTTCCTCAGTGGGAGGGGGGATATAGCAATTGGCTGCTGTCGCAGACCGGGAGCAGTCATGGAGTAAAGATGCACGGATTTCTACCTGCTTGACTGCACCATTTGAGATAAGGCCATCTTTAAATGCCTGCTTTTTTTCCAAGTCCTGAGTGCAATTCTCTAATAAGTCACACAGAAGGTGTTCCTGCTCCTCATCTAGTCCTTAAAGGAGCAGAGATTCAAACTTGTATTGAGTTTAAAGCTTTGGTATGACTCAGAGAATTTGAGGACTTATGAAAAACTTTGCCATTTAATTTTGCTAATTTACTTCCAAAATCTTTTGTTATATTGATTAAGGGATCTTCTTCCCTTAAAGTATTGTTGTCATATAATGCATATATGCAGGGTGTGGGCGTGTATACGCATATGAAAAAACAGAATGCAATGTACTGAGTTCTGATTTTTATACCTATCAGGATTGCAACAAAATAAGGTGGTGTTTCCAGGTCATGCACACAAGGACCTCAGAAGGGCTCCCAGAAGATGAAGTCCGGCATCTTTCCCAGTAGGAATAACTTTCAGTATGGATTGTTGAAGTCTAAGGTTTAAGTCCTTCTACAAGGCTGATATCCTGTGTTGAATTACAGTTCCAGGAACTAACAATAGAAGGAACAAAAAGAGAACGTGAGGAGAGAATATTTTCAAATGTCATGAGTGTTTCCTTTTACAAAGCTTATTTCTTCTTCACCACATATGCCAAATACCCTCCTGAACCCTATGACCCTACCTCAACAATGGGATTACAGATGTTTAGTTTTTCCTCCAGTTTCACATTACAAAGTTTGCTGTACACAGAGTATGTGTGTCAAAAGCACACTCTTGTCCAAACAGTTGCAGAGGTCAACCCCTGTTCTCATCTGTTCTGTTGCTGAATTACGAATCAATAGTTAGTTCAGATTTACCCCAAATATAGTAAGTCAGTTCACAGATCTGAGCTAAATTCTTATTTCCAATATACTTCTAAAAAAAAAATAATCACTGGTACTGTATGAGCAGCAGCAGAATTAGACCATACAGCTTTAAAAGCCAAGTTATCAAAACCAGGCTATAGAATTATGTTACCACTTGCTAATTCTCTCCATTCTCTCATCATCCCTCAAAGCATCCTGCATGGTAGCCCAGCTTCGACAGGAGAGGCTTTAGCAAAGCCAGAACACCCTGAAGAAAAACTGAAACCTAGCTTTCCTCCTTACTGGCAAAGTTTGAGTCACGAGGCTACCAAATGCGAGCTATGCAGAATCCCAACCAGTCGCCTCACACAAAAGTAGTAAGTCCTCTGTTACCTTCAAGAGAGGAGTCTGGTTTTAATCCTCCAAGTCCAGAGCAAATAAAGGGCCTTAGTGTGTAGCTTTGAGGCAGGTATCGAAGGCATAGAGAGGCTAGGATCACAGCTACACTATGTGCTCCACTTGGCAACTGCCCGGCTCCTGCCTACGCCCTGCTCTGGTTGCGTGAGCGCTCTCTCGCTCTCCGTGGCAGTGGCTCTGCCCCCTCTACGAGCAACGAGGGATTCTTCAGTGGCACCCGCCACTCTCAGCTGGGCAGGTAAGGACACCGCACGCCCAGCAGCTGAGGAGCTCCGACGCTCCAAACTCATGCTTCAGCAACGGTGCTGCCTAAGTAGGGCATGCAGAAGAAGCAATCTGAATGTTGGCTTCAGTCAAAGAATCTAGGAAAACATTTTTGACACTTCTCACTAGCAGTGAGAAGTGAAGTGTTAATTATTAAGTATGTTACAGCTCCCTGCATTTTTCTTATGTTCTTCCCCTGAAATATTCAATGAGCAGCATAAAAGTTTAATCAAGAAATTCTGATTATATGTTCATCCCAAGGCACAGTATATTATATCTCAAGGAGTCAGAGAGAGGGAATTGAAGCAGTCCTTCAGCAATACCCTATCTTCCAAGAGACAGAAGGTCTCCTTTATGTTTATAGGACGTGGCATTTCATTGCATGGTCATGGGAGTAGACAAGATTCAGAAAAACATTCTCAGACTCCTCATTTTACCCACCTTGGCTATCTAGACAGACAAATACCATCATTATTCACACCAGTGATTTATCAGCCTGTCCACGTTTCCTGCTCATTTGGTCTACCATAGGAATAAATCACGCTGTTCTGTACAGAGATGTGGCTTGGTAAGTTTCACCAAAATCATCCCGCTGATCCTTAAGCTTGCTTCCTTGTATTTGGATATAGTGGTCTCAAGTTTGATGAGGAAAATCTCCAGCTCTCTGCAAAGAGTTCAAGTTCAGGTTTTCAGTGAATCAGTGTATCTTGGTTGGAAATAGAAAAATGGAAAGGCCATTCTTCATTAAGAAAGATTCAGAGGTATTGGCCAAAAATTGTCACTCAGAAAGTTTAATTAAAACCAGGCTATTTTATATCAGTTGATAACTTTGATTATTGTTACAAAACCTCTTTCACTCCCTTTTATCGATTTCCACGGTATTGCTGGGATTCAACTGCATGCTGCTTTGTGAAACAAGATGCCCTATGAAAAATGGTTGGTTCCATTCATGTCACTAAAGGTTATACCCTGTCGTAAGGCACAAGTCAGCATCAGCTGAGTGCTCCAGCTTGTCCATTTGTTTTGCGTAAGTGGAAGTGGCAATGTGTCAGGTTGGTGGATTTTTTCCCATTAAAAAAGATGAAGTGACATCACTTTATCTTACAGAGGATGGAAGGCAGTAGGGAATCAAACCCTGATTTCTTTCTTTCTTTCTTTCTTGTGTAAAGTTCAAATACATAAGCTAAAAGGGCTATGTATGAGGTAGTTACAGAATTTGTCTGCATAGACTGACATTCTGTAAGTGTCAAAGAGCGGTGTTTATCCTTTTTGCATTTGAAAATACTGTAATTTTGGTCTGACTATAATTTCAGAATGATCTTTGGAGTGTCAAGAAGTGATAATTGAAGTTTCTTATTTGTGTGTTGCAGCATACAGGTTTTGATGATGGATTAAGTTATTTTTGAACACTGGGAAAAGAGGGACAAGAAAACTGCCACATTCCCATTTACCGTCAGTGCAATAATTAAAGTTAAAAGCATCTGAGTAAAACTGAGGAAAAGAGGTTTACCCAAACACAAGAAATCAGCAACAATCTGAAGAAAGGACAATCATCTTCTGGACCCATTAATTAAATATGCAACATCCGTCAAGACTCTAACAAGATATCCTTAAAACTGTGGAAGGAGGGCCTGAGGTATTGGATATGGCAAGCGGGAGAGTGGAGAGCACCCCGGGAAAACATCCTTCTCCATCTGCATAAACCAGTGGCTCTTCTAGACATCTACTCACAAAGGGGAAAGGGGAAACAATCAAATCTGTAGAAAAGTGGTAAAAAGCAAAACTGCTGGTAGTTATCTAAACTGAGGTAGGATTTCAGTTTAATTTATTTCATTGCATTCTTCAAATGGTAAATGTTTCCTTCATTAATTCCTTGATACTAATTCATCTGCGAGAGTTACTGAATTTAATATAAAAAGGAACAATCTTTGTGAGACATTAAACTAAGATCCTAAGGAAATGATATTTTTGCCAAGATTCTAATTGCAGGTGTATTTTGAAATAAAGTTATTCTAAGATAGCTTTTTCTCTTGAATGAAGATAATATGTCAATGCCTTTACGCATTTAAAGGCAGTGTGTGTGAAAAGCAGAGTACTCAAAGCATGTGCATCTCCTACCCCCGTTTAGCAAGTAGTGCCTCTGAATTCTCAAAGAAGGAATAAACTCATTCATTGGAGCTGATTTCAGTGGTAGATATCCATGGAGTAGGCCAGATTCTCTATTCCAGGCAAAACAGTTGTATGATAACTATAAATAAAAATAGGATTTAAGCTTCTTTACATTTTCAGAATAACACAGATCACTGTAGTGGTATGGGTGCTTTTAAAATACAGAGTAGCTCCTCATTAATAGATATCTGCAAGTATGGAGCTGAGTACTTAAAATTACTTTTTTCATCAAATCTCACATATGAACGTATTCTGGATTTGGAAACCATATATTGAAACTATTTTTTTTCCAAGACATTCATTGACCTTCACATAAAATTTGAAACACCTTCTAACAATTTTTTCAGGTTTTAATTCACTGACCCTGGACACTTACTTAAATCACTCAAATATCTGAAACAGAAAAGAAGGGGAGGGAAATGTGAGAAAGAAGGCAAAGACTTTCTGTTTTCTGACTTTCTGAAAAAAGTCTGTTTGAAGGTTTCTTGAATTTGGTACACCAACCTGGGAAAATAAACATTTTCTAGATTGTTGAAAACATCCAGTTCTTGCCAAGCTCATATAGGAGAGTATTTATGCCTCCCACTTGTCTTCTTAAAGCACAGGTATATTGTTATACTTCAACTAATGAAAGGCTAAAGTGGTTTCAAACTCTCTGAGAACACCACATTTGAGAATTATGAATTTTGTTACTGTGTGTCAGCTTTTATGTATTAGCCAAGTTTAATTATACCAGCACAAAACACTAAGATCACTAACAAGAGTCCTGTCACAGCATTTTAAAATTAATACTCTCAGCATTGCTTCAGTTTGAAGGCGGCAGGAAAGTTTCGTTGATCAGCCTTCCCAAATTCAGTGAGTAGTTTCTAAGATCACTGACATTTATTGGGGATCTGCCCATTGAGTTTAGCAGATCTAAAAGCAAAGCTATCTGAATGAGAACAAAGGCATCCATAAATTTGTTTCTACATCAAGGTCACCAGATTTATAAAATTACCTTCTTCCTTTTCTCTGAAATATTGAAAGTATACTAATTCGCTAAAAAGCTGCTGAGATCTGCAAACCTGCTGGAAGCAGCTTCTAAAATAGTTATCTTTTGGTAGCACATGTTCAAGACAGGGTCTTGATGTTGCTCAAGAGGTCTACAGAAAGATCTATTTTAAATCAAAGCTTGGGACTGATTCCTGTTTCAAGACTCAGAGACATACTTACTGGAAAAGGACCCAATCTCTCTGTTTTCTGATTAGCAGTACGCATAGAAAGCGTGGAGGTGCCTCGACATTAAAAGTTGTACTGTCAGCATAACATTTATTTCAAAGTTGATTTCATACATCTAAGTGACAAGGAAAGACACAGAGCAATATTTTGTTAGGGGTTTTTGCCACTCATCAGGAACAAGTTTTTTCATACGAAAGTCTGAAGAACACACATTTCATATCAACTCGAGTCAGGTTAGCAAATCATGCAGCTCCCTCAGCCCTAGAGTCCAAGGCAAAAATTAATCTTATGGGAATCAGTACATTTTCTTAATGTCTTGTTTTAAGGAGCCTATTATTCTAGAGAAGGCATGTCCTCAGGGACACAAGTGTATTATCTTTGCAGACCCTGTTCTCCTGACTCCTCTTCCAATTTCACAAAGGGCAGATACCAGACAAAATGAAGTGTGAGGTAAAATGCATAACTGGTGTGAGACAGTGAAATGCGCAGATTATTTACACGCCCTCAATCCTAGCTAGCATTAGGCATAGTTCCCAGAACAAATGAATCCCCTGACTGTAAAAAAAAGAGCTAATGTCTCCAATATACATCATCCCCTCTTTTCCTTTGTGTCAATAATACTGTATATACTTGTGCTCCCAAACAGAACTACAGCATTCACTCCTTCCAGAATAAAACAGTTGAACAGCTACAAAGCACCCTTTAGCTTCTCCCCCAAATCTGTAGTTTAGGTACCTCTTTTCCCTGGGTCTCCAGTTTAACCTGCTAAGGTAAATACCATCCCACCATCCTGGTGCAATGCTCCAAGGTCTCTGGCACTCTCCTGTCCCATGTTTCCAAGCTCTGCTCCTGAGCCTTCTTGACCAGATCTGTCTAGAAGCCAAATATAAATGTTATCTCCGTCCCAACCATTCCCCCTTCTTTGCTTTATATGTAAGACTTCTGGCAGTACACTTCTCAAATATCTACTTTTAAAAATAAAATCCTGAACAGCACCACGAAAGACTGGGGGATGCCCACTCTTACGGAACCTACAATGTTGTGAAACTGTGATAAACCGTGTGGTGCTAGAAAATAACAACAACAACAACAACAACAAAACCACCCCAGATCAATAAAGTCAATAAATAAATTTGATAAATTTCATGCTCTCTTTTCTTCAATGACACAGCAACACAGCACTATGTGCATGGACTGTGTGCTTGAAATTCCAGATCTGGAAGTCTCTTAAGGCTTTGTCCAGCTCTTCCTGGATTCAAGAGAAACTTTTTCCTTACTCAATGCAAGGTAGCCAACATTACGTGATTACACAACCCCTGTGTGCTTGGTTTCGTGTTTCACACAGGGCATGCCAGCCAGCTTTTAGAGACTTGATCAGGGGGAAGGGTGCATATTGATACATTATTTTAAAATACAGCAGGGCATTATATTCCCTTTCCTTCCTCGCCTTTTCCACAAGGCCAGAACATTTCCTCTGTTGGGAAAAGAAAAATCCCGTTGGTGTCCTTGGACTTCCTCTGTTTCTAGTTATTTTCACTAGTAACACTGTTTGTTATTTACTTTCAAAGGTACATAACCATCAACAAGAACAATTATCCTCTCAGGAAACCATGTATGGGAGCGCATCTGTTTATGGCTCCGTGTTTGACTTTCCACTGGCTGCCAGGTGATTGCTGTTTTCCTATCCATCTCTTGAGATGAACATTCAAGGAATATCACCACTACTTGGTTACTGTGTTCTTCAACTCTGTAGGAAGCAAGTGAAAATAAACTGTTTCTCTTTACAAAGTAAAAGATGAGAGCTAAAGACTCAGCTGAGGAACATGCTATTACAGGTAAGTTTATTGCGCTAGGTATAATTTTAGTACAACCTACATCGCAGGTGCTTCCTTGTTTTATTTTTCCAACTAAGAAAAGGCCTCTATGGAGGAAAAGTAACACTTCAGTGTTTATAAAGCCTTATGTTTTAAACAGTTATAGAATAGACCTTGTGCGTGTCACGCGCTGCCTGTCGGTTTGTAACTTGAGGAAATCCCATGGTACCAAAACTAAACTAGCTCTTTCCGGCTGCGCACGTCCCGCTGCCTCCTCCAAGGCCCTCTCCCCACCTCTCCCTGTCCCCCTTCTCTCCGGTCTCCTCTCTGCTTGTTGCCCTTCGCCACGGTGCACGCAAAATGCAGCCAGAACATTCCCAGCACTTCCTGAGCTGTCACAGCGGTTGGTGGCGAAGTAAAAGAGGGTATTCGTCTTGTCCAAATGAAGAGGCATCCCAGAACATTCTTCATTTAGGCTTCACTGCTTTCTTTAGTATTGCACAGCTCTCCTATCACTGCTTTATTTAGTATTGCACAGCTCTCCTATGTGGCTTTTTGGATGCAGTTAATGCCTTTTTAGAAACAGTCCCTTATTTTTAAAAAATGAACATTTTTCTTCCTTATATGAACTAAACAGCATACGTCTGTATCGTGTTCGCTAGCTGTAATTGTGTTATTAAGGTAATAAAATGACTCTACTGCTATTACTGTAACTTGATAAGGTACAGTGCAATGCTCAAAGCAATGTTTAATGGAGCAGAGAAGTATCTGGCAGAAAATTATTCTTTACATTTTTTCCAGTACGTTAATTTTAATTGTGGTCAATACGAGATTTTTTTAATTGCAAACAAAAATGCTATGTTTACCAGTTTTTGTAAATCAGGTCTCAGAAAGATCTTAATAGATTAGTGATAACTCCTTAAAATATAGATTGTTAGTCTGTTGTTAGTCAGGTTGATTTTTTCATGTCTTTTTATGATTTTGCTCACAGGAAAGGCATAAAATTTGGTATTTCAAAGGCTTATCATGACAAGGATATTAACACTTTCAGCATGACCAGTGTGATCCTGGGACCATTTACAGTACCTAAAATTTGCTAACCACCTGAGTACTCCATGTGTATGTGCTTAATTTTTAAAATGTACGGGTTTGTGATGGAGGGAGGATATGGAGAAGTGTCTTTAGTTGGACTTGGGCATAAATTCATGGCAAATAAAATATAAACAAAGTTATAGAAAGGTTGACTGAGCTTACATTAGAATTAGGAATCCTGTGTACAATTCAAACACTGAATTTAATCTGCGTGGTAATCATTCACATGAGTAGGATCTTGATTCAGGAAATCACAGGACACATGGCTAAATCTAGCCCAAAGTACAACAGCTTTAGAGATAACATTGAATTTGAAGTATATGGGGGGGTGGGGGGATGGCAGATGTCCTGAACAGAGACCTTGAAATCTTTCTGTTTGTTTTATAATAAAGATATGTAGGGTAAGTTAAGTTCTATGCATGGGCAAAACATTAGTATTAATAACTTACAGGATCTACTGATTTGTCTTTATAGAGTCAGCATGCGTGGGTGGCAGATCTGAACATACATTTGTGTAACACTTGCTTCTTCTGGTCATTTATGAGATCATGGTATTCACAGTTAACCTGTAAGCCTGCTTCTTCCTTCTAGTATTTCAGAAAGTATCCAAATTCACTCTCTGCATTTATATAAGCTGTAAAGGTTTTAATAAAGCATTCTAAAGGAACAATCAAATAGCGCTGCCTGAAACAAAAGAATTTACCTCCATAAGCCTGTTCCAAAGTACACCGAAGTCAATGGAAAAATACTGACTGACTGGAACAGATTTTAGATCAGCAACATTTTTGGTAATGGATATTGGTCATTTCTCGTACACTGGGCTAAGAGGTGTCCACGCCGCAGTTGACTGTGTGCCCAAATGGCTGACATAGCCGTCAGCAACATTTACAGTGCATTTACACCCCTACAATGAGAATGCAAAAGTAAAAAGGATGAAGAGATTTTGCATGTATCTCCAACTGCTGAGGCATGAGAACACCACTTTAGCCAGTCCTTAATACAAAAGCTACACTCCGCTTTCTCTGAGGTTTAAGAGCTTTGTGAAGCACGTCAGGGGAGATGGAGATCAGCCTGAATGGCAAATATCTCTGAGGGGGAATCTCAGGCCCTCTTTGGGCTCTGAAAGAAGTTGGGTGTGCAACAGAGGGACAAGGAGATGCTAAGCTGGGGCTAGCGTGAAGAGCTACTGCAGCACGCTGCCTGGGTGAGCGCTCCTTCCACGTGCGCCTATGAACCATTACAATGGGCGATGGTACGTAGAGACACGGCAAAAGGCCGGCGACACGGCATTCCTGCTGGGCTCTGCTGGATGCTGGAGTGCACCGAGCCAACATTGCAGCCGGGGCAGAACTGCTCTCCAGAGAGCACCTAAATCTCCATGTTGTATGGCAGCATCACCAGCTCCTTCAGACCAAGCAACTGCATTGTACTGGTAAGCCTGGCGGGGTAACGGGGGCTGCTAGCCACACAGCTGGCTGGCGGCAATACTTCTGCCTTTCACAAGAGCTACAGCTGGGTATCACACCCCTGTGGGAATTCGGAGGCAAGATATCTGTCCTGTCACTAGCAATAATGCTCTTTAAGGTGCTTCCTAGCAAGGATGTGGTGTTGGAGAAAAAGAAAACTTTATACTTCTTCATAGTGTTCTTAAAAGGAATGGTAGTTTTTTTCTTATATATGTTGCTTATGGTAAATGTATATAGTATATGTAATATATATATACTTATACTTATATATATATATATCGAAGTAGGTGAACAAACTAAGCCAGCATTTTCAAGGAACTCTTAGGTTCACAACTCAGTTTTGATTCTTAGGATATCTCTTATAGTATATTTGGCAAAGAGCATTATCCATGCATAGATTTATTGCAGGTACCTTAGTTTCCTTAATAGCCTTTGTACCCCAGAGGCTCTAGCAACTTGCACTCTCCTCACTGCAGAGCAGCCCCGGGGTTTTTTCCTGGCTCCTCTAATGAAAGAGTGAAGTTGCCCAAGCCAGGAAATGAGTGTCTGTAGCATGCCCGGGTGTCCCACTCCCCACTGCAAGCAAGCACAAGGGGCTACCCCCGTCTTGTTGGTCTGAACAAAGATACACCTCTGTCATATACATTTTTAAAGATGAGGTGTCATGCATGGAGGTTAAGGGCAAGTTCATACCCCTTTTCCTCAGAAACACTGGAACTGTCTCCACATGTGTTGTAAGAGATTAAGTTACCCGAGAGAGTTTGCCTGAAGCTGACTCTTCCCTCATGCTTTTGGGGCAATTAATTTACCTGCTCTGTGCCTCCTTTTTCCCATCTGTAAAAAGACCAAGTCAATAGCGTTCCTTCAAAGGATGACTGCTACGTGCACCACTTCATTACACTGTCACCCCTATTACTATGGGGAGGCCCTGCTAAAATTTTATCAGTATCCATATTAGCATAGATACAATGCTATTATATTATGATTATGTCAACAAGAGGTCCAGATCCTAACAACCTCTGACATTGAATTTGTCCTAAGCCTTTCATTTGCCATGCACAGAGAAAGGCTGGGCTGGATTTGCCTGGCATTCAGCAAACAGGGAATTTCCAGGCGGCCTGGGGACTTTATTCTTTCCAAACGCAAATTTGGGGAACCCCAAATTTCAAACAGATGTCTGGAGATGCAATGCAATTGCTCCCTGACTCATAGGAAGCTCTCTTTACCAAAAAATATACTCTTTTTTAGTGTTAACTTCTTACACAATTTTTCTTTTCACTAAGGGTTGCATCTGGGAAGCCCTGGAGAAACGCCGAACTCCACAACAGTGCACACAGAGCTATGAGATCATTGCTTAAGGGATTCTTACTAGTGTCCCAAGCTTTCCACAGGGGTGTGTGGCTCACTGGCTTTTGGAAAGGGCAAAACAATCCAATATGCAATTTTCTTATGCTAAATCACTATCTGGGGTGCATTTACTGTGCAGCTTACAGTTTAAATCTAGAGATTTGAGTCCAAATCTAGCTCTGGGTATGCCTCCAAAGCCCTCAGCAATGCAGACTATGACTAAAAAGTGCTTCCCCCCGTTACACTCAACACCCCCACGCACTGTTTGTAAAAGGAATTGAAACTACCTGACCACGTTGAGCTTTCAGCAGTCAATCCCGTAGTAATTAGAGTCAAGAGCAAAGCAGCTGTTCCTATCGAAGGAAGAGGAAGCGTGGGGGGTTCATTTAGGCACAGTCTGCTGATCACCAGCTCTTGCGTGGAGAGGACAGGGAGTTTCCAAAGTAAGCTCATGATGGCACTCAGCCTCTCCAGTTCTCGGGAGTGTGATGGGCTATGCCATTTCTTTTACCTCCAGATGATTGAGGGACTGGTTAGAGAAAAGAATATATTAATTGGAAGAGTTGGTAAGTAATTTTTAGTAATACAGTGTGATATATATAAAGAGGAATTTGTTAAGTAGAAAGAGATAATAATGCTGCATCCCATGTTATTTCAGAAATCAGGACCTAAGGGAAAGAGATCAAATACTCACTAATAAACCAGACAAAGTGCATTTAGTGTTTTTCTGTTCCATGCTGGTATTTACAGTAAAAACCAGATATTTTGCTAAAATATTTGAACATCATTGATAAAGGGGGCTCTCTGTGCCAGGTTTCATACTGTTTGAAGGACCGAGGCCTGCTTTGTTACAGTGGGCCAGGGCTCTTGGAGAGCTCATACCTGACCTCACAGGTATACACAAGACACAGCTCAGGACCACTCGTGTCTTCCATAGCATGTGCAGGTGAACATATTTCTTGGGACCAGAAGTTTGGTACGTTAGCATGGATAATGGTGCGGAGTCCCTATCACATTGCTTTCTCCTCAGCACCATGCTGTTTAGGCTGGGGTTCCTGTGAAAGGAAAGACATTGTCATTTAAATACAGTCATCGCCCTATAAGGTCATATCGGGCTAGTGTCAAACATGATGGGAGAAAATGCAGTTTTACAGCAAACTGGTTTCATCAGTGAGAAGATCAAGATTTTCCCCTGTGAGAAGTTTGTTCTAGACAAGATGGAAGCAGAAAATAGTGTATTTCATGGATATTTTTCTCTTCCTCCCGGGACTCTGGCAGCCAGGCATGGGGACTGTGTTGGAGGGCACTGTAAAGTGTCAGCAGCCTGGGAACTGAGAGAGGTGCGTTGGAACCTAAAAAATTGGAAAGGAGAGGTGCATTGGAACCTAAAAAATTGGAAAGGAGAGGTGTGTTGGAAGCTAAAAAATTGTCTCCTAACACATTAAAAAGCAGTTCTACTTTCCACCTGCCTTAGAAAGCCACCCAACATGGCGCTGCTTTGAGTGGGGGTTACTCCCCAAGAGTAATCTCGTTCAAGAGATTTAACAAGCAGAAATACAGAGCATCGTGGCTGTAGCGGCAGAGGACTCTGCTCAGACAAGTGTATTTTTCCAAGAAGGACAAGCTATTCCAGCGAAGGTCAGTGTTGTGACCAGCACTTTTTCATTGCTTCATCTCACTCGGATTATCAGCACTGCAGCGCAGACTCTGAGACAGTGCTGCATTGTCTGCATGGATACACTGAGCTCTTGTAAGCCAGGGTGATCCTGGCTGCTGCAAGGATCTCACTTGATAGTAACATTTCCCTAGTGCAAGCCAGCATGAGGAAAGGCCAGCTGAGCTATCTGCGTATTTTGCTCTGGACTCAAAGAAAGGCTTGGGTCTATTCAGTTTAATTGGGTGTCAGTGTCCTCCTGACCCTCCCAAACCAATGGAATTATGGCTTCTGCCAGCACCCATCAATCCTTTCTCATCTAAGACCACAGGAGAGCAAAATCGTGTTTGCCCTCTGGATGAGACTAGAGCCGGTGTCCCTACCCTAGCAGAATGAACACGCACATCTCTGCCTGCCTCTCCCTGCTGCAGCCGGCACAGCTTTTCCTCCACGCGGTCCAAGAACGCAGTGTGAGCACCACGCCGCCGCCTGTGCCTCTGAGAGCAGAGAAGTGGAAGCACATCAGAGCTACAAAACAAAACAGGAGTGGCTGTCATGAGAATGATCTTAGACAGGTTCATCAAAGAACTCATTCTCAGACATGTTTCGGACTTGAATCAGAGCACAACGTGGAAATGCCTAGAGACATTTGTGTTCAGCCAATTCATGTGTTTTGCAAATGTGTATATTGACTTGCCGCTATTCAGTAGTTATGTTCACAACTCAGCATCTGTCATCACCTACACCGATTCCCTAAACAATTTATTTTCCCCTCAACCTACTCTCTGTTAATCTTCAGTAATGTTAATGGGAGCTGTTCTATAATGACAATAGAGACATTCTCTTTTTGGACATCTCTACATTTAAGTGTTTGATGTATATATATAAACCGTCAAAGCATCCACCCAGTACCTGCATATTCTGATATAGTCTGTGTCTTTGAACAGTCTAATATGGACATCTTAATTCCTACAAATGAATTGCCATGCGCAGTGGTGTATAATTTCCACTAAAGGCTGAAATAAGAACGTGTTCCCCAAAAGATTATCTTTCCAGACTCCACCAAAGTCAACAAGAGCTGGAAACAGAACTATATTCTTGAAAAGCTAAAGGAAATTGGTAGTCCATGTCCCTAGATCTCCAGTACTGTGTCACTTCCCTTAGGGCATGCCAGCTGTTCAGCTGTTGCATGATCCAAAACACTCTGAAATCAATGTAATTCAGAAGTAATAATAATAATAATAATAATAATAATAATAATAATAATAATAATAACAACTTTGGATGCAGAGAAAAACAAGAAGTTGTCTTTTAATCTGACTAACGGTAAAAGAAGCAGATTTAGGTGGCCAGGGATTCTTTGGTAGTAGCAGCCGTGGATCCCATTTGCTTTCACAAGGCTTGTATGTAAGAAATGTCCTATCAGAGTCCTTTTGCTTTTCTTTCGGTGGTTCACGTCCAGGATCTGAAACTATTAAGCAAACAGCATTTATAAGCCACAGGACAAACCGTCTGGACTCTAGTATTTGAAAAGCTATGTTTACTGTTAATCAGATGGGATTCCAAAAAAGGAGCACCCAGACATATATGGTAAAGATTATAAGCAAAAAAATATTCTGTCCATGGCCTTGCTGTTAATGTACAAAGAAAGTAGTGTTTTATGCTATACGGTATGTATGTGGGTGTACTTTAACTAACTGTAGTTAATTATTTTCAACGAAGCTATCCTTATAAGAGATGAAGCTATAGAAACTACACTAAAGGGCAGACATCCCATTTTGGACTACCCACCACAGTATGAATGCAGATATGGACTATTGTATCTACAGTGAGGACAGCAGACATTGGACTTGATTCGGTTGCCTGGGAATAAACCACCATTACAAGGTTGAAATTGCAGTCTTATCAGAAAATATACATTGGCAAGCAGATTTTTGAGCTAATAATCCTGCTTGTATCAGGTATCCTTAAAACTGAGTGCTCTTGCCTGAGTGAACTAGTGTATTTTCTGTGATCTGAGTCTGTGATTTAGAGCTAGGGAGCAGACTTTCTCTGATACTGAAACTTAAGGGAAAACATTGCTGCTTGCTTGTCAAGCTTCATCTGAGGCCACTTCAGCCAGCTACATGGCAGTAGAGGGGTTCTACGTTCTTATTCCTGCTCCCTACTGCGCACGGACTGATTCCTAATTTCTTTAACACAATGAATGTGCATGTTGTTGAGGTCTTACCTGTGTTTAAATGCTGTGATTTTAACTTCAGATTTAAAGGATCTCGAGAGTAACTTGTCACAAGATTTGGTAAATTAGCTTCATACTGCACTTGAAAAGGAAAATACATTGTAACATCAGATAAGCCCTCATGTCTAGAACCAAGAACATTGAAGCTAACTGAAGAGTAAACTTTACATGTTGAATTTAGGTAAGGTAAAAAATATACCTGTAACATTTCTGGTCAAAAAATGCAAGATGTAGGAGATTTAATTAACTGTTAATTAACTTGTTAACAAGTCAAGCTGTTGAGCTGACAAGAGTTAAGGTTTTCCATTACCCTGAGGTCCTTTATTACACATCTCCTATCACCATAGTCCTAATCTCAAATGAGTCCAGTGGCCTGCTATTACAATACAGATGAGGAACGATAACAGAAACGGAACATCCTTCTCGAGAAAGGAGCTGTGATACTAAAAACACAGGGGATGCAATTTCTTGGAATAAATATGTTGCATGCTTTGGAGTTATTTGTGTGGAGTTATTTGCATTATTTTTCAAACCTTTTGAGTGAATTTAATTAATCATTAACATACCCTGCAGTCACCTACATTGTGATGAGTTTAAGAGCTTTCTGTTGCTGGAGAACTTATGAGAGGGCTAAAAGGAAGGCTGAAACAAGGGTGTCATTTAATATCAATGACATATCATTTTTTAGATATGTATTCTCATTGTTTGGAAGCAAAAGTGATTTTGCATTCGAAGTGGATAGGATTTTAAATAAGTGGTAATGTTTTCTGCCAGTTGCAAGAGGAAATTGTGAGTTTGGCTGCTGGTAGTGCTGCTCTTCAAACCACGTTTTGCAGAGTCAGATAAGTATAGGACAAGAGATGACACCAGCACATCAGTCTTAAAATCTTTCTGGGACAAGGTGTCTTAAAAGGGTAAGTTTGCTCCATCAGCCCATTCTTGAAAAGCAATTTGCTTCTTTATGTAGATCGCTTATATTAGACTACATTGCTAGGTACACAGATTTGACCGACAATTTTCCATGAACTTCACAGGCTGAAATGGATATCATAAACCAGTTGATTTCTTGTGAGTTACAAGATAGAAAATTGATAACCATGATGTTCTCGAGGTATCAGTATCATCTGCATGAATAGGAAGATATGTTTCTTTGATTAACTGAACAAGATAACAAAATGGTGGGGTCGGTTAGGCAGCAGGATGAGTACCCTGTGAAATCAAGGAGGGAACATAAATGGTGCGTGTTACAAGTTACATGTTGCAAACTTGATGGTAATGAATTTTTAACTGTGGATTGATGGGTGTGATGCACATCAGAAGTGTATAGGAGAGAATGCCACAAGGAGAAGGAAACACTGTACACTAGTAATGTACATATCTTACTTGTTGCCTTTCTCTTAATACACCCCTTTTTCTAATTTTTTTTTTCTGACTGAGTTCTGATTTCTATTTAATGAAGCATTTCCCATTGGCCTGAATCATGAAAAAGGGATTCCCCATCTAAGTGAACACAGAAATTGCCTCTTTTTGTGTGTGTAAGATCAAGTCTATACTTCAGAATTTTGGACCAGTGCAGCTAGTCCTTGGGGTACATTTTTTATTTAGAGATCTTGCACTGAGACTGCTCATTTCCTTTTAAACTCCTGACAATGTATCATTAAGGGTTCTCCCCAGGGAACGTTTTACTGGAGAAAAAGAAAAAAAGAGTAAAATTCCCTGTAGGAGCAAGTCCTTAGTTCTACTGAATTTGCATCACTGTACAGTCTACAGCCTCCTAGACTTAAGTAGCATGAAGTTTCAGTTGACTGAAAAGTTAATGGTATGTCAAAGCAATTAGACAATATGCACTGTTTTCCTCCAGACCTCAGAGTGGAGATCCCCTCTACCTCTGGACCAAGTCCTGGGGACAGTTTGAGAATGTTTTGTTGTTATCAGGAACTTAATCAGGAATTTTTGGTTGCAATTTGCTTTTTTGCTTTTTCCTTATTTCTTTTCAGACATGCTGACTTATAATTACTTGTTTCACTCAGGTAGAATTTCACCAAAGAAAACCATTAGTCCTGAGATTAGAGCACTTGACCAGTGACACTGAAATCCCCAAAGCAAGCGCCTGATTCGTAACAAGGACCTGAAATTTGATTTCACACTCACAGCTAAATACCTTGGTCACGTAGTTATTGGACTTTCTGGAATTAGGTTTTGGAGCCAATCAAATTGTTAAAGCATTAGTTTTCTCCTAATATGGAATGAGGAAAGTTCTGAAACCCTGAGAACACTTCCTAAGGTACGGATGCTATAGATCATCTTGCTATAGTCAGGCCCTCTGAAGTGGTGACCTTAGAAAGCACAACATTACAGCTGCAAGACAAACACGCTTTTTTTCCCCTTCCACTGGTTTTGCAAATTTACATTACTGGTCAAGACTTGAGAAAAAATAAGACACATTTACTTAAAGAGAAAGGTTTTGTTTAGCAGGTTTTAAGAGAAATTAGCATTTAATTACTGTTATGGAAACTTGATATGGTCATCTTGATATAAAGCAAATTTTCCTTGAGACAGAATATTATGGGACAAATTTATTTTGGCCATAATAGCTAACTAGAAGTTTGCTTTTAATTACCTTAGGTAAACTCAAAAATAAGGAAGTTAAATTCCTGCTATAGCAGCTTGGTAAATAAATGAAGATATGATTATGAAGACAGAAGGAGGAAAAAAATATGTATTGTTTTCCGTGGAAATGTAACATTGGCTATATGCCATTTATGTGGTTCTTCAATAAACTACATGTCCAGGTATAAATGTTTGCTTTGGAGAACAGACGGGGTTTTGTTTACTGTCTTGGTTTTGTTTCTTATTTTAAAAATAGTAAATTTGCTGAATTGTTCTTTGGGTGAGATGCTTTGAAGGGCTCAGAGGAGAGGAGATAGGAAGGTTTGTAATTAAAAGTTAATTGAATATGGATAGAATACTGAATCTTAATAAAAGATTCTTCTCTCTATTTTTATGGCATCTGATTTTAAAGGATATTACAAAAAAAAACTCCAAAAAACCAACAAACAAACAGAAAAGAACCCACCAAAGAATGAGTCCCTAAAAGAAAAAAAATCTTCAAAAAATCTGAATAAAAACCATTGATATTGAAGGCTTCTCTTCCTTAGCAGTTTTAATGTTAAACACACTGATTTTGGAGGGATGCACTGATCCAAGTTGTATCTTGGATTTTTTAATTTTCCTTGCAACTTTTCTGTACATAATTTGATTTTCAGTCATCCTGAAAAAAGGACAGTTTCTTGCCATGTGTTACGCACAACAGCTAGCACAATGAGATGCCGCTCTCAGTTAGGGCTGCTAAATGGAAACATTACCATAAAATCCTTCCATCCAGCATCTCAAGCAATTCAACTGCTACCTATTAATCTGAGGAAAGCAGAAAGTACAGGCAGATGTGCCACAGAGAGCAAGGTAAAGATGAACTGATTAGCCCTGATGTCCATATTTCAGTCTGCTCTGCCAAAATGAAAACCATCTTGTCAGGCACAAAGCACATTAAAACATAGAGCTCCAAACCTGGATTCATCGGCTTTCCCTATGGAAGTCTTTTTGGCAAATAATTGATGACTACAACAGAGTTATCTATCAAAGTAAGATCCCAACTGCAGTACTAACTGCTGGGTTTTCTTTTTTTTGGCTAGTGAGACTGACATCTAGTGGCTTCATTTACTGATCCCCAAGCATCCTCTATTTCAGCGTGTTTGCTTTATAAAAGTGTGGGAGCCAGACACTTTACCTGCCTGTAATCATGCGGTTTGGGGTCTTCATACACACCACTCTTATATTTGCCATTCTTCACAAACAGTATTTTGGCCTCATAAGAGCCGATCCGTGGAAAGCGAGTGACAAGCTGAGGCAAGTCCCTTTTCTTTTCTGAGAGCGGAAGGAGCTAAGCCTGCACCTAAGCCTGGAAAGCTGTTGCGTGACTATGGACTCAGAGGTCATTTTTGGCTTCAGTTCCCCTTTTCCCTTTCCTTGTGGCTTCTGAGAAGGGTTGGATGACGTATAGAGCCGGTAGCTAAAATCAGGAGGCTGCTTTAGCCATACATCTGTATTGGCTTTGGGTTGCTGCGCTACAGTTTGTTGCCAGGAAAAAGGCCAATCAAGGCTCGCAGAAAATTCTGTTTTACTTTCAAATAAAAATTGTCGCTCGTCTTGGTGGAGGGTGAACATAATGACCTGATGATGGATTTTTTCTTCTCAGATATTGTAATCCCTGGCAAAAAGAAAAAGAAAAAAACCCAACACACACACACATATACAACAGAACTTTTATTATTGATTGTTACTTGCAGTCTGGCTAGCCCTGTCTGTATAATCTAGTACATTCATTGAAGATAAATGTGTACATGTACTTTAATATTATTTTGTACCTGTGCTTAGATGAAGAACTATTGCTTCTTGATTCCCTCTTTCTCTCAGTTCTGCAAAATAACCTGGAGACGCAAACTCCTAACCCTAGAGAAAGCCCATCTGAAGCCAAAAGCATGGATGTTCAGGAATCTACACGTTCACACCAGCCTGTAGGAACAGGAGCTCTGATTTTTATTTTGCCTGAAATACCCATCACTACATAGGAACATAAATACATCCTCTCCTTCGCATTTTTATTTTTGTCTCCTTAAACAGTACATCCTTGAGGGGAGACTAAACCTGTGCACATGCAGCGCAGCACAGCAGGGATTTAGTGTTAGCTGGGCAGCGCTGGATGCACGCTAGCCTCACTTTGCACAAGCAGGAGTGACAAAACGAACCTCAAAGCAGCAAAATGTTGAAACTCCGGTCTCCATCCTTCCTGATGCATTTTCATGTTTCTCCGCATTCCTGGGCCCACTCAGGCCACAACATTAATTAGAGCTGCCCCATTAGTATCCTAATACGTGCCCAGGTGTTACGTCATGCCGTGGGCTATCTCATCAGCCAGTGCCACTCGAGCTTCACCTTTTCCCCCAGGGGGAGAGGGAGGCCCTTTCAGATACCCAAGGATGCCTCTGGGCAGGGTGAAAGTCCACTGGAGCAGCATTAACGCTAATAGGCAGTAAAGTGTTTAGCTTGGTGCGTGAGCTAGATACTACATTATCTCTGTTCTGTCTCTCGCCGATCTTAAAGACACTCCCGGACTCTGCTACCCTTCTTACACTGTATCTGTAATAGCAGCCTTAAAGAGCTCCTTGGATGTCCTGCAAAATCTGGAAGAAACACATAGATCGTAAGGGTATTGCAACAGGCCCCAACACAATACAAACCATTTTTCCTGCTTCCTTTAATATTCAATGCTTAGGAAACCTGAAGGAAAGCTATAACCTTACAACTTTCTCGTCTTTGTGCTTATTCATTCTGAGCCCAGAATTTTTTTTCTAAGAGAAGATGGTGGTCCATTGAAGGATAAGGGCAAATGGAAATGTGCTGTCACCAATAAAACTGTGTTTCTGAATGAGGATTTGGGTAGGCAGCTTACTGGAGATAAAGTAATTTCCCACAAAGTGGTTTTGGAAGGTCATATTTCTGTGCTGTCCTTTTCAGATTACTTTTGTTCCCAAGCCGCGCTTAGCTGCACTGTGCTGTCAAGCTGGGCTCTTTCCAGTCCAGGACCCCACTGGCTGCAGCAGGGCCCCACTGCAGGACAGCCTCCAGGAAGGGGCCAAAACTCACAGTCCCTACTCCACAAAATTATTCTCAGGCTATCCAAACACTGAAGTACAGCCTGGCCCTGTTCCTGCTTGGGAGGAGGTGAGCAGGCATGGGTGGGCTTGGGTGGGCACTCTGCTTTTGTCCTCTAAGGTGGCCCAGGCTTCACATCGTGGGGGAAGGGGGTCGGGCAGCCTACAGGCAAGCCAGCTGTCCCACCATGACCAGCTGCTGTGTTTATCTGATCATTTAATCAATTGGGGAGACAAACTGACAGCTGATAATTTATACATTTAAAGCAGCCTTTCTTGTTTTGCGACTAAACGCAGATACTGGCAGGCTCACCAGGCCAGCTTTAGGTACAGGTAAAATACGGAGCTGCCAAGGTCAGCAACCAGCTGCGTGAATGAACAGCAAAGGCGCTTCTGCTTTGCTAGTCCGTGCCAAAACTGTAATAACCTAGGCTTTGCATAGCCGCTGCCATCATGAAAAGGCTATGTATGCACTTGCCCATCCACAGGTGTCAGAAGCAGAAAGGTTCAGCCCTGCGGAGCTGCGTGTCCTTCTCTGCCCCCCTCCCTCTTCCTAGCACTCCTCGCTCACCATGGCAATGTCAGTCCCACAGCCTGGAGACAGCAAAATTCAAATTTTGCCCATATTGCCAAGAAGTCCTAAAGCCATGCAACCCTTTGCAGAGATGGCGTCAAAAGGGCAACTCTTCTCCTTTTCATACACTGGATAACATACACCACTAATTTACTAGCCACATGAATACCCACTTCCTCCTTACCGCTCAATCCTCCACCTGTTTTCTCCAGCCCCAGTTTTTTTCCTAAAACCAAGGTTTTGCATCCAGAGGAAGTTTCTAAAGCGATGCAATTCTATGATTCTCTATTAATTTCACCAAAGCAAAAAGTCTGTGTATCTTCACATGTCCCACCTCTACCAGCTTTGTTACTATTGATTTTTCCATGCATATGCTTGTATCCTAGAAACTGAAACTCACTGATCCAAAGTACCTACAGATCCATATGCACAGTGATGAATAAGGACCCCAAAGAGATGCCGTGAACAGAAAAGACAGAGATACCACTCACCACTCCGCAAAAACAGGGACTTCCTGACGAACTTCTTATGCTGTTATCACAGAAGGCTTCTCTTTCCTCTCTTCTAGGGGAAGTTAAGCAAAGAGATGAACTTGCAGCACACCCTTATTCAGGGACTTGTTTATTCTTCCATTGTACAAAAGAGCTGGAATATACAGTCTACCCATCTGTGTTGCTAAGAAACAGAGCCCTGTTGCCTTGGGACTTGATTCAGAATTCAGAAACGAAAATAGTGTCTCAGTAGACTGCATAAATGCAGCTTGAAACCTAGCAACAAGGCCACAAGTTCAATGTGATTCTCTTAAATGTTAGAAAACAAGGGTATTAGAAGGAAAATATGACTGAGGAAAAGAAAACAGTAACTTGAAAACAAAACAGAGCTGTTGTATCACCAATTATCCTAAGGGATGGAACTATCTTTTACTAAACATACTTTTAGGACTTATAAGATCTGATGCTTTGCTACTCTGTGCTTTGAGCAGGTTCGTATTTACTATAACAAGTGAACACAAAGCAGCATCAGTATTTACACCAATATTTCCTGAATATTCAGCTTGTGCGGTATAAGTGACAACACAAGAGTCAGGATAGCAGAATTAATTTCCAGTTTGTATTTCAGTTTTCAAGCACTCTGCCAACAGAATAATTTAATAGTTGCTACACACGCCTTGAAATGATCACTCTTAAAATGGCATGGATTATATAGCCGGGAGCAAGTACTTAACCACATACACATAGACTGTTTTCTATCTTTGCTTATGTGCAAGTGAAGTATAAATAAGAACACAGCACACTTATAAAAATATAAATATGTTATAGCACCCTTTCACCTTAACAAGCGGTCACTATGTGCTGTTGGAAATTACATTGGTTCAATCAGCTATTTCATTGTAAAATCTGTTCCCTCTGGTTGCAGAACTTCATTACACAGCTGAAACTTTGGCCAGCACTCCAGCAGAGTAGGCCAAGTTTGAAGAGAGTTATAGTTCTCAGCTGAGCAAACAGGGCTCAGTTGTTTGGTTCTGGTTTTTGATGTTTCACCATAAAATCATAAAGATATATTCTTCAGCTATGTGATGTGACTGTGTACGTAGTGGATTTAACTGGAGATGAAGGAGGAAGGAAAATTCAGCGGTGACAAATCACCTAGACCCACGTGAACAGTTCTCACGTTTGTTTCTCCTTGTTTTTTCTTCTTATAAGTATACTATTTTCAAAAGAAAAGAAAAAAGCTTTCTTCCTTAAATGTTTCTGAGGTTGCAGCACTTCCATGCAGCTACTTCAACATTTAAGTTGTCACAATTGCTCAGAGTCAGGACTATCTGGGAAAACACCTTTGCTTTTTGTTTGTTTCATTTTGAATGACATTAAGAGCCCTTTGAGAAGGTAAAATGTACTCTGATGCAATACGTTTTTCTGTATTTTTAAGCAAATTAACATTTCTTCAGGCTTTCAGCTGAAAAGGAAGTTGGAGGTTGTAGCTGAGATTTGTGATAGGACTTTGTATTAGTTCAAATGCAGAAAGACCTCACAGCGATCCTAAAGTAAATGATAAGATATAATTGGATGATCCTTTGCAAGTTTATGCTGCTGAGATACCTACAGTTTTACTGAAGAAAAAATATCATCCAACAAAAGTCCTTAAAATCACTTGAAGAAATAAAATGATGTCGCATTGCCAGTAGATGGCAGCATGTTACTTACTTTACAAGGAAAAGGAGTCTTAAAACCCGGGAAAGCTAAGGAGTAAATCTTTTTGCTCTATCGCAGCGTAGCAAGAGGGCTTGAAATTTTCCTACACAAAACCACCTCATGTTTTCAGCTAAATATAAGCCCTTTGTAGACTTAAATAAGATTAAGGAGACCTTAAGAGTACAAGCTGGAAAAAGCAGTAAAGCTAGTCAGGATCCTAGTCTGAGCTGCAGAATCTTCTTAGGGACAAGCAAGCACAGATGGAATATCATACCCAGATTTAACCTTGAAAACCATGGCCAACAGTATCTATACTTTCTACCTTGAAAGAAAATATTTCAGAAAAATAAAAAAAGAAAAAAGAAAAAGAAAAAGAAAACCTGCCCATTCACTATTTATAAATGGTAAAAGAAAATGGGATGAAAAATATTTTGTTCAATCACCATATCATATAGAAGCATTATCAGTCAAAATGCAGACTATAAGAAAAACAATTCACTTGACAGGACCATTATCATGACCTTTTGAGCATCATTTTAAACTTTAATTTTTCTATGCTGTATTGACTCTGAAGAGTCAAAGAAAAAAAAAAAAAGAAAAAAGCAGATTTACTTTTGATTTTGAAAACAGACAAACAATTCTTATCACCAGTTTCCAGCCTATGTTAGAAATAGAATCTTTCCTTTCCTTAGGTTCTCAGCTTTTTTGGATAGTGACCTACTTTTCTCCTGTATTTCTGTGGCAGCTCAGCCAAATAGGTTCAGGGCCCTTGTTTGGGATATATCGTAGCAATGCTCCAGTGATAACTCAAGAAAATCAGGAAGATGTCACTAGGTGTTTGTAGTGCTGATTTAGTTCTTGCACTCATGCAGAATCTGAGTATGTCCACTGAAGTCGGTGTAAAAGCAGTGTGAATCAGAATTAACTATTTAAAACCACTGCTGGAGCAACAGAAAGAAAGATTAAATTACAGAAGTTTGCATTACTGTGTAAAATGCTGATAACCAGGTAATATTACATTTTTCCTCAACTAGGCTATAGAGTGGTGTTTGAGGGCAAATAGTGTCTTAGTGTTCCCTTGCTATCACTCATGTAAGTAAGGAACAAGCCTACAGATTTCATAAATCCACTTCTTACTTCTGAAATCTTATTAGAGACTGAGTAGAATAAATCCTGATTTACACTAAAATAACTGTTTCATTTCCCTTGTTGTGAGTAGTTGTTCATCAAGCCCAGGAATCAGAGGCATGTCTACCCCATGCAGTGCAACTGAAATATCCCAGCTAACTCCAGGATCAATGACTACAAGTCCAGGTCAAGGTGACATATCCATCGCCAATCGTGAGTCTTCATATTCAGCGTCATGCAAACATAACTCTATCGCATTCGAATGCTGGACTTAAGGAAATTTTAGGCTTCTCTGCACTACACAAGGAGTTGTGAAGGTAATTCCTTATCATCATTCCTTCCACAGAGATGAAGGAAAAAGAGAACAGTCTCAAAGGCTAGATAGGGGCAATTCCTATTTCTTAAAAATGCAATAGACAGGAAAAACAGCTGGGATACACAGAATAACTAACAAACAAAAAACAAAACCAAAACCTGAAAACTAGCTCCAACACTTGTCAAATTTGAGTCCTTATAAATTTCTCCTTTTATCTGGTTATGCCTTCAAACATCTCCATTATAGTTTACCTTAAGATATTCTATGACACAAAACTTAAAGCCTCACATGTTTTTGCTGTAAGAATTACCACAAAACTATATTTTATGGAAAATTTAGAAAGTGACTAATTAAAAATAAAATCAGAAGAAAATTTATTTTGTCTTTTCTAATCCATTCTGATAGCAGTCTTTCATCCTGCAGTTTCCAAACCACATAGAACTGAAGGGAAGATAAACACACAACAAAGAGTAGTCAGCAGTAGAAATGATAGCACAAAGCTCTCTTATGATTTGCAATGTCCTTCTAAAGCAAAATTAAGCCAGACAGCAATTTTCTCCCCCTCATATGTCTCCTTTTCCAGGAAGAACCACAAATGTAAGTGTGTATATGTCGATAAAATCAGCTTGGAAATATTTGGTATTCCTACACCTTAAAACAATTACCACCCCATAGTCTCGGTCTAAGCCAAATTATGGCCTTAGCCATTATCACGAAGTTCTAAATCCCTCACTAACGGGATTTAATTTACCCAGATTGCTGACAAAACTAAAACAGGGAATCTACATTGCTGTGGATTTGAGTAATTACGTTAGCTGCTGCTGAATTAATGATGTTCCCTTTTCCGAGTTTGAGTCCAGTGGGATTGGATTCCCTGAATTTTTAATTAATCAAAATCTAGAAACTATAACAGATAGGCACAGTGGCTCAACATATATAGATTACATTTATTTGGTTAAATAATTCAACACTTTTCTTATGAGCTAGCTAACTTTATCATCATACATTTGGCTTTTATTTGCCTGGTCCCACTCTTTAAGGTTTTTAGTTTTAGTCCTGCTTTTTCTGAAATCAGACAGCCTTTTTCAGAAATTTCCATGATCTCCGTAAGGCTGGAAACCATCCACCTAAGAGGCTGGAAAATAACCACCAGAACTAGGGTCTTTGCATCCATGTAGATGATATACGAAGAATAAAGTATCTTAGTTGAAGGCACTGGCACATCCAATGTCTGCGAGGGAAAAAAAGGAGATTCACAAATTATTTTCTAAATAACTTGTACAAGAGTGTTTCTGTCATGAATGACAATTTTGAGTGGCTATAATTCCATTTTATCACACTGATAATGTAGTTTGGAGTCAAAAAGTCATACAAATGATACCTAAAAATAAACATTTACCATTAGCGGTTTATTGCTGCCTTGTTTAAAGTATTTCAGTCTTCCAGCTGGGGTGCATAAATCCTCCCAACAAGGACACGCCTTTTTGTTCTGTACTTGTACAGCTCCTACCAACAAAATCCTGCTTCAGGACTGCAGCTTTTATGCTCTACTACATCGTAGGCAAATACCTACCTCACACTAGCAGAGAAGTAGGGAATTGAAACCTTTGAAGTTACCTATCTGAAGTTACCAAGTCAGAGTATTCAATCAGTGGAAACCAGCTGGAGAAAAGGTATGTTTCTCATTAAGAAGTGCTGGAAGAGTTCACTTAGGAAAAGGTCCTGACTGATCTGGAAGGTTTCACAGAGATATAAGAGAAAAATCCCTGGAAATGGTTTCTTTCGGGAGAAGAAGAGGACTAGAGGTAGAATATTGCAATTTGTTTGTAATAGTGTGTCCTAGGAAAATTCATACTGCTGTTTCTCACTTCTTGCCTGTCTGGCTCTTCTGCCCATTCCTCAGTCGGTTTTCCCGGAGGCGCCACCATCTTGGCTGCGGGGCTCAGCTGGGCCTGTTGCGGAACCGGCTGGAACCGGCCGTGTCCGGTACTGGCCAGCCCCGGCCTCTCCTCACAGACGCCACCCTGCAGCCCCTGCTGCCAGCGCCTTGCCACTGACACCCAGTACGGCTTTTTATATAAAAACTCACATGTTCTAACGATCTGGGGCCTAACAGTAAAATGCACAATGTAATCCAGTACACCAACATACACCAAAAGACTTCCTTGTAGCCTAATGCTAGCAAGCCATAAACTGAACTCAGGTAGATAATTTTTTCATTAAGATAGCCATAGAAAGTGTATGCTCTGTTTCAGTCATACGCTGAAAAATATCTGCCATAAATTAATCAGTACCATAAATTTGGGGTCCTGCAGCTTCCACATTTCTGTTCACAGAAGACTGCTTGATGGATGGGAGATGAGGATTCAAGCTTCATCACAACATTCATACACAACAAATAGTTTAACGAGTTCAAGCACAACTTATGAACTGTGTGTAAAACATCATAAATGTTATGAAAACCTGCTATTCTATGAGGGTTGTATGTTAGTGAAAATGATAATGTCATTCCGGCCCCCCGAGCTAAGTAGGGGTGGGGTGGGAAAATAATATCCTTAAGTACATAGGAATGCAAGGGTCTAACCTCTCCTTACAGACCTTGGTTTCTTTAAACTTTACAGAAGTGTGTGTCTGTATCAGAGCTTTATGATTCAGGCCAACTTCTACTAATCAAGAGCAATGCACAACAATTTCATAATCTCATGGAAATCTATCCAAGAATGGTATTTCCTTTAAAAAGAAGAAACAACACACCAGAAGAAATGGGTAATCCTGTTTCTTGAATTAGGTGTTCGTACAACCCACTGCATTGTTGCAAATTGAATCCTGGGTATCTAACTCTCCTAATTCAATATGCTCCATCTCAGTCTCGTGAATTACTTTTATAGCCAGGTACCTAACCTGGACACATCAGAGTGGTATACAATATGGTTCCTAAAATATTATTTTGGATACATCCTGCTGACTGTTCGATATTCATAAAACATATAGTATTTTTCCTACATCCACAAAGGTATGCAGTTTTGATGGAGGCGTATCTGAATACCAAGTCCTATGACAAGGACACACGATGGTGTCCTTACCAATATCTTTAACAGGCTGTGAACTGGGAAGAGGAAAGAGTGAGTTGCAAGAGAAGGGAGGGGGAATGGACTAGTCCCAGAGAACATCATAGGCATAGATGTATAGTGTGGTAGGAGGAACTGACACCAGTCTTGATTAGCACTGCATTCAGACTTCTTGCAGACAGTGAACAAGAGAAAACCTACTGGTTTGGTCCACTATGAATAAATAGGGACCTAATAAATGTTCTCTGCAAGTTGTCTTTGAAAGACAGTTTCAAATCATTACCTTGTCCTCATTTGCTAAATATAGATGAAAGTGATTTTCTGCAGGATGTTTTTCCTAGTAGGAAACTAATTTCTTAAACAGCAGACAAAATTTACTAGAATTCAATAATTGCTTAATAAAGACAATTCTTTAATTATATAATAAGTCCTTTCCTCTTTCGAATTAATTTTCCAGTAATGCCCATATTTCTTTAACAGAAGCGAATAATTATATTAGCTCTGCTGAGTAATCTTAAGCCATTACATTCCTTTAGCTAAGCATAGTTTTATGAAACAGCCAAATGAACATTGTCTTTGTAATGAAGATCTGCAATCCTGAATATAGTCTAAGTACAGAATTCTACCATTAGAGGCTGGATATTATTTCTGTCACCCAGGACTCTTTCAGGTAAATTGACTAATCATTTTCTAACACACTCAATTGTAAACTGTACAATAAGGAGTTAAAAGTTCTGAATTCCCAAGATTCTCTGTTCAGTGTTTCAGAGGCCAAATCAAGTATAATTTGCATTACTACAAAGGTGCTAATAAATACACACTGCTTCCAAAGGCTTAATATCAACTCAAATAGATTGTGTATATGCACAGCTCTAAATCACCGATTCATTTATAAATTGAAATCGTTAATTCAACTACTTTATTACAATGATGTGTCACATTGTAGGACTTACAATATACACAAATGAAGGTGGATGGAGTTGGCTTTCATTATTCAATATTCTTACCCCCAAAAAATAAATAGAAAACAGTAATGAGTCAGATTGATATAGGTAGATCAGTGCACGAAGCCTGGCTTGTATTTATTTAGCAATAAAATAAATTTTAAAAGAAAATACTTATCTAACAACACTCAAATGTTCTCTTAATTATATCTGTGCCTTATATTCACAATCTTTCTTCTTGTGAAAAGAGTGTTTGGTGAAAGCACCCTCACATTTATGAACTAGATCTTTGTATTGGAGTTCCCTTGTGACAGAACCATGAAAAAAGATAGCCGCTACCATCCTTTGCTGAAATACCAATTTTGACCTGTTTCTCTGTTCATTCTTTATGTTTTTCTTTCTCCTTCTGTCTTAGTTTTAGCCCTTGTTTTTTTCTCCTTTTACTTCATCCTCTCCCACCACAGGGCTGGTAGGATGGTGTAGCATCTGTTGGTGGCTCTGCAGAGGTTGGGCACCTTTTTTCTTGGCTAAGCTGAATGTTGAGAAATTAGATGTACAGCTTTGTTTAGTGAACTGCTCCTGAGTGCATGTCTTTATGGCCCACTGTACAGGGACTGTTGCAGATGCAGGAAGGAAAAGCGAGTTTCAGGAAGCCATTCTTTATAACACATTTGTACTTTGTCCTATTCAATGCATTTTTTCAAAGAAAATCTTGGATTCTACAATTCTCCCAAGTGAACTTTGTTCTCTGTCTGAAACTGTTCAATTCTGATCCTTTCTTGTATCATCTCAAAGATGTTGATGTCGCATGGAACTGGTACATACTGCTTTGTACACAAAACTGCATCTACTACACCTTCATGTTGTATTTCTGTCCTCCTGACTTTGCTCTTTCAAATGTCTCATGTTAACTGCATGGTTCTCATTGAAAGAAGGTACCACCTGTTAGAGTGATCTGTAATTTTATTATAACAGCAACACACTCAAAAAGACTTTGTTACTATCCACTGTTTTATCTAAGGCTCATTCAGCAATTAGTCACTAATTTGAGAAAGGACATGTCAAACCCATTGCTTGGTGAAATATAAGTATGTATTTAAGACATTCTCTGAATAAATATAAGTTTAATTACACAGGTAAGAGCCTTACTGAATCGAGTTGCTTACCCTAAAACATGAACTTGCGCGGTACATGATTAAAACCTAACAGTGCCCAGTATCTGGTGTGCCAAATCTGATAACAGATTCTGTACATGGTATCTGTGTACATGCTCTGGTTCCAAATGTAAGTCTTCTAATGCAAGTGCAACAACATACATCAGGGCTTGACTCTTACTTGTCTTGGCCAAAAGGTAGTGAAAAATTCAGAAGGAAGAGCTATCCAGTGAGCATCTTTATTTCTACAATCTTATGAAAGCTATTTAAATAAAAATAAAACAGGACATCTTTGGCACTGATGATTCTGCATATTTATAGCCCAAAAAGTAAAGTTAAAATCTTCCACTGCAAACTAAGTGGTGATACCTGCTCATGCTAATAGAGATCAAATAAAAATCAAGATTCTGTTGTAGCAAGAAGGTTTAGATCTTAGACGGTTGACTGACAGACAAACTCCCTTTAATAAGGGCTGATGTAGAGGGTTAGATGTTAAAAGCCAGGGAAGCACAGCAGAGTTCAGTGAAAGCTTAGGGGTGAAACCACAGAGAATAAGTCCTAAATCCAGACTGGGATGCGTCATCTGGCAGGCAAGGCTTATCCGGGTGTATATCCCTCACTAGACGTAATTTGAGCTGCTGTTCTTTAAGCAAGAGATCAGCTACAAATATCCCTCACTTTAAAAGACAAACAATTCCTGTTCTGGGAGGCTTCAAATGATGTTCCCCAGTTGGCAGGTATTCTGGAATGTTTCATCAGTGCTGCATCTCGAAAAATAAGTGGTAAAACTAGCAAAGCATGGAGTCACTACATACCAATAACCATCTGGGAATTCACGACAGGCTTTATGCAGAACTTCTGTAACAGTGATTGGTATGGCAGAGAATGCTGCTCAAAGCCTTTCTTGAGCTCAAATTGCTTTGAATCAGTACAGTTGAATGTACAGATGGATAAGCTATTGTCAGAGCTTTGAAGAAAAAGAAATAGATGCTTCCTTCTTGAAATGGAGTGGAAACACTATCACTGTCATAAAGTAAAAGACAGAGTGGAGGCTAGCAAAGATTAAAGTGCTCTTTTACGGGTTTCTGTTGCTGAGGTTTCTTCAACTGGATGAACTACTCTTCATCTGCATAGTATGCCTGTGAAGAGAGCCGGCCAAAAAGAGCTGTGAATATGGCCATGTGGATAAGTGTTGCCGGAATTAATATTAATACCTGAAAGCCTCGTTTTTATTTTTAGTTCACTTTCCCAAGAATAATGGTGTTTACTTTCTGAGAGGAAAAATGCATTGCATAATCAGAGGGAACTGACACTGAAGAACAGTAGAGACACCAGAGAGTTAGAAATTAGCAGTCTTTATGGAAGACAATATGGAGGTGGGTTATGTATCACAGATCTGAAGGATGCAGAAAGGTCTGGATTTCTTTTGGATGACTTTGGAGGGCACAGAAATATTATAAACATTCGTAAGAAATGTGCTGCCTAAACTGGCTGCCATCATGATGCCATCCTGAAAAAGTTAAGATACCCCAGAATAGCCAGGATAAAGTCACAGGAAAATCTGTTTTGTCTCTTAATCTGCATCCATAATGACAAAAAATTCATTTGCTGACATGACTGATATTGATTTAATTTAAAGATGGCCAGATAGCTAGATTATATTTCCACCTCAGAAAACTCCTTTTACTGTTTGATCAATGTGGTATTCCTGAGGATCTACTTCAGACAACCTGACTTGAAAGAGACTTTGCTCTGCATGGTATCACTCTGCCTCCAGCTGCCACCTAGAGTTACTGCTGGCATTTTCCTTACAGGGAACAACAGAGATGTTTTTCCTCATCTGTAGATACTGGAAAACAAACTACAGATGGACTGAGTTTCCAAATCAGCTGCTACCATTTCAAGAGAGGCACCAAAAAGGCTTTGTAATTACTTCCCATCTCAGTCCGTTTGTTGATAGTAAAATACCTGCTTTCTGCCTAATTTCCAGCTTTGGTGTCTAGGTCTCAGAACATAATTCTGACCTCCAACAAAAGTGAAAAAAGTCAACAGATTAAAACAAATGTTCCTTCACTGTGGGGTAAGAGTATTTTCTCACTTCCCCACCCCATGTATGCTGCAGAATGCCCAGGTCTGGAGACACATTTTATTGGGATGCTGAGATATGTGAGGAGGATTGTAAAACTGTGCTTAAGTCTCTGGAAAGGTCAGAGCCCTTTAGCTTGTTTAACTAATTTCATTCACACCTGGCTCTGTGCCAGGTCCAGATCAAGACACAAGTGCAATTGCAGATGTGATGCTGACATTCACATAAAGAGCAAATGCAGCATCCACCAACTTGTTATGCACCCTCTTCATTTGGAAGGGAGGGAAGAGGGGCAGAGCTGAAGCCATAGTTCCCAATTCTTAGAGAAGTGCTTCATGGGAAGGCAGCAGGAGAGCTCTTTGTTATTTCTCCTAGTGAAGCTGGACCACTGAGAAATCAGGAATGGAAGAACCAGGAATTAGAGAATGAAAAAGTAGTGGGCTGACTCCATCACTCAGTGAAGGTCACTGTCCTGGGAGGTGGACTTGTGGTCCTCTTATGGAGACCATTTCTCCATCTGAGTCATTGGAGTCCTCTTTTTCCTGTGCTTATTACTCAGCCTCACTAAAGGGCACAACTTTCCCTGTGCTCTTCCTGTTGTGTCTGTCCCAACCAGGCATGCAAGTGCAGTAAAAAGAACATGGGATAGCTAACTGAAGCTCTTTACAGTTCTGTGCTTAAGCAAACCCAGTTTATTCCTGGTCCAAGGCTTAACACCTTGTGTTACATCTAAGTCAAATGTGCTTCCCACATGGTTACTCAGTGATAGACAGGAATCAAACAAGATAGTCTATCGGATCCCACAAACAGCTGTCTTGACACAACCGAAGAGACAGGAACTTTTTAAGTCAACATGTCATGAAATTATGGTTTACCATGTCAGGAACTAATAGGATTATTCTAAAAAAGAGCACAACTTGTTTCCTGTCACACAGGTCTTGTAGCTTCCATTCTATTGACTAATAAATCCAGAATTTCACAAAGAATGTATTTCAGTTGAATACTCACATGGACAAGTTACATGCATACAGCTGGGTAGGACTGTGCTCTTCAGTTCTGTGGCAAAACCCAAGTCCTGAAAGATAAGTTAATCAAGCTGGAAATCACAATACAATCTTTATGTTCCTTTTAAATTCACTACAGGCTTTACACTATGTGAATTTAATTGAAAATTTTTAAGTAGATCAATTATTCATCCCCCTTTCAAAGTTAGAAAGTTTTCTAGGTGTATCATGATCACTGGAATAGTCAAAGCTTCCCTATGTCAACAAGCTTAAAATTAATTAATTTTGTTAAAAGATTTATGACAGGTCACTGGTTCACAGCTGACTTCAGTTCACAGCTGAATAGTTCCTGTTCTTGCGTATCTGTGTACGTAGCTGAAATCCACATAACTAAGCCTTGTGAACATCAGAAAGCTTTTTACAGCTCCATGGCAAAGGGCACTTCAAAAATTAGTTCTCAGTAACCAACACCCCTGCCTGTTCTGACCTGGAACACCTGTGAAAATGAACTTAGTTTGTGGTGATAATGATGTATCTGTGATTTGCTTTTTCAACTTCCTGAGGCCACTTTTTGGTTTGTTAACAAAGTTGCAGACAGATAGTATGCCAAGAAAAATACGGTTTAAGATGTAAAATAGTCATATTTAGTTTTGTATAAAGGAATTAGTAATTTACTGAAAAATAGTCTTTGCTATATCCCTAATGCTAACTATGCAGTGTAACAATATACTTTGCTTTTTCTAACGGCTATTTTTCCAACTTTGTTTACAAAATTTATCCATGCATATATTTTAACACAAGGAGAAGCCACTCTGATTTGACCTGTTACATAAATAGGTCTCAAGGACTTCCTTGTTTTCTTACCGCCTATTAAAGCAAAGAGTTAATAAAATTACTTTACACTGCTTGTAATTTTCTGTAGAGAATTTTGGTGGTTGCTATAAGGTGAGCTCCCTTTAAAAATGTAGTATCCTGCTTTATAAATGTGTAAATAAAGTAAATAAAATACAGATCAGACTAACACAAATTCAAGTAGCAAGTCTGAGAAAGAACTGGGAATTTTAAATTTAGTTTTCAAGATGAAAGCAGCTGTTTGCTTTTAAGAGTAAATGGCACATTGTAGAGGGAGCACAGGTGCCTGATTTACCAGCACAATAACTAGATTGAGCAGAGCATCACACTAACGCCACTGCAGGGTTTCCAGGATTAGACTCACTCATTTTCAGTTCTCTCTAAGATTTCAACACATGGACATTTCTAATGCCTCAGTAAGACATCTACTATGAAATGTCACTGAGATTAAAATCTGCGCTTTCTCACCAAAGCTCATCTCAAGCAAAGCCAGGATTCCTATTAGCATAAAACCATAACAGCAGCCATATGGGGTCGCTTATTCACTCTTTGGTGTTTCCATCTGTAGTGTCTGACTGTCTTACACCTTATTGTCATAAGGTGCCCCAAAGTCAGGGTATAACTGCCTACATTTTACATAAAAGCATTTGAGACACAGAATGTCTTGGTCAGATAATGTAATTAGAAGCATACATTGAGGTTTACTCTAAAGTGAGTTTTCAGCAAAATCAGGGATATAAGCAGAAAAGTCTTGTTTCTAGCAGGAATAATAAGTTGTATTGAAAAAAAAAAGGTGAAAGAATGGGATGAGTCTAAATGGGCATTTTCCTTGGTATATCCTCCTAGTTTTGGCAGTCTTAACATTGGGTGCTGCAGATGTCATTCAAACCTCTATCTTTAATGGTCCTCAGATAGCTCTTTCTTTGATGAATTTCTAAACTTCATTTTTTGAATTATTTAAACATTTGGTATGCCAAACATTCATTTTAATTATGCAGTTTGAAAAAAGATGGTTTTTTTAAAGTGGAAACTTGATTATTTGACCAAATGCTCTCCAGTCCTTGTTTTATGAGAAATATATTTTTTTTCCTATTTGTTTTCTTCATCCCGCTCAAGTCTGATAAACCCCTATCATATTCCTCACCTGAGTCACTTTTTCTCCAAGCAGAAGAGTCCTAGCTTCACAGGGACTCTCCCCTGACCTGGAAGCCATTCCTTACCATGAGTGTCTTTACCACCTTTCACTGTATATGAATGCACATGGAGTCTGAAACATGTGGGCACCCCACAGACCCATGCAGGCTCATAGCAGTGTTTTCTGTTCCTTTCCCAATAAAGCTAACCATTCTGCTTGCTGCGTTGTGACTGCAGCTGAGCATTAAAAGTATGTTTTCAGAGAGCCATCTACAATAACATGTTCTCTTTTCCGAGTGGCCATAACTAATAAGAGCCCTTCGTGTACAATTAAGATTATTGCCTTGTCCCATGTTCATTATTTGCATTTATCAAAGCAAAATTTAATCTGCCAGTTGACCACCCAGCCATTCCCTATACTTCTTCATGGTCCATTTCATTTTGACTACCCTGAATTATTTGGATCATCAGCAAATTGTCATCTTCCTATTCACGTTTTTTCCAGCTCATTTATGCCTATATTGAAACCTGTGCTACAGGTGCAGATTTCTGTGTTTCTTACTGATAACCTCTCTCTCTTATAATAACTACTAATTTCTGCCCAGTGTTTTTTCAAATATTTTAAACAGTTGTTATCCCATAAAAACTCCATTCCTGCGGGAACCTCTGGAGCTAAGACCAGAACATCAATCACAAGAACCCCGTGCTCAGTTTCAGTGGCCACATACTCCTAGGTGCCCAAGAAACTTCAAACAGCAATAAGGCTACAAATTTATGTTAGCATTTTCCCAGTCCTTTTGGAAATGAACAGCTGGGCATCCAAATCATGGCATCAGAGTCCAGAAACACAGAACCATTACACCTAAGATACCGGTAGGCTTTATCTGCTGGATACTCTCTCATGTGCTTAATAAGCTTCTATGACATGGTTCCCTTTAAAATTCAGTAGTAGCTTCCACTTTCCTTTAGCCTGTGGCCAAAGGAAGAGATGAAGATATTCTTGCACTTTTCTTTTTATTTGAAGAATATGTGGATTATATATATGCTACTGGACAAACAATAGTGCAAGGTCCAGGGGAAGGACTAGGTGCTTCCAAGTGAATGTTCACATGAGGACTGGCAGTAAACCCGGGCTTGGACCTAATCCCTAGAGTCATAAGGATTTTCAGACAAAGTCCTGTTTTCAGTGTTTCTCAGTGTCTCTAAGCTCAATGCATTTCTCCTATGCAAAAGAGTCAACATGTCTTTTTGCTTTTAGGCATTTCAGGCACGGCTCCACAGTCAGCACTGTAACAGTATTCAGTGGTATTCCAGGTTTGCCTTTATGTTACTCCATTGATTTCCAGCAGTTTAGCCTATACCTTCTCCCTGTATTCCATTAAGAAAGGGAAATATTTTTGATGGAAGTAGAGATATTCCCAGCCAAAAGTTTGCTCTCCTGCTGGCATCACACTAAATGAAACATGAAACCAATACTGAAGTGATGAGGGATAGAGATTGTCAAGAGTTTCAAGGGGATGGTTTTTATTAAATGTTAAAAAAACGCATTTCCATTTCAAATGTTTACATTTTGCATTGGATAAGCCTGGTTCAGTGGAACAAACACGGTCTGTCTAACAGGATGTAGACTCCTCTTATAAAGTGTTCGGGTAAAACAGACCCATTGTCTGAGAACCATGGGGTCCATCTACTTTGCTAATCCCTCATTCTTTTGTCTTCAAGCAAAGAGAACGATTTTGTCCCAGCAAACACTATTCATTCAATGAGCCTTTTCTTTGGGAGAGAGGTTATACAAAAGGAAAAAAACACCTTAATCCAAACCAAACATTCTTACTCTATCGAGTTCCTTCCTGCCATTGGTGTCAATGGCTGTTTTCACTAAATAAAGATTAGATATTACTTATATAGGGTAACTGCAGAATTGCAGAAATGTTTTCAATAAAGCCAGTGCATTTGGCATCTCAGAAAAGAAACTTATTCTGCATCTTATTTCAGTACAATTCTTCCAACTAAACTTTTGGAGCTGGGGAGCCAAGCTGTGCTATATACCTGAGGCACTATCAAAACTCTTCGATTTGTAGATAATGTATGCAATCTGTAGATGAGCTTTTCTTAGATATAGGAGAACTGACAAATATTGCAGAAGCTTTAGAGAATTTACAGATCAGTATCAAAACAGCAAATATTTAAAGATTAGGTGCTGTGAGTCTAGGAGGAAACCAGTATATCTGTTCGACCTACCAAGACCTTAGGTCCCAGTGAGAGGAAAAAATGTGTATTTTCTTTCCTCAGTGGTGACAGCGAAGGTGCAGAGGCAGGTGCTGCTCCATTCTTGCTGACAAGCACACTTGAGAAGAGGCCAGTGGTATATTATTTACCTCTGGAGGGGGAAGGCTGCAAATATCTCTCATGACTTACTGCTGCTTCCGAATGACCGTGATTCCCACAGCTGCTATAGTCGGTGACACATCTTGCTCCACAATGTAACGCATTGTTTGTAAAGATGGTGCATAAATGACATCATAGCTTCTCTGTGGTTACAGCTTGTGATGTCATGTGATTATGTTGCATTTCAGAAACCGCATATGAGCATCTATCAAGTAAATATATTGCACATTAATTAACTATAGGAAAATATTTTCTGTTGGAAAAGAAAGCTGGACAATTAATGCTACAGAAATCCAACCATCAAGGAAATTATTCTAGCTTAGGTGTTCACAACTCAGACAAGCAATTATTGAGTAACAGGCCCTAATCAGCCATTATTCTGGAGTCAGAAAAGTCCACAGATCAGCAGTGACCTGATGCAGTAATTTGGTGGGATTTCTTTCCCACATCTCTAGCCACCATCCTTACTGCAGTACCTGCTTGCCTCCTTGTCACCTACCTTTCTTTTCAAGACAATACAACGGCCCCTACCTCCCTTCCCTGCAGCAGCAACCTGGCTGCCCGTTACCTCTTCATCTACAGAGGCCCCCTAGCCCTGAAGTCTGTGTGTCATGCAGCAAGCAGAGGCACAGCTGTGGCTGACTCTCAGCTGCTCGCCATCAGCTGTGGCTGCCCAGTTGCAAGCTGCCTGGCTGAGCAGCAGTGCATTCCCTTGCCGGCCATTCCTGCCTCCGTTATCTGCTCAGAGTGGTAAAGTGAGAGAAAATGCTCAGCAGGACATATGAGGCCCATCTGCCATATACCCTACAGATACGTTCTAAAAGAATGTGTAAAAACTATAAATTATGCATACAAACAAAAAGGCTTCCTCCTAGGCGGCTTTCCATAGTTCCACAATCCATTTGATTTTGGGGTTTTTTCTCTGTGCCTTTGCAAGGCAAAACTTCTAAGAGTGTAAGGACTTCAGAAATAGACTAAAGTGTCCAGGCAACTTTGGAAGCAATTTCTCAGGGGGAACTGCAAAGCTGAGGAGACTTCTTTATAATATTTCATGTTTATACTATAAATGAAATATGGTATGTTATGTTTTATTCTTCATATATGAACAGATGTGTTACCATAGTTCAAAGACTACAATAGGTCACTTAGATGAATTAACATTTACTTGGAAAAACAGAAGGCCTATCATTCAGTTTCTGTTTATAAATAGTGCCAAAATAGTGTCAATCTGTAGTTCTTTGTTTCCACATACTCCCCCTCCCATAAGTGTTTGGAATTAATCTTATATTTTCTGATCCTTTGTAAAGAGGAATAAAAAGTGCAAAGCATCGCACATATCCAACAATACAGAGTCATGTTCAAACACTTACTTAGATTTAGTAAGATCTTATTTTGAAAGAATGTACATTAAAAAAAGAGTAGAACTTGGCTCTTCGTGACAGATTAATCACACACAAGCACCAGCTACAATTACAGTTACAAAGCAGTATGTGCAAAAGCATGAAAAAATGGACAATAAATACTCCAGGAAAAATTATAAAGTAAGTCCTCAAGCATCTCCAAATAAACTTTGCTCTATATGTGTTTATTAAGAGATGATGACACGAAGCACAAGCCTTTCACAACATTGCTGTCCTTTAGGTTTGCAATCCATATGAGATGCAATCCAAGAGGCTTGCATGCTCCATATATTTGCTCCGTATACATACCACACAACACTTCACCACTGGTTAGATACTCTCTTCATACCTGCCGTATAACCAGCAAGAGATACAACTTCCAAGTCCACTAGACAGGCATCGGCCTCTCCTCCTGCGACACAGAGCCACTCCTCCCGGCTGATCCATTCTTTGTTCCCAACGCAAATGACATCTCACTATTTTTCAGTCTTTCCCCTCAAAACCGCAGTCAGTCTGCATCTTGCATAGTCCAGCACACCCCGTGCTTGCAGGACTGTGTCAGTGCAAGAGCTACCATCTATTCAGCCCTTTTCTATGTCTTTTTTCTCTGAAACCTTTTCCTCAGCTAACTAAGGACTTCCTCTGTCTGTTAGTAGGGATCTATTAAGAAAATCTTGCAGAAGGCATGAAAATTAGGATTTTTAAAAGCATTCAGTCTTGGCACTCAGTTCTGTCCCTACAGCAGTCTATGGTAAAACTTCTTTTGCCACAATTTGAGAGGCGTATAAGAAAATAATAGGTGAGTCTGAAGTGATCCAGGATTTCAGAAAACTGAAAAGTTATACAGAGTGGCAGAGATAAGGGGTACTGGAACTGATGTTCTCCCTAAATATGAGCCCATTGCTGCATGCAACTGTCAGTAACTACAACTAGCAACTTCTCCCATGAATTTTAGAAAAGCCTTGCACTGTTTTTACTGTTGCTGCAAGAAATTGCCTAGCCAACAAAAGAGATTGTGACAGAAATCTCATGCTTAAAGAGATTCTAGATGAGGTATTTAACATGCATAGCACCTGGGATCCAGTTAAATGAGGAATGTAGACTGCAAATGCTCGAGGGGATCTATTAGCAACAATGTCCTGCAGTGAGAGTACCCAGCAAGGTAACAAAATCATTTGTAATAAGGGTATTCCCTAGAAAAAATAAATCATTAATGCGTTCCTGCTGTGCTAGGAGTATTCGTGACTTATGGAAAGACAGTGGTGGTAACTGGGCTGGAAGAGGAAAACAAGGGGTCCTTTTTACACGATTGATGGTGTTATTTTATACCAACCAGGTATAGAGGGGGAGTAAAACCAATATGTCTAATGACAGCTCACTAGAGAGGTTATTTATGCTGTGCCAAAAGATTTCAGATGCTGAATTTAAACAGCCACCCACCAAGGAAGTGTGGAGTAAGAACAATAAGTTACAAAACTTGAGACTTAGTTTAGTTTCCAGGCTTATTGCCACTAAAAAGATGTTTCTTGATTTTATATAAACAGTGAGATTTGATGGGCATTTGATCTTTGAATTTCTCTCTTAAGCAGTATCTGGTCATGGTGTAAAGACTGGAGTTCAGCAAAGGTTTGGCACATGACCCAGAGACCTCAGAATTTTGGAAGGCTCCTACCTCACAGTCACTACTCCACTGTACATAACCAAGGGTGAGATTCCAGTTCTAGATTCAAAAAACATCACCATTTCAGATGCTTTTATTGTCATGGTCAGACCAAATTTCAGAATACTTTCTGTATGTGAGAGCCAAGTCCCATGAAAATGAATGAGAGCATTGCTATCAAGACTAACGAGCATTGAATCAGAACATAAAAGGAAAGGAAACTAACTGCATACATCAGCTCTTTCTCAAGTTATACTCTTTTGACAGTAAGAGTCTGTGTAATCTGTGACTGACTTTCTTCTAACATACTCTATTTTTCATTGGCTTACTCTGGGATGCCCTTTGATAATAGAGAGTTAATGGATTTCCTGGCACTTACAGGCTTTTGAAAATTCTATCTCCTTCACAGAGAATTACTTAAATTTGCTAATGTTTACTGAATGCTTTTGAATCCTCTGAAGGAAAGCTTTAGATAAGGCGATGGTATTGTTGTTGTCTTTGTCTCTGATAGCTTAACTTGGGATTTGCCTTGATGCTGAACAGAACATTCAGCGTATAGCTATAAAGCTTCCAGACTTTGGAAAGGTTCAATCTTACTTCTTAAGCAAAAGAAGAAAAAAAAGTTGGTATTCATTATTTTTAACCCCTGATGATATATGCAGTTATAAAGAGTTTCATTTTTAAGTTCTGAGAAACCAAACATTCAAATTTGACAGCATCTCTCAATAGTGTCCTTTGAAAATGGTCCTGGGAGGGGAGACAAAATATTATTTATTCCAGAAGCTCAGCATTTACATGAACAGGAAATATACCCCATGATGGTCTTTTATAAGCAACTACCTAGAGCCAGGAAATTGAATGCATTACTTTATGCTTTTCAACCTGGGATTTAGGAATTTCGATAAAGAGTGATTCTCTTTATGGAAGAACATGAAAATTTCTCATTTCCCATTCCTCTTGAGATTTTAGTTTCCTTTTTTCCAGTGCACTAATATTCATTCATTCTGTCATGTCAAAATATATTAGCATTCTTTTGAAAAATTATAAACAGAATGAAAAGAGAGATGCTTTCAGCATACTCATTAACTAGTTCAATAACTCTATTTTATTGTTCTCTCAGGTTTTGCTTCCTGGAGTACAGTAGGTTAGCCATTATCTTCTCCCCCCGAGCCACTGCATCTGGAAAAGGGAAAATATTGAGTAAAAAGATTGATTAAAATGTGGGGGGTTTTTTGCAGCACCACAACAGTATAATATAATTTCTAAACCTTTCTGTTGCAAAGATGATCCAAAATGTCCAATGCTGATTTCTGGTTTGTATTGATTTCTCTTAAAGAAAACAGTTAATTCACATTTTCTAACAGTCACTTTTGTGTAAGTTTTGCAGCCCTTGAAACCCACAGCTCTGGTACGTTAATTCTGGTGATCACACGTGATCGTTTTGAAATGTTGCTTTGGAGCTCCTGCTATATTATCCTTCCTGTCTGCCTTCTAGTTATTAGTGATATAACAATACACAGTGTCCAGTGTCCACTTCTGAGCTCAGCAATACAGGAGAGACATGGACACACTGGAGCAAGCCCAGTGAAGGGCCATGAAGATAATTCAGGGACCGGAGCATCCTTGGTATGAGAAGAGGCTGAGAGCTGGGACTGTTTAGCCTGGAGAAGAAGCTCAGGCGGATCTTATCAGTGTCTAGATGACAGATTTGCTCTCTATGCGGTTTCAATGTTTCTTGCATCAGGGCTTCAGGGCTGCTTGTGGCAGTTAAAAGGTAACTGTTTAGCGCAGCTCTGAAGTTTCTAAAATAGTATCCCATCAACACCTTCTGCTTTTTGACTGCTCTGTGTTTAAGCCACTCTTCCATTCTGAAAAGTCCAAGACCCTCTGTCAGGATAGTCACACTGAAAAATTTAATATAATCATTAGCCACAAACAAAGCAAGCTCTGTCTCCATGAGAGAATGTGTTAAGGAATGCCTGTGAGCTGTGCTTGCAAAGGAACTTCCTGCAAATCCCACAATAAGAGGTAGAGTGGAGAGAAATGTAATTGAACCATATAGACTGGGGAAAAAAAGAAAGAAATAAACAAACAAAAACTGGTTAAGCTTTCATTTTCTGTCTTACAGCTTCACTTCATTTTAAAGAAAACATAACTGTCTTCCAGACAGCTGTATCTTTCTTATTGTATTACAGGAACCTGCGATCAGATGAAAACCTGTAGGCTAAGTGTCTTCTCTTGTATGAGACTTCTAGCAACGCACTTATTTATAGCTGTATTTGCAATCATATTTCTACAGACCATTTTTTCCCTTCTGTAATCTGAATGCATGTTCAGGGACTTAAATGGGAATTCTGTTCACAAGCAATTGCAGAATTAAGTCCCTAATGATAAAGTTGGAACACAGTTATCAGAAAAATTACAATTATATACAGAGCTGAGCCTGAATTCTGGGCTGGCTTGTACTGTGTAAGGCATAAACCAGACAGCAAAATAATGGATATTTCAGAACCTGTCCAAGTTATCTGCTGTCTGATTTTCTTCTGCTTTTGGTTTAATTTCTTAATCCTTTGGACCAGAATCCTGTCTGATAATATGCCTAAGAAGTAAGTAATGATCTATATTGTAACAGTTGTAAAACAAATTAAAATTCTACATGGAAGATTCTGCAAAGAATATTGTTTATTAAAGTTTCAAAATTACATCAAAATTACATTTCAAAATTACAAAGGTACCACCAGAGAAACAAGAATAAGAAGGAAACTGCAAAACATTAGGAACGAGAAAAGAGGACTGAAAACAGCTGTGGAAACAAATACCATCTCTACAAATAATATTTCTAATGTCATCTTCTAATTCTTTTATGTATAGCAATATCTGCTCGAGGCAGTGCAGAAGGGTGCAAATGAATATATCCTCAGCATGCCAGCTGTTGCTCTACAGTTAGATACGGTACTTTATGTCAGGCAATATTTAGGTTTATAAGAAACCTTCACACATTGTTTTGGAATAGGTGGCTCAATGGGATTCCATTGCCAGGAGCAGCAAGATCAAATGTACTATCTCAGATTACAATTACCAACTCATATTGCAGAAACAGAATTAAATCCACAGTCAAGAACAACAGGATGCAGAGGCAATAATCCCACCCTATGAAGCCACCCTGCTGGTTCTTCTTAAGCAAAATTAAATGGGTAGATATTCATTAAACTGTTTGGAACGTGGTAACCTGCCAGGTCCACTGACCACACTTGATTTGGGTGGGTGGGCACCTCAGTGAGAAATCTGATAAGTAGGAGATAGCTCAAAAGCCTCAATAAAATGTTTTGTGAAAAGAGACAGCCCTGCTGTGCAATATTGTTATATCTCAGCCATGCCCTGCTGGGATAACAAATAAAGCAGGAGTAGTTATAGCTATAAAAATTTACCATATGACCACAATGCAGCAAAAGGATTAAACTTCTTTTAGTGATGGCACTCAACTTTAATTGTACCAACATCACCAGAAGGGGGAAAGACTGCTGAACAGTGAAAAGAGACGTAATTTTCACACAGTTTTCAACATGGCTACCAAATGCGTGGCCCCACTCTGGCATAACCAAGTTCTTGGCCATTTTGAGTTTTTATATCTGGGAAATTATTTGTTGCACATCAAGATGGTTATCCGATTGGTATGAGTATGGCAGAATTCAGACTGTAAAAGAGTATAAACTTTTGAATATACACACTAGCATGCTGATGTAAAACTATGTCTTATGAACTTCCACCTGCAATGTGCTTTTTATCTGAGGACAGGGTATATTAGGGTGCAGATGAACAACTTTAACTCATTTTGCGAAGAGCTTTGGCTCAAACTCTTTGAACAATGTCACTTGTACTCCTGCATTGTCAAACCTTAGGACACTCATTTTTGAAAATTTTTAAAGAAAACCATACAAAAATACCTTTGTGAAAAGCTATTTTAAAAGCTAGTGTCCCTTTGGGTCCCTCCTGCAACTGCTGATATGTCAGTAAGAAAGATAAAGGCATAACCAAGAAAAAAAGTGCCTTAAGCTCCTAAAACAAATTTTACCTGTTGACATGCAGCATCTGGGAATATCAGTAACTCAGTGGGCCCTGTCCAAGTTTCCTTCCTCCTTTAACTGACACTGTAGTCTAACATTTACTCTCAAATTAGATCCAGACTAGACAGGGCCAATTTTATATTCATTGCTTTGTTAGGTTCGCTCTGAAGGAAATCACAGCAGCGATGAAAGCTTGAGTGAACACTACGTTATTATTGAAATCCAAACAGCTGCATCAAAGCAAAAACCACAGCAACCAGAAAACACTTTTAGATATATCCGTACTTCGCTATAGACAAATGGAAATTCGTCATGCATTGAAGTGTTGGAGCTTTAATTGCCTCAGGTTGCATGAGCAAAGCTGCTGAGAAAAATCAGGTTCTATAGAAGCACTGTTGGAATTTGTCCCCTCCAAATGCCCCTTTTAACAGCTTTTCTACATCATTTGTGAGATAGGACTCTAAACCTCAGCTCCTGAGGGTTAACTTTTTTGTCTCTAGTTTCTTCCTGCAGGAAATGAAAGTACAGACTTTTTTTAGCAAGATACACAATACACTTGCAGACCTAGACACAGAGGAGAAATGTTAGAAATGTTGTCTTTAATAAGATGTGGAAGGTAACCTTGAAATCTGGGAACTCACTTTCCTCCTGAAGAGGTAGGATAAATCAGCAATGACAAAAAAGTCCAAGACTGTAATCCCTAGGGAGACTGCTGAGTTTTCAACTTAAATAAGGAATTGTTTTATCTCTACTTTGGCAATCTAATGAAGTATTTAAGCCATACTTTCCCTGCAGCAATTAGACCCGTAAGGGAACTTTGTTCTAAAGAAAGGAACCCACTCTGTGAGCACTAAAACCTACATGATCAAAATAGTGCAAGTCAGTGAGTCATAACCAAAAGGAACTCAAATGTATTTGGTTGAGGCACCAGCTGAAGTAATGTCCTCATTTCATATTTAATGTCCATAAAAAATGTTTTCATATTTCTTCAAACACCCAGAATTGATAATGTTGTATCTATTATGTATGTAGTCAACGAGAGGATATGGAATATTGTATTAAAAAACCTACAGACATCCTCCTTTGGAACATGAAGACTGGCCTGTTAAGAACCTGGTCTGAGAGACTCCATTTCAGGACTGATTAATTCAAATGTGTTTATGCCATTTACATGCAGATGTGATGTTAGATTAGTAGAAGCCCTAGGCATAAGTTAAAACCTGTCCCCTCTTCCTCTTAGCCACACTGCAGACATCATACACAGTGCTATCTAGTTATTCCCAAGATCCCTCTCTTCTTCCCTGCGTCTTGTGATTTGGTAGCTTGTTTCTAAATGCAGTCTCAGATTTTGTACATAAATAAAATAAGATTGTGGTTTGCCACTGAGTTGGCACTCAGGGCAAAGTCAACAGGGAAACTTTGCTGAATCTTTTATTGAACCCTTGTTCTGCTCAACTGTAGAACTGGACAACTTGAGAGCTTTGAATATAAGAACTGTAGACGGCAAATCATCACAGATTGAAGAGTTGTGGGGCCATGAAAACACTTTGTCTTCTCCATGCCAACACTTCCTTGGGACTCTGGAAATTCAAGTAAGTGCAATACAAGTTTCAGTAGAAGATTCTGCTGTACACACAGGCAATTCCTTGCAAAAGTGGGGCCCTACTTTCCTCTTCTCCCCCTCTTTGATGTGTATGTGAGAAGGTGAAACCCTAATGCATGGCACTTTCTACAGAAAATAGACATGACATTAAATTACACAGTAGTGAAGGAGGTAGTTCTGTGTGGTATGTTTCTTTCCTCCTCATTCAACAACATGAACTGTATTGGCATTCTATGACTAATACACTAGAAGGCTTAAAATACTCTTATAAAACTTGAGGTAGACAGTTATGTTTCCACTTATGAGAATCAAGAAGTAATTTTATTTTTGTTGAGGAAAATAACTCTGATACTGTTTATAGTGACAAAATAGCTGTTCTGTTCATCCAGTATGGGATCTGAGGGATCATAATAAATGTCATTCTATGTATTATATTAGCTTATTTTTGTGATAGTACTTGTTTAAGTCTACTCCTCATGCTGTATTTTTTCTGTCAAGGTTAGCTCACATGCTACTAATTATACTTTTTAATTAAGTTAAATTTTTAACTGTGTCATCAATCAATTCTGAGAAATTTAATTTTCTGTAACAATGGCTTTAGGAAACTGGTACCATCTACAGACAGAATAGCCATTAGCATATGTAAATGGAAAAACATGGAAAAGAAGATGAGACCTGTCTGTGGGCTCTGAAATTATCAATCTCCAAGACAAGATAAAAGAACAGCTTCCCTGTGGGAGACAATGACTTACTTCTTCATGATAGTTATTTAATGTCAATGTACTTTATTCAGATAATAAATAAGAGGAGTTCCCCTGAGCCTGATTGCTTGTATAATGTGCTCTCATATATAATTATAAAGAGAATGAAAAGCCAAGATGGTGTGTGAGGAAGCAAAATAACTTCGCCACCTGCCAGCTCTTCCCATGTTGTTAGCTGCTCACCTGGGCAATGGGCAATGTTTCTGTGGCTGATACAGAGTTTTTCACCTGCAGGCTGTATTAGGACACATTTGTGAACTTCATTTCTTTAACAGAACAATCTTAAAAAAAAATCCATGAATTTGTTCCTAATGGAACGTTATTCGTACATACCTAAAAAGGGTGCAATAACCCCTAATTCAGGAAACTGAAAGAACCTCTAAGGACTGACCCTACAGGACAATTAACTACAAGTTAGATAGCCACCACTGCCTTCAGCAGATTTCAGGTGGGATTGATTCTGCTTTAAGACAACAATACAATAATCTTAACATCCCAATTCTGAAAGCCACATAGTACCAGATGTTTAAGACATACAAAAATAAATAAGATGCTAACATCCCCAAAAGCTGTTTAATCTCCAGTGAACAGCTAGGTATTTATATTTAGCTAGAGATTCAAAATTTTAAGAGTCTGACCCACAGTCCACACAGTCTGAGTGTCAGTAGAAAGCTAGTGCATCATTTAAGTCCTATTAAACCATCCATCTGTAACTTTAATGATACACAAGCCTCATGCTGACTTCTCCTGCAGAAATGACTCTCAGGCTGCATTCCTTCCATTTCTATGCTACCAAGATATGCAGGTACGCATCAAATATGCAAAAAAGGGCTTGGAACCTCAGGCAGGGGAAAAGTAGTAAATAGCATACAACACCTAAATCTAAAAACTGTAAATATAGGATCCTTTTCCTAACTTCTCCCTTCTTTGAGAAATGTGCATGAGAAGGAGAAGTTATGACTGACAAACAGGTTATTTGCAAATATGAAGTCTTTACTCTTTGCAAGCGATCACCACTTCCTAGTAAAAACGGGGCAAATTAGCAAAAGTGTTTTGATGTAATATCCTAGTATTTTCCTAGGGAGTTAGGATGTTAGTACAGAGCAAAAGTACTCTGTCTCCCCTAGAAAACAGTTACAACTGACACAGTGGTTTTTTGTAGAATGCAGGGCCAAACACTTAGCAAAAATCTTAGTGTACGGGGGCTCGTTGGGATGGAGTTAATTTTCTTCATAGCAGCCCATATGGTGCTGTGTTTTAGATTTGTGACCGAAACAGTGTTGTTAACACTTCAATGTTTTGGCTGTTGCTGAACAGTGCTTGCATGGTGTCAAGGCTCTCTCTCCAACTACCCCACCAAAGGCCTGGGGGTGGACAAGAGGTTGGAAGGGGACACAGCTGGGACAGCTGACCCTAACTGGCCAGAGGGTCCATATAATGTCATGTTCAGCAATAAAACTTGGGGGGAGTTTTTCCAACGTAGTTTTTGCTCAGAGACTGACTGGGCATTGGTCAGCTGGTGGTGAGTGATTGCTTTTGCATCACTTGATTTTCTTCCTCTTTTTCCCTTTACTTATTAAACTGGCTTTATCTCAACCCATGAGTTTCTCACTTTTGCTCTTCTGATTCTCTCTCCCATCCCACTGGGGGAGGACTGAGTGAGCAACTGGGTGGGGGCTTAGCTACCAGCTGGGGTCAACCCACCACATTTATCTAAAAGTCTTTTATACTTCTAGCTTCCCTGTTTTATTGTTCAAGATTCTCAGCCTCCGAAGAAATCATGATGAAGCTGTCAGGGACCACAGACTTAGGAAACCTGGTCTCCTAAGCAGACTGCCAGGCAAAGAACCAGATTATTGCTTCACTGAAATTTCACAGAAATTAAGGTATTTTTCATCAGGACAAAATGTTTTGTTGGAAGTTTTGCCAACCTGCTCTAATTTGGACTAGATTTTTCTTGTGCCATGCATTCACAGACCTCCTGGTAGGAAAAGGAAGGAGCTGAAAATAGGCACAGTTGGGGACCTAATTACAGCATAATTGCCGACCTGTCCATGTTGATATTTTGGGGAGCCTTAGAACAAATACAGCATAGTTATCTGTACCTCACTGGAGTTTTATGTCATCCCCTCAGAATATTTCATATGGCTTTTTGGCCAATAAAACCCTGAACCCACTGCTATCCCGCCCACAGCAGATATGAAGGCGCACCCAGTGATGTCCTGTTGATCTGATTTTTCCCCTTCCATACATTTCTGGATATGAAAGGCAATAACAATTCTAACAAAGGAGTCATGACACATTATGCATCTCCTCATGAATCACATACAGAAACAATTAATGAAGTTCCTTTTAAACAGAAATGCACTTGAGAATATGTATTAATTACTAATGAACATGGCAACATATGCATGTTTAAGATGAGCAGGTGGAATTAAAATATGTGTATCCAAAGCTGAAATCAGGGATATAACTAAAAGATTTCATAGACAGAGAAGTATATAGCTATCTACAAACAAAGGTACAAAACAGGTTTCAATAAAGATACTTTATTTTACTGCACAAATCAAAATCAAGAGAGTTTTGACTGAGCAGAGACAACAGAAAACTTGATGGTTGCTTCTGGCCCCAAAGCACTTCAGATGCAGATGCTTCATCAGAAGATTTGAGCCTTGTTCTTGGATCTGCTAGAGGTGCTATCTCATAGGTACAGTACTTAGAGACAATAACCGTGGGGGGACCATGGCCGTGACTTAGAGACAATAACCAGGGGACCATGACCTCAGGGTTTGCTGGGGAGATAAATTCTTGTGATAATGTTCGTGAAAAACTCATAACAGTGTGGTTTAGTACTAATACTTTTCAAAAGGAAAAAATCTATTCTTGCTTTCATCAAAGGTAATATCACAATTGTAGTTAATTTTAGCATAGACAGAAGTATATTTTAAGTAATGGAGAAGTCAGTGGTACATTCACAGTATGGCTCAACCAAGATACTACAAGAATAATCAATTACAAAAAGAAGTAACAGTTTACAAATCTTGAATGCTCTTAAACTTTTGTTGTTAAATTTAGAATAATTCCTTCACAAATAAGAGTATGTCAAACTAGACATAAAAGTCCGTAAGCCTGTTAAGTTTAGGATATACTTATTTTCATCTAGAAGAGCCCTTTAAAATCTTTTTTTCTGCCTTTCATTCAACAACTGGAGAATTGCAAGTATTTTCTACAACTTCAAAGCATTTAAAAATTTTCATACTTAATTGTGAGTTTTTAAACAAAGTTTTAGATCTTCCCTGAAAGTCCAACCTAAATGCAACCCAAAGCCTCTATAATGAAACTGTTCAGTGTAGCACATTAACAAGTTAAAGATAAAACACTGGGGTCAATCCTTCCTGAAAGATATCTATGTTAGCTAGCTATGCATTTTATCCCAAGGGGACAGTGAGCCCTTCAGCTATTTCCAGTGTCACTTCAAAGCCATTTTTGCATATATAAAGAACATGAAGATGTATTTTGTACAACTTTGCCTTTTCTTATACGTATGTTTTTGTGTGCTTGTGTCTCTTCTCATATATATAGGTAAAAGATACTCTTAGATTCATATAGCAGATAAGGGACTTAACTTGCCCATTGATATTTCTAAGGTTATGTTTGCTGCGACATTCAAATTAAGCCTATCATGTCCATAAATGCACAACAGGAGAACAGTTTTCTTTTATAAGGGAGTCCACAAAGGGCAGAGGCAAAATCACTACAATATGTAGAATCCTTTTACAGGGACACCAGAGATTGAACAAAATTTTTTCCCCAGTAAATTCAGTTGCTGCTGGTGTCGTCATAAAGACAAGCAGTGATTAGGGTATGTGCTTCCTTTTGAGCAAAAAGAGCTGAATGGCACAATAAGCTGTGAAGTATCACATTTCTTCATTCAGTAAGCAGGTTTGCCCATTTGCTGAGCCCTGTGTTAGAAGCCTTCATCAACACACAGTTTTTCATCAGTGCTGGAAGCAAACCACCACTCAGTCTGCTGCTGCTCACGCCTGAAAGAAAAGATGATCAGGAAAACATGTACCCTGGAGCAACATTCTGCATTTGACTTGGTCAAGAAAACAAGCCAGTTTCAAAGCCATCATTATTGTCTAAAGATCATAATTAAAGCTGTTTTTTAAATTGCATCCTTCACAAGAAGCTACTTGTGCCCCAAATCCTTACAGCATTCCTCATGCTTTCTGCATTTCTACTTAGTCCTGTTTAGAAAGACCTTTTGACATACATGAAAAGTTGTCATAGAACTTTGATTTTTTTTTTTTAAGTATAAGGTCCTCAACTAGTTAAATACTGACACCTAAGTAAAAGAATGCTATAATATGTAAAGAATGGTTTTCAAGTATCCAGACTTTTATTAAAGTGCCTTCCAATTATAGCAATTCAGCACATTATGTTTTTGCTTTCTAGGAAAATGAAATCACAGTATGGGGTGACCTCCATGCCCAGTCACTGCTTTCACCTAGATCTAGTTTAGAAAGTCACACAAAATCAGAGCTATTCCTATACATACAGTAAAAGATGCCTTGTCTGAGTGACTTTAAAAAACATTTCCTTAAACTCAGTTGTATAATTAAAAAAAATACTGTGTTGTCTCACATCTCATATTTCATGTGGGATTTTTATATAATGGGACTTGTAGTCTTCAAGATTCTTCCAAATATCCCATTCTTTAAATGATGGTAATACTTTACTCCATAATTGCTTATGCTGAAATAATCTGAATACCAAGGTGTGAGAGGGGGAACATGTTGATACTGTTTCAGGTTTGTGGCAGCTCTTTAAAGAACCTGAGGGTCCTCCAGAAGAAGGTGTTTAGAAGGGAGGAAGAATTATTTCATGGCAGGATGCTGCTGCAGCTCTGTACACATGATCTACATGAACTGGAAAGTTTGTAAGCAAAATGTTTGTTCTTACATTTTTGTAGAATTTGGGCCTAAAGCGCTCTCTCTAGTTGAGAAAACATGACAGAATTTGTCCTTAAGATATTTTGTTTGAGACTACTTCTAGAGGCAACTAACCTTTCTGTCTGAAAGGTTGTCTTATCTTCTACATTTTTACAGAGGAATATACACACAAGACCAACATTTTAATAGGAGGAAAACCCTATCCTTCCAATAACAAAAATTTAGCTTTTATTTCGTTATCATACTGCTATGAGCAATGGCGTACATCCAGGTTTTTTGTTTCTATTGTTTTGGTTTGGTTTTCTGGAGTGTGTGTTTGAATAACCCATGATAGCAGAGCATTAAAAAAAACCCAAACAGATGTTTTTATTTTTTAGTGCAAATGGGTCTCAGCAGCTTTCAGCTATCTCATCTAGGGTTTTTTTAATGGCTTTAATGTTTATTCAGTAAGCTTTTATGGAACTCTTTACTGAAAACTACCTCTAGAACTACCACTGAAATAACCAGAAAGATGCACACACACATGCAGCCTTCTCAGTCCTGCAGAGTTATAGTATGGGACATCTTCAATCACGTCCATAGTGCCAAGTGGTCGTGCTAGAGAGCGTAAGGTTAATGCAGAGCCAAGGTCGGAGAGCATGTCTTCGTACTGAGCTGCTGACAAAACACGCCGTTCCCAAGCAGCTGGGAATTGTTTCTCTAAATACTTTTGATGATTTCTATTCATCAGTTGACTCCTCTAGAGCCCACGGGTTACAGTTACAAAAACTTCATGGGAAAGTAAGACAGTATATTCTTTGTGCCTATATTAGTGAAAATCTACAAAACCTATCTATTGATTTATGATCAGATTATTTAAAAACAAGCACTTTGCAGGTATATTCCAGTACTTTATCTTCACTCATGGAGATATGCCTAGGCAGTTATTGCTATTCTGTAAGCTTTAAGAAAAAACAGTCAAATGTATAAATACTGTTAAAACTAATGACTTTGCACTTATACATTAAGCTCACAGTAAACCATAAGCAATTTCTTGTGTTCATTGAAAGATGTGAATTTTGCCATGGAACAAGACACAAGATCTTGTATATGAAGCTTGATTATTGTATTTACACATAGCAATGTTCTTCACCATTTTAAGTCACTAATATGCCCTATTAGACTGATAATATCTTCTTAGCTACATTTCATTTTTACTTAGATAAATTTCCACAGATTGGAAAAGCAGTCTTAATATTTACTGTACAGAGAATAGCTCCAGAGTGAAATTACAACTGAAAGAAATGGCCTCTGGATTGACAGGTTTAATGTTTTTTTCCAGTGGGCAATGCAACTGCGGTGTTTGAAACTTTGAAGATTTTTTGTAGAAACTTGAAGATTTTTGTAGTACATTAGTGAGATTGCTTTGCAATAAATGATAATGCTTTACTCAAGCTACTGAAAAGTCCAGAAATAATTGTAGAAAGTACTAAAGATGTTGACTTTTCAAAATCTAACAAATAAAGCCAATTAAAGAATTTGGAATGAACTCTCTTTGGTAGAGGAAGATCAGATTAGGGAATATTTAAATAAACTGTAAATAAAAAAAATATATGGGACTAGGTGGGATGCAGCCACATGTGCTGAGGGAGCTGGCCAATGTCTCAATTATCTTTGAAATGTCATGGCCATCAGGGGAGGTTCCTGAAGTTGGGAAGAAAACAAATATCTCCACTGTCTTCAAGAAGTGCAAAAAGGACAATCCGGGAACTACAGGCAGGTCAGCCTCACCTTGAACCATGGGAAGGTGATGAAGGCAACCATCTTGAAAACCATTTCCAAAGACAGCAAGGACAAGAAGGTGGTTGGGCATAATCAGAAGGGATTTATGAAGGGGAAATGCTGCCTGACCAACCTGATGGCCTTGTACAGCAAAATGACTAGTTCAGTGGACAAAGGGAGAGCAGTGGATTTTGTTTATCTCAACTTTAGCAAAGCTTTCAACACTGTCTACCCCCTCATAGACAAGCTGATGAAGTACAAGCTAGATAAACAGACAGTGATGTGGACTTAAAACTCGCTGGACTGTCGGGCTCAAAGGGTTGTGATCAGTGGCACAAAATCCAGCTGGACAACAGTGATTAGTGATGTATCCCAGGGGTCAACACTGTTTAATACCTTCATTTATAACCTGGATGATGGGACAGAGTGCACTGTCAGCAACTTTGCAATAGGGAGGAGTTCTTGATGGACTAGATGTTTGTGCTGCCATTCAGAGGGACCTCAACAGGCTGGAAAAAATGGGCAAAGAGGAATCTCATGTTCAACAAAGAGAAATGCAAAAGTCCTGCCCCTGGGAAGAATAACCCCATACATGGGGCACAGGGTGGGTACCAACTGGCTGAAAAGCAGCTTTGCAGAAAGGACCTGGAGGGTCCTGGTGGGCAAAAAGTTGGACATGAGCCACCACTGTGCCCTTGTGGCAAAGGCAGCCAACAGCCCCTGGGCTGCCTTAGGCGAAGTGTCACCAACAGGTCAAGGGAGGTGATCCTTTCCCGCTACTTAGCACTGCTGAGACACATGTGGAGTGCGGGGTCCATTTCTGGGCTCGCTGGTGCAACAGAGACATGGACATACTGGATTGCATCCAGTGAAAGGACAGGAAGATGATTAAGGGATTGGTGCATCTGCCATGTGAGGAGAGGCTGAGAGAGCTGGGACAGTTCAGTCTGGAGAAGGGAAGGCTCAGGGGGGATCTTCCATGTGTAGAGATACCTGACTGTCGTGGTTTAGCCCCAGCCGGCAACTAAGCACCACGCAGCCGCTCGCTCACTCCCCCCCCGGTGGGATGGGGGAGAGAATCAGAAGAGCAAAAGTAAGAAAACTCGAGGGTTGAGATGAAGACAGTTTAATAGGTAAAGCTAAAGCCGCGCATGCAAGCAAAGCAAAGCAAGGAATTTGTTCACTACTTCCCATGGGCAGGCAGGTGTTCAGCCATCTCCAGGAAAGCAGGGCTCCATCACGTGTAATGGTTACTTGGGAAGACAAACACCATGACTCCAAATGTCCCCCCTTCCTTCTTCTTCCCCAGCTTTATATACTGAGCATGATGTCATGTGGTATGGAATAGCCCTTTGGTCAGTTTGGATCAACTGTCCTGGCTGTGCCCCCTCCCAGCTTGTTCTGCACCTGGCAGAGCATGGGAAGCTGCAAAGTCCTTGACTAGTACAGCAACAACTAAAACATCTCTGTATTATCAACACCGTCTTCAGCACAAATCCAAAACATAGCCCCATACCAGCCACTATAAAGAAAATTAACTCTATCTCAACTGAAACCAGGACACTGACGGAGGGGGAGTAAAGAAGACAGAACCAGACCCTTTGCAATGGTGCTCATTTAAAGGACAAGAAGTAATGGGCACAAACTGAAATACAGGAGTTCTGTTTAAACATAAGAAAAAACTTATTTACTGTGACACTGAAACAGTACTACAAGGCCTACTTCTCTCCTTTGCTCAGTGTGGCAACTTCAGAAGTCCTTCAGTCTTTGGTTTCTGCAGGGGCATTCATCTGAGCATTATCCTCTTCAAACCCATGGATCTGGGAATCTTTCCAGAGCTGGTAACCTGCAGGACTGCAGGTAACAAGGAGAGGAAGACTGAACGCTCTCTACAACTACCCGAAAGGAGGTTGTAGCGAGATGCGTGTCGGTTTCTTTTCTCAAGTAACAAGTGATAGAACAAGAGGAAATGTCCTCAAGTTGTGCCAGGGGAGGTTTAGAAGGGACATTAGGAAAAATTTCTTCACTGAAAGGGTTATCATTGGAAGCATTGGAACAGGCTGCCCAGGGAAGTGGTTGAGTCACCATCCCTGGAGGCATTTCAAAGACCTGTAGATGTGGTGCTTAGGGACATGGTTTGTGGTGGACTTGGCATTGTTAGGTTTACAGTTGGACTCAATGATCTTAAGGGTCTTTTCCAACCTAAATGATTCTATGATTCTGTGATTCTATGAACTGTTTCCATGTGCTACCTATGTTCTGCGATAAGGCCGAGGACTGAAATGCTGGACAATACTCCCAGGACTAGCAGTGTAACTTTTCTGTGATTCACAAAAGCTACACAAAGAAAGAACTGCAATCTTCTTACAGAGGCCTTAAAAGATCTTTGCAGAGAGTTGATAATATCAGGTGATATAGGTCATGAACACAAAAAAACCCCTATATATTAAAATTTGGTGTCTGTAATGTGACTTACACTGGACACAAAATTGCATGGCATCATGCAGTAAAAATTCTGCTTAGATGCTTTAGGCAGATTTACAGTTTAAACCATAGGACAAAACAATAAACCTCCTATATCCACCAAGAGCATTATATATTCTTTATATGTAAAAGGCACATGTGTATGTATTTACACATATATACACACACACACACATATATTCTTCGTATGCATATATAAACATATATATATACACACATATAAGTTATGACAAACTGCTCCAGACCAGCATTGGAGGGAAGCCCAGAAAAGTGGAGGTGAAATTTAATATTAGAAGAAAAAAAGCAAAAGGAAAATTTGGGGAGTTTGACTGTTTTCTAGTTTGTACACTAAATGCTAGTCAATGGTTTGGAATATTGAAAATTGCCCTGAGCTTTGCTAGGCAGACAGAATATAGGGAAGCAGTGCGTAATTTATAGAGCTGGCCAGAAAACAAAATGTTTTAAAATTTCTGTGAAACAGAGGGAAATGTTTTAAAGAATATTTGGCAATTCCTTTTCCTGCTTGCTTTTTTCCCCCAGCAAGCTTATTCTGGTCATTACTATGTCTACATATTTAAGTGCATGAGTACACACATACACACTAAGGAGATTAGATCACTCAAATAAGATGAGAAATCCCAGATGCAAGCCATGGATGTTCTCCATTTATACATAAAAGACAGTCCCTTGGGGAATCTAACCACTCTTCAACTGCAAAACATTTAATGGTGCAGAGAGGATGTGGATCTTGATCCTGCAAACGCTTACACATGTGCTGCAGTGTAAGCTGTTAAATAGTCCAAAGAAGTCAAGTGTGTAAAGCTAAGTACATAATTTAGTTGCAAATTGAAGGTCTTAAAACACTGCAGAATGCATTGCTTTTAAAACTTCCACTATTTTTTTTTCCGTAGCAATACCACACAAAGCAGGAAGAGATAATCACAGCTTGAAAATCTTTTAGCAGAATTCTTGTAAAACCAAAGATTACACTCAGAAGGGGCAACTGTCATAACCTTTGTGTTCACAGATGCCGAAAAAATGCTGGTGGTCTAGGGATTATCTTCAAATACCCAATGCTAAGGCTCCAGTCGAACAGCAGGACGCCTGTTCTTAGCAGAGCAGCAAGTCTGGAAACAGAGAGGTAAAGAGCATCACAAAGAGTCATAGATCTATAGAAGGGGCATTCCTAGTTTTAGAAATCAGCAAATGCAATATCTCTAGATTAAATCTGTATCATCAAAGAGGAAATATGTGAAATAAGGTCTGATTGATTATATGCCTTTGCAGAGGGCCTAGAGACTGAATGTTTTCACTTCAGTAAACCTGCTGTTAATGGGTTGTGGAGTTTAAAATGACCCTTCATCCTCAAAATATAGATGAGCTGGCTTCTACATATGCAGGGGTACTCCGAAAAGAGAAGCCAAGGAGGTTATCAAGGACTGAGTGGGGAAAAAATGTTACAGAGGATATATCTTGCTTAAAAAGATGTTTTTAGTTCTAAGATTGTCATTATACACAAGGCAAATAATCATCTTTTTGCCTCCCCTACATTATCTTCCTTCTTGTTTGAACATTCCTTCATTCCCCTACGAACAAGTCTGTATCACTATGTGGACAAAAAAGAACATCTTTTAAACAGCCTTTTCCTTTGTAATATATGTAAGCTCAGACCAGCAAAATGAAAGGAAGCAAATGTTTCATTGTATTGATCACTTTTACTTCTAAATATCTTCACTTCTGAGCAATAGTCACTTTAGGTTAGTAACTAATCAGAGCACATTTGCTTTCAGATAGTTAAAGAACAGCATTGACCAGGATAATTAGTCTTTTCATCTGAATGCAGAGGACATCAGCTTGGAATAGTCCTGGTGGGACACAGTAGATGTGTTTGAGATACGTGTTATCTGTCGACCTGTACGTGAAGCTTTAAACGGTGCTATTTTACATTTTCACAAGGGACTCATAAGCACTAATCTCCATCACATTTCAGGGCAGGTTACAAAACAAATTTCTAACAGGTGTTTGAGGGCTGTTGAAGAGATGAGAAGTTTTGTTATCCAGTGTTTTTCATTAGCTCCTGTTTTGATTTTATACTTGTGGACTGTATTTTGAATTCATGACAGTAGATCCTGCAAAAGGAAAGTATTATATGCAATGGAAAACTAAAAACACACGGACAGGACTGAAAGAAAACTCACTTAAATGTAAAGCTTTGTCTCCCTAATTACTGGAACTGTATTAAAATCATATAAATCCTACAACCAACTTTTACCAGTACAAAGTCATGTAGCTCAGTGGGGCCACACCAGTGTAACTAGGTGTCCCCCACCAGGGACTATTACAACACCCAACGTTTTCCGTTCTTTTCAACCTTTCTCCCTCAACTTGCATTCAGACATTGCTGTGGTGTAATAGTATAATTTGGCTCTGCTTTTTACACTTTTTTCCGGTATCTTTTATGTTGATTTCATCTGACAGTTTCAGCAATGACCTGCTGAAAGCATTCTCCAAGCCCATGGGTGGTCTCTGAACCATACAGCAAAGGAGTTGAAAACTGAACAGTATTACAGACCAATAGGCCTAACAGGAGATTATTAATAATAAGATATATTTATTTAATTTTATATTTTCATAGCTCAGGCTCATAAAGAAGAACACTTAGAATACCAATAGTAGTAGGCTGCTCCATTACTGACAGTAATGCAGTATTTCTATAGCTCCTTAAAGCACAGCAGCTCAAAGCTCTTCCAGCTGATGAATTTCATTTAATTGAAAATTGAGATACAGCAGGAAATAGGACTGTGTTTTACCAGCACTAGCTTTTCTACTGCTGACAGAAAAGACACAGAGGTTCATGGCTTTGTTCTGTTCACCTATCAAAACCTTCAAGTATTTGTCAAAACCACATTTCTTCATCAGAAAGAGCATGAGCTGCTGACACGTCTTCTGAACATTTTCAAGTTTGAAGGAGTGTCGTGTGGTACTTATGTAATTATGTCAAGGGCATCCATAATGTAAAATAAAGTATTCCAATTCTAGCGATACCACTCAATACCTTTCTCTTTATCAGTTATGTATCTACACATGTACATTGTTTAGTATATCCATTTATTTAATAACTAATTTAACTAATACTTAGTTAATTCTAGATAGAAACAGAGTTTTATATATCCTTATAAAATATTTGGTGCACTATAAAAATAACACCTATGAAGTCAGATTAAAGATAATATCTTCTTTACTGTAAAGGAGATAAGTTGCCCTAACAGGTTGGAGTAATGAGTCTTTGCTTAAGGAACATGAAGAAGGAGTTCACCCTTAACTCACTTGCTTCCATGTTTTCTCAAAGACAAACAATACCCTACCAAATGTAACAAATTAATCATGATTTCCCTTTGTCAGGACCATAAATGTAAACATAGCAGCTCAGAATCCAGACAGCTATGATACAGAACGAGTGCATTTTTAACTGGAAAAAATAAGAAATTATGTTATAAACATGGGTTTGGGGGAAGGATTAAGGCAGAGACAAATGTCTACAGATAGTCCGTGTAGGAGAGGCAACTTAGGGGAAGCTGATACACTACAGTTTTTGTTCTAGCTGGAGAAATGAAGTAGCTGGTTTGTTGGGTTTTTTTAAGTAGTACTATCTCTGTCTAAATTTTATTGCTGAAGTTATCGTTTTATTCATTCTTGACCTACGTAGTCATTGGAACAAAATTTGTATGATAAAGAAAGATGCCACCAGGATTTATTTTTTTCCCCACTGACCATCTGGCTTTCATTCTCAGATCTACTTACGTTCTATTTCTAAAACAACAAAACTGAGATTTTTAACAATATTAAATGTCAGAATACAGCAGTTACATTTTCTTTATCCTTACTCAAATCTCTGTCTCCATAAGCCATCTCATTGTCTCACACAGTTCATATCAAAATTCCTAATCAGAGAGGAAGAAAGGTAATGGAACAGAAACTTCAAATTACAGTAAAACTGAAGAGAGTACTTAAATCAACATTATGCCAGAAAGACATTTAAAAAAATAACATGGCATTTACCACAGTTCCTTATACTACCAATAAAATGAGAATTAATCTTTTAAACTAATCTAATTGAATTAGATTAGTTTCTCCCTTCCATTTCCAGTTGTCATCTGTAGGTAACTGAAGCTTACATATCCGTATTGTTATCAATACACCTGTGCTATTGTGGATAGGTGTAAGATTTGATCCATTACCTATAAAGCAGATTTCCTTCTGGCATTTAATTCATACAAATGTTGACACCTCATTAAGAAAAGCTAGCTTTTAAAATTTTATTTACAAAATTTAACAGTAATTACATCATACAGGGAAACCACATAATCGTCTCTTTTTTTGCCACAATAAGATTTTCCTTGAAACAGATTCCTGACTGCAGTTTCAGACCTCTCTTTAAATTACTTAAATGAGGGGTTTGCACTTGGGAAAACCCAGGAAAAATCCTGAGATTTTTCTAGATTTTTTTCACTCTCCCTTTCAGAACCTCTCCTAGAGCTTTCCTTTCTCAACATTTCTGTTTCTTCCTACTGTTAGCCTCAAAACTTGAGGTTCTTTTTAAATGTAATGTTAAATGCACATTGACAATTCAGATCTACTCACTTCAGTTGTTGAAAGAGGTGTACAAAGAATAAAGCCACTGCCCTGAACAAAACTGCCAACAGGAAGACTGGGCATCCATGCAAGAGAGTTTTAGTCCGGAGGGATCCATTGAACACTCAAGGGATGCTTTCCCACCCTCGCTAACAAACTTATGATCTGTAGTGATAGCCAAAACGATAATGTTCCACAGGAAAGGAAGAGGAGAGAATGAGAGACGGAGAGAAACCAAGCCAAAACAAAACTAAACCAAACCAAACCAAAGCAAAGAGCATTGTTAATGATTCCTTGCAGTAGGGAATTGGTTGAGACCATTGCTCTCTATTTCTCTATTGTGTGGGTCATGTCTATACCCTAGGGTATCTCATTAACAATGTGACTCAAAGAAAAATCTCTCCTAACCTCAAATATTGTGATTTGTTTAATATTGAAAGTATGAGCAAAACACCCCAAGCCAGATCTCAGAGAGATTAGGACCACTTTGCCTCTTTATCATTAATTTCTACAGAGATTCTAGTACATAAAATTTTCTGTGCAGAGTGTTTATGGAATCTACATCTCTTTTTTTTTTTTTTTTTTTTAATTAGGAAACACTTTGCACTGGTAAACTTATCCAGTTTAGTCAGAAAATGTGGAAAAGTAAATAAAGTATAAATCTGACAAACTTGTAAAATGATAAACAGACCTGATGTCGGAGGCTTTGCTGTGACTTCAGCCCCTAGCAGTTGAATCGTCCTCCTTTCCTTGGATACAAAAGTGTGAATATACACACGTATATATTTTAGAAAGATCTGGATGTTAGCATCAAATTCAGTCTTGGGCAAAGCCTATGCAAAGATAGTGCCCAGGGGCACTGAAACAAGCCATAGGAACTACAAACATCGATCCCAAACCGCATTGATTTGATTAAGGATGTTGTTAGTAACTTGGCTTTGTTTTTCTTTTTCTCCCTGCAGATGCCCATCACTGTCTGACTTAGAAATATTAATTTGAAATTTTCAGGCTGACCCTCACTTTAGCTGAGGTTGGCTTACAACTTCTTCTCTCCATTTTTCCCCTGTAATACGTCCTAGTATTACCTGGGCAGACTTCTCTTCCCATCCCATTTAGATCGCAGCTCCTCCAGCCTTGCACTTATAGCCCCTTTCCATTTTAAGACACATTTTTACAACTTCAAAGTAGTAAGGGTCCAGTCCTGAAAATCCATATGCACGTTTAATCTTAAATTCAATGTCTGCCAGAAGTCAATTAAATTATTTATCTGTCAACTAAACCATGAATTTGTTTACAAGATAGGGCAATGAGAGAGAGAAAAGGTAGATTCACAAGCCATCTAAGGCTTCCCAAGTAAATTTGGCAACGGTTAGGTAGCTGTAACTGCCTTGTTATTTTGTGTATCCTGTTTTTCTATAGGTCCACCCCTTGCTAAAGATTAAGAACATAAGAAAAGTCAAGCCATATAGCTCAGTACCAGTGCCTGAGAGGGACCAATACCATATTGCTTAGAGAAAATAGAACACACAAGTTAAATAATTCTTTGTCCTGTTCTCAATTTTCTCCAGTCTGATGCTTAGGGCTTCCTGAGCCAGACACTGTAGCTGTATCATGTTTAACACCTCGTGAAATTAATAGCCCTCAAAATAGTTCAGTGTAATTAATTTAGCACCAGGCTTTTAAATCTGGTGTACTACTGAAATAATATTGTAGTGGATTTTCACATTGCTTGATTTTTTAGAAATCCAACTAGCAACACTACCTTGCACAATTTTGTAAAATGATTTTTGAACATTTTGTTTATTACTACTTCAAAACGAGGTCTGTGCTTTGTTGCTGTGTCAATAGATGTCAGACCAAGTCATGCTCTGTTCTTTTAAGCATTTTAAAAACCAATGGATGGCATTAACCTAAAAATTCAGATGGCCAAACCATCAGAGAGGGAAGTTAACAGGGCACCAGAGAGAGATTGTCCTTCCAGTTTCTTCAAACTACAGATAGATGATAAAAAACATTTTCATAATTTGCTGTGCCAAGAAAGTGCTATCTGCAGTGAGTTATCTTACTCCTATCCAAGAAAAATACATGATTTTAGCTGGGGAACAGACAGGAACCATATTTGCCATTAGTGTGAGGCAGGGGGAATCTGTATTCCTCTAAATACTTGTTTAAAGCCTCAACAAAGCCCAATGGAAAATTGAGAGGGGAAAAAAAATCACATCTGCTTCTCTCTGTGAGTACTTATTTCTGATTTTCTTCTTACTGCATAAAGACACACATGAAAACAGGAATTCTGGGTGAAATCCTCAGCAAAAATCCATGCAACTCCACCCAGCTGAAGCTAATTGATCATCTGTGCTTCTGCTCCTTTAGAGTGCATCTGTTCTTACCATCCCACTCTGTATTAAATAAATACATGTTGCTTTTCTCTACAATGCAGGCAAAGACTTAAGGAACGACACAGACTAACAGCGCAGTAGTCAAAGCTGAGGAAACCCTACTTGTGCTTCCTTCCTTTTATGATCCTCAGCTGTGAACTTTCTCGAGTCAGGGACCAGAGCTTTTCATAAAAGAAAGCCAAAAATGTGCTTTTTTGGCTTTGGTGAATGCATCTTTTCCTTGCTGAGCTAGGCATAGTTTATTTGTTTGTAGATTCAGTGTTACCAGATAACCACTGAGTGTGGATAGGACGTACCTCTAATCAGGGGTGCCATGTCTGTATTTGGACACAGCCAGAGCTGGCTGTGCAGTGATCTTACTGACTCACAACCTAGTGAGCTGGTCCCACATATAAGGTAAAAAGCTAGGAGAAATGACAGGCCCAGAAAGAAAGAACATAGCTCTTAGCACTAGGATGTGGGAGGTTTGATTTTTAATCCCCCTTCTTCTTGAGGGATTTCACTAAAACACGTTTTAGTCCTTACTTTAGTCCTTTAGGACCAAAGCCTTTGATACTAACAAAGGTAATCCGAGAATTTGAAAAAAATATTTCACTATTTGTTCATCATCTGAATAGGTTATATATTTTAAGAATATTTTTTCTCACCTGCATTTTAGTAGAGCACTTAATTTAGTCAAGACTTTTACCCAGTAATGTTAATTTTTATTTGACAAATATCAAAAATAGTAGTGCAAATACAAACAGGCTAAAGTCAGTAAGACTAAGAGTATGAAGTACGTGGTTACCTACAAGATCAATGCTTTGGACCTTACTCAAGTGATCTTTATTCTATATAGGCTAAAGAATGAATGCCATGTTTTTTCTGCTTTTTTAAAATCACAAGTTACTAAGCTGTACACAAAAACAGACCATGGGAGACAGAAACAGAAGAAATAATACGCGACAGTTGTATCACATGCCAGTGATCAATGTAATTACGTGTCAGTGCCCCAGTTCAGTATGGGTAAAACAAAGATAATTCCATTAATATTCTACCAGCCAAGGGACTTCCCAGACTTCAAAATATTCTGGCACATTTGGAGTAAATACAGCTGATAGACCCTTGAGTTAAGTTTCAAGCCATTATGTAATAAAGAATATAAAAATACTTGAGAACCATAATAGAGTAAGGGGCTGATCCAAAGACAATTGAAGCCTACCACTTGTAATGGGAAGCCTACCACTGATTTTATTTGGCTCTTAATAACCCCTGGAGATAGATTTCCTACAATTTATATTAAACCTCATACTGCTTATCCAATCCAAATTACATTAGATTTTTATACTGAAGTCCTTTACTACATAAGTCAAATATAGTATACACAAAAGGTCAAATACGAAAGAGAATTAGGAGCTAAAACATACTAAAGATGTCACTACTTCTGAAAGCTAAACAGACTGTCAACGCTGAGTACATTTATATGGCAGTTTAAAAAATACCCTCTACAAATTTTAAAAGCATTTTGAAAAACAAATGCCACTCAAAAGCCATGCAGTTTTCAGAAAAAGCCGCCAGCAGAATAAACATGAGCAAATTTAACCTCTTGTAATGCTGTAATGTTAGCCACAGAATGACCGAAATAAATAAATGCATATGACCACTACTGATTCTCTGTTTCTATTTATTTGGTGTCAAAGATAGGGATGGGGGGTAGAATCGAATACCTCATTCTGAACTGGAACTGGCAATGGGTCTTAGTGTGTCTTCCTATGTCTTAGTGATGTTTTGGGACATTAGTTTCAGAGCTGTTAAACCATGTTTTTAAATCAAATGAGCCTTAGCTAAGTTAAAAGTCACACAACCCACAATTTGAAGGGAAGATTGAATTTGACTCTAAGGACAGAATTAATTAGATTAGACAGAGAATGTCAACAATTTATTGCTTCAGAAAGGACAAGTTCACTTACCATTCACATACATGAACTGGCACAATTGGAAATAAATTATTTTTACAAACAGAAAGAACTAGAAACATTAAAAGGCAAGTGCAAGGGAACTCGTCCCTCTCTGATGCTTTTGGATCTGCCCAGAGCTGTGGGCTATCTCTCAGCCATCTGCTCCTTACAGGAGCGGTGTTATCTGCTGAAGGCAACTCTTTCCAAACATTCAGCACTTGGCATTACTACAATGACCCTTTGAAGCTTTGCAGGGAAATTTCTCCCAGCTTCCAAGTTCTGCTCACAGCTTCATTTGGAGTTATCATCCATGTTCTATCTCTGCACAGATAACAAATACAGCAACATAGGCTTAAAGGGCTTATTCAGATTTACCTTGCCTACAACACAGACAGGCTTAATGGTACAGCACAGAGGGTTCATTTAAGGAAGACTTCCATTCGTACTCTTAGCTACACAGTTTGAAAGAAAAGGCTTAGAATACATCAGATATAGCGGGCAATTTGAGCTTAGACTCAATCAGATTCTTCTCTAATTGTTTACCCTAGTTTACAAAATATCGCTAAGAACCTCTAAGTGTCAGAGCTGGGGATTCATTGTTCAGGACAGCACCCACCCACCCAGCTGCTGCCCTCAGCTCTCAGCCTCTGCTTCCCCTCTCCTGTGCACCAGCATTCACACTAATTACTTGTTATTCCAAGTAGCCTGCCACAAGCACTGCCTTTGTTCTAGGCGATCCCCTTATTTACCTTTGAGTTTAGGGCTTGGATACAACTACAAAAAATATTCGTGGCTTTGGCTGGAGCCAAATACTTTTAAAACTCAAAGGCGATTTCTCATTTCCAGTTCACACCTGAACAGCTATGCACACATATTTGTGAATGTACGCATTTTGGCAAACACTGCTCTTTGTTCTTCCTGACTTGGTTAGCTATTACTCCTTTATCTTTAATCAGCCTGCTATCCACTTGCCTGCTGCCCACTCTGGACTGTTCCCCCAAATGCAATTTGAGATAACATCATCTTGTTAAATACTGTATAAGATGCATATTTCATATATATTAAGTTCACGACCTAAGGTGCACTATTACAGAGATCACACTAGCAAGTTGGCAATAGAAGTGACAGATGAAGTAAGAAGTTGCCATGCTGGCTGCATTTATGACAAAGTTCCCTTTTTTCTCTTTCATGTTTCTTCTAGGATTCCTGTTATGCATACACACACACTGGAGCTGCGCAGTCACAAACTTATGCAGATAACTGTTAAACCAGAACAATCTAGTTGCAGCACCAAGGACTTAGCATCGGCAGAGCCACCTTCTTTTTTATCTGAATTTTTAAACTTCTTCAATGACTCTATTTTCAGCATTGCCCAAGTCCCTGCTCCTTGTCATCCAACACGTCTGTTTTCTCCAATTTATCACTATGTTCTTTCCTCCCTAATAAGTCAACCCTGAGTCAGCAAAAGCATTTCTACTCAGGCTTCGTTCAAAAAAATAATTTAGTTCATTCATAGACGAAACTTAAGGATCCACCTTAAATTAAATATCTATTTAAAAGCTTTACTGAACAGACTGAGGTTACTAAATTGGAAGTTAGTCTTGGAATAATTTTCAAAACCAACCTTACATCTCTGTTTCTTCATTGTTATTCATAAAATCTGCTCTGGGAAATGCTGCTCTGTGCTGCAATGTCTAAATGCTCCCTAGCATTGACACCATTGCTCCTTGTGTCGTGTTTTCCGTCGAACTTTAAACTGTTTCCAACAGTAATGACTTGGACTACATAATCATTTATAGTACCTTAAATTCTTCCTCCATTCGATAGTCTTGGTTTTTCCTCCCAAACATCCTGCTACTTAATAATACATACATACAAAATCGTAGTTTGACTTCATATTCCATCGTAAGTGAAAGAGGTGTTTTCAGTAGTGCAAACTGATTTTACATAGCCTATGATCTACTTAATTAAAACTATGTAAATTACTGTCTAAAACTTTCTGAAATTGCAGCCTGCTGGAAAGACCTATACTCCTATTATAAGCATGAGGCTGCTCTAGAATTACTTTCATTTTTCATAAATTCACTGTCACCGTGAGCGCCGAGTACTACTTCTGGCAAGTTGTCAGCTCTTTTAACCACAATATGCTCTTGCTCTGCTGTCGCTGTAAGAGACTACAAGGCTGATAGTAGCAGAGGCAGCTGGTAGAGGAAAACCAGTGCAGAAAAGATGAAAGGTATCTTTACTCCAGCAGCCGTTACTGCCACCTCTTTTGGTCTCCTGCATGATCCATGATGAAAGGTGTTAATCCTGCTGTAAATACCCCTCCATCATGATTAACAGGGGTCAAAGAAATAGCTCAATGTTTAAATTTTGTCAAAGCTTTTCACGTCTCTCTTTTTAGGTCCTTATTTTGTAACTTGTTTTGTGAAATACCTCTTTCTTTCCTTTTGTCTTCTGTAGAAGCACACAGTTTGGGAAAAAAAATAAAAACAAAACCCGAACTAATTTCAGGCGTATGCAGCTTTTCGGGATAAAAGTTTATCATATCTGGTAACAAATAACCCAGATAGTTGAATAAACAATTAAGAAAACTCATTGTTAAAATTTCCCTGACTGCCTAGGAGAAAAGTATCTGCCTCAGTGAACTGACAGAAATCCAAGACTCTGAATTCAACACCCAGGCTGTGCCAGCGATTCCTTTTAAAAACTCACTGCTGTCACGGAGCTGACCTGCTTCTTCCAGTGAAGAGGCTCAGGGTGTGTGCACGAAAGCGGACTGAGGTTACCCACACAACGATGCTGCGTCTCCGCCTCGACTCCAAGCCCCGGCACCTCCTTCTGCAGGGAAACCTGCTCTGCAAAGAGCCACCCAGACCAGTACCTCCCACAAGCAGTTCTTGCTGAAAATTTTACCCCTGCAGATGTTCAGTGGATGGCAGTAAGCTGTGTTTTAGTATCAGCAATATTTCTTTGTTTGATTTAGGTCTACATATCCTACAGAGAACGTGAAACATTTCTGTGGACTGTTGTACAGCCTCGTGTGTGCAAAGTAGTCCAGCGCCTGCACAACCTCAGGCCTACAAAGAAAAACACCAGCATTACCACATCTTAAATGCTGAGATTTGTCGTCTTCTTTGCCCTCTGCTAGACATTTCCAAAGAAGAGCATCTCCCAGCAAGCCTTGAAACTTGGGTGCTCGAAACTGTTAAAGATTTGCTAAACTCATTCTGCATCAACGGTATCACAGGCAGCAGGTTGTAATTGTTACTAAAGCAAAAGTATAGAACACTCTTGGTGATCTAAGGAAATGACCAAAGCATTCATGGCAAACAATTTGAAACTGGCTCTTTTCCAGCATTTTACTGCACATTAGAAAATCAATGCCCTTATGGGGCAGAGGACAGTAGGACGTTGCTCTTTCGTGACACCGAGCAGCTCTGGGTCTGTCTAGGATTCAAAGAGGCAACTTCACAGAGCCCCCGGCTGCTTCACAGAGCCCCGACTTCACAGAGCCCCGTCACTGCGTTTCGGTTGCTGGTAACATCCCCCCACGGAAAACCCGGGCCGGGGGTGCCCAGGCGCGCCGGGGAACCGCTGGCGCCCAGGGCCCAAGCCCCCCGCGCCGTGCCCGGGCACAAGCCGCAGCCGCCTGCCGCCGCCCAAGCGCCGGGAGCGGACACCCGCGCCGCGACCCCCGGCGGGGCCGGGCCGGGGGCCGGCAGGGAGGCGGGCTGAGGGCCGGGCCCGGCCGAGGACCCCCCGAGGGAGGGGCTGCTCTAAGGCGCGGGGTGGGAGCGCGGAGCGGCCAGAAGCGCGGGCAGAGGCCGCCCGCCCCGCCAGAACGGCGGCGCAGCCTCCCGGCCGGAGCGCGGCGGCGGAGCGGAGCGGAGCGGCGCGGAGCGGAGCGCCCGGTCGGCCGGCGCGGCGGGGCCATGGCGGGGGCCGCCCCCGCAGCCCGCCGGCTCTGGCTCTGCGCGGCCGTGCTGGTGAGCCTGGCGGCGGCCAGGCCCCGCCGGCGAGGTAAGCGGCGCCGGGCCGGGCACCGAGAGGGGGCGAGCGGCTGCGGGCGCGGGCATCGCCGCCGGCAGGTGAACGGGAGGGCGCGGAGGCGGGCGGCCGCTCCCGGCGCCGTGGCGCAGCGAGGGCGGCGCTGGCCCGCAGCCCCGCCGGGCTTTGAAGAGCCCGCTGGCGGGCAGCGCTCGCCTTGTCCGGTCCCAGGGAGCGGCGCGGGTCAGGGCCTTCCCCTGAGCCCGCACACCGCTTGTTTTCCAGCCCGGTAGTGCCATGCAACTGGTTTCACTGGAAGAGGCTTAACTTTATGAAGTGGCAAAATAGACATTGTCATTGTCACAGTGCACCTGCAGGGAACACCTACCAAGTGAAAGTGGAAGACCAGGATTGTTAATTCGCCCACTCTCTCTTCCTTGCTCTCCTTGCCCTGTGTGCTGGAGCACATGCGGTGCATTGGCACACCCTTCCCTGGGACCTCTGCAAAATGCTTTGCAAAACCTGTGCCAAAGCCGTATCTGTATTGTTTCGAATTTCGGAGAGAAAATCCACGTAACGAGTAGATACAATAGCCTATTATATTGAGAACTACTAGAAAATATTCTGTAAGCGTATGTTTTACATTTTTTTAAAGGTTATGCAACTATTTACTACCTTTACAAAGTACCCCTTAGGGTGTGGCCATGAGTGGTTGAAAAGTGTTTTCACGCCCGTTCAGGTAGGGTTATTTATAAAGATGTATTAATGTGTGCGTGTTGATTCTATTTCCTTCATTGTTCCGTGTAGCGGAGTATTCATATTCCTGTTCCATTGCATTGCGATAGTACTGTCATTGCCACAACATCTGGGATTGTGTTCTTTTACATGTCTCATCCAAGCAAATGGTATCTTTTAGGTAAATAGTAATTTTTATATTTTGCTTTAAAAGTGTTACCCTAAATAATTATTTCAGGATAACTTCTTCCAAAAAGTGAACTTCTTTCTATTTTAGTATTTTGGAAGAGTTTAAATCCACAAATACATCCGAGTGCTTTTGTTAAATGCAGTCCTAGTTCTAATTTCTGCCTTGGGATGTTGACATGCTGCATCCTTTGCAGTCAGTAGATGCAAGAAAAAGCACGTTCAAGATCAGAGTGGGCACTTACTAATGGCATTATTTGTTCACCTGTAGTCATTTGCCAGATCGCGGCCTTTGGGCAGCAGAGGTATAAACTGAGAAGCTATTCGTACCTGAGGAACTGAGTTGCCAGGCCTGCTACTCTGCCCTTGCCTGCCTGTTCTCCGCGAGTGGCTCCTTTTCCCATCTCTGCTCTGGTTTGCACCCAGCAGTCCTCAGTCCGTAATGTCCTGACTGCTCCATAATGCTGCAGACATCACGGACAGGTGGAAAATCATCGGCCCCTCTCTGCCCATGGATTGGAACAGAGATGGGAACAGGGAATCGACAAGTCCTTCCTCTGCCCTTCCTTTGTGGAACTGGTTTGCCACCCGAGTGCCTCAGAGGCAGTCATCAGGAGCCGCTTCAATATCTCTTTGTGGAAAATGAGCTCCTGTGCTGATTTCAAGAACCTCTTTGACTTTTGGTTAACGTGTGGTGTTCAGAGTACCTATTACCTGACCCTGTTTGTGGCAGTCATGGTACAAACCCCATTGTGTTGGCAGAGATTTTGTCTCTCGCTCTCCCAAAAGGCTCATCTGCCGGCACAATGCTGTCCTTGTGTTCAAGATGTTGCAAAAGTTGAATTCTTTTCCAGCTTAGGGTCACATTTCTCACATCTGGCAGGACCAAGTAGGTCCTTGGCAGGACCAAATAGGCAAAGCTCACTGTATTAATCCTGAAGATAGTCAGGAAAAAGCAGATATGGAATCAAATTCTTCCTGGCGTGCAGAGACCTCAGTCAAAGAACAGTAGAGAGCCATATACAGAATATAGGGTGTTTGTGGAAAGAAGCATAGAATATGATAAGTAAACTCAAATTCTAGGGAAACAGCTGCATATTTCCCAAAATGGATTGCTTTTTCAGCAGACAGTATGTAGTACCTGGACCTCCAAACAAAAATGGGAGAGTTTGACTTCCTAGAAATAAGTCTCTCCTCATAGCCTATCGCATGTGTCTCTGCTAGGTTAAGTTAAACCAATGGTGCACAACCTACAAAGGAGGCTGAATTTCATGGTCTTAATTCTCAAGTATTCAATTGTGTATTTTATAATTAGAATTTCATTATTCTAAAGCAAATATTTAAAATTAAAGTTATTAAATCACTAATACATTTAAAGGTCCAAAAAGAAATAATTAAGAATATTCCCGTATATATGGAAAGATTTCCATCAAGAATATAATGTTTAAATGATAAATTCTGTTAAAACTAACATGAGTTTTCCATTTTGTGTCAGAACATGTCAGAATATTTTGTGATTGTGGATGAAGTCAAGTCAACAGTAGCACAAACATCTTCCCATACTTCAGTGTTCCTCCCATACTAGGCAGAGGTGGTAGGTAAGCTTGCCCTGTAGGTAAGCTTCCTTAGCACTTTCAAGTTATCAGACCCTGTTTTCCATTCCTTATTATTTTGTCAGACTTGATCATCGGGCTGAAAATTGCTGCATGTTAGACACAGGCAAAGCTTTTCTGGAGCATTACAGCAAAATCGGTATTCATCAGTCTGAGAATGAATTTTGAAAGAATGCTTATATCAAAATTATTTTTTTTATACATCCTGAATAAGGAAATCATGATTTCAGTGGAAAACTTAGCCAACTCCCCTCTTAAATGCCTGTGATTTCAACAGATCTGGTCTGCAGGGGTAACTTTTTCAGAAAGAACACAACATTCATTTCTTGTGTATGTATCCATAAATATGATAGTTTTATTTGTTTCTGCTGTTGCTAGAGTTAGACAGCACAGCAGTTACGCTCAGATGTGCAACAAAATATTTTAATTTGTATTACTGACAATGGCAGTTATTTTCAGTTGTTTTGCAGAATAGGTAAGGAAAAGAAAAGAAAGAAAAAAAAATCAACCAGTTTACGCAACATGAGATTCCCAAGCAATAACTATGGAAATATTAGCATACTTCTAAAAAGGAAGAAAGAATACACGAAGAGCTGGGTGACATTTTAAAGTGATGTGCATAATAATAAGGAACGTATAATTTGATCTTTAGTAGGATTTATAACCCTATTACAAGTGAGTACAGTCAGCTCTTTTAAAGATCTATCAAACGATGATCTAATTAAACTGTGGAGGAAAAGAAAATAAAGACTTGTCTCATGTCTAGCTTGATTTATTAATGGAAAAGGTAACAGATATTAATTGTTTCAGGAGTGATTCAGTTACAGGAAGGAAAACTAATGAGGGTGCTGTATGAAAGGGAGAATTCCAATAAAAAATAGAAGACAGGAGGAAACTTTCCCCATGGTTCGTAAACTGCTTGTGCTGTAGCTTTCTTGGAAAACATTTCAATAACACACATGACTGACCTGTGATTCTTCAAGGGATTTTCTTCAAATTCCAATGAAGGATAAATTCTCGATGAGGTCAACTTGTATGGACACGAATAGCCTACAGGCTACTACAAGCAACTCAGAAGCACAGTGGTGGCACAGTCAATCACATTGACTTCCATCTGCCCTTAGAGGATAGAAGATAAAGCTATTGTTACCTGCTTGGGTAGCCTAAAGCCATAGCAGATTAAATCTTCAGTCTTTGAAAGACTATAGGATTCTCATACTGTGCTTGAAAGAGATGAAGTCTCTTCTTTCACTGGGGCATCTTCTCCATTTAAAGGAGGGGAATTACCTGATTTTGAAACTATTTTATAATTGTGGTTATCTGGACAATGACAAGAAAAATGTGGAAGATAGTGCATTATTGCATGATTTGAACCAAAATGTTTGTAATCAGTGACACAATTACACCATGCAAAACATGGGACAAACACAGAAAAACCTGGGAGCGAAAACTGAAGATCAGAGTATTAATATTCAGAATGTAAGATTATAGAGCTTTGCTTACAGCTGCATTTTTTTACTTCATTAGTAGCATAGTAGAGGCAAGAATTAAGATTAACTGTGTCATTCAATGTAACCTGAAATTCCATTCACAGTCAGTGTCTGTTGGTATCCATTTTTAAAAGCAAGGTAAATAGATAGGTATATTTTAAATGTTATTTATTTATAAATATTCTCTCACTTTATTTTCCCCTACTTTCACTTCCTAAGCACGTTCCTGAGCAACAGTGGCCATTCAGTATGTTGCATGCAAATATGCCATTAGCCAGAACTTTTATTGTCACTGTCTTTGACAGGAGTCAACTCAGCTGCTAGATCAGACTCAGAAGTTCTGGCATTCTGCTTTATTTCTGAAAGATTCTGCATTTTAAAAAAACTGTTGTAAAGACTTCTTCAGATTCTGATCCTTCATTTTACCTATCAGCAATTTTGTGATTTTTTTTGAGGCCACAAGGTTACTTACATGTCCAAAAATATGTTTGTCAGTTGTATTTACTTTATTAAAATTTAGCATGTCGGTCATGCAAATTGAGTTAAAATGTGTGACTAAGTATCTACCCATTTCCATACACACTTTTGCTATGATCTGCATGTATACATGCAAACTGTATGCAGCTACTTCTCATCCATTTGAGGGAATTCTTCATTTCATGCATAGGAACCCTGTAGAGTGGTAGCCTATTTACAAAAGACCTTTGGATAATCCTTACTCCTCTTGAGGTAAGATTTTAATCCTCTCATATATCTGACACCCCATTTTTATTCAGGTTGTTAGGTTTCATAAACATCAGTGGAACTAGAAAGTCAAAATCCAGAGAGAAAGTATAAACATATTGCTTTCCACTGTTTTTACATCTAGGGTAAATGCCTAATGTGGTTATTAATTTGCATTTATTGTCCACTTACAGAAGGCAAAGTTACCACATGATGAATTCTGTTAAATTTTAGAGTGCTAACATACCTATTTGTTGTTGTTACTAAGACCTCAATGTGTTTTTCAGTAAAAGTAGCTTCACATCATATTGCGATATATCCATATTTTCCCGTTAAACATACTTAACATCTTTTCTAACATACTTGTTAGGCATTCCATCTTGATACTTGAAATACTCTTGCTCCACAGTTCTTGAATGCTCTCGTGGTGGACATCAGATCCTGCAGAGCCCTTACCGAAGCATTGATTTTGATTCATCCCACCTCCAGCAATCAGCTATTCAGGATTTAATATGTGACCATTCCCTAACACCAGGATGGTATCGCTTTATGATTTTTGATAAGCCTGCTGAGATGCCGACCAAGTGCGTGGAGGTATTGTTACAACTCATTTGATTATGAGAAATACATATTTTGCCTTAAGAATTTTTCAGTAGGGTAGGTATAAAAAAAGAATACGATTATGGAGACTGATGTGGAGGAATACAGAATACCTATTCTCTCTAAATACTTGAGTGTATTAGAATGTGTTAACTGGACAATTAAGTCTTAAGTGTTGAAAATTTTACACTGAATGGGCAATAGCGGAGGATGATAAATGACATCCCTTTTAGAGCACTCAAGAACTGTCATTTGTAGTCACTGCTAAAGAAGATTTTCTCAGTGGCAGGGTAGCAGGGATATCATGTTGTAAAGCTGCACCTATGTGATGGTCAGTCTGTTAGGAAGGCCATGTGAAAGTGGTATAAAGACTTGCAGCCACATGAATCCAGTAATTGTGGAGCTTTTAAAGTGATCATGTTAGAGAGAAGAGATTACTCCTGAAATGACTTGAACTGACAGAGCTAACTGAAGATTAGTTGCCTTGTCATCTGCAAGTCCCCTAAGACTCAAGAATTACTTGGAATATTTAATACTTTAGACTCGTAATGCTTTATTTTGGAGCGTACCAACATCTCTGTTATATTCTAAGGAGATATATCTTTGTAGTTTCCTATTTTAAAACATTTCCTTGTCCAAAAAAAAAAAAAAAGTCATTAGAATATTTTACCCGTGATTTTTCTAATGAATTGAAATTGCCTGATTTTAATGTCTTAAAAAAAAAGGAAAGCCCCACAATGAAACACTTTTAAAGGACTACAAAACAGTTAAAACATGCTAATAAAACTCAACTGAGTTTATACCAGCCCCTCTTATTTTTATCCATTTATATACGTATTTTATTTTTAATTAAATCTTTACAGCAGTATAAAGCCACTGAAGTACCTTTAATGTGCAGCTGACTCAAGGACTCGGAGGGCTGTGTTGTACAGGCTACGGTTATCCAGGCTTTTATTTTGCAAAAAACTAGCAAAAAATAGAATTCCTGAAGGACTTTCTTTCACTTAGATTTGATACAAACAAATTAATTAACTAGTTATATTTTCTGAGACTGGATACTTTTATGCAAAGAACCAGGGGAAAAAACTATGTTTTTCAGAACAGAGGTTAGACTAGCAAGATACCTGCTCAGATCATCTAGGAAAATTTTAGAAATCTGACCAAAGTTCTCAGAGCTTAGTAAACATTTGGTAAAAATAGCCTACCTTCCTAATACAGAGGAGTCCAGATAATTATAGTTGGAAAGAGATTGATTCAAAACTTATTCAGCAAATGAAATTTATACATGGACATCTGCTTCTTTGCATCTGGTGACAAAAGCAAGACATTTATTTTGAAATCTCAAAGTCAAAACATTAAAACCAAACTAAAATGGATGTCTTGTTTGGGAAGTTTCCTCCTTCCTTTCCCTTTAGGAGAACTTTTATTATAGCTATGTTTAATCCTTGTCAAAGATTCAGACTCTGTTAAACAATCCATCCTATTTTTGTCTACTTCTCATTAATTCTGTCTGTCTGATGGATTGATGGTGGGCTCAGACACTCTAGATTAAGAAAGAAAAGTGTACTTTTGAGATGAATAATTGCTCAATGAGTCTGCAGTAGTCTTTAGACCAAGGGGTCTAAAGACAAGATGATCTGAGACCTTGTTTCACTATCGGGTCAGAGAAAGGAATACTTGAGGCAACATATGAAGGAGAAGAAGTTCTCAAAATCTCATGATTTCAGATTTGTAGTTTTCATGTAAATATTTTGCAAATGCTGGCTTTAACACACAGTGTCCTTCTAGGTGTTTCTCTTCAGTTTGCTCTCTGCAGCACATGAAAGACAGGAGGTGATCTTTAACTCATACTGGTAACCCATGAACCAGATTCCTTCTTTGTCTCCTTTTCTCAGGATTAATTTTTCTGTATTCCACTGGTAAACTCTGGTGTCTGCTAAATCAGGTGTAGGCTTTGGTTACCGTGATTGGTACTACTGTTAAGTTGTGACCTGCATGGCAGCTTCCTTGACCTGAAGACTTCACATAGCCACAGTGGTGAGGGGTGAAGGAGACTATCCACAGGACACTTCTCGCTCCATGAGGAAAAGCACTGATCAAGGCTTTTGTTTGCGAGAGAGGGAAGAACAGCACTCTTAAATCACGTGTTGAATCAGCGCAGCTGAACCACAGACCCTGTGAAGTCCACTGCTTTGTAAACACCAAAGGATTTAGGGTTGCTACAAAGTCACTGTGGTTGTTGGGGGGGAGGGGGGGATGTTACAAGCATATCTGTTTCTAAAAGTGAGGAATTGAAAGACAGACAGGGCTTATCAGGTGTCTTGCATTTTTGGCCAGAGCTGCAACTCAGTAACCTTGCATCAGCTGGCCACATCTCTTAGAGGAAATCCAGGAGGTTAGGCGGGCCTTCAGACCATGGCAAAGGGCAGATAAAAAGTGTCAGCTTTAGCACCTTTAGTTGATATTCAGTGTATGTATGTTCTGCCCTGTATTTGCGGTGCCCTGATAGCATGCACGCAGTCAGTTACTGTAGGTTAACGGGTGTAGGGTAACTCACTAAGCCATAACACAACTGTTAGCTTTTTTGGGCAAAACACTCAGGTGTGGCTCCCGGTTAAGTTCTTCAGGCACTAAATTATAGCCTGTCTTTAGAAACACAAATTCATTAGACTCAGAGAAGGGCTTAAGTCTCTTGTGTATGTATGTGTATTCAACCTTGAGGAGGAAAGTAAGCAAGCTCTCAATTATACTGTCTAAACTTTGCTAAAAGCTCATGCAGGAAATTAATTGAATACATATGTACCTCTCATTAAAGCACAGCAAGTTTGATATAGCATTAACCATTTTCTGATGTTTTTCTCTGGTGCTGAAGATGAATCACTGTGGTACTCAAGCCCCTGTCTGGTTGTCTCTGAGGGAGTCAGAATCCATGCCTCGGCCCGGTGAGATCAAACAGTTAACAGCTTGTGCTACATGGCAGTTTTTCTTCAGCACTTCAAAAGACTGCTGTCTTTTCCGAATCCCTGTCAGTGTGAGGAACTGCGGAGATTTCTTTGTTTACTTACTGCAGCCCACCCAAGGATGCATGGGGTATTGTGCAGAAGGTGAGAAAATGCATGCTCTAACTCAACTCAGCGTGTGTGTTTATCAGTAAGTGTCTTTCTCTGATATTTGGCTGGGCGGAAATGTCTGGAAATAGTTATACATGCTAACATTTCTTGCAATCCTTACTTTTAATATTGATACAATAGAAAAATGACTTGGTGTGGTAAGGTGGGTTCACACCACTCCTTTTTAACTTACAATTAGCACTCAAGTATTGTTCAAGGCTCAGAAACTTAAGGATTGAAATTTTCCGTATAATGAGGTGGGGATATAAGACACATCTAGAAGTCAAAATTCAGAGTACCTAGAATGGCACTCATACTCTGCAAATACCCATTACTGAATATGCATAGAATTATGTGTCAGAGTAAATTTTGTTTAAGAACTTGACCAAACTGTATTTATATCAATTATTGTTTAGCGTCGTTAGGAATATTTTTCTTACTGTAACTCTTCTATCATCTTTCTGGAGAATATACACATTGTTGCTAGAAGAAAATTCAAAGCAGAAATGCTCTACTGATACATAACTTTATTAGTACTATGAGAAAGAGCTGAAGTGGAGTCCTTTTGCAATGTCTCGCGTTGTCTTGGACCCTTGTGCTGCAAAAGTGTGTTGGTGTTCACAGCTCAAAACTTCAGTATTTCATTATTTATGCTAAATGTTTTAGATAACCTCAGGAAGGCATGGTTAAATCCTTACAGTTATAAATACTGTGAAATAGTGACAAATTAGTGCGGTAGGAAATTCTTATTAGGTCTACGAGCTCTAACACCATTGTGAAAATACTAGCAATATTTTTTGCGTCGTATACTGTATTGCTCCAAGTCATATTCTCTATTACTGACTGCTTTCAAAAGCTTAATAGCAAAACTATCAGTGGGTTTTCTGGTGCTTTATTGGCCCATCATTATACCTTTAGGTCCAATTGTTAAGGCATTCTCCAAGGTTTTATTGACAGAAAAAAACCTGCCAGAAATGGGACATTTCAGCATGCAAGTGACTGAAACAATGAAGAACTCCTGCACTATAGGACTTTGCATTTACTTTGGATGATGGCTCATGGAGAGGAAAGAGGATATAAAAACCATAGGCAGCGAGCTAGCAAATTTTTACTGCCTGAAAACGAAGTAGGCAAGAAACATAACTCTGGTTCGGCTCTGCTGAATACTGTAAATCTGAAACACATTTTGAGTTTAAAAGCCCTCTTTTAAGATGATGTTTTCATGAGAAGTGCATTGTACTCTTGTGCTGCTTTTTGTATCTAGGTTACCATGTGTGTTTTCTCTTTAAAACTTGATAGCTGTAAACACTTGATGCAAATTTTCAAACAGTCTCTCCTCTACATGCTAAGGAATTCAAATGTTGTCTCACTGAAGCGTGGAACATCAAAATCTGCTCTTCGTTCTTTTTGGTGAATGGGGTTTTCAGTGTTGCTGCTGCCCTTTTGACTTAGTTCGAGTGGAGTGACTAACCTCTTTCTCCTCCTGTTACAAATGCACTGATATTTTCATGTTTAATCGAAGTTCTGCTTTTTTTTTTAATAACATTCAAAGTACCAAACAATAGCAGTGTACAAGCACTTTTTCTTAGGCCCCTGTAGCAAAGATGATCTTTCTCAAAGCAGGTCTGCATTGAATTTGGCTGTCCAGGATTACAATTAATGAATAAGCATTCAGATGTGGATTAGGGGAGACAAAATATATATTCAAGAGAATAGTTTAATTCCTTTTTATTCACTAACAGCATCTATAAGTATTGGCTGGATACATCTGCAGTAAAAGATGTAGAGGTGGTGGAAAGTTCTTTACCCTTCCTCCTAGGCATAGCCAGTCTACTTGTGATTTCCAGCACAAGGCTTTGTATTGACTGCTACCATAATTGTATATGGATTGGATTACAAGATTGCTTCTGTTCTGCTTCTGAAGTGTAAATTCACTTCAATTAGCATCTTGTGATATTTGGTGTATTTTTAACACAGGGCAATAATTTAAGAGCATTGGTGTACGTATTCTGTATGTATGTGAATATACAATTTAAGAACAATTTATAGTTGTTTCAGATGCAAAGCCACAGACCTGTGATCCTGAGGGAATGAAAATTCAAGGTGTCTGTAGCAGTGAGTATCTTGTTTCGATTTTCAAGATTTTCTGTGCATCTATGACCCAATAATGTCAGCATTTAGTCATACTCTATCTTGAATAAAAACATGTTCATGTTATCAACAGTATTGCTCAGTCTGTTGCAAAATGAGCAGTTTGGAGGCAATTTCAGACCTTGGATTACAAAAGTTCTTTCTCAGCATAATGTTCAGAATAAGTACCAAAATGTTAAAAAGTAATTTTAATAATGCTGATTTACAGATTACTTTGATTCTTTGGGAGTCAAATATAAGATGAATCTACAAATCATACTGTTGCTTATTCTGTTCCTTTTTACATAGCCCTTTTTTTTTTTCTTTTTTTTTTTCCCTTTTCCTTCGTAAGTAGAGAAAATATTCTTCTGTCAGGCAAATTCCTTTGCATGTTGCTCTCTCCTGTCTAAAATAATTAATTGTATTTTATTCCCTTGTCTTTTTTTTTTTTTCCCCCCCTCTTCAGCACCTTCCTATTGGCTAGAATATAATCAAAGGCTGATAAAGAGTTTTTTTCTTCTTTTAATAATTAATAAAAGGAACATACACATTTTCTCTGATTCCCTAAGCAGTTATGTAGTATTACCACATATGAAAAAAGGTAAATATTATTAGTGTATTAATTGGCAAAATATATGTCAATGTCATTTCATCCAATATTGTTTTTGCACAGAATAAAAAGCACAAACCACAATTCTATTTGACTAGGTAACCTGGCTCCTTCATCATCTCCATCTGTGTCACCATCACTACCAGCCATTCCTGAAGTTGTAGCAGAGTTGATCAAAGGCAGCATTTACCTAAGGTGTACCTTTGGCGTTCCTTTTGCAAACAGCTCAGTCGGATTCATTGTAACTTGGTCAAGACTTTCTCGTGAAGGTATCAAAGAAGAACTGAAACATGAAACAGGAGTTCATACGTTCTCACTTCTAGAACTAGATGGGATCAACGTCAGACTTGGAGACAGAGTATGTTAAAACTTAATTATAATCTCTTGGCTCAGTAAATATGGCTTAGTAGACACTAACAGTTGTTAGAGACAGAGTTCCAGCACCTTGCTGTGTAATTTTTCTTGGCAGAAGCATACTGCCTCTAGTTGTTGTTTACACCAGCAGCGCCCATATGAATGCGGAAATACCACGGAATATATCAGTAATTATCACTGCCATTAAGGTTTTGAGACTGTCTGTCTCAGTACAGTGTAGCATGTCTCCAGGAGATAAATGTTTATTCAAGTTGCATCTTCTTCACCCTCTACTGTGATTTTGTTTGATACTGTAAATTAAGAGGATTTTTGGATGCAGCTGCATCTAAGTGAGAGGCTGTAAGAGCCAGGGGTTGTGAGAAGCTGTGTTGTTGATTCATTAGATAGATTTCTTTTGTCTGAATCAATAATGAGCTGGTGCTTGATGGTTTTGTCTATAGGATTGGATTTGAATGGTTTAATCTTTGCCATCCAAAGCAGTGGGAGTACCTGCATTACCTTCCGTGATAGCAGAATCAAGACCTAAGCTCTCATGGTAACTTTGAGAAGCTTAAGCATTGGAAAATCAATAAGCTTTCTACCTGTATATACCAAAATACAGGTTCATTTTTCCTGGCCAAAAAAAAAAAAAAAAAAAAGTACGTGGTTGGTGTGTGTGTGCATGTGTGTTCAAGCCAAAGCCAGGCTGCTTGGATGGCTTATGGACAACAACAGCAATTGCTAATACTCAAAAATCCTTTGGGGACTTTGTGAATAGTTGCCTGACAGCGTTAGCTCAGTGACAGTCAAAAGGAAGGGCACAGTCATAAACTACCTGCTGCTGCTATGAATCCTTGGTTTTCTCAGGATCTGAAATATTGCATGTGTGGTCAACACATCTCAAAAGGGATACAGCAAAATAAACAAAGAAAAAATGCAAAACCATAGTGTCTAGTAGCGTGGAACTGGTTCAGTGGAGGGAAATCACAGTAAATTCTTCAGCTTGAAAAAGATTATCCAGGCCCATAACACCAGGAAAAAAGTGTAGTAAGAAGAGGAGGAGGAGGAGATGGTTGTTTTGCATAATTTAAGATCTAATGGGCACTCAACAAAATGAAAAGGCAAAAAATGTGAAACAGACAAAAAGAAGTGAATAACATGTAATAAAGTATACAATACATTTTCACAAGATGTCATGGGGTGCAGAAATGTTCCAGAAAGGATTTGTTAAATCCGTGGAGACTTAGGTGCTTGTTAAACATGATGGTTTGTATGTGGCCTTTAGTTCAAGAAGTCTCTGCACCACTGGTGGAGTGTGCCAGGAGAAGGTCTTGGGATGCTCGATCTGTTTCTGTTTTTCTTAAGCAGCGCCACTGGCAACTGGTAACTTCTGGTGCAAACAGAAGACTGAGCATGATAAATCCATCAAACTGACCCACGATGGCTGGGTTTTGTCTTCATGTGACCGCTTCATACCAAAAATGTATTCTACTATGCTGGTTTTGCCCTACAGGTCTACTGTAGCAGTTCTGCTTTTTTCATGGAGAAGCCGGATATACAAAGCTCTTCTGTTGAGAGCAAGGAATTTTTCGCTGGCATTAAGGTAATTTTGAAAGAAAATAATGTTTTACTTACAATAAAGTAGGAATCTTTCTGAGTATTGCTACAGGAGTCAGTCCTCTGACTAGAAGGCACTCAAAATGTATTAATTGTGAATTAACAGAGCATGTTGTTGGCTGTGGTGAACTTAAATTTGTCAAAAAGCAGAAGAGTTAAAGTTGTTTCTATGCTTCCCATGTACTCAAGGTGGAGGAAGGCGGAATTGGCAACTCGCGCACCTAGTGAAAGCCTTGATTTCCAGCAGCCAGAGTCGGCTCTGACGCTGTATTTGTAAACTAGGAGGGCCACGGCTCAGACCGGAGCCCTGGCCCGCTGTTGTCCATTACCTTTACCTGCTGCTGCCTTTTCTGGCATGATTTTGGCCTGTGCCGAGAGGCTCTCCCAGCACATGGCTGACAGGATAGCCTAGGCCGGGGCCTCTTCCCAGCTGGCCGTGAGGGTAAGGGAAGAGTGAGGCCAACCTGGTCTGGGCTTAGAGAGGGAAAGCGGGACATGAGCTGTGCTGTGCCACTTGGCCGCTGTGCCGTGCCACTTGCCGTGCCGCTTGGTCGGAGGCCAAGCTCCAAACTGATTTTCATTCCTACTGTGGATATAGCTATAGGGACCCATTTGCTGGCCAGGAACGGGACCCCAGCCCCAGAAGGACACACTGCCTGTCATTACATGTTGGGAATAGTCCTGTTGACTTAAGGACTTGACCTTCGTAAACTTAAGCCTGAGCTTATGTTTCTGCAGGATCAGGGCCCAGATTTATCTCACGTAAGTGCAAGTCTGTAGTGCCGACTGCACAGTGTGGATGCATTTTTGTTTTCCTGTGAGGCTGTGTTCAGATTTCACCCCATGTACAAGGCTCAGCTGTAGGCCTCTGTTACTGATCTCTAGTTGCCTTTTTTATTATGCATGTATAATGAACTGTGGTGTAAGTTTACGGAGAGGAATCCCAGGAGAAATACGGTGCTTCCAAATTATTTTGGACCCTGTTGCCTGTAGGTAGCTTCCCCCTCCCTTCCCCCCAGACAATACACCAAACCGTTTGTATTTTAGCGTCCAGAAGTTACCCAGAGAATACATTCTTGTGGTGTTAATGTGGTTTGCTAATTCCTTACCTTTCTAGCCAGCCTTTACTCTTGCCTTTTCCTTATCCTTGCCCCTTATTCCCACCTCTTCAAGACTCTTGCTGCTGTGTCATCTTCTCCCCAGTATGCCGCTGCTCTAAATAAGCCCATCAAGTGGAGCAGGTCTAAATATGACCATCTAAATAAGCCTGATCAAGTGGAGCAGGGCATGCACTGTACCATTCCACCTCTTTAGTTTTTGATACTGTACTCCTAACTGGTTAATAAGCAGTGCTGTAGTTTACTCACAAAGCTTTCATTTTAAGTACAATTTATTCTGTCTAGATACATCCAGAAACGTATGATATATCGGAAGACGGCAAGGAATACAGGCTGGCAATAGAAAGTAGCATTCCTATTCCTTGTCCTGAGCTTAGCCAGCTTGAAAGTGACTGCAAAATCTCACTAACATTAAATACTGTTGATGAAGGTAAGTATTATCCTGATTTTTGTTGCATTTTGTATGTTTAATGTGTTTTTCTAAATATTCCCGCTGGTCTCCTTCTTTGGAGAAGCTGTTACATTGTAAAATACTTTCTAAAATGTTAAAACAAAATATTCACAGGCTGTATATACTGCTGCTGAAAGTATGGAAGAATGTGTCCATAATCCATTACTTGTTGAAGTTAGCAGGTGGTTTTGGCAGCTATGGAGATCAGAGCCATATTCTTTAACTTGAATAGACAGAATACCATAATACTTGCAAAGTTTATAATTCAGTTCATTTTGTTGACCTGTTGTGCGGCAAGTATTGTATATTAGGTCGTGAAGTCCTTATTTTTTACTATTATTACCATTTTCTGTAGTACTTTCTCAAGCACAAGTCCTGTGAACACCAGGAGGAGCCTCGCCTATGCAGACAACCATTTTTATGTCACGTTAGCAAGCCTGTCATGATTTCCATTTGTCTATCGAACTGGAAAATTCAAAACCATTTTCTTGGGTGTGTGTATGAAGATGTAGAGAGGGGGTTTTGCATGACCCCCAAGACAACCCAAGAAAAATGCATAATTCTTTCAATTTATGAAAATGTTTGTAAATAAGTTAGTATCTATATTAACAGTAGTATACAAAATGTGACTTATTTAGAGGAAAACTCACTAATGATGTGTTTTCATTAAAACAGGTAAAGAGCAGTTAGGTTTAAACTTGGCTCTTTCTTCTTGTCATGTGGATCTTCTCCAGAAACCCTGCAATAATGGAATCTGTAGTCAAGCTGTAATTTATTTCACTGCTGTGACAGACTTTATGCAGGATGGAGACAGAATTACCAGAATTGCAGTCGAACCTATATCCAGTGAGAATTTCCTGTGGAATGGCTATGTTCCAGAAAGCACACAGGTTGAAAATCTTCATGTTAAGCTCTGTAAACTGGCCAGGAATGTGGCTGATGTTAATGAAGCTTCTATTTCACTTGTGACTTGCTGACTCACACCAAGATTTCTAAGTGGTCAATTTTCCATTGTTTTATTTTCATTGAAATGCTGTGTTTTCATTTGAATTAATTTTTTTTACATTTTAATATTAACTACTCAGATTGATTAAAAGTATAATATAATATATTTATTAGAGTGTAAACTAGTATCATAAGATAAATAATGTGCCTGAGTCTGTTTATTTCCTAATCTGACATGGCTTACTATGTGCTTCTTTGTTTTGAAGATTACAGTAAAGGATCTACCCACTGCCTACTGCTACTCATTTACTGACCCTCATATAATTACGTTTGATGGAAGGTAATCACTGGGTTGCTGCTCTTAATTTTCAGTGTGTTGGGATTTTTTGTGGGATTGTTTTATTGTTTTATTTATTTATTTATTTTAAATCTGTGCTGGTGATAAAAGTTAGCTGTAGTTTTCCACAACTGCACTCTGTATTTTACATTCTTTCTTGGACAATAAGGATAAATGTGCTTTAGTTAGTAAAAGCTTGCCAGTCATGATGATGTTTGTAATATTTGTATTTCTAAATGCAGGTTTTGGGGTTGTGGCAAAAGAGTGAAGTAAATGGACTATTTTCCTCTTTAGAGGAGTATGCCAAGAGAGGAGTGGTTGCTGTAGAGTCTGTTGACTATGAAAAAGAGAAATGTTATTAATATGAACAATGATAAAATGATTGATTAGGCAAAACTGTTCTAATGCAAAGGTGTTTCCGATCTACAGCATAGTTTCCCTATTTCTGGATGTCAGTATCTGAATCCTTGTAAGGATCAAGTTGCTAGAAGCTATCTGCTGTCTGTGTAACGTTGGGCTGAGTTCATTAACGGCATTGAAAGCGACTTGTTCACTGCTGTCACTTGCACATCACTGACCTTCTTTCTAAAGTGAAGACAGCTTCCTTGGCCACAGCTGGCATGGGTTTGGTACGCTTCTGTCTTTCAAAGTGTTTCTAACTCATGGAAGGTGTCAAAACAAACACAGGTTCCACACCTGGGACTTATATATTCTCTGCTCAGCAGAAGCACATTTCTTCAAGTGGCAGGGTGAGAAGAAGAGGCTATGTTGCCTCCAAATAAGGATGTTCAGCCCACAACCCCACTCGTCTTGTGAACTTGATAATGGAAGGGAAAAGACAAGTTGTAGTTGCTTCTCTGATAGCACTGTGACTAGCAATAATAATAATAAAGTCACTGGGGTTATCCTGATCTTGCAGTTCCTCCTTCAGTGGAAATTATAGGGATGGCTTCACGGGGCATTTTAACCATCGATGCATTGTGATCAAGCTTTCTTATGAAGTGATGATTTACTGTGATATGGTCTGGCTGGAAGCATGATGCTGCAGGGAAAGAACTTTCTTTTTATGGATAAAGTCCGTTGCTACTTTATTTTACAAATTGAGGAAACAAATAGAAAAGGAACTGTCCTTACTGAATCACGGGTAATCCTATGCAGTCCCAGTAGGGTAGCCATCTGCAGTTTGTCTGCTGACCCATTATACACAAAGCAAATCACCATCCTGCAATTAACTGTCAAATGCCATTTATAGCCAAGAGGCTATTAAACTTGCAGCAAAAGTTTGGGGTTTTGTCTTTCTTTTTTTTTTTCTTTTTCCTTCTCACCACTGAATCATTAAATTGGCTATTTTAACTTTGCTTCAGGGAACAGATGGCTAACGCTAAGGAAAAAAAAGGAAGTCACTATTTATGGTTTTCATCTTAAATAATTTTCGAATCTTTGGGAATAAGCAGTCCCCATCTCCATCTTAATAAAGCAGACCTTTTTAAACGTATGTGACTTTCTAAATCATTTTGTCAAGGGTACTTACGCAGTTTTCAGCAGCTGCCCCCCACATGCACACTGCTATGCATCTTATTGCTCTTGCTGCATAGGTGTACTGCTGTAGAAACACAAAGGTTGAGAAGTACCCTCCAGTTCCCTGTCATAAGCACTGTTAAAAAAAAATCAAAGAATGGCAGTGACTTTATGGCTATGTTTCCATTCACAACCATTGTCTACATATACTCCACTCATGATCCTTCTTCTATTCCTTATTTTTCTGCTGTAAAACAGGTTTAATTTTTTTGATTTAGAGCTGCACAGAGGAAGATATGATGGTGTTTGTTCAGAACAAAGTTGTGTGTTGGTTTGTGGGCTGTACTGTTTGGTTTTTCTGATGCAGGAAAATAAGTTGCGGTATCAAAGTTCACCAAATATTAGAAGTCTGTTTTAAAATAAAGTTGCTGACGTGGTGATACAGTTATCTCATAACCAAAGTGATATCACATGCTATTCTTTTGATTCCAGACTCTATGACAATTTTAAAACAGGAACATTTGTTCTCTATAAGAGTACGTCTCGAGATTTTGAAGTTCATGTTCGCCAGTGGGACTGTGGAAGTCTTCACTACCCAGCATCCTGTAACTGTGGCTTTGTTGCCAAAGAAGGAAGTGATATAATTGCATTTGACATGTGCAGTGGTCAGCTACATGAGTCACAGCCACACTTATCTGTAATAAATAGAGACACAACAGGAAGCAATGTCAGAATCACTGAATCCTACCTAGGAAGAAAAGTAACAGTAAGTAGTAAATAATTGCTTGCGGATGTAATGGTTATCTTGGCAATTATTTTTAACAATTCACACCAACTTCAGAACTAAAACATGTTTTATTTTCTTAAATTAAGCAATACCATAATGTTTATTTTACAATCGTAGTCCTTTGGCCAGTGTTTTGCTTGTAAGTGAAAGATGTTGTCCTCAAAACCAAGGATGTGTCAACATGCATACCTTTCTGGAACCATGTTGTCAATCACAGTATACAACCCTTGTGTGGAAGGTGCAGCTTTCAGATTCAATATGCACTTATTTAGCAGCCCTAATGTTCCAAAATGAGATCTCTGTGTGCTGTGTTTTGCTCATGACAGTGTCGTATGGGAAGGCTGTGCATGCAGATAATTAAGTATGCCAAATGACATCCACAGAATTAGAAGTGTAGGTGGTTTCTCTAGAGAATGTGGCCCTCAGATGAAATATTCACGTTTGCTTGTATAATTTCCTGTAGCTTTTCTTTTGTAGATAGAATTGCTGTAGGACTCCACTGAACTTCAAATGAAGCATAATGTAAAAATGAAGCAGAATGTAGAAATGAAACCCTCAATTGCTCTTTAATCACTCTGTTGGTCTGGAAGGCAAGCCATAAAAACAGATATGCCTTTTCAACTTGGGTTTGGCTTTTGGTATAAGACTATTTTAAATATTTAACTTTTATCTGAAGTACTTTGTCTGAAGACCTCAGATATGAAATATTTAGGTGATGTTAGGCAATAGAGAAATTAAAAGGATACTGAGGAACCAGAAAAATTAAGTGACTTGCTCAGATTTGTACAGCAAGTTAATAATAGAAACAGCATTTAAACTTGCAGTGGATTTTGTTCTTGAGACTTCTAGTATTTCTTTCAAGAGATTGTAAAGTTGCCTAAAATTAAATAGTAAATATTTGAGACTATTCTGAGCTATCGAGAACATTTAGGATCAGCTTTGCAGGTAGAAAGTGACTCCATTATATTAAGTTACTAACACAGGGAATCATGTAGGTGACAAAAAGAAGGTTGAGAAAGGTGCTGCCAAAGAGTCTGTTCATATTACCAGAATCATCCCTTTCCATATGCTAACATGTGAAGAGTGAGCAGCCCAGCTGATCTTTGATTCTCTGTGGTTTTGCAGTCACTGACCTTCCACAATATACCTGCTAATGATGGATGAAGTTTATGGACCTATAGTGCACCATCTAGCTACCTGCTAAGGTTGAGATGTATAGGGGTTTTATTTACAGGGCTTCATGAAAGAAAAAATAGTGAAATTTGTCTGATCTAGAATAGTTAGAGCAAGAATTTAATGGGATGTCTTTATATCCCTGGCCTTTTCCAATTGTTCCTTCCCAACAAACATACCTGGTTTTATTAGGTAAAATAAAAATCATGTTTCTCATGATGATATCATCAATCTCTTTTTAGGTTTTGTTTTCTTCTGGAGCTTTCATTCGTGCTGATGTGAGTGAATGGGGAATGAGCATAACACTTAGGGCACCCAGTTCAGATTACAGACATACAATGGGACTCTGTGGTACCTTTGACGGAAGTGCGGAGAATGACTATCACACTGCAAGTGGGGTGGAAATCCCAAACCATGCTAATGTTCCTTTTTCTTTTATTAAGGAATGGAGGTAACAAAATACTTCAGTTTCAATCAAATGTGATCATTTTTGGTTCAACCTTTCCTTTATGCTCTTAAAAACTTGTCAAAATAATAATTAAAAAATCCTCCTAGGTTTTTAAGTCAATTATTTTAAGTTAATCATTACATTCCATAATTAATTTCAGAGAAAATTGAAACTGAAGTGCCAAATTAGTATTTAAGTAGTATGATGTAAGTTTAGTTTGAGTAGGTTTTGAACAAAGTATCAAGGTATATAGAAAATATCCAGTCGTCTTGGTTCTTCTGTTATAAGTTACTCTCATGGTTTTGTGATTTAACTGGTCTTCAAATATAGCTGTATGCTGCAGATTCTGTGATCTATGCTGTAGAAGTATGAAACAACAAAAAGCAAAACATTAATGCTTTCCTAAAACAATTAAAATACTTCAGATACAGTTTCATCTTTTTCTTTCTTCTCTAGAATTTCACCAGGAGATAGCTTGTTTGACAAGACACCTGCTTCTTTAACATCTTCTAGAAAACCAGTCTTCTGTGACTGTGCACTTGAAGATGCTGGATTATATCAATCAGTGAATAAACCAGAGACAGTTTCTCAGTCAGAACTTCCTCTGTCTTGTAAAGAAAGTGAAAATGGTAGATTTCTTTCTTTGATACCAGGACTGGATGTCACTGCTGAGTATCTTGGTCCTGTTGATCTTGTCAGAGGCCTAAAGAAACGTTCATCTGCACATGAAATGGATTCATCTACACTTCTGCAGAGGGAGGATAATCAAACAAAACTTCACAAAACATCACTAGTAAACACACGTGTCTCTGCAACCTCAGTGGGAAATACTGGTGTAGAAAAAGAAGGAACTTCAAGCTCAGGCATTAGAAGAAATTCTCACCGTTACAGCAGTCATCTTCACAAAAGTCAATCTTTTACAAGTAGGGGGAAGCGCCAAAATTATTATGAATACCATCCGGTATTTTTATTCCAAAGTCTTAGCCAAACAGACTTAGAGGGATATAGTTATTTTTTCCCAGAGGACCATGCCACTGACACAGACCAAAAGTTTCTTCCTTCTTGGCCCACACCTTCTGGCCTCACTGAGTCTAGCGCTTTGTTACTATGCCAGCAGGCAATAGCTAATTCCAGTATAGGAAGATCTTGTGGTGGCCTTCTTGGCCGGCGAATAGAGGATGCGATCAATATGTGTGTTAAAGATTTGCTGCTGAAAGATGACCTCAGTTGGGCAGAAGCTTCCCTAGCTCTTCTAGAGAATGAATGTGAGAAAAGAGTTCTGGAAGAAATAAATTACAACCAACAGGAACTTGAAGGGTCAGTTGAGAGCCTGCTTACTGCATTAAAGTGTCCCAGTCTCTGCAATGGTAATGGGGAATGTACAGAATGGGGCTGTGCATGTTTTCAAGGCTACAGCTCATATGACTGCAGCATGCTGTCTGGTAAGTGGGGGGAAAAAGTGAGATTTACTTAAATAATGTTCTCAGTGTTTGTGCAACATATATTTATTTTGCTGCCTTTCTCTCCTGCTTTTGTACGCTGACAAGGGTTCCCTACGGTGGTTCTGTTCATTATCCAGCAATTTAGTTCCAGTTTAATACAGCCATAATTGTTTTCTATTCAGCCCTCTTGTTTCCGAAGGGCAAAACATGGGCTTTGGTTCTGATATGTCAGATTTAAAAAATTTACCACTCAGTGAGTTTGTAATCCAGAGTATTGCCCCAAGAAATTAGCAGTGTTTCCACATGCTGTCTTCTTTGGGGAAGATCTGCCACATCCATCCATTCGCTGATTTTTCATAGTCTATGTGATCCTGTTTATTAACTGTAAGTGGGATGTTTTTCTCTCTGGTGATGTGGCATCTCTGTAAGCTAACTGTTAGATTTGGTGGGAGCAGAATTGATGGTGAAGAAAAAAGAACTACAGCAAATAGAGCTGGGCAGGGTTTTTTTCTGGTAAATAAGACATTCACTAAAAATTCAGTTAAGCAGGTACACTGGAAAAATATGAGAAGTACTACAAAAGTCAAAACCCTTTCAAAACAAAACTGTTAATATTTTGTTTTGCAATGGTGTTTTTGTTTTAGTGACCTATTTAAAAGCAAATAGAGAAGGAGGTAAGAGAATAATAAAAAGAAATATTTTATTCCTCTTGAAGTCAAATAAACAGGTTTTATTTCATAAAAACTATTTTTGAGTGTTCTAATCTTTGTCAGTTTATTTCCTGAAATAACTTCCACCTGAGATGTTTTTGTTTAGTCTTTAAACAAAAAATTCCCATTATAAATTACTGCATAACTGTAACCTGTGGGCCTGAGTTTCATTTAGATTTTATTCTGCAAGTGTGATGTAAAGAACCATAGGTAAGAAAGCAAAACACATATTCACAAGTGTTTGTTACTAGATGAATATTTTCTCTGCTTCATAATACTCAAGAACTTCATAGTACTCTGCTTCAATACTCTCTTTCCAAGAGAAGACAAAAGCCTAGCTTTAAAGTTAAAATTCATTTTAACAATAAAAAATGTTTCTGTTTATGCCTTTCTTCAGCTGGGTCCAGATTTTGTTGTTTACATAGTTTTCTTAGTTGGATAGAGAAGTAAAGCTATTGCTTGATGTGAATGCATATGAATGCGTTAATATACTGACATTCATTGTCTAATCTCTACTTCGAAGACCAGGCTCCAGAAATTACAGAGCTGGAGAATGCTGGGCTGTGCGATATTCGACAGCATGACTGCACATCAGTGAGAGCTTTTGGACATGGCTTCAGGGCTTCATTGAATCTGAAATGTGAAATTACCAAATTACAGGTAGGTTTCCGTGAATAGTAACAATTACATTTTAAACTTCTCAGAGAATGAGGGAAAAACTGTCTAACATTATTCATTGATGTGGGTACAACCCAATGCTTTAGTAGAAGCTAAAAGCAAAGGCACTCAGCACTTTGCAGCAGACACTCAAGTCTTTGCAAGATTGCTATTTCCTCCATGATAAGAGAAATACAAAACATAATGGGAATGTTCAGCAGCCAAGAGGGAGATAACAGCATATGGCAGCTATCCATCAGAAAAGGGCAAGGGCAGCCCTATTAGCAACAACCAGTACATCATTGTTCGGGTTTTTTAAGTGCTTATGGAGAGGAATTGAAGTACCACTTCTTTGAAAAAGGACAGCAAGGTTAAAGACATTACTAGATTTCTGCCTCAAATCTAATGCTTGAAATAGCCCTTTTATAAACATAATAAATCTGTTACGAAAACAGAAAGGCATTTTTGATGTGTTGTCCATTTCCCTGGGGTAGAATACCACGGCTATTTAATGATATATGTCAGCTCTATACCACAGGTTTGAACAGGAGATTAAAAATGTTGCACTGTAAACTAAAAGGAGTCTGTATAGAGAGACTGTTGTTACTCGGACCTAGAACTTACGGCAAATTTACAAGCAGTTTACCAGTGTGAGCCTGGAATAACAACAGTCGGCAATTACAAGTTTTTATGTCCTGTTAGACATGAGAATAAAAAAGCTTCAAAGTAAAATTGGGTTTCATTGATGTGATGATGCTGGTGTGGGGGGAGATGGCAAAAGGGGAACCATTCAATGGGAAAATTTTGTTCTTCAGACAAAAGTTTAAGCAATGCTGGCTATAGATTCTTCTTAAACACAACATGTATCCACTCATCTGCAAGTTGGCTTGAAATGATAAAGTCAAGAGTAAGTTTACACTCCATTAGGTTAAAAGACTTTTAGACCAAGCTCACAGTGAGACAATTATTGGGAGTTCACTTATCACAGTTTGAAATGTCTCAGTTTTAACTTTATGGCAAGGTACTCTGATATAACACTCTTTGTGGTGATGTATTTGGCTCCCAACTACAAAAACTTCCTATTTAATCACTTTTATTGATAATCTTCTCACTGACAAGAGCCAGGTTAGAAAATGAACACTACTGCTGTTATCTGCAGTTGAGGACAAAACTGAGAATTTTTTCCTTGAAAATACAAAAGAAAGGATGTTTGGGTTTTTTTGTTTTGTTTAGTTTTGTTTGTTTAATTTTCAGGCCAGAGTAGTAGTGACTTTATGCAAATGTCAGTGGACTTGCAACAGTACAGAACTCCACGTATTTTGAGATTAAACTTAAATGATCAAAATTTCATAGAAGAGGCATTTTGGCAGAATTTCACTGCAGAAACACACTGAATTTCTTATTTTTTATATTTTCACTTTTGAAAGGTTATATCAAATTCATTGTCCATGGGCTGCCCTATCATGTTAGGAAGGATGTAGGTCTTGTGCATGATGCTAAAAGAAGTGATTCAGAGAATTCTGTATTGAAGTACCTCACAGATGCAAGACTACTGCACATCTCTTGATATAGGTTTGGGTAGGAAATGGCCAAGGAACCTATGATTACACAGATCCGGAATTTACTAAGATTTTTGTAAAGGATGAGAGTATGTTTAACCTCCCCAAAATGAAAATACAGTTTTAGTTCTTTCTTACTTACGTCAAACTGCAGAAGTAAGATTTTCTATGAATCTAACGAGCTAGAATGCTAGTAGATCTGAAGGTGTTTTAATTGGTTTTTGAAAGGTTAATATGTTTCTGAAAAAATTATGTGAACTTGCCTCCAGCTAATAACAAAAGGTTTCTGGAGAAATAGACTGCATCACAGTTCAAAGGTTATAGTACTAAATGCTCTCAAAATGACGTATTTAGAAATATTTAGCTGTTACACTTTTACTCACCCTTGCTGTGAATTCCTTAACTGATTATAGGTTGAAAGAAAAACAATGTTTGGTTGGAACAAAACCAGCTCATATGTCTTTTCAGCGAAAGTTTTTATTTTTCTGTTATTTTTTTGTTTGTAAAAAAAAAAAAAATGCAAGGCCTTATCAGCAGATGACTTCCCATGTCAGGATTGGGATTGAATAAATGTCTTGATTGGCTCTAGTAACTGGAAAAATGCACCAGCTCAGTAAAACCTACTCAAGCTCAAAATCATTTTGATCCTGCTGTTCTCTTGATTCTTAGTCTGTCTGGATTCTTACTTCCATCTAACTTTATTTTCAGTATGCTTATCCCTGCTTCCACATCAATACTTCAGTCAAATAGTACTATCAGCCCTATTCCGTTACCTTGAACTCTCAAGATAGATTCTTGGATGACTTGTCCTCATGCAGTTTAGAAGAAAAGTTTACAGGGTTAATGGTGTAATCTGTTGGTTTGTGCAAGGGCTTAATGGCTAACTGCCAGTATTCCCCCAGCACCCAGAATGATACCTGAGCCCTGCCAAAAGCCTCATCTGTTCCTTCGACTAAAGCTTGTCCTCTCATGGGAGCAAAGATGAAGAGGGATAGAGGCACTTATACATCAGATCAGTGCTGTTAGAGGATCACCCACTGCTTAACCCTCCCATTACTCTCCAGCTGGAAGAACTGTTTGTCCTTGGCAATGCAGTGTCAAAGGGCCGTGCAGCAGGAAAGCCTTCTCTTCCACAGTAGCAGGCTTAGGTAGAAATCTATGTGTGCAAATAATATTTCTCACTGCATTTAATATTTCTCACTGCATTCTAATCCAGAGACATTAGACTTGTTCAAACACTGTGCACTACGTGTGTTTTTTCTCTGATAAAAATATTTTCATGATGTATTTCACTGAAAAACAGATTTTCTGTCTTAATGTTTAGTATAGCGATAGACAATGGATTCCCAGAGAACCTCTAACTATGCCAGCTGCCTTCCAAAATGCCAGGACTGTCGACTGCCAGTTACCAAATGATGGCCAGCAGTCTGATGTCATGGATCTGGTTGATGATAAGCCCATTGCCAGGTGGCAAATAAAGGTACTCACAGAAATTTCAAATATTCACTTACAGATATTCCTATTAAGATGAAAATATATTACATAGATATTATCCTTTTTTTAATGGTACTAAAGGTGGAACTCAGCTTGCTTAATTTGGGGTCTCAGTTTCATCACCTAAGCTGAAGTGTTGAGTGCTATTTGAGAGTGGTGTTCTTCAAGGGACTGGTAGATACAACCTAGGACCTAAAGAGATGCACGTTCTTCAAGAGTAGAAGTTAAAGGTCAGGTAGTTACTCTAGAGCATTTCAAATGACATTAGACACATTTATGGGAAAATTGAGTTGAGCCCAGTCTACATGTACGAATCCCTGTGTGAGGTAGATATCTGAGCATTCACACAGATTGAGTCAATAAGGCCAATAGAGCCTAAACACTATTCAATTTACCGCAAAGTAGACACCTACATGTGGTTGGTCAGATATCTGCCTAGACTTATTGCAAGGTTGATTAGATTTCTGATTACTATTATGAGAGTTTAAACAGCTAAATGTAGGTGTCTATCAATGAGTTGAAGCTCATGCTAGCAGTCCACGCTGGTGATACGTTGATACCTCATATGCTGGTGATACATTAATCCATTTTTACTGTACATCTTGCAGATTTCTAATGACGGATTCATTTATAGCAACTCTAAAACAATGATATTATATGATGGAGCCTGTCAGATATGTGAACCACAAGAATCTGGGTTATGTACGTTAAAGGTATGTATTTCATTACTCTCTATGTTTATTATGAAAATACGCATCTTTTCAGGCAGAAAAAAATCTAGAAAAATCAGCAGAACGTACCCTGTTCTTGTTTCCAACAGGAATTTTCCATGCACAGAAATGATAAGCACAGAAAGAGAAGCTGGGATGAGGCAATTTTGAATGAAAAAACAATCAAACCAAAAGCACCTCATATAATTACCAAATAAAACCAAACATGCTGTCAGTTGTTTAGATTTAAAAACAACCTCAGTTGTTTAGTGGAAGTGCAGAATAGATTAGATTTTATTTGACGCTTTACAAATTCATCCAGATTTACTGTTTGATAACCAAAAATTAATGAATCACATTGTCATTTCTCTAAAAGGAGAAAACATGCAACATAGATGGACTCTGTTACGGTGAAGGTGACACAAATCCAACCAGCCCTTGCTTACTCTGCAGACCTGACATATCAAAGTTAACTTGGTCAGTTGTTGAAAGTAAGTTCTGAATAGTTGTGGGGTTTTTTTAATACCAAGAAGTTGAAAATCTACTAAGTTTTTACATTTATGGAAATAGTGAAGTTTTAAGTTTAACTAGTTAAGTGTTTCATTTGAAGCTTAGTACCCACTACTTTAGCTTGTAATTTGATCTTGGTTTTCATCTCACATTTCTCCTAATTTCTGAAAATAATATTTTGTTTTCCAGACCATATGTGTAAAAGTCAGTCTTTTTTTTTTTTTTTCCCCCTTGCCCTGCCCCCCAGTAGCCATTACAAATAACTAATGAAAATTAACAACTCTCAGCCTAATTGGCACTTTGAAGTCTTTTGATATTTGGCACAGCTACATTGATGAACGTTTGTCTTCATTATTTAGGAATAAAAGATATTTTCCAACAAATGACTCTGATACCAAACAAGAGGAGAACACAAACTGAATTAAATGGCATGTCATATTTATTAGCCACTTAATATTTGGACATAGTCCACATTGATGGCATAGATACATGGCCTAAACGAATACTTGAAAGTATATCCAAGGCTGTCATACTTCAGTCCAGTTAGAAACCACACTATGAAAAGAATACCCAAGTCTAGATTCTTCATTTTCCTTCTCCACAGTACAAAGTTCTAGCCTAGAAGTTGTAGCTCTTTTGGCTCAGGTCTTAGTCTTTGGAGATACAAATCATATTGGTCCCTTCACCAAATGGGACGTCTCTTGGGGCTTTACTAGTAGCCATCCAGCCTGCCCCATCCACCCAAGTCCATAACATCTCAAATACAAGCGTTCCATCAGTGTTTTCATGGGTGAATGTGCTGGCAACACTGCCTAGATTGGGAACGGTCCTGTATGAGTGGGACTTCTGGTGCCTGTCTTGCTGAATCTTTCTCTAGTCTGAACTTGTACTGAAAGCCAAGGTAGCTATACCTATTCCAAAGGAATGAAACCTGAATGAAACGAATGAAATTAAACTCATCCAGCAGTCGGGGAGTCAAGGGATTTCCATGTTACAGCCACGGACTGGAATTCAATATTGCTAAAGTCAGAAATGGGAGAAGAATGTAAACCAGAGGCAACTCCCCAAAACCAAGGAGCACCCTGTTCTCCAAAGTGGATGACATTAGGCACAGGGTGTCAGAATCTGACTGCTGAGACACTGATTACAGCTTCTTCTCCCTTCATGGTTCCTGCCATAGCGAGTGGGTTCCTGCTTGGAGCGGTCACTTCACTGTAACCCAAAACATAGCAATCCTAGTCACCTTCCTATGTCTCAGCTTCAAAACCTACACTCTCCCCAGGGCTGCTTCTTCTCTCTTTCACAGAACTTGTCCTGGTGCTGGGGTTTTGTTTGTTTGTTTTTACCTGATGTCTCTAGAAATCTAGTTATTCCTGCCAAATAGGTTAGAGCGCAACAGTGCAGGCATCTAAATAGCCTATTACTTACCAGTGAGTAAGTTGTTGTGTGGTTGAAATCCTTCCTAGGAACAATGAGTGAATAACTTATTCCATCACCTCATGCTCAGTTTTGCCAAGATAGTCACTGCAGCCCATTCCCAAGTATTGCTTAACAAGGTCTATTCATTTGTTAAAGGAAACACCAATCACCTCTGAGTTTTATGGCTTCCTGTACTTTCATTTGCAAACTATCTCTGCATAGTTAAAGTACAGTGGTTAAATTCGATAAATTCTGAGTTCTTTCTATGTATAGATGCACTGCATCTTTACAAGCTCTGCGTAGTATAAGTAATTTCTTGGTTATGTTGTTACAGTTAAAATATCTAGTGTTTTTCCTGTGCCATTCAAATGACATTAGAATTTAAGAGAAATAATTACATGTGACTTCCTTAATAGAAAGATATGCTCCTTTTAATTTTTATAAGTATATTGCAACTTTTGCCTAAAAGAGGAAAATATCTCCTTTGTTACAGACAACCAGCCTCCAGTGCTTGAAACTTTTCAGGGTATGCTACAGACTTTTTATGGAGAAGATTTTGTATATCAGTTTTTGGCTTCAGATCCAGAGGGTTCAGCTATTCATTTCACATTGGATTCTGGTCCAGAAGGTGCCAGTCTTTCCCCATCAGGTCTCCTTTTGTGGAAAGCTGTGTCAATGAATCTCCATAAATTAACATTTTCTTTGACAGATGACTGCAATGCAAAGACTAAGGTAGAAATAGAGGTAATGAATATTACCGTAAAATGACACCTACTAGTAAGATGTTTAAGATACCTAATTACAAAACTCATTGCTGGTTCATTAAAAAAAGAAAACTGTCTTATTGGGCATGTCTTGTAGGTCAGTGTAAAATCCTGTGATTGCCTAAATAATGGCTCATGTGTGACAAACATTAATTTCCCACCTGGAAGTGGAAGATATCTTTGTGTGTGTGTGGCTGGATTTGAAGGTGATCTCTGTCAAGTGAATACTGATGACTGTATACTTAACCAGTGTGGTATTGGCAGATGTGTGGATGGAATAAACAGCTATTACTGTGAATGTCCACCTGAACTTCAAGGTAAATTGCTACTTTATTTACACGCATTTATCACATTTAGTGATAAACAGGAGTTTCTAATGTTATGTCTCAATTTTTTTTTTTTATTTTTGACTGTAAATAGCTTACTGTTAGAGTATGAAGAAATTTTATGGTCTTGTGATAGTTATATGATATACTTCAAGATTTTTCTTGCATGAATACAATGGTTGTTTATATCATGAGAGCAAATTTCCGTTGTTTTCCTCCACAGAGGTAAACTCAGCAACATGGTGAAACATAGGAGTGATGTGTTTGGTTACAGTGTGATTCCTCCTATGCCTGCAGATAAACATGTAGTCCCCACAGCCCATCTTCTCTATATTCCACAATAAGCAAGATACTTGATATAAGATGAAAAAATGTCAGCTGTACATATTAGATGTACTGAAATACTTTGTTGCACTTGATAGATGTCCTTTTTGTATTTCAGCACCTGCATACATTCTACTTTTATAAACACACTGTCAAAGTCTAATGGCACAATATTATATATATATATAAAAAAAAAAAATCTGTATTTCAATGCAGGTAAAAACTGTCAAGATGATGTAGATGAATGTGAGTCCAGTCCTTGCTTCCCTGGAGTATTTTGCTTCAATACTTTTGGTTCTTACTATTGCGGTCCATGCCCAAATAATCTGCAAGGAGATGGGAAGTCATGTTATGGTAAAAGTACTTGTTTTTCAGAAGAACGTTGTTATCTTATTGTCATTCAGATAAAATATCTTTGGTTGTGCTTCATGTTTCTAACAGTAACTTAGAACTCTTTTCAGCAGTCAGCAGAACAGGACTGTGTCTCTGACGATGACTGGGACAGAATCTCAGTTGATGACAACATCAGACTGCACTGGGTCACATAGTTGTAAAACACTTTCAGATGACTAGAAAAAATAGATACAAAATACCCCAATTCTTCTATATCAAAGTACAATACAATGAAATGTATCTTTTTTGCATTATTTTCATAATTTGAGCAATTATTGACAAAATATTTTTCTATTAGATTGCTTAATATAGACCTATTTACCCAAATCAAGGCACTTGCCAAACAAGGTGCCCAAACATTTATTTACAATGCAATTACTGAATAACTTGTATTTTTAAAATACTCTGTTGAAAACTTTTAAGAAACAATTTTTACTCTTTATCTGCTTTCTGAATTTTGAGTTATTTTATGTACTAAAACTTTAACTCTGTTTGTAATTTATTTGCAGTTGAAACAAAAGTAACTACTAATGTGCCTTCACATCTTTTGTTTTTAGAAAGCTTTGAAGACACTAGTGTTGAAAGAAAGGATTCCACAGGAGAAATTGGAGGGAATAAAGGTGATTTTTTTCATGAAGAAAATGGAATTTCTGATTCACATACTGATAATAATATAGCTGGCAAATAAAGGTTCTAGTCAGTTTTATGTTATTCACTTTAATTTTTCAGTTTGACTCAATTTAATTCATTACTGGGGTTGTATTCTGATCTGAAAAATGAGACTGAAATGTCAATATCAACAAATCCCTTAGGTCAGTCAAGTCATTTTATTGACAGTGTGATGTATGACATTCTTACCGTTGCCTTTTGTTTTTGTGACTAACCACTGACATAAAATAGGAAACGTGGGGATAGGGACATCTGTTATACGAGATAAGCAAAAGTTTATGGCATTATGTTGAATGCCATTTTCCTACTTCATCTCAAAGGAAAGGTGAAGGATATGGCAAGTGAATGTCTTAATTCCAAAACTCCATAAACACTGTTGCTGGCATTTCCAGCTCTGTGCCTGCTGGGTTTTTCTTTGCAGGAAATTCTCATGTGTCTTTTCCCTTTATCTCTGAATTGTTTGTGGGGGAGGAGGAAAACTCTCTCACTCCACTGCCAGTGCTGCATAGTTCTTCATCGGCTGCACAATGGTTTGCTTTTCAGAAGTGGGAGACAGCACTCTGTAATAAGACTCAGTAAAGTTTAACCTTTTGTAGACCATATTCTAGTACTGTTCTAAATGGGGTTAGGGACAGAGCTTAAGTTAGGTTGGATAATCTCCTCCAGTTTCATTCCTCCTCTGCCCCATAATGCTAAAAGCTCATAAACAGCATTCTGCCATTGTGGGATTACAGTGCCATACTCCTTTCCACAGCCCTCCAGACCACCCGCTTTTCCTGGGCAGAATATTGAAAAACTTTTCATTCACATAGCACTCCTTTCAACGAGGAGGCTGAGTCAGTCTCTGTTGTTTATAAAACACATGAAACATCCCACTAATAAAACCCACGCAGAAACTTTAAGGAAGTTGATTAAAAAGTTTGGAGAGTAAGTCATGGTAATACTTTTGCTACAAGGTGGTGGATTATTCACCTAAAATACTGTCCATGGTGCATCAGTAAGTATAAGCATGCACATACTTGTGGTTAAATATCTGCTTCTAGATTCTAGACTTATTACTAGCACTTAGACACACTGGTGAACCATAAGCAGTATCTTTTCTTTAAAGTCTGTTTCAGTTATCTGGTTGGAAGCAGTATATGCAGCTGGTAATTTGCTCTGACAGTAAAGCTGTTTATTGACTCAGTATGGGAAAATCTCTGCACTCTGCCTCATATATATGGTGCTTTCTGCTTATCTTCCAGCCAAGAAAAGGCCATGGTGAGGGTGGGAAAGGATGTAGCCAGAATACCTTGATCTTCTCCCATTCTGCCAGTTGAGAGTTAGGTTCTACTGCATACATATATTCTGATGTAGCACATGGAGAGACTTCCTGAAGCACAGAATGAATGGGCTGTACTTTTTTCTGTTCAGAAGACATTCCCCACCCTCAGAAGGAAAAAAGTCTCATAATATTCCCGTACTTTTTTCCCCCCTTTCTTTCTAACGTGCTGTAGGTTTTCAACAATCATCCTTTGAGAAGGTTTTAAGCATCTCAGGCTATATTCCCAGTTCTACAGCTGTCCCCGAGAGATTTATTTCTACAGAAATGGTCAGTAGCAGCACTCCACCAGCCTCCACAGTAAAAACAATCACTGCTTGGAAGTCACTTAATTCTCAGAGAAGTGCTTCTGTACAACCTGCTGTTACTGGAAGCATTGCTCACGCTCTCAGCACCATCAGTGGTCACCTTGCTAACATGGAAGAGAGTTCTTCAGTACATGCTGTGATGACTGCACCTTCAAGGAGCCATGCTGTATCACCTGAGAAGAAAACAAGAGCACAAGCTGAGGCCTACAGCTATTTTGAGACCAGCAGGAAGACTTCTAGCAGCAGAACGAATAGAAGCAAAGGGCTTGCTTTGTCAAGTAAAGTACTCAAAGGTGGAAACACTCACAGAGTTCAGCACATATTAGCCAAGCATAAAGCGAGTCCTTTACCTTTTGTTCTTGTTGAAGTCACTGTCCCACCAAAAATGCTTCCTGAAGAGTTAAGGGAAATAGCAATTCCTAAAGCAGTAACCTGTACCGATTTACCCTGTTTTCCTGGCGTACCTTGTGAGCCAAGTCAGGATGGAAGCATCAAGTGCGGTCATTGTCCTTATGGTTATTATGGAGATGGCTTCACTTGCAGAGGTATTACAAATAACTGCACTAAATGCTTTGCAGAAAAGGATCTTGTGACATCTTTATAACTTGAAAGTACATTGTTACTGTGTGATCAGTGAAATGCATAGAGTATTGAATTTTCTCATTTTCATTATTAATATTGGCATAGCCTACAGGCTTTTAGTTGTATGGATGCACTTTAAAATATTTTTCTGATGTGTCTCAGGCTCCCCACTTACGGGCAGGGACCTAATGGATTCTGTGTGATCTGTTCGTTACGTTAGGCAAGACACAGTTGTGCTGAAATGCCACTTTCATTTTCCTTATTCCTTTCTTTGTTTTCTTCATTGCCTTTCAGCAAGATGTAGACAAACATGTGGCAAAAATATGGAATGCGTGGCACCTGATATTTGCAAATGCAAGCCTGGCTATGCTGGTTATAACTGTCAGGCTGGTGAGTATGGCATTTTGATTTAGCCTGTGGTAACTCATATCCACAAATTAATGATTTGAAGATCCCTGTTGATTTTTTGCACAGCTCTATGCAGACCTGATTGCAAAAACCATGGGAAGTGCATTAAGCCCAATGTCTGTGAATGTCTACCTGGATACAGCGGCTCCACTTGTGAGGAAGGTAAATAGCATATTTTTCACTTTTGAATCCATAAATACCCAAAGGATGCTGTAAATAACATCCATGACTGTTCATTCTGACAGCAAAGAGGTGTGTTCATTTTACTTTAACAGAACTCTTTGAGTAACATGTTGGTATATACCCTACTTTTTTGATATTCACTGTAGATGTTGCTTGTGATTGGATATTCCTAAATTTAGCTTTCACAGTAAGTAGAGGAGTTTACCAGTGAATGTAGATGCCTCTAAGCTAAACGCTCCCAAAGAGTGGGAAGTCCTGTCTGGAAATTGTCTCAGATTTCTTTTCTTCAGTGACCACCACTGTTGGGACTCTGTGTACTCTTGGAATTAAGTTATCCTTGTTACTTATTCTTGTCAAAAGGCATTGCATACGTCTCCTTATTATATTTCCAGTTCTTTGCTCACTGTCAGTTATTAACATTTCCCTTTTTCTAAAGCATAAACAATCCATGTATCTTTTTAGAGGTGATTTCTTGAACAACATAATTCTATATCTACAGCACATTGTAAACCATCCTGTCAAAATGGAGGCACATGCTTGGCCAGAAATCTCTGCACCTGCCCATATGGTTTTGTGGGACCAAGATGTGATACAAGTAAGCAAAAAAGCATAAGGGAAGAATACAGAACATTTCTCGTGTTCTTCAGGAGAAAGACAGCAAATTATGGTTTAAATTTTTGATGCACTCTGTCTAATGCTAGGAAATGACATAGTACCTGTGCCTCTTTGAAGGCTCCTATTCTTGGGCTTTTCGAACATTAGTTAGATAGTATTTGCATGTAACTTCAAAAACATAAGGTACTATTACAATTGTAAATAGTTTATTATTTATGATTCACAAATGTGGGAACACTGAGCACGTTGTGCATGTGGTAACTACCTTCAGAACAGAGATGTTTAGTATGTCCTTACAGCTTTTGAACTTCTATCATCTTAAATTGGTTAGATGCTGGGGTACATTCAGAAGTTGGTATCAGTGAATGGCAGGTCAGAAAAACTGGGATACAGGAAAACTGAATTCAGAATCACGTTATGGGGTCTTTTTTTTTTTTTTTTTTTTTTACCTGGCATGAAAATTGGAAAATTTGCTGTGATAATAGCTGAAAAATTGGGATTAGTCTCACATAAATTGTCTTTTACATATCAAATTCTACATGCTGCAATTTGGCAACTCCAAATTTTGGGTAGGTTTCATACTGCTAATTTTTGTCATTCAAAGAGGCTAAATTTAGACATGCTGTTTATATATCATTCACTTGAATGTGCCACTGCATTATTGACCCCGAATTGAGTAAGTCCTTTGTTTGTCTCCTCCTCAAATCACAGGACTCTTCATTCTCAGTTTCTCTTATTCTAGTTTCAATTGTGACACACACAGGAAAAAAATGCTGCTCTTTGTTAAGCAGTACTAAAGAGAATGAGATGTTGTCCTGAAGAAGTGATTCATGGTTTTCCACAGCCATAATATTTTAATGTCTTTGCTTGTTGGTCTCGTGTCATGCTATGCATGCAGCTGCGCTTGCTGAATGATGGAGGACACTTGAGTGAACTTTCTTGGAGTCCATCAAATCCATCATGTAACATGGTTCATTTGTCTCTTAGTATTGAACTTCCCATTTTTTTTAGAAATTATTTGAAATGTTCTAGATTTTTATCACCGAATATAACCAGACCATGGATAATTACATGGAAAGACATTTTATTTACCTTTATAGTCTGGTGCTAGCCTTTTATGGCTTTGAGACTGGTTTAATCTATTCAGCAATTCCTCTTCAACTAGTGGAATTGTATGTTATTTCCAGTGTTAATATTTGGGACAGAACTGAAAAATGAATCAAGCATAATTTGTAACATACCTCTTTCTCTCCCCCCTTCCCCCGGCCCTATCCTCCCCCTTCTTGGATGGCAGTGGTTTGCAACAGACACTGTGAAAATGGTGGTGAATGTTTTACGCCAGACATCTGCCAGTGTAAACCTGGGTGGTACGGACCTACATGCAGTACAGGTAACACTCCTGCAACTTCCATGTGCCTGGGAAAACGTCCGTAGGACCTCCCATAGTTTGAAATTTGGAACTGCGTGGCTCAGACAGCAGCAGTGGGCAGCTGCTTACTGCCGCAGAGCCCCATACTCCCTCTTGTCTCTGTATGTTAGTTCTGCTGCCGGCAGCACCTCTAGAAAGTCTAATACTGATCCTAAAATTTTGGGTAAAGATTTTATGTGAATGGTGTTACCTGCAGTTATCTTAGGTGTTTAATTCCTGTCCTTGCAACAGAAGCGCATATTTTATAGACTTTATTTGGATGTCATGCTTCCCACTCTTCCTGACCCTGTTTCTGTAGCGATGTGTGACCCCGTGTGTCTCAATGGTGGTTCCTGTACTAAGCCAGATGTTTGCCTCTGTCCACATGGATTCTTTGGTGCCCAGTGTCAGAATGGTAATATTTTTTTTTCTCTTCCCCCCCACCCCCCTTAGCTGCCATTATGAGGAAATCTGTGAGAAAACATTATCTTAAGACACAAAATTCACAATCAAGTCACATACCCGAGAAGTGGTGCAAAACAGAGATTACTTTTTAAATTTTATGGCTGATTCAGTGAATGTCCAAGGAGAAGGGAGACTCAAAATTTGCCTTGTCTTCCACTCAACTTTTGAGCAGTGTTCAACCAGTTCCATTGTATATTACATGGTCTGGTTACTCGTGTACACATACAGTTGCCAACCTTGACCCCTTTTTATCTGATTTTGTCTTTACTATTGATGTAGGCACCAATCCACATTAATACGATTTTTACAAGACAGGCCTGACAGTGCTGAATGTCTATATAAGCTGTCAGAATTTTAGTGTTGCACTCGTGTTTCCTAGAATTATATTGCTAAGAAGTCAAACAAAATGCAAACTACAGCCTTTTCCTCCTGTTTGTGTCTTTTAGCTGTCTGCAGCCCGCCTTGTAAGAATGGTGGCCATTGCATGAGAAATAATGTCTGTACTTGTCCTGATGGGTACACAGGCAGAAGATGTGAAAAAAGTAAGCCAGTGTTAAAAGCCTTCCAGGACCCAAAAGTAACCAGTAAATTATTCCGTAATCAGTTAAATGTATTAAACAGCAGATGTTTTTGATTTTAAGGTGTCTGTGAGCCAAGGTGCATAAATGGAGGAAGGTGTGTAGGGCCAAACATTTGCTCTTGTCCTTCAGGATGGAGAGGAAAAAGATGTAACGCTCGTAAGTATCTCGTAGCTAACAGGAGAACCATACCTTAAAAGTAATATATGACTAAAGGACAACTCTGTCCACACAAGTAATATGAAGTTAGTGCCAAAGAACTCAAGAATATACACACATTGAAAAAATGTCTATAACAGCAGCAAGATTTAGGATGGAGAACTAATACCATGCAGTTCTTAGGCTAAACCATGAGACCAAAATATCTTTTAAATTCTTGTAAAGCAAATAATATTTGTTTCTTTCTTAATTCTTGTCTAAATAAGAAATGTCTGTATTTCTGCAAAGAGCTGAGTCAATGAAGTGAAAGAATTTCAATTTGTGCTGTAGGCCATAAAAGCAGATATAATAGAAAAAGAGGTACAGTGAAAGATTGGAAAACTGTGGAAACAGTGGGAAATGATTGGAATAGAAGATGCAATGGGCACAAGCTCTTTAGGAAAGGTAGAAATAGGACTGTGATGGTAGCACAGCTGTGGGTCACATTGTATCTTAATGAAGATATTGACGGTGCATAAATAAAATGTGTCAGCGTGGATAAAAGCACAGTCTGCATGAAAATCAGCATGAGGATGGCTGGTAGAAATCCAATAGATAAAGTGTTAGTGTCTGTCATAGTACCCACCCGAGGCTCAGAAATTGATATGGCCAATGAGCTCTCTAATGGCATGGAGGAAAAACAATTTTCCCTCTATTACTTTCTGTAATTATTGGAAAGTTTTATTGAAAAAAATATTACCCATATTGACAGGGGTGAGATATTCTTGGACACTGTGGAAGAGAGATTTCATTATCAACTAGTCAGTTAACCAATGAGAAATAACAGTGGTTTAGATTATGGCTTAATAAGCAGGGATGACTGTGCAGAAAAATGGGCCATAGAAAATAACTTTGGATCAAATGTTCATGAGTTGATTCACCATGTGTTAAATTGCATGATACACGAAAGATCTCTCACTAAGGTGTGGGTTTTAGAAAGGCAAATTTGGAAAAAACAAAGCTATTTAGTGGTGCTGACTTAATTCAGTATTTCAGGCTTTTGTAGCAATCTGTGATTCATCAGAACATCTTAATGAATGCTTTGGCTGTAGGGCTTTTTGTTTCTAGTTGCCTGTCTTCTTTAATATCCTGTTGATCTTAGATGGATTTTCAGTGAAGATGATGTGACTCTTGTGTAGGGAAAGCACTCAACCTCTCGTGGGCATCCTGAAATGTAAATAATAGAAAAAGTAATCACTTGGGATATAACAGAACTTTGTGCTGATGTCTGTGCAGCAATCTGTCTTCAGGAATGTAAGAACGGTGGGGAGTGTATCGGACCGAGTACGTGTCATTGTCCTCCGCAGTGGGAAGGAATCCAGTGTCAAACACGTAAGAATGATGTGACCTGAAACCTCTTCCTTCAGCACAGTTAAGAATGCTTCAGCAATACATAGTGCCTGGAAGGTCCTATACCTTGGTTGTATTTTAATCCAATTCTGTGTCAAAGGCAGGATAAAGAGCAGAGATTCCTCTGCCTGTTCTGAAGCCCTCCAGAATATGATGGTAGTCTGGGACCGTGGCAGTATGCAGCGGCTTGACTGTACACTGTACGCTGCTGCAACAGCCCTGAGAGACCATTGTAATAGCTTGAAATAGTCGGATGCGTTATAAAACGCCTTACTCGTGTCCCCATCTCAGTTTCATTCATGCCCTCAGCATGTTCCCGTATTAAATCTGCATCTTTGCATAAGGGGGATGGAATAGGCATAAAAGCACTGTTGGCTCCACGTGACTGTGGAGTGACCCCTCCTTACACTGAGGGGTGTTTCCCTGTGAAAATACATACCAAGCTCTAAGCTCCTATAAGCAGGTAGAATAAGTCTATAGAGATAATAGTCGCTTTTCCTTCACCAAGTTTTCATGAATAAAGCCACATATATACCTCTCTTGTTTTAGCTGTGTGCAACCAGAAGTGTCTGTTTGGAGGCAAGTGTGTATCGCCTAACGTATGCTCTTGTCGTCCTGGTTATACTGGAGTCCTCTGTGGGAAGAAAATTCAGGTACATGTAGAGTCAAGACACCATCACAGAAACAGCGATTCGGGAGTCATTATCTAGTCCACCTTTGTCCAATGAAGCAGCACAAAATACACCAACTGTGTTTGTCTAATTTCTTCCTTTCAGTCTCCAGTGAGGGAAAATTCATAAAATTCGTAAGAGCTATTCCGGTAATTTATAGGCTCTAATACTTAGAGAATTGTTCTCAAGGCCTAAAGTAAATTTCCTTTGTTTCGAATTAAGCTGATTATCTCTTGTCATTCCCTAAGTGGCTGCAGCAGGAATTGATAACTATCCTCTTCGTAACAGCCACTATTCTCTTTTCCAGCATCTGGCCCCATTTTGGGGAAGAGTATCCCACTGCTGACTTCCTGAGCTTGTGTCAAGTCAAGCCCTGATCTTTTTCAACTACCTACCTACCTACAATGTCACTCAGTTCATCCCTGTTTTATACAAACGTTCCTTATTCCCAAGTGTGACTTTGGAAAGCTTTACTGTTTTGCATTCTAGCGAATGATGACCGTTTCTCTGTTTTGTCACATAATCTTCTGTTGTATTCCTTTGCTTGAGTGCTGACAGTCGCTCACTGAAGTAATTTAATTAAACATTTCATTACAACTAACTTTTTTTGTGACGGCTGAAGTAGAAAGCATTCTACTCCTTTTGCATCATCTGTGATGTTTCTCTTCTTTTAATTTCAACATTTTTAGACACTTTTCTGGTGCCAGCAGAATTCATTTGGTGGAGCTGGGACATAGCCTAGCTGATTTTAGCACTGCACGCTGGTGCTGTTCCTTTACATTCATCTTTAATCACATGCCACTGTTCACACTTGTGTTTTGTTTTAAAAACAGTTTAGTTCTGCGGTCTCCTGCTGCAGCCAAACTAGCATGTTCTATCCTTCCCATCTTTCCTTTCTTTTTAGTACTTTGCCACATTATGTCTTTTAATGTAAAACCTATAATGTGACTGCTAGATGTGCAGGCATTTTTAGTGAGAAATGGGTAAAAAACAGGAAAGACAGCAATGGTTTAACTTTCATCCAGTTTCTCCCAGTTGAAACTACAGGGACTGCAGATCTTTTTTCTAGTTTCTCAAGTCCAATAGACAATGCCAATACCATTTGTGGTCAGATAGCAGATAACTTGCTAGAGATGGAGCAAATATGTTTAAGAAATTGAAACAATTAATAAAAGCTTATACACATCTTCGAAAACATAAAACTACACATCCTATGAGGATAAGACTATAATGTTTGTGATATAGATCTCCAAAATGTGACCTAAAAAGAGAAATAATTTTGATTTAAATGTTTACATAAATATATCCTGCAAAGCATTAGTATATTTTTAATCTAGAAAACACACTGCTGATCAGTCAGCCAGTGCCATATCATACACTGACCAAAACAGCACATTTTCTTAAAGAAATAAGCTATATACACAAATTTTAAGTTAATGTTGTGTTTCTGCATATCAGGAAAGCAGAGATGCATTAAAATTGCTTCTTAAACTTTATCATAAAAATGGGCTGTGTCATTAAAGTTTCTTTTTACGTTTATTTATTGATTTTTCTCTCCAAGGTACAAAGGCATCATGGTTGAAGAAAAGAAGTGTATCAATTAAATTGCAATGCTGCGTGGATGTATGAAACTTGAAAATAGGAAGAGGGTTGAAGGCAATTACAGAGTTTATTTAAATGAAAGGAATATCCAGAAGCATTATTTTAAAAGCTTCGTATTACAGTCATGAATTTTGGTGAGCTTCAGTACAACAATCTTGTAGTCATTAAAACATATGTATATTGCTATAATTTTTTGCTACCTCATGCACAAACCCCACAGCTTCTGATTCTTCACTGGGCTCACAGATTTGATGAATGATGCAAACCCAAAATTCTGCAGTTTGTTGATGTAGTCAACTGGACTATGAGATTTCCTTTGTGGGAACAAGACTAATAGCTGCTGATTGTCTCTAGGAAAGGCGGCAGCACTTCATCGCTTGTGAGTGGTACCTTCTGTTTTTAAACATTGTTTACATACATATTATTTGGCTGTGTATAGAAGAACAAGCAGAACTATTTTTTTCTTCGTCTTGTATTTGCATCAGTCTGTTATAATGACAAGCTAGTAGTGAGGAAGGAAGGGGAATCTAAACCAAGGCTTGGCTACTAGCACTGGAGGCAAGGCCGTATGTCTTGTTAACAGTCAACCAGATGCAGAATAATTTTGGTTTATCTATGGCAAGCCTTTGGAGCCAGGAGCCAGATGCCGACTCTTCTGGTTTGACTTCTCCATTGCTTACACTCACGCAGTTGAGTAGCCAACTGCCGAGTGATTTCTGTGTCTGTAAGACTCTTTCATGGCCCAGTTCTGAAATGGCATTCTTAAATATGGGAAAATTTTGTCCCTGAGTCTTTTAGAGAAATTTGACAATGCTTTAGTGCTGAACAATGCTTCACCATGCTGAATCTTAAAGTAGGAACTACTAAGAGGAGGAATTTTCTGTACATCATGCCATACGTATGCATCAAATCAGAAAGTATTCTAAAAACTTCATAGAGGAGGTTTTTTTCTATTACCTCTTCCTCCAATGAACTGCTAGTACCTACCACCAGCCAGATAGTTTTTAAACAAATAAAATTCCAGTTTTTCTGAAGTTTCCTACAGAGGACCACCATCTTCTCCCCCTAGAGCTGCAAAAGGCATTCCAGTTCCTGCTGCAACCAAGCTCTGGTAATAGATACAAATGTCCCTTTAGCTAAGCCATTGAAGTTCACTGCTTTGTTTTGTTTTTTTTTTAAACCAAAAATAAACTTCATGAGTTCCTGTTCTCCTGAGCAATATTCAATTTACATACACTGATTCTGAACGGGAATAAAAGGGAGCTCATTTTGCCATTTACTGCCACTGTGGGATGCTGATTGCCAAATCATAGCTGTTAGCAGCTCTGTGCCTAGATTTCTCCTCACCTTTTGATAGTCCTCTTAAGTCAATTTGCAAAGTAAGTTGTCATTGTGAGAGCTCAGCGTCATTCCAGGATGATACCTGATGGACTTCCAAGTGCCTGACTGGTGTATTTAAAAAATGTTTTCAATTTCCCACTTGCATTTTAAGTTTCCATGTTTCCATAGTTTCTTTTAATCGAGCATCCAAGTGGCTGATAGCCTGATCTGCTGGGAACTGTTGTATTATTTAAAACCTACTCCACTTGAACTGTTTCCTTTCTCACATCTCACAAAGATCACTACGATCAAAACCTGACTAGCTATTGGAACTGACGCCTCAGGATGATGCTTTGAATACACAACCTTCTGAAAATGTTTTTAAAATGCAAACACACTAATATCATGTAACCTCATATTGCAATAACCCCCACTCCATGTGTCAGTTACAGAGGTGTTGTGCTAAAGAGAGAGCTAACATCTGCCAGGAACACTGTTAATAGTACTTCGGTTAATGAGTTTGTGCAACTCTTCATTCACAAAAGTGAGTCAATACAGATACGCCTTTCTAGGATTTCAGGCTGAATAAAGGGGGTTTTTTTAATCATAACTTTTCATATTTCCCACTTATTGTCAGTGTTTCTAAAGGTAGAAATTATTTCTTTCACATTTTCCAAATGCAAGCTGTGCAAAAAAACACACATCCAGAGTTTTGCTACCGTAGTTAAAAATGCACAGTGCTAAGCTGTGCTATTTTCCAGCAAGCACGTGAAGCAGAAAAATTACTAGTGCATGCATAAAGACAGACAGCTAGTTCAAAGCTGCCTAGTACTTATGTGATTAGTTGAAACTATTTTGTTACTAGGTTGTCCATTATACACATGAAACAGAAGTCACTGTAATTGGAAAGCACATTGCAACAATGCAGTAAAATTGCTCAGTTTAACAAGAGGCAGAAGCATACAGAGGGCTTGTGTATATAGGTTAACAAAATTGTTCTAAAATTGCACAATGCAATCTGAAATTAGGCCCAAAAGAGTTTGGGGATTTGGAAGGGGGGAGAAGGGTTGCATACTGCAGGAGTTGCCACAGTTCCAGTCTGATGGAACGAAGGGCAACTTGTGCCAAACTGAGGATCTTACAGTGATTCTTAGCACAGAATACAGGTATCTTCACTGAATTTTCTTGCATGATTTCTTTAAATACTAAACAGTGCTGGAAGGTACCTGTTTACATCATCCATTTATTATCTGGTTGCACTAAAACTGCTCTGCAGGCCAGCAGAAATCCTGTCAAGTGCAGATTGACTTTTGCCCATGATCTTGAAAAGATCTTTAAAATGCAATATAATGAATGTTTTCTGAAGGAAGGACTCCTGTCACAGAAGATACCACAGATCTTAGCAAGGACTCAGTTTCCTACATTTGTATCCATGTTGGCTGTGATTTAGAAAAAATCCAAAAAAGTGGGCCCCAGGTGAAAGGCTCTTTCTTTTTACAAAAGTTAATTATGTATCCTCATAGCTGAGAATAGAAACTGAGTCAACATTTCCATCTACCAAAAGCAAACCCATGAAGAAGAATCAGCGCAAACCCTAAAGTAAATCAGTATCAAAGCTTAAGCTACTTGAAAAATTGGCTATATCCACTCCATTACTTGCCCAAATGGGAAAATCCAAAGTTTAAATTCCCAATAAAACATAACACCTGGGTACATATACAAAAACCAAACACAGAGGTTAGAAAGTGTTACTAATTACTAAAGATGCTTATGCTGTTTCTCTTGTATAAAGGTACTGCATGGCAATGTCAGGTCATTTTACTCAGTTTTCACCCACAGCTCAGTTTAGCCAGTACAGGATATTTTACAGATAAACCACATAACTCCATTCTTGCTATAATCACTTACAGTAGAAGAGAAAATATAAATGGTAAAATGTACATGTGAGTACATTAAAAAGAAGAAACACTTCTCACCTTTCCACACATGCTCTAAAAAGACAGAATATCAAAAGCGCAACCAGTGCGCTACCCCTACAAATTTTCCAGTTGTTTGTAGTGAAAATCAGAGCATATGTATAAGGTGTTACAGTTAGCTCTAATAAATAAAGGAAGTAACCTGTTCAGTATCATTTTTCTTGGCCTTTGAGCTGCACGCATAACTAGCTTTTCACAGGAAGATACATCTAGCTCCCAAAATGACATGCTGTAACTAGTATGTTCAATCCTCCAGTGAGTGCGAAACAAACAAAAGACAAGGAATACTGACAGCTCTTTTAATATATGTGGAACTGTGGAAATAATAATTTTGGAACCTGGACTGTCATTAATAATACATTCTGAGACTGTTCTACTTTAAGTACTAGAAAATTCACTTTAAATTCACTGAAAATATTGCAGAGATTTAAATGATATTTCTTAAAAACAAAACCAAAAAACCACAACGAAAACCCCTGTAGCCAGTAGATGGTGCTACATTCAAGCAGTATTTCTAAAATATGCCATCACATTCTGTGTGCCATCAAATTACTGCTTGCTTACTTCAATCATTTCTAAACAGGGAACTGTTTAAATTAGCATTTGTTCTGGCCTGCTCAGAAACGCCAATTACAGGTCTCTCACTGACTGCTCCTGGTTTCATGCTCCTAATGATGCTAATATCTCTTTTGGCTTCTAATCACCATTATTGTCACTTTTGGCTTTATTAGTAGAAGTCAGTCTTTTCAGGAACAATACCGAGATATTATGCCTCTTTGCATTTACATTCTTCTGCTCATTTACTCTGAAATCTTGGGTCTGAGGCAATTAATTTTTTTCCATTCACTTCCCTGCAACCAGTATGTCATCTAAGGTACTCAGCTCCTGAATTTCTAAATTATGGCATGATTATTGTAGTGAACTGTGACACAGACACAGAATTTCATCGTCATAAAGCCTACTCCAGAACCGTTGATTAAATCATCTTTTTCCATGCATGAAAACCACATTTTGCACCATCATGTCTGAAATATCCAGTGTATCACAGCAAAAGCAGCACAAAAACCATACACTTCTCTTACTCTGTCCCCTGCCCCTGGCAACAAAACCCGCGCAACACATGTCCACAGCAGGTTTCATCTGAACCAAATGCAGCAGCCTCCAGGAAGGCTTCTCAACTACACAACGCAGCAATTGCTTGTAACAGAAAACAGGAGTCTCATGAACTATACCATTGTCTTTCATTTGCCCTCCGTATGCTTGGGTTCTGTCTTTAAGAGAAGGTTGGTAACTGAGAAGACCCCATTTCCTTGCTTCTTGTCGATGCTTGGTGGCTTGTAATTCCTGGAGAAATGTGTCCGTGTAAGTCACTCTGCCCATGAAAGCTACATGTTCTGGTAAGGGAGCTTATACACAGATACAATGTTATTCCATCAAATGGATTAAAAGAATGCATAGGCAAATGGATTAAAATAATGCATAGTTAAAATTCTGCCACCAAAAATTCTAGGTGCACCTGGAAGACAATGAAAATCAATCTATCTCTCAAAAAAAAATATGTATCTGGAAACCATTCAGAAACTTGAGTGATTCAACTTGCATGTTTTGGCAAAACCTTCCTCAGCTGTAGGACTCAAGAAACAGCACAAATGAGACATGGAATAATTAACGTAGGAGTCTCAGTCCAATCTGCAGCCCATTCAAAAGGCTGGAAAACCTAAACGAGGCCAAACTGGAACATGTCCAGAGGACAAGCCGCAGCATCCTCCGCACAGGTGATTTGTGACAGACACGGCTTTTTCTCACTGCCACTCTCTAGCGTCCCGTTATATTGCTCCTATAACAACACAATCTTGAATAGGAATGAATCATCGATGTCTACATCTCCAGAAGGGAGATAAACACATTTCCCTACCTTACTGGAATAAGGAAAGGAAGTAATTGGAAGTTGAGAGATGATCAGATAATATGATTGTAGAAGTGGTCAAGATAAGGACTCTTTTAGAGTATCAGCATGGATTAAGCTTTTAGAAAGTAACAGTGGAACTGTCTGAACAAGTACTGTGTTTTGTGGGGGTTTTTTAAGGCTGTTTAACTGACCAAGATCCAAATCTGATTGGGGGAGGGGCAGGAAGCATATATAAAGTGATAACCAGGATTTTAATAAGATGCTTTGCAGTTTGCTGATGTTCCAGAAAGATGCAAACTCTGCAAGTTTCCTCTTGCAACTGTGTAATCTTATTAAAGGTAAATTATACTTGAACTAACATCCACTTCTGATAATCTGAATTAAGGACATTTTGTTTCATGTGCTTTTTAAAAACATATCATTAATATAACGCAATAATTCTAGTCAAAGGGGAAAAAAATCAAAAAGTAGAGCATAGATCTATTCTGAAGTACTTTATTTGAAGAGTAAATTTTATTTCAAGGTCAGCTGTATCAACCAAGACATAATACTTCTGCTTACGAAGAAAAATGAGAACAGAAGAAAACGTGTGCTATACACTACACACACTTGGATACTTTTAACAGCTTTGTTACAATCAGCAATAATTTTCTTTCATACAGAAATGCATTTACTTAATATAATGAAGACAAAAAGCTATCTGAAATCAATTAGTTACCATGTTTGTTTTAAGGTCCCGCACTGCTGCAGACTTCATCTCTATATGAAGAGTTACATGAAGAAAATGCAGCTTATCTTTGCTGAAGTTGCTTCATTCCTTCCTTTTCTTTGTACACTGTAGACCAGAGTACGGCAGTCGACATCGGCACACGTTTGGAGCTATGCATTTTCCTCCATGTTGACAAGGTAGTTTACATACAGCTGAAATGAGACACCAGATACATAGTACGTCTTCAGCACAACACAGCATCATTTTTCTTCTTTGTCTCACTGTGCTAGCAGAATTGTTCCCTGGTGACCGCACTGGGACAGTATAAATAAAAGCATAATGGAAGAACTGAAAAGCACTGTCTCTCGATTTATGGCATCGTGATCTTCACTAGAATACAGTCACAGTACGTCTAGTCTTATTCATGCTCCATTCCCCTTTTAAAATACCATCATTTCCGTTGTTCTATAAGGCACAGGCTATTTTTGAGATGGATGCCTCCATGAAAGCGAGGGAACAATAAAAATTCCTGCTGAAACTTATTCAAGCCAGTTCTTGGATCCACATGCATGAGGAAACGCTTGCCACATACTAGCTGTTGCTCACACACTGCCCTTCTGTTTCCCCACTCACCCAAAAGAGGAGCAGAGGAGAACTGAGTGGGCACAGGTTTAGTGAACACACCAGTTCAGGTAACAAGCCAGGGGCTGTAATTTGCTTATGAGCACCTGTACCAACAGAAGTCAAACTGAATGCAGATCTAGTTAGTTCAGGAACAGTGATTATTTTGACATTAAGCACCTGAACACTTCTGTCATTATTGCTGGTGCAGGGAATGGAGCTAAGCATTTTGTGAGTTCTCTGCATCTCCCATACTTACCTTTTAATATCACCCTCTGTCTCGATACACTGATGAATACAAAGGATAAGCGTTTTGCTTGTCAAATGGGAATGTTAAAGTATTACTTGTTAATGTTTGCTTGACTATGTATGTTGCAGAAGAAGTAACACTGGCTGATTTGGATTCCCACAGCCACACAAAAATTTCAAATGCAGATGACTTAATCCAGAGACCTTGCACCCACGATATCCAGTTTAAAAGCAATGTTTAAATGAGCTTTCTCTCAGTCTCCCAGAGAGCAAACAAAAAAGCCTTTCCGTTTTACAGTCTCAGGATTATTGCTTTTAGCATCAAGGCAGTGCTGTTATGAGCATACAAGGCCCTGCCAGAGAAGGGTAGATTAAAGTTTTTATAATCATCATCTGCTTTTGTGAATCAAAATTCGGAAAAATGCAAGCAGTTGTTCAGCAAGACTGTCATTCAGTACTAATCCTGATTACAGCCGGCTTCCTCTTACTCTTTTAAGAGCACCTGGAGTTGATGCTGCCAACTTACCCTCAAAGTGAGAAGCAAGTTTCAATTTTCCATGTCCATAAAATTTAATGAAGCTTCCAACCCACATCAGCAATGATAGTGTTTCTATAATGGCCATTTTCAGTTCTTTATACTGGGGTCTCAGTTTATAGAAAATATTTCAGAAATACTGACAAGTATTTGAACTAACTGACAAGTAATGAATTTGGTGACAACCAAATCTGAATCTGAATTTACTTAAAGTGGAAAAGTTCTGTCTGACTAAATTGAAAAGCCATCTACTCCTTATGCATACTTGTAAGATCCTCAGTATGCAGAAGCAGCTCTCATTTACTATTCTAAGATACTTTCCTAGCAGCTTTGTTAGGCGCTGAAGATTTGAGCACTATATTGGTAAATCAAACAAGTAGAGAAAAGGATAAACGAAAAAATGTCAGAAGTCGTTTACCTAAGTGGCATGCTCCACCAACCCATCCAGCTGGACAGCTACAAATCCCAGGAGCCACACAAGCTCCATTATTCCGACAACCTTGAGGACAAATTGCTAGAAGAAAAGAATGGGTAAGTCAGCAGGATTTATAAAACTGATATAAAAGAATCCTGACAGAATGAAAGATTCAGGATGATACAAATCAAAATGGCAAAACACATTTTCTTCCAGGCCAGATATTCAACTGGTAAAACTCTAAAGGCATTTCCATGGTCCTGGAAATGGAAAAAAATACTTACGTACTGCGTTAAGAATTTTGGTTTAAATGTTAACAGATGTACACTTTAATGCAAAACAATTTGACACTATTTTATCTGAGTGTGTACCAATAATGCAGGTCCTTCATTTCTGTAGTAATGCAATGACATTTCCATAGTTATTAGCCTTTTAATACTTTTTAAATGATTTTGTTACTGCAGTTATATTTTGATTCAATATGAATATTTTCATGAATGTAGATACCCACCTTCTTGGCATCTTGATCCTGTCCAGCCAGAAGCACAAAGGCACTTCACAACTCCATTGACAGAGATGCATTCCCCGCCATTTTGACAGCCTCCTTCACAGCTTACTGCGGAAGAACAGCATACGCAGTGCATTTCAGAAGCAGCACAGGACTTCAGACAATTATCTTTAAACAGCTGGTCTACCATCAACTGCTTTTTTTATCACATCTGCAAAGACTAAAATTTCAACTATTCGGAGAAAGGCACAATTCCATAAGGAGTGAGGATGACAGAACCATGTCTGCAAATGCCAACTCAAAATGCTGTTAAAATTAAACATGTGCTTAAAAGCTCTTTGAGCATTTAGCCTGAGAGTACTAACAACCAAACACGATTATCGCTATGGCACAGCCCCCTCCCCCCCACAACTGTGAACCAACTGTTCATCAGCTACACCACAGTAACTACTAACATGCGTATTCTCGTTGATCTTGCCAAATCACAGCTTGTAAGCCAGTAACATGCGGTCAAGGATTCACATACTTCCTTACCTGACAGGACCTACCCATAACAAGACGAAGAAGAAAAGGGGATATTACTTTGACAAATGAAGCTATGGCTATAGTCAGGTTGAGCAGTGCCTTCCCAAAGGCCAACTAAGTCAGCCTCCTCGTTCCAGAATCATTCTACAGGTCAAAGCCCTGAAGGCCTCATTAATGAAGCATTATTTATGCCAGGCATATGATTGGTATCAACTGTGGTGTGCACCATCTTTGAAATATGGCATAATCACTGTTTTGTACAATCAAATGCATCCTTCCACAAGCATGAATGTAAATGTATACACCACCTTCACTATATTGAAGAGAAACAACTATCCTTCATTATAATGATGGACAGTTGGGATGTCTGCTTGATACTTGGTAGAAAAAAGTCCAAACCTCTATTCTACCACAAGTTTTAACCTTGATTTCAGCCAACAGATTTTTGGCACAAATGCTGAACACACAAGGACACGCAAGTCAACTCCAGCACAGCCAGAAAAGCTCTTCAAAGCTTGTTTGCATATTTCTTTGTCACACAGTATAAGTTAATGTATTTAATACTGATTGTATTTGATCAGTCGTGGTGACTGGGAGAAGTGCCTAAAGACTGGAGGAAAGCAAATGTCACTCCAATCTTTAAGAAAGGCAAGGAGGACCCAGGGAACTACAGGCTGGTCAGCCTCACCTCAATACCTGGGAAGGTAATGGAACAGCTGATCCTGGAAACCATTTCCAGGCACATTAAGGACAAGAAAATCATCAAGAATAGTCAGCATGGCTTCACCAAAGGAAGTCGTGCTTGACCAACTTGATACGCTTCTACGATGAAATGACTGGCCTGGTAGATGAGGGGAGAGCAGTGGATATTGTGAGGGTGACCAAGCACTGGCACAGGTTGCCCAGTGAGGTTGTGGAGTCTCCCTCCTTGGAGATCTTCAAAAGCTGTCTGGACATGGTCCTTGGCAACTGGCTCTAGGTGGCCCTGCTTGAGTAGGAGGGTTGGACAAGATGACCTCCAGAGGTCCCTTCCAACCTCAACTATTCTGTGATTCTGTGTGATTCTGTAATAGCACATTGCACTGCACTGCACCGAGAGTTTGTACATCCAGGCTCCATATGCCACAGTACTCCACCTTACAGGTAAGCACAAGCACATCCGTTGCTTTACAGGGATAACATGATAACAGATACAAGTAGGACCTTTACTCAGATACAAATCCAAGTCTAGACTGTAGTATTAGCATAAACTGAATCCTCATTCTGCTTTTTCTATTTGAGCAGTACTTCTCACCTTGCTTCTGATTTAGGCTCTTCTGAGAAGGTCAAGTTCCCCCTTCTTGTGGGGTCCCTATCAAGACCCCACAAATCTACACTTTCAGTTGGCTTTTAAGAAATAAAAAAAAAAATCCTTTTGCTGCAAAATGAAGCTGACCATGCTCCAGTTTACCTCACTGCTGTCAACACTGTTATGTCTACTCAAAATGAACAGTTATTTCCCAATGCATTACACAATAGTACTGTGTTATACAGTTCTTCATCAGAAGGCACTTCCTCATCTTTCTTATTCCTCTACAATGTTAACAATTTTTATATCAAATTATTATCACTGGCAGCTGAATTCCCATTCAGTCTAGTTAACATCCCAGAGCTACAGTTTAAGCTTCTGCAAACTCAGACAGATGTTCCCACATTAGGTACACTCAGGTCATGCTTTCTTCATAAAATACCAAATACAGCTTTATTAAAAAATAAAACAAAACAAAAAAGCCCACAGACAACCCAAAACAACAAGACTCCAGAGAGCTGCAGAAGCTAGCCGAGTCACTTCCCCAAGTACCCATTAGGTTACATTCCAAGTAAACTCTTGTAGCTATTTCACATTTGAAGGAAATAAAAAAAATGCCTGCAGAATAAACATCAAGCACAAATTGAGAATCCTGTGACATGTTGCTAGCTGCTGTGACCACAGTCAGACAGAATGCTTACTAAGTTCTCAGCACAGTGATGACTGCCCAACTAATTTACCAGTGTCTGTTCAAAAAGAACTTCTAGAAATTTCTTAAGTGCCAGGTTGAGGCTTTTCTTCTGAAAGGAAAACAATGCTTTCTTTTCCTTCACTCTCTGGGGATATCTTGCCTACTACATCATTTTCCCCTCAAATATTTCAAGTTTGCTTCCCCTTTTATCCCAGAGCTCAAGTTATCATCAGTAGTCTGATCAGTTCATAACAACATAACAATGTTTTCTTGGATTGCCTTTTCCAATCCATGCATATATTCGATAGGCTTCACAAAACCATAAAAATTGGTCTTTGCTACTCATCATCTCTGTCATCTCCCATTACCTATCAACAATACATTGCCACGCGTATCTTTAGCAACTTGCCCTCCATATTACCATCTTGCAGATACTACACAAAACTTTCAACCACCTAATACAGAAATATGTATCTATAGAAGTCATCTCGTTAAATTATTTAGAAAGAGTCTGTTATAGAGCTAAACAGCATTTAAACTACAGAATATTTACAGAACACATAAACAAGGTATTTTCCAAGGGACCAAATTCTCTCAGATTCTCACAACAAATTTCAGTACATGTACTCTACCTTATTCTCCTGCAAGCATGCAGATCCTCTAGGCCATACATTTTTTGACAGTAAGGTCAGAGGTCTAAGGAATTAAGGTCATTATTTCAAAGAGCATTAGCTCCTGGACCTGAGGAGTCCTAAATTAGTTTTGTCTGTTTTCAAACTCCTTCTCTTTCCAAGCTATCACTTGTTTGAGTTTTACTCACCTTTATGACAGTATCTACCCCCATAGCCAGGTGGACATCTGCATTTTCCAGGTCTGAGGCACTCCCCACCATTTTTGCATTTTGGATAACATGTTGCTGTAAGACAGACAACAAACAAAGCTTGGATAAATATTGGTGAAGTTTACCAAAATTACTGCTTAAGTACATAAGAAATTTGCATTATTCTAGTCTCCAAGTACTCATTTTGTCTTCACATTTCCCAAGATGTATTTGCCCTACCATCCCACATTGCCAATCAGGTGAAATAGTTTCCCTGCACAGAGAGCACTCCACCATTTTAAGCTTTTAAACACTCAAAACTAAGGAAACTTTTGGACCCTAGACAGAATAGACAAAAGAGAGCACCATATTAAAAAGGAACAAAAGAACACAGCTGGACTGCCAAAGCAGCTTTTGATAACTGAAGTCAAGAAGTGACAGGTGAGAAAAGAGGTGAGAAGAAGAAAGGATTTAATAAAAAATGCTGCAACTTCAGCGGCACCTTCTGATTCTTAAAATGATCAGACATAACTCTTTACTGGATTCCTACATACCTCTCCAGAAAAACTACATGCTCATTTCCTCATATGTCTTCTCTAAAATGTCTCCAGAACACTTCCTTCTCCTCCACCCTCTTTTTTTTTTTGCCTCGGTTGGCCTCTCAGAGACCTTTAAATGTACAGTGTTTAGAAATCATCTGAGATAAATGTAACTTTTGTTACAACTGTAATTATCTGTTGGGAGAAAAGCCTCTATGATCATCACAAATTCTGCAACTTTTTCATTGCTGACAGCTTGGACAGGTTGGATAAGGCACAAATAAAAAACTTCATTTTTCAAAATTCTGAGTAAATCCAGTCAGACTGAAAATAAATTACCTATCACATAGCCCTCCTTGCTACTTATAAATCATTCCTGAATCAGCCCTGGTGTCTGAGAAAACATTTGTTTATTCACACACAGATTTTAGAAACCCATGTGTTTCAGAGAGTCTAATCTGAATTAACTGCAGGTGTGGAATGAGTTCTCTATATCACATTGCTTTATCCTTTGGATGGATGAAAAGTCTGAAACAGAAGGAAGAAAAGGGAAAAGATGAGCAGTTACACCGCACTGATTTTGCCCTCCTACACGCAGTGCACTCTCAAGCAATCCAACTGAAGAATAGAGGATTTTTCACATTAGTATCTGCAGAATGGGTATTTGCATGCAAATAAAGGACACAGACATGTATGAAAGAACCATTCAGCACTCAGCTCTGCATAACTGTTTTACCAGATGCTTTCAGTTCATTGGAAATGCTATACAAGAGCTCTCAATTTAAGAAAAATTCTGTTTCTGTGTTATTTCACATAGTTTTGTAAGGTTTACTTTACCTATTTATGCTAAAAGATACTAATATCGGGGCGGGGGGAAAGAGAGAATAGCAGTGAGATACCAAAAGGTTAGCTGTGTGCACTATGCAGTACTGTAGTCGTATTCTACTGTTCTCATCTGCCAACTTTTACCATTTGGACTGCTGGACACTTTCCCAGGCAACACATTTATAGGAGAGAGCTGAAGAAAGACTCTCCATCAGGCATGCACCTTTTAGAAAGCAGGGACTTCAATAAAGGTGTCCATGACAAAAGGGCAGGGGCTTTGTGAAAGAATTAAATATTTTCCTGAAATCCATAGCCTCCAAAGTGCACTTCTTTTCCTTACGCTTGTTTTACCCTTTGCCAAAATATCTGCAGCTTCTCCCAGACTTTCAAGAACAAGCAAGACTGTATCTCCAGTGAATGGGAGGGATCTGACCTGCAGCTTGACAGCACAACATACTACCAGTGGCTTCACCAGAATAAAGGTTACGCTGAATGCACCTTGAAGTATTTTACAATACAGCCATGTCAGAGACCTCTTAGGACCGCTCACAGGTGTTACAGTTGAGTCCACCAGAACTACCCTATGCTTGTCTCACGTGTCATTGTGATCGCACTTTGAGCAAGAAGACTAAGCAGGAAAAACTCTTTTCTAAGCAATCCACTCAACTAGAGAGAACCAGTCCTAGGAAAAGTCTTGTTCAACTTTTCCCCTCCATTATATCTATGTTTTAAATCCCACAGGTTAGGGTATTCCAAAACCGATAATGAACATAGCATCCGTATATATAATTAGATCCATTTAGCTTCTAACCATGAATTCAATATGTTTGGAGATCATCTACTTAAAACCAAAGCAAATAAAATTTTTTTCCAAACTGCCTTCAACTGTAATGAAATTCACTTCACCTTTTTTTAATTACAGAACAGGTTTTCTCCTTCCCCTCTGAATCGTTTCAATAGCCAGAAAATGCTAGAGGCATCACAAACACGTTTTTTACCCCACTATTTCAAGAACATGACACTTCAAGTAAAAAATCACAGCACAAACAAGAACCCCCCCTGTCAGACAGATATGCCCCACCCTTCATTTGGGGGGGGGGTGGGGGGGAGAGAAAAAAGTTAACTTATCTCAGTGAGTTTTCTTGACAGAACAAGGGATGAAGCTTCATTTATCCAGATTTTTTTTCTGCATTGATGACCTTATCAGAGCAATCACTCAGTGGTTCCCTTAGCAATACCAGACAGTTGAACTCTCTAGTTCAAAACCAGATCTGCACCTCCGATGATCTTTCGCATCTCCTCTAAACCCCAAAATGTCTAGGATCCAACAGTTGTTTGGAACAGTGCACACTGCATAGCTATTCATCCCCACTACGCAGCGCACTAGCTATACATCATTTGTCACCACCTGCTAGCCTTAATTCTAAATAAAACAACACTCCATGAATGATTACGGTGCTGAATGAAATTTTCAGCATCCCATTTCAGAGTTTAAAAATAATCATGTTTTTAGATTAAAGGCATTGAGAACTAAAACAAATACTGTACAAATTATATTGCCTCTTCACACAGGACAAGATGTAAAGCAAAAGAACTTCTGATATGGAGTGTGTTTTAGCAGTTATTAGCCACAATGCTCTGTAGTTAAACTTTTGAAGAAAGGAATTAGAAATTGGGCATGTTACTTTAAACAGGGTTTAAACTGAAACTCTTCTCACGAGTGTTTACTTTTGCATACTGGGCACCATTTTCAAAAATACTTTGTCTCACCTGGGAAACCAACAGGAACAGACTCCAGTTCACCCTAGCTTTACACTTCCCACCATGGAAAGAGGATGTACAAATGATTCTGTGGGTCAGGCTCAGAAAGTTGTCAAGCCTCTAAAACCATCATTCCTTACTCAGGCAAGTACTTAAACATGCACAGAGAGAACAATAAAAGGAAGACGATGCAGAAGCCTGTCCAGTAAGTGGACATTTACCCAATGTTCAAATGGTTAAACGCTACCTACTGACAATACGGCCTTTTCCGACTGCTGGGTCTACTCACCTAACATGAGGGTCTTCATAAAGGAGCCGACTCTTGGTTTGCTACATGGTCTCGCCTCACCAGAAACTGGGTGTCTCTACCCATCTTCTTCCACCCCACTTTACTTGTGTCCTCCCCAGCATAGAACCACCAGTTTCATACCATATCCAAACCCGAGCTCCTCAGACCTTCCCAGACGGATTACCTGCAGGAAGGCCAACAGCTCCGAGAGCTCACACGCAGGTATTTGTGCCCAGCCCTGTTCAGGCCAAGACAGGTCCCCAGGGACCACCACCTACGAAGGGGTCCCCGCAGCCCCGGGCAGGCAACGCATGGCAGGGCGCCCCGCCGCCGGGCTCTCCGGGCTGCCCGGGGCCGGCCGCCGGGCGCGGCCCTGCCCGCGGCGCTTCTCACCTTTCCCCCACGGCGACGCGAGGCGCGGAGCGGCCTCTCCCCGCCCGCCATCGCCCCGCGGCCGCCCCACAGCGGAACCCGCCACCGCCTTCCCGCCCACCGGCACCCCCGAGCGCCCCTCCTGCGGGGCGAGGCCGGGCCGTTACCGTGCTGGCAGAGCTCGCCCTCGTAGCCCTTGGAGCAGAGGCAGGTGCCGTTGCCGAGGCAGAGCCCGCCGTGCTGGCAGCGCGGGCTGCAGGCCGCCGGCGGGCCCGCGCCGAAGGGCAGGGCCGCCCCGCGGGCGGGCAGGGCGCCGGCCGCGCCGCCGCGCCACAGCCCCCACAGCGCCAGCCAGAGCAGCAGGCGGGACAGCCCCCCGCCGCCGTCCCGCCGCGCCATGGCCCGGGCGCCTCGCCCGCCGGCAGCCGCTGGCTCGGGCACCTCCGCCGTTCCGCTCGGCTCCCCGCGGCCGCCTCCTCTCCGCTCACTCCCCTTTCACCCCCCGCTCCTTCACGCCCCCCTCGCTTTTCCCCTCTCAGTTCTTTTCCACTCCTCCTCCTCCTCACCCCCACAGCAGGGCCGGCCTCCCCCCGCCTCGCCTCGCCGCCCCCCGCGGCGTGTCACGGCGGGTGGAAGTCCCACCCGGGTGTCCGTGACAGCCAGCGGGCTACCCGTGTGCGGGCAGGGCCAGGGGGGCCGGCACCGGCCTCCTGTCAGGCGACCAGGGGCTCCCGCGGGGCTCGGCCGCAGTGGCTGAAGTAAACCGGGCCCGGGGGGCCTGCAGGCCGCAGCCCGGCCCAGAGCCCATCGTAGGCAGAGGACGAGCCACTGGGTAGTCATTTATCAGGGCTAAACTGTACGCAGGTCAAGGAGTCCGCCTTAGCATGAAGCCTTAGCGTGAAGCCTAGCAGAAGCCTAGCCGCCTACCCATTTCCAGCATGGCACTGCTCTTGCCGTGTAACTGACCTTCCCTCCCTCTTCGCGACCTTCCAGAATCTCTAGTTTCTATTCGCTTCCATCTCTAAAGTCACCATACGATGTGAATATTGTGACACAATATTTAAGGGTGATTTCAGAGAGAGGACTGACGTACTGAACTCACTGCCACTTCGCAGATGCGAAAACTGGAGGAATAAGAGTTTCATGCTGCTGCCTCATCTAGCGTGCACTCTCTAGGAACTTACAGCTTGACTACAATTCTGTGACAAATAAAATAGCAATATATTTCAGTTCAGTTGTGAAAATATCTTCAGCTGCAAGAACACAAACATAGATGATCAGAAAACATTTTTCCCCCCATTATTTCCCATCTTTCACAAGCATTTCCCATCATTTTAAACGTTTCTCAGAGAAAGCACACACTTTCAACGCCAAGACGGAGCCCAATGGATTTTTTTTCAGATGAGTTTGACCAATAGTGATAAAAGGACAGTATAAGCACCTTTACAAAGCGTCTACAGAAAAGGGAAATAAACCTCATGCCTTTTGAAAAACTAAGGAAAAAACAAGTCTGTCTTCAACAGTGAGATTTGACTTTGAATTAGTTCTGCAAGTGGCATAAACCAGCTTCATTTGTTGTCTAGATGAAGCAGTAGTATGATCTGGTAACTGAATTCACTTTGACTGGCAATTAAAATTTGTGTAATTGCTTGATAGAATAAAAGGCAAAAGTACTTCTGTTGGAAAACTGGCTTTGATCCCTTTTCACACCTACGGAGTGTGGAACATACAGTTCCTAGAGGGAGTAATATGCAAGGCAAATCTGTTACTGATAGTATGAGGTGGTGTCTGGCTTCCTGCAAAGAATAAGGCACTGTGATCTTTGCGAGACTGTATTTAGCCTTTCAAGGAGCAAAGTAACATGTTAAATGATTACACAAGAGAAGCCTAGACGTGCAATACTAAATATTTAGGCAATAATTGCCTAAAATGAGCACAATTCCACCCTTGCTTGTACCTAACCAAAGCAACTTTTAAATGATGCAGACATACAATTACATTCATCCTGTGCAACTCCATGTTGCAAATATCCTTTCATGTAGTACTGATGCTGCAAAAAAAGCAGTGATCTAATTACTCGTGCATTAGTTGCCATAGTCTGTACATTTGTTATCTAGGATAAAAACACCCAAACCCTGTTCGTATCGCAGTTCCAGTTGTAGTGGGGAGAACAGGGTCTCCTGTTTTCGTACACAGTATTCCCTCTTGCAAGTACGAGGGTAATTGGATTGTGTAGTGAGAGCACTCTTGGTAAAATTGCTTGCCAGAAATATATTGCGGAATAAATTCTTCCCAAAAGGAATAGCTTTGTTTATGCCAACACCACAAGAGCAAAAGGAGAGAAGAAAAGAACTGAGACGCTGACTCTGGGCTGTATTGTTCTCTGGGTATATCATAATTTTACACTTCCTTGACTTCTGCCAATAATTTTGACCATGTTGAGTTCTTCACAGAATTATTTTTTCTATTTTTGTCTTTTCTCCAAAAGACAGTTCAATGTGTAAGTGTGCCTTTCTGATATTAATGCCTAGCAACAATTCATTCATACAGAATTCTTTTCAGGTTTTAACAGCTATTTTTCATTATTTATGTAGACAGTCTGATTTTTAAAGTACCATTTATTTTCAGTCCCATATCCCAGCTTCCCTATTCCAAAAAGATGACTTCTGGTGGCTCAGGTTAATTAAGAGCCCTTTTTTTTTTTTATTTCTCTCCAGGTTTCCTTTGAGGATCTTAAAATAATTAATACAAAGGAAAAGAATCCTATTTTGAAATATGGCAAGTGCCCCTTCAGCAGAGATAATTAAATGCAGAGACTATATTAAATAAGCTTGCCCAGGTGTTTCATTGAATGAAATAAATTTGTTTAAACATTATCTTCTGTAGGAAGGATTAGGCTGCTTCACCATCTTTGTGCATCTAAATTCATCTCAGGGCTTATCAAATTTGCTGAGTGCATGTGTGCATTTTAAAGGGATTGTGTCATGTTAACAGAGGTTCTCACTGAAAACAGAAATACTTCCAGGCACCCAACAGGCTTTAGCCTTAGAAGCACAACCTGATTAAAAAAAAAAAAAAAACCACAGCTGTTAATGGAGTTGCTAAGTAGAGAGTTAGACAAAGAGAATTCACGTTCATTGATTCATGTTGTAACGGTTATATCTGATACTTAGTTTCAAACTAAAACCAAAATAAAGCAGTTTTAGGACTAGGACATTCACAGGCTCGTTTTTTGCTTATTTAAACAGTAGAGGAAAGAGTGTCAACATCCTTCTGCTGTACTGCCTACCTCTATCATAGACAGCAATATGTAATAGCCTCTTGAGGGGCACTGCTGTCCAGTCCGGAGAAGAAGACAGGGAAGAAGCAAAACCTGCACTATAATCGGAGCTAAGGTACTCAGCAATATACTGTGGGAATAAGGATGCTTACCTGGAGTTTGGGATTCTGCTCCCTGTAAGGCAGAGCAGGTACAAGGATTGGGCTCTCCCACAACTCCATGGCCACTCCATACCCCACTTCTGGCCATCCTAGAGCATGCACATGGGTCTCTTGCTTATTTCAAAGACTTTTGTTTCGTTACAGTGTGAAAAATATTCAAGAAGTATAAGCTCAGATCTTCATGTGCCATGGGATTTTGTGAGTCAGCCAGCCGTAATACAGCACAACCTGCTCTCAAAAGTACTGATTTGCAAGAAAACAGTAAGCCTAGAAATCAGGATACAAAATTTTAGAGGGTGCTTGTGGAGTGGTGATGCATGATAATCTAATAAGATGTCAGTAGGTCATTAATCAAGTAGATTTGCTGGGGTGGGAGGTAACGTTAGGAGGTGTGTTATACAGCCAACCTCTTTCCTAGCACTGCAGTATGCGCAGTTCAAAGCCGACAATCATAGCTGCACTGTTACTGCTGGACTCAGTGCTGTACTTAATTACACCTAATAAAGTGTCATCCAGAGCTGACACTTCGTTTATCAGTGTAGCATCACAATTAGCACCCACATTTATAAGTATTTTTCAGCATAATTTGATGTCCATTCTATCATGTATGGATGAGCCATCAGGTAATGATACAGTTAAGTAGCATTGATCAAAGCTGTATCCCAACTCAAGTCCATGTCAAATCTTCCAGATAATAGGGACTTATGATCAGCATCAGTCTTCTTTGTTGACAGTTTGAATACTGATCTGTCTTTCAGTGCAATTGGGCTACAGTGGCATTTGAAAAATATGTATGAAAGTCACTATAATTCTGCCAAAAGAAGGAAAATGATATATGGGTTTATTTTCAAACATGCCCATGTGTGAATTAGGTGAGCAGAAATATTATATATGTACAGGCTGTGTACAAACATTCATCCACAACTGCCATGCACATCTCTTGTTGGTCTCCAAAATTAAGGGCCTCTATGGATTGCATGTACAGATTGTCCCCATTAGTGCACCTAGCCTGATTTCATAATATGAAGCCCTATTTTAATTTGTCTGAAACAAACATATTAATCCAAAGGATGCCAGCTCTGTATGCAACTTTTGGAACCGTTATTCTGATAAGTAATTTTCTTCTCATAACGGCAAACTCTCAATGCGTGACGTTCAGTCAACAAGACTGATGTGCACTGAAGTCCTTGTTCACAGATTTATCTTGCTTACTAGATAGAAACATGGAAATGGTATATCTTAGTGAGGTATTTCAGAATTAACACTTTAATCATTGCAATTAGTTATAAATCTCTCAGATTGTCACCTTTCCTAGGCATTTCCAATTAGACTGCAGAATAAATCTGTGCCTGGGGACTCTGGGTATCCCAAAGCAATAGAAGAGTATTGTCAAAAGACCAGCCAGGCTCACTAGAAACAGTTTACCTCTGTTTGAAGCTCTGTTTTATGCAAGACAAGGTCACCCAGTCACTACTCCCTCTTTTGAATCCTGGATGTAAATTACCTGACAGGGAAAGAGATGATGTTTCTTTTTCCCATTAAAAGAGTACTGAGCAAAAAGATCAAGGCTTGTCTTATTCCCTGGCAAGCAACTCAGCTTTCAACTGTAACCCTAATTCCTTGTTGGATCTGATTTTATCTTTTGGGAACATTTGGTGATGTCTAAGCTAAGAAACCTTCCATTTCCACGAAGTGGCTAGACCAGTGACCCTTTATCTGATTTCACAAACATAAAGTGTTACTTCAAAGTTGCAATTTTATAAAACAAGGCCCTAATCTTCCACTGCAGATCACCTTGGTTAGTTGCTGCAACGAGGAGGGACCAAATGTTTACACACATATTGCCCAATTTAATTTTGAAAGCTGAGGCCAGTCTCACTATAACTAAGGAACTTTCTGGTCATGCTATAGGTCTTAAGATCAGCCCCATTCTATAGATGCACCATCTGAAAAATGCTGAGCAGATACCCATCAGCAGAAACCAAATCTGTGATTCATATATAAAAATCACTCTTAAGGACCAAAGTCCAGATTAAGCAAGACTGTGAGACACTTTTAATTATCACATCCAGCTTCCTTTAGAGCCATCTGGAAACCTCCTTATTTTCTTCAGCATCTGTGGTATCAGGCTCTACATTCCGGCAAATAAAGGGCTTGATGTTGCAAGGCGCCAGGTACCTTGAATTTTTATTTGGCCTGGAGTTTAAAGGGCTCAGTATCTCACAATGCCATCAAAGTCAAACTGAAATAGTCCTCTTCCCATCCTCTTTTCTTTCTGCACTGTATTCTGCTGAGTTGCTGAAGTGGCCTTGCAAGCAAATGAAAAGAATTTGATTTCCTCACTACTCGTGGGCTCTCAACCATGTCCCTCATAAATAAATGATTTTTTTTGGTCACTGAATCTTATATTTTGCCCTCAAAGAAATTTGGCATAATATCCAATGAAAAGAATAATGGAATAGCACTTGGTATAACTATTGACTATGACTCAAATACCACACCACTGCACACAGCATAAATACCAGGGGCCTAATGGTCTGTAAATTAATTGAAGTGGAAGGTCCACATTCACAATTTATCCCAACGAACTTGAGGAAAAAACCCAAGAGGGTAAATACTAATTCTAAGATAGGGGTTTTTTAGTACTGAGTAGTGAATTTTATATTGTTTCAGCAGTTAAATCTCTGCCTCACAGGATTCAGCTTTGTATCCATCAACTGTCCACGGTATCAAATATTATTAATCATTTGATATTTATATAGTTATTATTGTACCATAATCCCTACACACATGCTTATGCTGCTATAAGCCAAAGCAACACTACTCAAGCTGCCCCAGAGCAAAACCAGTGTCTGTGGAAGCATTCAGAGAATCATCCTTGAGACATAAAGATATCACTTTGTCTGCCACAAAAATGTTGCCAACTTTAGGGTGAATGTGTCTACTGTTCAACAGGGCACAGCAACACAACCCAGCAATGTGGAACAGGAAACGAATAAAAAAAGGCCACATCTAATTGATATTTAGATATGGTAGGATGTAATTACTCATGCTGGAATTCATTCAAAGCATCAGCACTCTGAATGCTCCCTTATTAAAAAAAAAAAAAAAAAGTACAATCAGTTCTTTACTGTCCACCAACAGAGAAGACTATAGTTTGGCAGCTGATGGTTAAAAAATTGGTTTAATACATACTTCTGTGTTTTTCATGTCATTGTTATGTTTGTTAAGTTATGTTACCTCAAATCTACCTCTGAACAAAGCAAGTGGGAGCTCAAGTAAATAGTACTTAGGAGTTGAGCAGCACTTTACAAATTTAAAGTTCATTATAAATGTTGCCTGCTTGTGCTAACTTTCACAGCACTCCTGAGGGAAAATTAAATAGCAGAACCACTTTACAAATGGTAAGGCAACACAAAGTTGCTAGGCAACTCACATTTAGAGCTAATAGCAAAGCTGGAGTATACATGGTATTATTTGTTTGGTCCAGGTTTCAAATCATGACAGCATGTCTGATACAAACGTGTCTTCATGTGATCTGTGCAAGTCTGGCCAGGAAATTAATATGAAAAAAGAAAAAAGTTGGGTAATAGTTTATTTCTAAAAGACACTGTCATTCATCTGAAAACCACCGGTAGACATCATCTTTCCAAATTGCACAGGTATGGTCATGTCAAGGGATCTCGCCTCTAATTTGAATAGAGCTGGAATCTGGGTCCAAGAAACTTAAAAATTAAGAGTTGCTAACCTAAATCCTTAACGACAACAGAGCAAACAGGTTGACACTGAGTTAAAATTCTTGTTAGCCAACAAACAAAAGAGTGAAAATTATCATCACTGTTAATGAAAATCTCAAATCTACCTCTGACTCACGTATGCGTGGGTAACAGGTGGAGGAAATTAATATATCCAGGAAATTTTAACATTTGTAGAAAAAAAACCCCAGCATCTTTGTTATTGTCATGGGTCTCTCTTTATACATCCCATTAGATAGGCAATCTCCAGTGGATCAGCTCAGCTCTCTGCCATTCGTGTGCTGTGCTCCCATTTACACTCAGTCCCTTGATGCACACTAACTCCGATGGACGCTTTTGTCTGCGCTGACTGTGAAGACTTTTCATGTTGTATTTAGTAGTGAATGTCATATTTGTGTATTGACAGTATTGCCAATTGTGAAGGGTTTTCACAGTTTGTGGTTTGGTTTTTTTCCTTCCCTAAATCTTCAGATTCTGGAATCCTGTGAATAGTTTTAACACTCAGTTTTAATTTTGAAAGCTGTGAAAAAGAGCTAAGAATGTGATTCTAGAAAACTCAAGCAGATAAACTTCTTAACTGCCAACTTCTTAAAAATATTTTTTTTTTAAACTAGTATTTTTTTGTGTCTGTCTTTTGAGTTCCTAGGGTTGGTAATACTGTCCTTAATTTCACTTTTTATAAATGTGAACTGGCAACTTTGTACATACATGCACACCTCAGAACACATGTTCATGAAACAGAGCCTGAGGTGGCCTGACATTCTAGCACAGTCCCAGTCCAAAAATCCTGAAAATCGGACTTCTAAGACATAAGAGTCTCCATTTGCTAATTTAAATGTCACATCTGCAGGCATTACTAATTCAATCCCTTGCATTACCTTAGGTGATTTTGACATTTGACTTGTTATTAATCCGATTTCCTAGGCTGTGGCTCTTCTGGAAAGCGTCCTTCTCCTTGTTACAACACAACAATTACAAGTTATATTTGAATCTCAAGTGTGGATAGAGGACATTCATACTTTCTCATTTTATCACCTAATTATTCTGAGCTGGTTTAAATCTGGCACTGACAAAGCAGGCAGTTATCAAAGTTTCAGTCACAACAGGCAATTAAATGTAAATAAACAAGATACCTTTCTGCACCTAATTGTCAACCATTGGGAGACTTAAAACTCAGAGGTCCTTGGGTGAAATGGCACCCAAGGACCTCTGAGTTTTAAGTCTCCACAGGCACAAAATGATCACATCACCTCGTATATGCTGATCCTATCTACAGCTGTATAATGGATGTAGTACCGCGATATAGGACTTAGATGCTGAGCAGAGGAGTGCAGAGCTGCTGCAAATACCACTCTGGCTCAAAACGTGGTAGAAAAGCTCAGCAAAAATGTTTCAAACAATTGAAAACAAAACGTTGACTGTATACATTTGACTGAGTATACTTGGTGAAGATGAGTGTAATAAAAGCCCAGCTGCTTAGCACTTTAGACTTCCAGCTCACACTACTTATGGGCAAGATGATTTTGCTTCCAAATTTAATGTTGCTGGTTGGGGATTTATAGGTAGACTGGACATACACACTATGTCATATTTTCAAAAGAATAACCAAAGTTTAAAAAAATTAATCTGAAAACCAGCCTCAATACTGCAAACAGCTTGTAAGACAGCCTCTTCCTTTCTGCAATGGTTAATATTAATGTTGAAATCATTCAGTTTTACTGATTTCAGTGACGAAAAAGTCCAGTCCTGCATTACTTAGCCTCTCCTTTGCCTTAAACAAGACAACTAGACAATGCCAGAACAGACCTTTCCCTTTTTAACATCTTTTTTTTTTTTTTTTCAAATTTTCGTTAAGAGTCTTAGCAATTTTTCTAAGGCAAAACCAGAATGAAATAGCATAACTACAATTTAATTAATACTGTCAGATTATATCATCTCCATCCCCTCTTTAGAAATATGCAGCAGTTTCAATTTCTAAAAATAATTTCTGATCAATAATTGTATTTCACCACAGTGACAACTAGTAACAAACACAGCCCTGATAATATTTAACAGCAAAATCTTTCAAAAGGTATCATATCTGCATAAACAATTGTGCAACATTCCTCTATCACTATTTGCTCATGTTTGGAGCATATGGTTCTGTTTTAAGACCCTATACTGGTTGACTATAGAAGTTAACAAAAATACTTCAGTAGCGGATGTCAAATGTTGCTCTGCAAAGTTATTACAAGGCCCTGGTTAATGTGGATTGTAGAGTTAATGTAGGCTGCAGGACCCTGTTTCAAGACAAATCATTGTTAGAGGGGGCTTGACTTAACTTTTTGGGGATTGATATTTTTCGTGCTTTATACTGCATTAGTTTATGGGCTAAAACAAACTGCATGGCTTATGAAGAAAAGGACAGAACTTTGTTTCTGCTGTCTACTAGACCTTCTGAAGTTGGCTGCTCGCCTTGATAAACTTGCTATCCTACTGCCCTGACACCTTAAAATAAGCCTGCCCTGCAAGTGCAAATCAATATGTATTTGCAAGGAAGGTGACAAAACAGCCATGCTCTTTGCTATAAACCATACATCCTCCATTTCACTTCCTTTTTAATGGCACTCAGAGGAGCAGATGGGCTGAAGATGACAAAAGCAGGGCCATCGCTTCCCTCCTCAGTCAGGTCAGGAGTGACTTTCAAGCGTTCCAGGCACAATTCGTAGTGACCTTTACGCTCGTTAATCAATATGAAACATCAGTAATGTTTGACTCACCATTAAAACTGTTATTTTTGTTACACTGCTGAAAGAAGATGAGGCTGATGGGAATCTGCACCATCCCAATGGCTCCAAGGACACCTGGTCCCTACATCTCTCCTTAGCACTCTGAGCCATCCAGCACCAACACCCCGCACAAGCTAAAAGCTCCTTATGTGTAACATCAGCCTCTTAAGAACAGTGCATCGTTCCTCAGAAAGAAGGCAAAAGATATGAAAGACACTACCAAAGCTTTTGTTGTTTACACCTGCATGGAATTTTCTTAGTTAAAACTTTGATAAGCCAAATAACCCTAAGAAGGAAACATTTCCCATCATAAAAAGAATACCCCACCAGTGGCTCCCGGCCAGCCCAGTCTGCAACAAAAGAAGGACATGAGCTCCTCTTGAGCAGCACAGTCAAAGTCAGGCAGCAATCATTTTGCCTACATAAAAATCACCGCACTGGAGTCTACCCAGTGCAAAACCAGCATTATTGCCTAGGTACTGGGCAATAGCAGGCCAATGCTACTGTTCCTGGGTACACTTACGGATATTATTTTTGTGAGTTACTTTCATTGCTGCAAAGGCAAGGAGGCTAATCACAGCAGTAAAATAAGCAATATATAGTCAAAGCCAAGAAAGACTGATTTTGAAGTAGTACCAAATAAGGGAAGTTGCAAAAATTACAATTGTAAAAGCTGGGTTATATTTCTGTTTCACAGTAAGAATAAAAATGATCTAATAGTAGTCTGGAAAAAGGAAGTTTTATTTCTTATTTTCAGTGCTAAGAACACCTACATGGAATAACACCACATTCATAGCTATTTTTCCTCTACCGCTATTATCTGTAAGCTGACATGGAAGTCAATACACAATACTGTCTAGCGCAGTGAATGGAGTTATTATGAGACTGTAAGAATTTGTGTCTCCTTTGCAGTCCTCGCATTCAATATTGGCCATTATGGATTTGCAATAGAAGGAGATGACCCAGCAATCTGCATAGCCCCTATAGTGCATCACATTGTCTCACTGGGACTTGGTGAGTTTTCACATCTAAGCTGTTCACAGTTTATGTATACAACAGAGCTAAAATGGAGTGTAAATACCGTAATGTCTTCCTTGCATATGTCATTCCTGAGCATTAGCTCTCCATCTGTAGAATATTGTCTGAACTGCTACAGATACATCTCTTCAAATGTGTCTTAATTTTTAGCTGACTGTGGCTTTTTGACATGTCCCATCAAATAGCCAGTAATGATGTATTTTTTGGCATTCCTAAAAATGCTTCCCGTGTCTCTCAATTACTTGCCCCCAGCAGAATGGCTGCAGTTATTAGCTTGTGCTTCACTGTGTCATTTGTGTTATTCTAGTTCCATGTGAAGTATGACTTCCTGCCATTTATTTGCTAATGGCGACTAGCTGCCTTTTCCCCCCCAAGGTTTTTTTCCCCCCAAATGTACTAAATTATTGGCCGCCCAGAAGCATAATTATTCTTCATTGTCAGTACATTCCTCAGTTTCTTTAGGTTCTGTTCACGTCCAGCGATATACGTACTAGAATTACTTAGCAACAATTAAATTTCTAGAGTATAATTAAGAGGTATTTTCAAAGTACCAAATCCAAACAGCGTATAATATACTACTCGACATGGACAAAAAAATACAACCTAGAAAAATGCCTTGGGACTTATGATTTACTTTTTTGTGATCATCTTAGATTACAGTCTTTAATTCTGAAATACAATTCCATATTAGCTTATGCACAGTAATGATGCAAACAGCGCTGGCAGGATTTTTTAATTTGGTTTTGTGAAGAAGAATTAATGTTTAATTTAATCTGCTTGGAATTAGCCAAAACTAAAGCCCACTGAAATCCACCCCTCTCTGTGTTACTTCCATTTGCCAGAAGAAAATCACAATTTTGTAGATTTGTTTACTCTACCTCCATTAAATACTAGTTACTGAAAAGTCTTTTGTGCATTTCTGGGCATCACAGATTGCTAACCTGGAGTTTGCTGATGAACTGTTGGTGGGGGATTGAGAGGATTCTAAACCTCTAGCAAGGAATGAAAATAAATAAATAAATAAAAACAGAAAAAGAAGCTGAAGTCAGGATAGAAGGCAGTCAAAGCATGGAAGCACCAGAAGAGTGTGTATCCTATACAATCCCATGGTCTGGCCTTCTTCATTATTCCTTTCACGGTTTGTGTATGCTCTCTTTCCAAACCATGCAATTAGCGGGTGCTCTGGCACTGTTTGTTTATGTTATAGGTGGGACTTTAGTATCCTAATATTTCCTGGTCTGGTCAAACAACAAAGTGTGCCCAGACCCCTCGGTGTTCAGCCTCGAATCCCCCTGACCAGCCAGTCTTCCCTTCCATACTCTACTTGGGAAAGTGACACCTTTAATCATTCAAATCACAAATGGTCGGACAAGATGAATTTGGGATGTGGTGAAGCAAATCTACAGCTAAACAGCAAGAACCAGAATGAAACCAGCATGAAAATCATGCTAAACATGTAGTTCTGCATCAAACAGTGCCAGGGACTATTACTGGGAAATCAGTAAATTCTGTGTTGGTAAACTGTTTGCATGACATGCCTTGCTCTTGGCCATACCAGCCAGCCCTCTCCCAGGCCACCCCTACGGACACTTACCGAGTTTGAACTCCTCGAGGACCATTCCCAGCAGGCAGCTTGTGCCCAGCCACCTGGTTTTGTAGGATAAGACAGTTTACATGGGCAGGGTACATCACGCCTGTTGGTCTCTTTACCAGCAAACGGACCTGGATACTTTTAATATCCTAATCTAGATGTAGCTTTACAGCCCTAGCATCCCCTAATGCACCACAGGGTTATCTGCCCTAAGACCTACGCCAAGCAGGTTCACTGTTATCCAGTATGTATATTAGGATTTGGAAACAGAGGAAAATCTCAATGGTGATCCATCTCTGACCAAAAGAGCCTTTTACTTCAGTGGAATAGCCACAGGCAGTTTAATTATATGTCAAATGCTATTACATTTCTGTCTTAAATACACAGACACAATATTGGGTTAGATGTGTAAAGTACTAACTCCACATTTATGTTGTCAAGGAAGAACTGCTCAGCATTCAGATGGCAAAGTATTTTACGCAATATTAAAGTTAAAAGGTTAATGATAAGTGTGAGAGAAAGTGTTATAAACAGATTAGTAGAGAACAGTTTAGAATCATTTGTACTAAGTGTAGCATCCATATGGATATTTGCTTTAATACCATTGCAGGCAATATTCTCCTCTCATACTTCTTAAGCTAAAAATATTCTACTTCTGTCTATTTCAGACTAGATAGTAGGAAAAACGTTCAAAGTACATTTCTTTATTACTATGACAACTTTGAGAGGGACTCCATGGTTTGACATGATTTTGGAAAAAGAAGGCATCCACAAGAAAGCTTGTAGAAGGATGAGGGACTTGTGATTACCAGCTATTAACTTCATAACAGAGGCAGAAGGAAAGCACTGCTGGACTGGCTATCACAGCCTTTTAATTTCCAGTCTATCCTCACGGTAACGCATACTCCACTTATGCTTTGCTCCTAAAATCGGGTTTACAGTCTGCAGCCTAACATATAAGCAACACAGATATAATTGCAACCTTTACAAAAGAACACAAATTACTGCTCACAACATTAATCAGTTGTCCTGCGTTTTATTGGGGAAAGTCATCAGTGTAGACAATAATCATTAAAAAAAGAAAACAAATCTGTCTCTCCAGCAGGTTCAGTATCGCTAAAAAGCACAGAAATGAGAAAACAAAACCAAACATTGTGACAACTGTTTATAACTGAGATGATTGGGAAAAACAAGCAATTTGCATACATTCTGGAGGCAGTAAATGTCCTTCTAAATAGCGTGCATTTGAGGGTTCACATGTATATCCAATTCACATAGAGCTTTACATTGATTTCTAACTATACTATTGCTCAGCAACTCAGAGAACCTCAGCATGAGTTTCAGAAAACAAAGACAGGCTAATACTTTTACCTAGGAGCCTGTAATTTAATGTAGACTGTAAACAAAATGGATATATTTTAAAATGCTTTCTTATTTGTTCCAACAAAATCTGAAGAGAAAGTGTTGCAGACCTCAATTTGAGTTCAGTCCTGCTAAGTGTTAAGACGGAAATCCTGGTGTCACCTCCGACACGGGGTAAAACAACCTTGTATCGATCACACTTACCTTACTCTTTCCAGGATAAGGCCATATAACTCCTCTGAAGCAAACGCGGCAAAACTTGGCTCCGCTTTTAACGCACATAACAAGTACACACTATAGAACAACATTTACCCCCCTGATCTCGGTACAGGGGGTCATTTGGCCCCACTTACACCCGGAGCGAGCCCCAGAGCTTCGAGCATTTCCATGTAATGGTACCAAGGGAATAGTTGTTGGTAAGTGCTTCTGAACAAGCACCTCTGACTGAAGCCTGCAGGAGCTAATTACAAGCCATGTAATTAGCTAAATGAAGAGGATCAGATGGTAAAGTGGGGAGAGGTTAAATCATTTTAAAGCTACAATGGTAAATTTTCCCATTTCCTAAAAAGTTCCCCTCTATAATGCTGCAAGGGATGGAAAAATCTGCTTTTCTCTTGGCAAATTATTTCAGCTGTTAATTAACATCAAGGCTAAAACTTTGCACTTACCTTTACTGTGACTTTTTGGGCGGTCTTAAAAATCTAATTGTGAGAAAACTCTTTTGGAGTCCTTTTTGCAGCTAAAATAAGGCCAAACAAAATCTGAATTTATATTGATATAGGCCTAGAAACTAGGCCTAGGCAACGACCCTACTTAATTACACAGTAAAGTCAGGGCATCTGGCTGCAAGGATTGCTCCTCTTTCTAAAAGATACACTGTTAATTAAGCAAAAGGTTTCGGGCTGGGCGTGAAATAATGCAAGAACTAGAAATTCCCTGGCATAGCTCTGGTGCAAACAGCCTTCAGTACAGTGACGTTTCAGTCAGGAAAATGTACCATTTTAGTGCACGGTACCGATGGTAAGAGGGAAGGGTAATAGGAAGGAGGCTGAGAGCTGCCCCTGACTGATGAGTAAAGCACTTCTCTGCTGTCCAGGAGGCCAGCAGAAATTGAGATGTTCACCCTGAACGTCGACAGTGCCTGTGAAATGGCTATAGCTCCTCGCCCGTGCAGGGGAGGGCTCTTGTATCCCAACACGTAATACGATGCACTCGGCGAGCCAGTGCAGACCGCAACACACACCTTGTCCTTATTAATGCTCTTTGGGCACAATATCATGGAAAGGCCATGCAAACGTGAAAGCGAGGTTAGGAAATGCGTTTCCCAGTGTTAACTGCAAAAGAACAGGATTTGTATTGCCTGCCACTAGGGTTTTAACTTACCACTCCTGTGGCTTTGATAAGGCTTTGACATGGTTCCGTGTGACGATCTCACCGCGGGGCGAGGGAAACCTGCTGGGGGAGATGAGACTGCTGCGGCGTGAGAGCAGAACCGGTGAGAAACACCCCGAGCCCTTTCCCAGAGCCCTCTGGCAGAGTGGGAGGATGTTTTGCAGAGGGTTCATCAGCATTATAGCCCATAGGTCTGTACCCTAACCTAACCCACATAAGCCGCTATCTTAGCCTGAGGGGACTCAGCTATCTTAAAAGACGTGCAAGAAAATTATACGCATGTAAATTGGTGAAACAGTGGGATTTTGCGCGTCTGCTTGAATTTAAAATAAATAAATGAATAATGGGTTTTTTTGTGTTGTGTGGTTTGGCTGATGTAGTTTATGGCTACCAGCACATCCAGCAGCTCCTGACACTGCAGAAAGAGTCCTTGTAATTCTATAGCAGTGTCCAAGTGACAGCGGGTGACAGCAAGCGGAGCGTACTTTAGAAGCCTGGTTATGCTCCACTTGGGACTGCTGAGTGCTTCAGCCCCTAGCACAGTACAGATTTGGAAAAGCACGGCTATGCCTTAAGGCCACCTCAGCCCACGTTCCCTTGAATCTCACCCACACATCCCGAGGAATCTAGTTAGTGCTTCCCCTCTTAGTACTAAAATTAGGATGAGACCTGATTAACCTGCTGCTGGCGGGTATTCCCCCTCGTTTCAATGATTCAGAACAGGTCCAGCAGCTGTGGCTTGCACAGTGAGGAGGAAGCAGGCAGTATCTTTCATGTTTAAGGGAGACTGTAGGTTTGTTCTTCTGAAGCAGCTGGTATTTCTGAACTTAAAAATAAAACATGATGCCATGAAAAATGTGCATGTCCCACATTACTTGATAGCTTTTCCATCACTCTATGAATACAGGAAACACTTTCAGCCCATTTACACCTTTGTGGCTCAGTAATGAAAGTCTATGTGAAGAAAAAAAAAAGCCTAGAATAGTTAAGCCTAGAAGCTAGTCATTACTCTTCTTGTCAGTGGCCGTATCTCAGTGAACTTTATAAGTAATTCATGATATTCTTTTTTTTTCTCCTTCTTCTTACTCCACAGCGTAGTGGGACTATCCATTGAGACTGTGATTCCTTGTTGGGCTTCACAAAGAGTCAATGGTTGACCAAGAAGGGACAAAGGAGATTTGTGAATCTGTGTTGAACTGAGGGGCTATTACATTTTTAGCTAAGTTTGAGAGGAGGAAAACGTCATCTAGAAACAAAAGGAGCATACTCAATCCGTATGTCAAAGCCTAATAAATCCTGCCTTTGATTTTGTGATTGTGAATAGATGAATTAAATGGATGTTACATTCCTGAATGAACCCTTGTAGTTTTTATCCGTTTGTGGCACGAACACGCTTTCCTGGTGGGAACCAGGGGTTCAGGAAACAAAAGGCTCTTGAACCCACTTTCATTTCCTTTTCCCAAAGAGCCCAAATCTGAAATGGTTTTCAGATGAAACCAGAAATTAGGACTTCACGCTTAGGTGAAGTAATAAGTGAAGCCTCTCCACAACAGTCGCACGTCTGGCTAAATGATAAAAAATGTAGACAAAAGCTTTTCATTTGGAGCATTTCATGAGAGTATTTCTGAGAGGTAAGAGCACTTCAGAAGTTGAGCACCATTTGTTTCCTCCCTCTGACAAGCTATAATTCTTTTGTAGAATACGGAAAAGTGGCCAGGTACATCATTTTCCTTCCCACCCTTGGGAAGGTGATAGCCACAGAGCCGGGAAGACAGGTGAAGCCAAACGTTGACAACGTGCCTGCAGCTCTGATTCACCTTTACAGAGTTACACCACAAACTGAGCAGCCACAAAGGCCGGAGGAGATGAGCGTGCCAGGACCAGCATGACTTCCACTTCACATGATCAAAACGGAAGAGGCGGTTTCAACTGCCGCAGCATTGGCCAGCGGTGACATACGTTTAACGGAAACTGAGCTGGGAAAAAGAAAGGAAAAGGAGAGGGCATCGCAGCAAGGCTCTGCTGAGAGGGCCAGCACCAGGAGCCAGCGAGCTGGGTGCTCTGCCCCAGCGTCCGCCCTGCCTCAGCGGGATGTGCGCAGCAGGTCAGGGTGCTCTGCTTTTCTGAAACCAACCGGGAATGCAACAATCCCCAAAGAAATATGTTGTTAAGAACAGCAGCCATGCTCCTGGCACCATCACAGCTTCTCCCTTCTCTCCATGGCTCATAACACATCTCAAAGGTAGAGATTTCAGTTCCTGCCAGTTGTCGACCCTCTGTCTTCCACCTTCCTTCCCCAGACTGGCAAAACACGAGCCATCTCCTCCTCATCTAAGAGCTAAAATTGGTACAGCATGGGGATACTTGCACACTGCAGGGACAAACACAGATGAAGTTAACTTTAATTTTGCTTATTTGTGTGACTGTCTGCTCGCCTACGTGATGTCATTAACAACATCTGGGCTCTGTAGCTCCAAAGCCACCAAGAGAACAGAGGTTTCAGCAGTTCCCATAAGAGACAAGTTGATCAGGAGAAGAAAGATTAGTCATACACTGCATTTACATAAGGCTCCTCCCAAGTGTCCAGCCACCAGAAGAGGCGGGTTCATCTTCACCCCACCCTTTTTCAGGTGTGGGAAGACTACAATATAGAGAAAGCAAATGACTTTGCTGAGGTTAGTCTTGAGTCACCAGTGGAGTAGGACACAGATCCCTGGTGCTAGGGCTTATTCATACCATCCTCTGCCACCAACACACAGTGACTCAGCAGTGAAGCCAGTTTCAGAAACCAGACCCAAATCCGGTTCATCAAAGGTGCACAAACTCTAATGAAAGATGCCTGTGTATCTCATGAAAAAGCTTGTTCATTCATGCTCCCGTCATTACCATGTCCTGCATCTGCAGGGCATGGTGGAGAGAGATTGTCAGGTTTCACACATTCACATGGCACTCATTTATTTGACTCCTGCAGATCTCCTCTGATCACGCAGAGCCCTATTTACAAAGGAGCTTTGCAAGGCTTCTCCAAATCAAAATAATGTGAATCAAATCTGTGGGTGAAGCAGCTAATAAGTGCAGTCTTAATAAAACAGGGACTATTGGCTTTTAGCTTGGTTCTAGAGAAAGAGAGCTTAAGCATACACTTGGTCTATCTGTCTGACCCCAACCTGCCTATTGCCTTTGAACCCATTAAACACCACCAACCAAACATAGAAATGAAGTCAGCTGAGATATCAGTTGAGATATCAGGTGCAAGTGCTGCAAAAATTGATGGTCGTGTAAAAAAGAGATCTCAAAAATACCCCTGTTGTAGGAAGGATACAACTTTTATGGGACACTGAAGAATCCACATAGAAATGGTCCCGTTGCTAAATATCTAATCTAAAGGATTTGCTGATTTATCTGACAGAGTAATTACTGCTTAAAAAAAAAATTAGAAAAGAGAAAGTTCCTGACAGTGTTATAAAAAATTTTAAAGGAAGGAAAATTAGGGGTGCCTAGATTTCCAAAACCAGCATCCTTCTAAGAAATAAATCCCAAATTAGTCAGTGCCATAAGTAATCCTATAAGAGCCTATGCTTCTGAGATTGTTCAATTATTTTTGCCGTGAGAGTTAGAAGAGATTAAGAGGATAGGGGGACAGCGTGCTGATTAAAGAAAAACAGAAGTGGTTTGCCTGGCAGATGTCTTGTCAAAACCACATCCTTTAATCTGAAGTACAAACACTAAGACCAGCATTGCAATGATCTGTTTTAGCCATTAGAGCATATAGTATTCTGGGGCACAGCAGTGGGGAAGACGAAGGAAGTACAGTCATTGGGGTGCGGAGGAACTGCAAGGTAAATGTCTTTCTGTGAAAGGATAAACATCGTTGTCTAGACCATTTCCCATCAGGAGGAACTCGGAGGCTGGGCACAGCCCTCCCCGGTTGTTAACACTCGAGGGGGGAGCGCGGTCCCCCCGGAGGCCCCAGGGATGGGCTGATCTCTCTGCTAGACCTTTTGCAGAGAAAGGATGCTTCCTGCAGAGCCCGTGAGCCAAGCAGCAGGCTGTGAGCAGGATCGGTGGTGCGACTCCTACAGAAACCACCGCAACGCCTGGGAAGCTGGAGACAGAACACACTCATCTCTGGGGAGCACTGACACGGGTGGCAGATTGACTTGCATGTTGAGCTCAGCTCCATGGCCAAGACTTGGTGGTCTGAAGAAATCTGTGGCTTGAGAGACTAAAGATGGGGCTAAGAAAGAGGAAATCTTAAGTTCTGTCAATGTTGTTAGTCTCATGACACATAAAATCGTTCACATGAGAAAATCTTCACCTGTCATTTTCACCGTCTGTCAGCTGTGCTAAAGTGCTTTAAAATGTTTGTTCACACAAAATTAAAAACAGCAATTTTTTTCTTGTCCAAACACTGGATAGATTTAACATGCTCTTCTGCAGTTCAACAGTTCAGAGGAGGCTTTCTGCAAACACTACCTGTACAGTCAGGAACCAGAGACTAAAGACAGCCTTTTGCAATGTTAATTCACGGTTCAGTCGTGGCGTTGAAAATGTAACAGCAAGAAAAGTGACTTTCCCAGCAAGAGACCTGGGAAAAAAGCCTGTTGACATACATATACACGAACAACTCTAGGACTTGGTTCAGTTAAGCTGGCTGCAGTCGGCACGTTGCATAAAGCTAGCCCAATCAGGGGTGGAACCTATGGCTCTCTGCAAACTCTTAGCCTAAGAAATGTCTTTGTTTCTCCCCCTAATGTAATTAAATTACATTTACAATTTGTCAGAATTTGCCTGAAGGCTTGAATTTATGATGGGACACTAACTCATCCAAGCATATGTTGTTTAACAATATAAAACAGAGTGGGAATTGTATCCGCAGTACGGGCCCCCACAACTTTGTCATTTGTCATTTATGAAAATGCAGATGCATGGCAAAGAATATGTTCCCTACAGTATTTTCTCCATCATATCTAACAGTGCAGAAACCTAATTCACTTGGGGCTTTACAAAGTAACCCCATTTATGACAGTTGTCTTTTTTTTTTTAATCTATGCAGTTTTCTGAGCATTAGCTTGGTGGAAATCTTACTAGGGAGCTTGATTAAATATTAACAGCGTATTACACATACATGTATTTTTCCAGCTAAATGTACAATGACCCAAGGGTACAAGGATGTGAGCGTGCATGTAAGAGCAAGTGAACACATGCACAAAGCCACTGCCTTGAATGCAGGCATGGAATTAAGATTAAATAAACAAATAACTTCTGCCTGTGGACGTCAAATCCCCAAACTGACGGGGCCTGACGAGTGGGGTTTGTCACACTGCGTATAGCAGTCTCCTGAGGAAAGGCTTGAGGGACTTTCCCGCAGGATGCGCTCAAGGCGCGTAAGAGAGCACGTCCCCCCCGCCGCGCCGTGTGGCTGGAGCATCTGCGGGCACATGGCGAGCACCTGCTGCCGAAAGGCAGAACCGCGCGAAAAGCCGCGGGCCCTCGGGGAGAAGGCACGAAGTAGCGCAAGATGCATCTTAACACAGGCTTCATGGGTGCTGCCCGCACCTGAAACTGAAGGGACACTCGGAAACCCCGGCAACGCTGCCCTGTCCTTCAGCCCCTGCACTTCCAGCAGTGAACTTGACTGACAAGTTCGCCAGATGAGCAGGCCTGAAGGTCCTTCGAACAACCGCAAAGCTAAGGGCTATTTTCCACTTGTCCAACGGGACTGTCACATCCAGTACGTGACCAAATGGAATGGGTCAGAGTGTCCAGACAGCACTTCACGTTACATTACAACCCCTGGGTATTATTTGGATGAAGGAGCATCTCCTGTTTCCCTGCTCCCCAGTTCCAGCTCTGTGCTGCTTCTGAGCAGAAGGCAAATATCATCAAGCTCTAGAGGTGCCAGCCTTTCCAGATCACATTAATATCATTGGCGGAATGACGATTGCCCAAAACAAAAATTTAAGTAAGCATCTTTATCAAATGTAGAACATCCATTTTGGCTTCAAAAGAAAAAAAGCAACTTTTTTTTCCTATTTAAATTATATTAAAAACTTTCAGTAATATTTTTACATAACTTTGGACCAAAGATCTCAAAAAAAAAAATTCATAAACCTCACAAAACTGTTAGTTTAGTAAAAGTTATCTTTAAAATTTTAACAAAATAAATGAACAAAATTTTAACAAAAAAGAATGTCTTCAATTCGGGTAAATGCTCCAAAATCCCAGTTCAGTGTGATTCCTCTACTGACTATATTGAGGCTTGCACCTAGTCCATAGCTAGTTTCTAGTAGAGCAATGAGCATTTTTTTCATCTATTCACTGTTTAACTTGGTGTTTGCAGAATGTGACACAAAAAGATGTTTCTGACTGAATACTGTAGGTTTGCCGGAGGTGCAGGAATAAGCTTTGCTAACAATTTTTTAATGAATGTTATTGACCGCATATTGTTACTCGTATTTGTTGCTGCAGAACCCTTCACAATCTTGTGTATAAGTTGTGTATTCAGAATATGTGCACAGGCATATGTATTCATGAGAATAAATGGAAACAAACAATATGGGAAACAATGTTTTAAGCAATCTCCTGCCAGCAGAATGTGTAATTATATTCCCTGGAAATGACAAAAATGTAATGTAAGACTGTGGCTGAAATAACAGCCACATCAGGGCCCCGCTCCGCGTCCCGTCTGCGCCCGTCTGTGTTTTGTGGATATCAAGTAATTAATTCCCAGAACTGAGAAGTTTTTAATGTTTGTTCCTTCCTCCTTCTCCACTCCACTCCACTCCACTCCAGTCCCACTCCAGCTGCCTGCCTGGGCAGCCACTGCTGATCATCTGAAATTAGCAGGTCCTTCATCTTTGTGAGTTAGGCACAAAAAGTCTACCTATATATGACAGTGTAAGGCCTGCAAGGCTGTAAGACACATTTTGTACATGGACACATGGAAAGTTTTGTTCTGGATATCCCAAGAAAATACATGGGTTACTTATATAAACGTTAACTTCACTACTCACTTTCAATACATCTCAAATGACAGCTAAACTAGAAATTGTATTATTTCCAGCATCCTCCACCTGACATGTTCAGGGTTATGGCCTCCAGGCATCATTGTGTTTTTGCTTAATATGCTTTCAGATACAGCCTACAAGCCAGACCTTTCTATCACACGTGTTGTAAGTTGATGCTGCACCGTTTGTAGCTAGGAATAAGGTCAGAGGAAAGTGGGAAAGGCTGAATAAACTATATCAGGAAATGATTTGGATAACAACACACCAAGAAGAGGTGATGTATATCAATATTCAGGACCCACCTCTAGCTTGATATACTGTCGTATGAAAACTCCAGTCTGTATGTCAATTCAGTTTGGGCCATTAGCCATTTTCTTCCCCAGACACGCTGTTCCAGAGGGAACATCACTCTAGAGACAACACTGGATGATACAGTCATTATTTATCATCATGACATCCCTCCTGGGACTGGTAACAAATGAGTCCCACATGCGTCTCGAAAATCTGTCAAGACCGTCAATATATTACAAAGAAGGCACAGACACTCATTATGTAATATTTTTTCTGCAAAAATATAGTTTAAACAAGGCAATATTAAAGCCTAATGGCCTACTCATCAGCAAAAACCAGAATAATCCTTAGCCTCATTGATACCATCAATGTTTATGTCTTTTATCATGGTCCTTCAGCGCTTAGTAACTCGAATGTGTATTCATAGATGTGTATACATACACGTATACACATTTTTTCATGCACCAGAGTTCAAAATTACAGTGTAGTTTTACTCACTGAAGAGAAACAAACTTCACGGGTGAAGGCTGTCAGAACATCAGTAGTATCGGTACCATTGCTCCTCCCATGCAGAATTTTAATGTCTACTCTCATAGTTTTTATTTTTTCTAGTAGACAAACCAGTCATACTGATTGGTCTCATACTGAAGTCTTTACCAAATTCAAATGCCTCTCATCTTGATTTAGCCAATTTTAGGTCTCCAAAATCCTGTGTTCAGCTATACCCAAGAGATTTCTTAGAAACTCTGGTGTCTCTTTGTAAGCCAGATACCCTGCTCATGAACCACGACAGGGACTGAGGCTGCTTATGGGACCCTGCTCCTACAGAAGACTAAAATGCATTACCTGATAACATCCTCATAGTTTAAATTTCCAAATATATTTTAATCAGAATATTGCTTCCTGGAAAAATCCTGATTTTTCTTCTGATTCAAAATAAAATATAAATCTTTCCATGAATACCAAATTTCAGCCAGCACTGATAATTTAATGCTAAGATAATTTAAATTTAGGCATTTGAGCAGTAATCTGTACATGTCTACAGAACAAAAAAAAAATTAATAAATAAGCCTTTAAGAAAGAACAAGATATTACAATGACAAAAGCCAGATATGTCTCTGGAAAATTGTTTTGGACTTTCAGTTTTGTACTACACTAATAAAGCAGCACTTAATGCATTTGGAATAACTCAGTTTAAAAAAAAAATCAAGCAATTTTCAGATAAAATCATAGCAGTACCCAAACTGTTTTAAGTGTTTTAAGCTTTGAACTGTCCAAAATGCATTTTCAAGATACGTGACACTGCTTCCTTGGTATCCTGATTATTTTATATTACTTTTTAATAGAATTAGAGATGCAAGGGATAAACCATCCTTTCCCCCCACCATGGAACAGTTGTGTATCTTTCTATCCAACTACTTGAAATTCTACTAAAATTATCTTAATTACACTTTACTTCTTGCTGCATTTGAATGACTGCTTTTCTTATACATGGCACACTTAATATTTCATTAGCAGGACCTTCAATTTTTCAAAATGACTCAAAATCATGTTTTATACTTCTAATTAAATGATGAAGTTGACAAAGGATTCAATCACCAAGGGATTTGTAACAGACAAAATAATTAAACTACTACATGATTCTTCTTTCTATGGAAAAAAATAAGAAAAAAAATTGAAAAGATGAACTGCGAATTAGATAAGTCCTTTTGCTAAACTGTGAGGTTGATTTCTCCATCTACTTTACAATTTCTCCCTCTGACACCTGCATGCTGTTATGCAGAAGCTCATTTTACTTTTGAGGTTTCTTTTTTTTATTCAGTTCATTGGCAGTGATTCTTTGCACAATTTAATTTCTCCAGGTTGCACTGTTTCCTATCACCATCTGCCAAATGGAGAAGCAGAGAATTTAAATCTGTTAAATAAGAAGTAATATTCTTGCCAAAGAATAAAGCACAAAAGCCAGAAGTTGGATCAGGCGTATTCATTCATCTTTTAAATGAATGGCTTCATTTTGGAAAGTACTACACAGATGCAAATCTCATTAGCTTTCCAGGGGATATGTAAAAAATGGTCCAGTTTATCAATATACCAAATATAGAATCAGCATTTCAGTGTAAAGTACTAGCAGAAGTAACACATCTGTTCTTCCTTCCTGGTAGTTTCTATTGGGATATTAGAGATATATACACACATATACACACTTTTTTTTTTTGTGTATGTGTATATTATTAATATATATTTTATATATATCTTATATAATACATATGTGTGTATATATACTTTATATTTTTTATTTATTTATTTTTTAACAACTGATATTTTGTTTTCTAAAAGGATTCACCAAAGCACTTACTATGCAATGTATCACATCAACTCTGAGGTAGTTAGTTTTCCACTTGAGAGAGGGATTTATTTTTATTTATAAAAACTTAACATTTCAGTGACATTGTATGTACTTACATGTTCAGATATTTCATGGATTATGCCTATACTTTGCTCGTTAGACAAAGATTCAGTATTTGTCATTTTTTATGTTTTTTTTCCAGGGATGCTTGATGTTATCCAATGAAAGTGCTCACTGATCTTGCAGCACGGCATGACCAGTGGTGGTGAGTAGAAATAAAGACCTTCTGTGACTTCTATACCATCATTGTAAGGTCAGCTCTAAACTCTCCTGATGACATCACGATTTAGCATTCATGCCATTTGAATGGATTTTTTTCCGAGCAGAAGTTTTTTACTTCAGCTAAAGAATAGTCACAGAGAAAAATGAAAAGTATTGCTTTACCTTCAAATGGCTGACCCCAAACAATCCTTTTTCGAACGGTGTTATGCTAACGATAAATTTTATTACCATGAGTTTTCAGCATAGTATTCACAGACTTAAAGGGAGACTGCAAATGCAATGGATCAGTAGCCCACATGGGAAAAATGTGTGCACGTGCACAGGCACATACACGCGCACACAGGCTGAATCACCAATCATCTCATATACCTCCATAATAAAGTAATTGCTCTTCTTGACACTTCAGATGAGATTTGGGTCAGATTCTGCACAGCCCCGGCTTACGTCTCCTGGCAGTTACTGGCACACCCCTGTGCTTCGCACACCTCCCCCTATCAATCAGCCATCCTAACGGAGTGACCACTGCCGCCGCAAGGCAACGGCACTATTTGCAGTGTGCTCTCCCGCGGGAACCCAAACCCCAGGAACCTGGGTACGTTCATTTGTAAGTCTCTTCGGTAATTAGTTGGAATTATCAGATCAGGCTTGAGGAAAAAAAAAAAACCCACAAAAATACCTGTGCTGCTGCACTACAGCAATTCATCAGAGGTCATGGCCACAGTGTCTAGCAACATGACCGCATCTGCTATAGTCTCACAATAGCAGCTGCGTTTCAAATTTTCCTGAAGACATAATGGCGAAGAAAGTCTGGATTGCTGGAAATAGTTGTCCATGCTTGGACTATAGGTATTGAACAATTATCCAGAAGTATTAATACATTGGAGATTCCACCCAGTCATAGTTCAGTATCACGATATTAGTAGCATGCAAAGGCTGCCCAGATGACTTTCCCAAAATAAAATAGATAAGTTATATCCAGGAATGTATTTAGTGAAGCGCATCATGAGTGCATTACATTGTCAGATCAAGGCTATACTGATTACCCTGTAAGGTAATACTGCTAACAGGATCTATTATTCAAATAGCTCAGGAGACTAAGAAAAGAAAAAAAAAATCAAGCAAAATGCCGTCCTCATCAAACTAAAATCCCAGACCAGTTTGTCTGTTGCACGGTCACTGTAAATATATCCTACAACATCAGAGATGTTCTTCAATGCCTTATAGATGTAAAAACTATGGAGAAACATGGATGTGAAACACTAACAAATCTGCTCACTGCATTTGTTGTTATATTAAACATTTGCACCCTCTCAATGAATTTCCCCTCCCCCAGCTATTAAGAAGTAACTCAGTCACCCTAGGCTATTTTTATTGAGTAGATATCCATTTACTACAAAGTTAAGTGTCTACAGAAAATAGATGCCACTCCAGATACACTGGTACATGTAACTCTCACATGTACTCTTGTTCATACCACTGGAAAATTGTTTTTCAAAATCTGATTTGCATTAATAGTGATGATTAACATACTTACTTTGAAGATATTGTACCCTAATAAGTCTCTCTGTAGCGAAGGGGTAGGAATATCCGCATTTTCAAAATAAGGCAGTTAGCTCTTTAAAGGTCACAATTTGAGAGCCTGGGAATGAATTCAGGAATTTTTTGGTTTCAAATGCTGGGTCTGAGCCATTAAGCGATACATCTGATTTTAAATAAATTACTAGATACAAACTTCAAGTCTACTATGTGAGTATGCTAAAAACTACACAGGGAGGTATGTCTGAGAAATAAGATTTTCCCAGGCATATGATAGAGACTGAATTTGGGATAGGTTTCTCAGTGTACTGTTAACAACTCACTATCTAAGGATGATCTAAAACTCAAAAGTTTGAACAGGTACATTCTGTATTTCATTCCCTAGGTAGCAGCAAAAAGTACCTTTCAATGTTAGATATTATTTTTACGTACTTTAAAATGCTGCTGAAGACATCTAGTGGAGAATAGGGTCAGAAACTGATACCAAGAGAGGTACATTTGCACAATGCAAACAAGTTTTTTTTACATATTAGCACTCTATAACACAGTATGTATTTAAAGCCATCACTCTGACATGTTAAAGGAAACATGTATAGCGATGAGGTCTTGGACCTGCCTCTGGTAGTGCCCCGGGACAGAGTCCACAGCTATTTGTTTTTAACCAAGATCATCTCTTAACAGTGTTTTCTTGGTCCAGAAGCCTGAACAGAGTATCGCCTGTAAGCACCTCTCTGTCTAACACACATTTATCTGATTCTACCTATGTTCATGTTAATGTAATGGTAGTGGTATTAATCGCTGTGCCAGTAACGTCCCCTCCCATGGATTTATTGTGACAGGTCTAGGTTTAGCAACAATGCAAACCTACTGAATTCAGAGGCAGTCAAGGATCATGGTTTCAGCAGGATAAAAGATAACGATTTACAGGGAATTAAAATATTACATCAGTCTCTTCTAGAGTAATTTTGAAATTCATAATTGTATATCAACCAAACATTTTTCTTGGTGGGAGGAGAGCTTCTACAAAAGCTTTCCTTCTGCCCAGCACCTTTAACCCGCCGCTTGGTTCCCCACGTGCTCGGCCGCTAGCCGCTTGTCGTGGTTTAGCCCCGGATGGCAACTAAGCACCACGCAGCCGCTTGCTCACCCCCCCCCCCCCCCCCCCCCCGCGGTGGGATAGGGAAGAGAATCGGAAGAGTAAAAGTGAGAACACTCATGGGCTGAGATAAGCACAGTTTAATAGGCAAAGCAAAAGCCGCGCGCGCGAGCAAAGCAAAGCAAGGAATTCATTCACTCCTTCCCATGGGCAGGCAGGTGTTCAGCCATCTCCAGGAAAGCAGGGCTCCATCACGTGTAATGGTTACTTGGGAAGACAAACACCATCACTCCAAATGTCCCCCCTTCCTTCTTCTTCCCCCAGCTTTATACGCTGAGCATGACGCCATATGGTATGGAATAGCCCTTTGGCCAGTTTGGATCAACTGTCCTGGCTGTGCCCCCTCCCAACTTCCCATGCACCTGGCAGAGCATGGGGAGCTGAAAAAAAAGTCCTTGACCAGTGTAAATACCGCTTAGTAACAGCCAAAACATCAGCGTGTTATCAACATTATTCTCATACTAAAACCCAAACCACAGCACTACACCAGCCACTAGGAAGGAAATCAACCCTATCCCAGCCGAAACCAGGACACCGCTGTTCCAGAGGCACGGGCTCGCCTTCTGCATCTCTGCATCCAGGAGTACTGGGAGAAGTGGCTGATGCTCTTGCAAGGCCATTCTCTGCCATCTTTGAAAGACTGTGGAGATCCAGAGGGGTCCAAAACCACTGGAGAAAGGCAAATGTTGCCCTCATCTTCAGCAAAGGCCAAAAAGCAAGTCCAGGAGCTACATACCAGTCAGCCTCACTGGGAAAATCAGAGCAAGTCCTCCTGGAAGACACTCCTGGAAAGGAGGGGGTGGACTGGGAGCAGTCGGAGCAGATTTATGAAGGGGATATCATAACCACTGTGACTGGATTTGGGGATGAAGGGAGAGCAGTAGATAACATTTATCTCCACTTTAGCTTGACTTTCGAGACCATCTCCCACAATATTCATGTATCCAAGCAAGAACATTATGTTCTGGATAGGGGGACAGCTAAATCAGTTTAAAAACTGGCTGGATGACTGGGCTCAGAGGGTAGTGGTTAACGGGCAGTACTCTGACTGGGGTCAGGGGTCTGTACTAGGACCTGTCCTGTTTAACAACCACATCAGTGACCTTGAGAAGGTGACAATGCACACATCAAGTTTACAGAAGACACCAAACTGGGAGGGACTAGCGGATACACTCAAGTGGAAGACCACCATTCAGAGTTACCAGGACAGGCTGGAGGGATGGGTCCTAGGGATCTGATGAAATTTGACAGGGAGAAATGCAAAGCCCTGCACCTGGGAAGCCCTGCAACGAGACAGCTGAGCACCGTGGGGCTGGGGAGCAGCTGTGCTGAAAAGGGCCTGGGGTGTTGGCAGACAGTGAGCCGAGTACAAATGAGCCAACAGCACACCCTGGCAGCAAACTTCTCCGCAGCGTTTTTCTGGTCTTCTGAAAAAGGCTATCATCAGTACCATTGACTCACTGCTGGTATACCATAGGCAGAGAGCAAACATAGTAGGAGCACAACTGGGCAATAATGGATTAAAAAAAACCCCAAACAATTCAGCTTGAATGTCAGAGTAGGCTGTGGTTACCAGGCCATCACAAGAAGAGCAAGAAAACAGATTTGAAACCTGAAAAGCAGATTTTGAGTTTGGTAAGCCTTAAGTGGCTGCACAGACACAAACAGGGGTTGCTCCAAGTCTTGCACTGAATTAAATGTCTCGGCATCAACACTGTATTCTCGCTGCTACTCAGTTAAGACATACTCAGGTCTCTTACATTTCAAAATCCAAAATAGACCTCTGAATGGGAATATTTCACACATTCAGAATGAAAGTCATATACTGGATTTATTAGCTTAAAACTCCATTTCAACCGAACAGTTCAACCGGGACAGCCCTGCTCTTTTCTGGAAGGTTATTTTTGCTTCTGGTTGCGCTGAAATGCTGGGGTGGGGTGGGCGGTGAAGGGCTGGGAAGCAGAAACACGCTTTGAACCCGGTTCCCTTCCTCAGGGAGCACTCTTCAGCTCCTCAAGCATCACCTGAACTACACCCGCCTCGCGGAGGAGGCAGTTGCCACCGGCACATGCCGCGGGCTCCCGGCACCCCTTACAGAGGGGAGGCACCAGCGCACGCCGGCCTCGGCAGGTGAGCGTTCAGCCTACAAAAAAAGGATTAAACAGCACCAGAATAAAAACTAGGGTGCCTCAGACTGCACTGCAAGTAGCAATCAGTTAGATGTACAAATGAATTGGCAACAATAGTGGTGGTTTCTTGGTTTTTGGGGTTTTTTTTTTTGGAGGGGGGGTGTCTTAGGGGCCAGGGGTGGTTCTTTCTGTTTTTTAAATAAAGGACCCTGCATACTCCTTCCCCTGGGTTTAGCTGATCTCATGAAGGTTACTAAGTAACCTTGGGTTGTATTCAGCATTTCTACAGCTCTTTTGAGAAGGAAATTGAATCCCTCCCATGTTTGAGAAGCCCAGCTTTCAGTTTAAATAGGATTTTTCAAGTATTAGCATATCAAACAGTGTAGTTGTCAGCATGCAACATAAGATTAGCACATTTTATTTTTTTCTAAGTCTCAGCTTCCTTCTGTCCTACTATTTTGCATTTTTAGTGAGAACAAACCAAAGGCAAGCTTGGTAGCCATCTGCAAGAGCAGGACACTGGGTGTGTCTACACAACGGCTTAATTTCCTTCCAGAAATCAAAGAGTGGCTTAAATCTGCTGGGCCCCTCCACAAACACTGCTGGCCCTCCTAAAGTCTACAAGGCAATACTTCAGTCCTGACCCCCAAGAACATTCACCAATACCAAAGAGCTGGACCCTGGCATGCCACACAGAGTGGCAGAGATGTCAAAGTAGCCAGGATCATCTCCTGACTGTAAATCATTCAGAAGGAAGTCAGGCATGTCAGGTCACATAGCTCATTAAAGTGGCATGGAAATAGCAACTCTGCCCCATCTCTGGGCCAGGATTAGCCGCAAGCAAAAATGGTTGTAAATGGTACAAGTTTTAGAATTTATATTTTGCAGCAATATTTTGGACTTCTAAGGCTTATTTTAACATTTCTCAGCATATATTCAATGAAAAGTTCACAAATTTAGTGTCAGCATGGAAAGCGAAATAGTTGCACTGATTGTGTCAACGTGTTTAAACACACTGAATGTAAAATTTGGTCACAAGTTCATGGTGGGTGAATTCACTTAAATGGATCCCCATGCAGACAGCTGCTAACATTCCCAAAGCATAAACTAAGACAGACTTAACATTTAAGAAATTATATATATATATCCCAGTAGTATATAAGCCTCCAAAACTCATGAAAAACAGTCAGCAGGTCTTTACCTATTTTTCTCGATATTATCATCTATTGAAGTAACACTTATATCACTCCTCTGACCAGTACCAGAACAACAGTCTTGTGGTATGATTGTCAGAAGAAAAGTCAAAGGCAAATTGCATTCATTTCTCAACCTCAACAGTATTGCTAGGGCTGCTAGAAGTATTACTTCCTAAAGACCTCTCAAGCATTATATGCATCATTACTTTTCAGATATCCATAACCGCAGTCAGTGAAATGTTACATTACAGTGATGCCGAAGCTCCTTAATCAAGTTCTAGTTTTACTGTATTAGGCGATTCGGTGGCTCATGAAAAAGCAGCTCCATTATGGAGCAGTGTCAGCTCCATAGTGCCCATAACAGCTCATTAAACTCCGTGGCACCTGCTACACATACACAGGAAACACGAGTGAGGCATCTCAGCTCTCAGGCTTCAGAGGCAGGGATTCCTGAAAGAGGAGAAGAAAAAAAAAAACAACCTAGAGGGATCTTTACCTCATCTGACATCGAGAGACTTCTACCGGAATTAAATGTGTGATTTGGTATTCCTTAAGTTGCCAGATAGACATCATCTTCACACTGAAAGGCAATTAGTGTCATTCATCACTAGTGTACCCAAAGTCCTCTCAGGTGAATGTATTAGCACAAAAGCATGTCCAAAGTATGTGCTCAGTTACACAGTTATAGAGAAAGCTGTATGAAATCTTGAGAAGTAAAAGGAAAGCAACCTACAGCCAACCAGGGAAACTTCCAAAATCTTTCAGAAGCTTCTGTCATTGCCAGGTCTTTGGCCATTTTATCTAGGCCATTTTAAGATGTCAGATCTTTCAGCAGTTAGATCTCAAGAACATCTACTTTGGGTGTTCCAGGATAACAATTTTTGGATCTTTAAATTTGCCCGAATTCGCATTTGTTTACCTATTCCTATCTGTCAGTGTATTCCCTTTTAATCCTCTTCACACTCTCCAGCTGGACAAGGTGGAGTTTGAAATTTGCCTGGTAGGAATTCGCCTTTGTACTCCCCTACCTGCTCTGAATGGAAAAAAAACAGGAGAGGAATCCAAATCATGTAGCTTGAAGTATTTGGATCAAGTAAAACTCTTTCACTGCTAAAGACAATTTTGCCTACCTGTCCCCAGACAGGTAGAGCAAGAGAGCAGCAGTTCTTTACATCTCTTCAAGCTCTTATTTATACATAGCAAAATACTGCCTAAAAGTTATTGTTCTCCAATTTAGAGTGTTCAATAAAGGGCTTGTCCAAATAGGAAAGTTTGGACAATGGTTATGACAACCCTGGGAAGGAAAAAGGACTATATGAAAATGAAAATAGCAACCATGACTAATTATTTTCCCATCTAAACTCAGGGTTTTTTAAAAAAAGGCTTTTTTAAAGAGAACCACAAGCTGAAACAAAACAGCTAAAAAAACCCCTACATAGAGACCCCCATTAGTTATCCATACCAGAAAAACAATGTAGCAGTCATGAATATACAATAGGTTTCTGTAGGAGAAGCCTTAAAAAAAACCCACTAAGGTGTTCCAAAACATCTGTGTAAGGCTACATGTAACATTTGAACATCATGAACATTTCAAAGCCCTGTTCTTTGTTGTCCAGCTTTTAAAGATTAAAGCTTTTAGGCAATAACAGTTCCTTAAAGTAACTTTGCAAATAGCTGTACAAATCTGGCTGGGATGGAGTTAATTTTCTTCATAGCACCCCATTAGTTCTGTGTTTTGGGTTTGTGGCTAAAAGTGTTGCTCACACACCAGTGTTTTTGCTGATGCTGAGCAGTGCACATACAGCACAGAGGTTTCCTTTTTCATTGCCTCCTCCTCTTCCTCCCCCCGACTCTGCCCAAGCCAGCAGTGACTAGGCTGGGGGTGGTCAAGAAGCTGGGAGGGGAGACAGGCAGGACAGATGCCCCCAGCTGACCAAAGGGATATTCCATATGGGATCATGCTCAGCAATAAAAGCTCAGGGAAAGGAAGAGGAAGACGGGACATTCGGGGTTATGGTGTTTGTCTGCTGATAGGAAATAAATTCCTTATTTTGCTTTGCCTGTGCACAGTTTTGCTTCCCCTATTAAACTGTCTTTATCCTGACCCATGAGTTTTCATGCTTTTGTCCTCCTGCTTCTCTCCACCGTCCCACCAGGGGGAAGAGCGTATGAGCAACTGGGTAGGGGCTCACCTGCTAGATGGGGTGAGCCCACCGCAGCAGCCGAGGTTTTTAACTCAGTTACTTCGGTAGTCCAGTCAGACAACAGTAATTCACTCACATATGGTGCTTAGCTTTCAGATACTCCAGTTTATTACAGACTTAACACAATAAAACATAGTATCAAAAAAAGTAGATTGCAGTTTTCACATCATGGAATGCCAATAGTTACAAAAATGGAAATCATACCATTGAAAAATACATGAAAGCTTGTGGGAAAAGTATGGGGAGATACAGGGAAATCTTGTGAGAGATAGGGAAGGAGGAGAGAGAATTATTGTCAGTTTAAAAAAAAAAAAAAGATACATGACCCAAGCTTTTTTAATAGAAAATTTAATATCATTCGTTGAGTCAAACAATCCTGTCTAGAAACATATATTCATAATGAAGTTAACTCCAGATTTTGAACCTCTAATAACAAGATCCTTTGTCCCAGGTAACTTACATTAAGATATCTTGTGTCCTACAAGTCATTCCCAAATACCCCTTGACTTCTAGAGTGTTTATCATGCTTAAGTTGATAGATTGTTTGCTACATAGTTACAAGAACAACAGTTTACAATTCTTAAGTTACAAAAATAGTTATCACTCATTAGTATTTCTATACATATCTCAAGCTATTATATGCACACTCTGTACAGTGGATGTTAACAGTGGTTAAGTTTGCTTCCTTAAACAAAACAAAAAAAGAACTAAATCACTGACAGTAAGACCCAAAATATTCAGGCACCATAATATACTTGCATGTCTGGCACTAAACATCCCTGCCCATGCAAAGCAAAAGCAGTTTCAGTACCCAAGACGTATGCATCCAGGTTGTAAGAACCTTATGATGGCTGGTGGAAGAGGACAGCATGAGGATCAGCATGTTACTGCCACTGAACAGTCTCATACCGCACCGTAGGGCCTGACACTAACTTTAATTGTACAGATTCCTTGCAGACAACCATTCCAGTCCAACAGGCCTGTCTACAGGCAGACAAGCAGGTTTATGTGGCAAAAGCTGTAGGGCAGCAGACGAAACTACCCCAAACTACCCCTCTGGTAATGACCAGAGTTCCCCAGCTAAAGGTAAAATAGGAAGATGGCTTCTGAAGTAGACAAACACTGGATGTTTTTGCCATACCCAAATTACTGTTTTCAACATGTTTTGGTTGTGTTTTATTCCTCTCCTCCAAAGCCAAAAAAAAAAAAAAAAAATCTAGATTTTTTGGCCTGATCAGGGCCAACACTAACAAATGTTTTGTTGGTTGCAGTAGTCCATTACTGAAGTACATTGGTTGCGCTTACGTTACTTATCCTTACCTTTCAGAAGTGACAATAAGCCTGGAAGCATTGCTAGGGTTGTGGCATTGTTAGACAGACAAGTAAAAAATTTAGTCCTCAGAGGTATTACTGCTAGTCTTACTTATCTCCTAATCTCAAAGTCCAGTCCAACTGATGTTAAGCTTCAGGTAGTTGCCCAACTCTGAAACAAGTCACCCATTTCAGAAGATGGTGTCTGGGAACAGATGTCCCACTACAGATTTAGGGGGTGGGAAGAAAAGCAAACCCACAACTAACTCCCCCATCACCACCACAAACAAACAAAAAAAAAAAAGGAAGGCTTAAATGCTGAATAAAAAATAACACTATTTTTCTTTTAACATTTTCTGAATCTAGAAATCTCTCTCATACTACTCCAAGCACCATCCTTCCCATCGTAAGGGCACAACACTTCAGTGAGATGGTTAAAGACCTTAACAGTTCAATCCAAGCACTTAGAGTTTCAGTGCTTAAATGGTTAGTTCTGTACACAACACACTAAAAAGCCCAGACTCATGGTTGCAATGTACTACTATGAAAAAAATTTATTCACTTGCAGAACTTAAAGGACAATTTGGAGCGAAGTCAACTAAAGCATGTACTTAAGCCTGCCAACATAAGGTTGTAAAATAAAAACACCACACTGTTAGTATCAAGGTCATGCACACATCAGAAGTGCATTAAGAACTTCAAAGCTATATCACACAGGAAAAAGATAGTTATGCTTGTCTTCACAAAAGATTAAGAATTAAGCAACTATCCCCTAAATATCAAGATGAGTAAAGAAATTATGAATGAGCTTCTACAGGCTTTTCCCCACACCAGGAATTCAAGAGAAAGTGTCAGGTAGCTACATCTTTTAGTAAGAGCACTTCCCTTCAAATCTCTCCAAATGGATATTTGATGGTTAGATCTTTTGAGTTTGTTTGGTAGCCTTATTCATTCATTTATTTTCAAAGCATCATATTTAAAATGCAAAATAATTTTGGTCTCCAGGTCAGAATGGCCAAATAGCCAACATTTTTACTCATTTAAGTGTTCCATATTAATTTACCTTAAGTTATAAGTTTGAAATTTTAGTTATTCTACACAGAATACATCAAGTTTTGTTTTTCAATTGTGCCATTACAGTGCAACATCTGGACCACTGTTTTAAGAAATAACCAACAGAGCTTCCATTTTAAAGTGCAACGGGTTTTGGTACAGGAATTGCTACAAAGAATTCAAGTGAAAAGAATTATACTAGAAATAAATCCCTTGAAACACAACACTACAATGCCAGTATATACGTATTTGATAGCATTCGAAGATTATGGGGAAGTTACAAGTGAAACGTGAATCACTTTAGAAGAAATCCTTCAGAAACCAATCTTACACACAGGAAAACAACCCAGAAAAAAATTACGATTCTTCATGTTGACCTTCTGGAAAGAATTTGTACTTACTGATTTACAGTGAACTGAAAGGCTTGCCTTTTTTTTTTTTTTAATCAAGACAAAAATAAATGTGAAATAATTATAGGTCACTTGGATCTATTCTCACAGCTTGTTTGCAAAGTCATACGAGTTAATACTGACTTCCTTTGCTCCCTTAACATGTTTCCAAGCTCAGCTACAGAAAATCAAGCCTAAGTTAAGTATTCAAACAGATGTCTTAACTACTTATTTTAATATAACACCTCTTCAGATAAGCAGGTAAGTTCAAAATCTTGCCTTGTTTGTTTAGTAGTAGGCTGACAGTTTTGCAAGGACATACTAGCACATGTGGAACCTTAAGCTTTTGATTCTCCTGTAACTGACTTAATTTGAGGATTCATCAATAGGATCTTTACTCCAGCCTTTATTTTTTAAGGTGAGAACTCTTAGTCATTCAGTAAGTCTACATCCATTACATATCCCAAATGACAGACATTAAAAATTAGAGTTGTATCTTCCCCCTTCTGCCACAAACATGGAAAGAATAATTCCACTCATAATTCTTTATTTTAAATTAGCCAATACCAAGCATTTCATGCAAGGTAAAGTCCACAGATTTAAGTATGTTTTTTGCTCAGCATGTCTGCCAAACTTTCAAAGGTCAGTTTGAGTCTCAACACTGCATGAACAGCGTAATACTTGCCCTACTCGTTCAAGCAGCATTCGCTACTGTCACCAAATAACTTTATCATTGTGCCATTCCAGTTATTTTAATTACCTTTTACCCTTTGAAGAAAAATTTGTTTTAAATTGATATAAATAACTGCCTAGAGCTGTTTTCTTCTTTTTCCACTTAAAAACAAACAAAAAAACCCCAAGCCATAACAAACCCAAACCAAACAAAACCAACACTCTAGGTGCAAATACTTTGGCCTGGAAGAAAAAACCCATATCACTTGCTAGCTGACTTCAGATCTGATATGGTTTAAATCAGAATTCTCTCCCTACCCTCCAATATAAACAAATCTTTCTACAACAGATAACATAGTAGAGTTTACCCCTCTGCTTCTAACCAGCTCCCCACTATCCTAGTCTTTAGTTATCACCTATATATTTTCAGACTATCAGACAAGCTTCTGTATGCATTTTATCAGCCACAGGACTGAACCTCATCTATACTCTAGGAAGATTAGAGTCAATTGTGAACTAGTTTCCCTTATGATTGTAAGCTGTAATAAAGAATGTTTACTTTTAAGTGCCCAGATTCAAGAATAATTTTCAGAATGTAACTACAGTAAGTCATCAGAATTGACTATTCCAGTTCCAGAAGTCCTCCAAAGCCAAAAGCTGACATCTTCATCTCACCAACAATTATATGAAACTGACAGTTTAGGTTCAAAAATTTTTCACAGACATTCAGAATAAGTGCTCATAGCATTCAAACTGAGGAGGGTTCTTTTTGTATGGTTACTTAATGTCTTTTAAATCAGTCTTCCATCATCAATATTCTTTCCCCCACCCACCCAATTAGGTCCACCTAAGAAAGGCTGATAAAGAAAAGAGTAATATAGACATACACCTTCACTGAAGTACTGTAGAGTAAGAGATTGTTAGTTGCAAGAAGTTACTCAACAGCCTTTTTCCATAGTCTTTATTGCTAATTCATTTTATATAGCTTATTTCCAGGAGATGGGCAGCATAAAAACCGCAACATCTATTTAAAAAAAAAAAAAAAAAAGTATTTTTCATTACAATGCAACAGTCTCAATAATACCTTCTTACAGCTGCATCTTATCTAATTTAGAAATAAAATTACCCTAATCTAGTTAATAAAAAGTTTTGTACCTAACCCTTAGAACAGTCAGCCTTCAGGAGTCAAGCAACTTTGGACCCAAAATTTACCATCACCATGTTTGATAATAACCCTGGAAATTCTCATTGTGCAAACTATCCCACTGAAACAATTTAATAGCTTTGTTATAAGTCAGTCTCATAATTACATCAGCATTTAGTCTTACAGAAAGAATTGCTTTATTCTCCCTTACATAACTTTGATGTGAACTGTGAGTGCTCTGGAGATTCAGGTAACTACTGCATTGCATACTGAGCCTGCGCACTAAGTATACACACCCCAAGATATTAACACAGGTAGCTTAGATACACAGTATATTAAAACAATAAAAATTATGAAAATTTACATCAGGCTGCCCAAACCCATACTCAGCTTCCCACGTAATTCCAACTCCACAATCTTGATTTTAATAGCTGTACTCAAAAGTTTACTAAAAACCAAAGTAGAATGACACCATCAAAGTCTTTACCCATTCATTTTCAGTCTTGAATTATTCCTTTGTCAGTAATGATTCTGGGGGTTGTTTTTTGTTTTCCTTTTAAACCCAACATTAAGTCTAACAACATACATTCTCCTCGTAACATCACAGAGGTAGCAGGAGGGAATACGAAAGAAAAGATGCCAGATTCGAGAAGCTGCACATTCAAGTATAGTGTCATCCAAGAGAGCTTTCCTGGCTTTCACAGACTGCATGTCACCTTTAATCATGTATAGCAAATGAAAAGTAGAATCCCAAAATAAAGAACTATCGCCACTGGTTTACTAACAGAAGTTTCACACCCAGATACCTCAAAGTAATCTTGTTACTTAAGTGGTAATACTGCCAGTTTCAATAGTCAGATATCAAGAACTGAAGTATAAACTTAAAATTTATGAGTATCAATTTTTCTAAAATGCTCATTAGTGACACATTTCATCTAAACACAGACATACACACAGTTACTCTAAGTTGATGTACCACACTGTAAGGAAAGGTCCCAATTCAGTTCAAGAATCCGATATTCCCCCTCTCCCTCCCACCACACAACTTGACAGAAGTGCTTACAGTAATAGAAAGCAAAACAGAAGGGGAAAACACAACATTTAACAAGTGCATCTATATACATTTTGCACCTTTTCCCTCCTTGCATCTAAAGCGAACAGGTCACCACGTTCGCTATGCTTTACATGCACATCCTCTCCCCTTCATGTAGTACAAGTCCTATTCAAAGGATCTCTGCAAGCATCAACAGCAGTCATTCCACACTAACCAACAGGTGCTTTTATTGCGGAGGCTGAAGTACATTTAAATATTCTGACTGGCCCAGCTGGTAGGTTGTGTTTCCTCCACAGTCCACATACTGGTATCTCTCCTGGGATATTTGCTCAGAGTGGCCAAAGTAAGAGGTTGTCACTGTCACTCTTAAAAAGACAAAACAGAAGAGATATTTGTTTTGTAAGGGACTTGAGTTCCCTACTCTAAAGATCAGTGTTTCTACATTACTAGGGTTTTTAAGGAAAAGGTTTTGGAACACAATATGTAATATTACTAAGAAGGTTTTAAATAAAGATAAAACAATACTAGTTTACCACTACAGATTTTCTCCATGAAAGACATTTGCTTTCCTGAGCACAGACTTTTTTTCCTGAAGATGATGATAAAGCTGAGGTTTACTCATTAATACCTTGCTTTGCAAGGAGAAAGCAAACGATTAGAGAGGCTACAGCCATGGCTGGTCTACACCTCTTCTCACCCCCCATCCCCCAAAAAAAACACCCCACCATAAGGGGTGACTGCATAAATGCAGTCACGAAAAGCGGACTCTGGCAGAGTACCAGGAGCCTGTAACCACTTCAAGATCATGAAGATCTCAGCAATTTTTGAACAGTGGCTGATACACAAACTCATTTCAAAGTATTTGAGACCTTAGTAGCTTCATGGCTACAGCCCAACTGCAGAGTAGATACAGCAATAACAGTTCTGCCTGTTCAAGTGTCTTTATGCTACCAGAACCTGTCGAAAGACACAGTTCAGTTTCAAGAACTATGAAGGTACTACACTAGAAAGCAAGCTGATTTCATTTTATCTATGATGCACAGACTCTAGTATTAAGTATTTGAGTAATATTTCAATGAGAATTACATGGCTTTTAAAGTTGTTTCCAACAAATAGGAAGTTTCCATACTTACTGCATCATCACTACTATGTTATGCACTTTGATAGATGCTAAAGTACAGAAATCACTGCAAAAAAGAAAAACAATTGTTAGATTTGCATCAAGATTTTACAGGTAATTATCTAAAAAGCAAGAATCGTGGCTTCAATTGGAAATTCTGCTGTGTATATAGAGACTATAGAGTTGCTAGCAATAGCAACTAAAATACTTCTTCAGAAACATTGCCTGTGACTGTATACTTCACCTAGGTCTACTTCTATATACATAGTCTTGCTTTCAGATGAACTACATTCACATGTGCTTGCTTACATGTAATGCTTGCCAACAAAAGTGTCCTGTGAGATAGTGGTCATTCCATCTTTCACAAGCTAACCAAAGTAACAACTTCATTAAAGCATGTCAATACCACTTCGTCACTGATGAAGACTTTTACTATGAAGGGATATAGACATAATTTGCAATTTCACTTCATGTTATCAGATTTATATACAGAAAGGAAAATTTACAACAAAAGAGCAATGTTATGCCAACTTCAGCATTTTTTCATGTAAAAGCAGCAATTTCTATCAAAAAAAAAAGTCTTGAGAGCTTGCTATTCTTGCTCAAGAAACATCAAGAACTTAGGAAAGTCCCTTTTTTTTTTTTTTGCACTCATCCACTTCTGTATTACGCAAAGTGATCTTTAGCCAATCTGCAGAGATTCTGAAGTTATTGTCAGAGTTATTGTTTTCTTGCAAGATACCTTTTCAGACTTACATTTTCTGATGTGCACCTACATACCAGTTATACAGAGCACTATGTAAGTATATACTTTCAACCCCCTCCTTAAATCTTGGTCACAAATTTATCAGCTCTGGAATGAAAAGCATGTGATCAGTGCAACAAGACTGCATGGCAGCCACCCACAATATTTGCATGCCACTGTCATCCGTTTCCCCAGCAGCAACAAATATATGATGAAGTATTAGACAGTGAATGAACACAGGTGATTCAAATTATAATGACAATACAAATAAAACAGTTCGGGTTTAAAAGTTATTTTATATTGGTATCTACAGTAATGACAAATATCTTGATTTTTTTTTTCCTGCTAGCCTTAAAACAGGATTTATTCAGACCATAATGCCAGATATTCTCCGTTACTGCAGTTTTCTAATCCAAAATATAGACAACCTGTAACATAATATAAAGCTAACTTGTATCCAACAGCACATACTGGCTGACAAGCAGAGAGGTACAACACCAACATACTGGTTTTTTAAGTTCAGATTATCTGGAAATAAAGTTGTTAAAAAAAAAAAACAAAAAACAACCAAAACATACAAGACAACCAAACAACAACAAAAAAAACCCAAACAAAAAACCAAACACATCACACAGCACAAAACTGTAGCTAGGAAACAACACTGAAGGTGAACTCCACATTAAGCCAGCTCTCTAAAATAAACGGGTGGAAATTCCCCGTATGATGCCAATTCCATCATACAGGTCTGCTGAATCCAGCTGATTGTATGTAGACACTTCAGGTCTCTAAGATCTCCTGTATTCAACCTAAGCCGATTTTACAGGACACCTGCTCTCCAGGATCCAAACAACTAGCTAGCTATGACTACCACAAGACCTAAATTGACTAGGTGGGGAAACACCGAAATGCGATCCACTGTACAACCCCTAATGGTATAACCCCCAATACTATCTGTATTACAAAGATTATCCCAGGGCTTTCACTGGAAAGTTAAATATTTGTGTGTGGAGAAAAACCCCAAACAGTAACAAACACAAAACCCCATAAGACCAGCTAAAACTATGTTGGCTGGGTGTTCAAACTAAGGAAGCTCACTTGCTGTATCCAGGGTTGCTCCATACAGCAAACCCAGGCTTTCAAGACTCACAATACAGTGAAAGAGCAGAAACCCATCGACAACAGTAACTGTCAACAGGTCAGGGAGGTCAACTAATACCAACTGTGTAACACGCAGAAAATCTGGAGAAACTGAACCACTATAGTTTTGTGTGTGGCTCAAATTCTGTTAGTACATTTTAAAATACATCACAACAAAGCTAGTGAGCGCTACTCGCAAGTACTAGGACCTTGCTGTATCAGCCTGTACCAGAACTTAGATCCTTAATTGACACAAACTATAGTTATGGGTCTCTTATTACCACTTATAGCCCATGCTTAGTGTCACTGTACTGAAGCAACGAATGTTTTCACATGCGTACAAATCACCTATTAGTCTGCTCTTCTAGTAATGTTCACAACCACTTGCTGTCCTGAAGGAAGGCAAGCCCACATTACAGACCACCGGCACTGACACATGACAGTTTCTCTGCCTCTACTCCAAGACTGCACAATTTACCTCCAAGGTGGACAGCGAGCATGTCATTGTTCCACACCATTGACAAGGCTGAAGCTATCAAGCAGAAGAGCCTGAAATCCATTCAGTTCAGGCCACAGGCAGAGCAGCTTTTACCTGTCTCCATCTGTCTACACATCCAGAGTCATTCAGGTTTTTCCAAGGCTAGTCACCAGCTTGCAGTTAAAAGTTGCAGCTATGGTTAGGAACAGGCTCTCAACAGCATTACTGAAATTAAGGCCACAGTACTGACCATGAAAGAAGTTTCAATGCATTATTGCACCAAAAGCACAACTAGGTAGGTATCAGCATGAGTTCTATGAAGGCCACATTTATTTATTCCCCATGCATCCAAAGGGTGAGTGAGCAGATTCACAGGATTCAGTGTTGTACATAAAGCTAACTTACATGCCTTTAAGAGGTGAGAGAAGTACACCGCTTTCTGCTTATTTAAAGTTAGTGTCCAATTTTCTATTTCATACCTATTTCAATTTATTCTAACGCTTCAAAGCTACAAGGTTCTCTCCCATCCCAAAGGGGCTGGCATCCACTGGAACTGCACGCAGACCTGAAGTCTCAGTAGTCATCTCTTTCTGTTCAGTCTGCATTTCAGTGTAAGGGAATTAACCTTTGGTTTTCTTACCAAGATATACTGAGCTAATAGTCTGTTGGTCAAATGAACTTTCAGAAGCTATGAATAAAACAGCTTAAAGTTTAAAGGACAGACTGTAAATACTGCTTACCATTGTATATACAGGGTCTGAAGAAAAGAAATACAAATTAGCCTCTAATATGTATAGAATTAAATACAAATTCCCTCTACCACCAGAGAAATTTGTGGGAAAGTTACTAGAGAACCTGTTAGGGGAACACACCTGCACTTTCATCCCCCAAAGCAGCAGGTCCTAGCTATTGCCAAGGCCTAAAACATTGGGATAGAGATACCATTCAAAGTGCTGAGAGCCAGGTACAGCAAGCTACTAATATGAAACCACTAGAACAACTGTGGTTTAAGTATTTTTCAGTACTATTAAACTCACACAAAGAAAATGCCACAACATCTCCGCAAATACATTTCCACTAACTTCAAAAAAAGTTGGTTTTAGCACCATCACAATTTTTAATGAGACCCATGTGATATTTAGAGACGAGAAGACCCATGTGATATTTAGAGATGAGTACACTTACAACATGTAGCTCGTTTCATCTTGTATGACTGTGGGCACCATATAGTCAATCTAAAAAAAAAAAAAGGCAATGAAAACACAAATGAGTAGATTTATATACAAAGATTAACACGTAATCAACTTTGAAAGCCTATCCTATTTACCTGTTTCATATCCAGAGGACCAATGTTGGTGATGTTGTTTAGCCGTGCTTTGCCAATAACTGTTTTTGAAAACTGAACTTGGGCTGTGATATTTGCCACTTCAACAGAATAATAGTTGTTGTTGGTTATATTTAGTGTGTTCTGAAAAACAAAACAAAACACTAACAGCTATCCATTCTGTATATCTTGATGAGCACACATTTTTAAATTTGTTTGAGACAGTAATACCTGAAATTATGCAAGTATATTTTCCTGCCTTCTAGGATTGGGGGGAGAAGGGGGTAAAGGACCACCACTTAACACCTTTCTCAGGTTTTTTTTGGTGTATATATTGAGCAGCACAAACTTCTGCACAACTTCCCTCCACTGCAAATACGGACCATTTCTTCCTATCCTCAATTATTATTTCCAGGAAAATTAGCCATCACAGGATCCTTTTCACCCATGGCTGCTTTGCTTTATTTAAAATGAAGAACTCTACCAAAAGTCTTTAGGCAATCCTATATTGACTGCACCACCAAGAAGTCAAGAAGTATATGGAAAGAACTCCTTTAAGTTGTAAGGTGGGTAAGAAATCATTTTTCCTCAAAACCAATTTTGACAGATGCATAATACCAGGACAGCATTTAATAACATTCCTACATACACACACACCACATTTCACTCATATTCCAAACATAATGCAGAGAACTCCGAAGTCACTGTTCTCATGAAAACAGAAGACCCAACGGTAGCTTGCAACTACACCTCTATTAGCTATAGCTACAGGAACCAGCCACAGCAGGTCCAGTTACATTTTTCAAACTGGTCATTGTATCTGCTTGTATTTCTTAAAGCACTAACTAAGCTTACCAGCTAGACCACAATTGCTATGTATATTAAACTGTCACACTAGTATCTCTTGTTGCATTTATCCATTACAAACATCCAGATAGCTAGACTTACCGTAATATTTAGATATATTATACGTCTACCCTGTTCGTAAGTGACATATATTGACTTCACACCAATATATTCAACATCGATTGAGCGAGGAAACAAGAAGAATACAGCCAGCCCAGAAAGCAGTAAACATACAATTACAGAAGCAGTCACGTAGAGCTTTCTGGAGGAAAAAAGACCACATTTCAGAGTCAAAAGCATGTTAAACAATAGTGAATAGTTATTTTATTTTAAGTGATAAGGAGTATGACTAGTCAATACAACTAGTTCAGTCTACTTCTAGTTTCCATTAGCTTCTAAAGGGGAAAAAAAGCTATGCTGCACTTCACATCTGTGTCTCAGAGATGTTACGCTTGCATATACCTCAGAAATCAAGTTTCAAAACATGTGGTTATCGCAAAATTTGTAACTTAAAGAGGAAAATGAAAGAGGTAAATATTTTTGTGCTTTGAAACATAAGCACCTCCTCTTAAAATTTATTTATAGCAGAACTTCTGTCATTCTGCAGGACTATCGCACAACATACCCAGAAAGAAGAATAAAGCTCTTATACACCTTACACGGGACTCTTTGTCATAAAAGACTTTCAGGGAAAGTGTTAGACTCCTGCTAAGGAACAGGAAATTCACAATTAACCTAATATAAAAGGGGAGTGTGTGTGTATAGTAAAAAAAATAGACAAATAAAAGGCTCTACCACAGCTCCGATTCTCTCAAAATTAGAACACTAAAGTAATATGTTTCCAATTTGTGCTACTATTAGATCACATATATGATTCACTATAGTATTATGTGAAGTTATTGTTTTTTTTTTTTTTCCCGGCACTCATTTCTGTTTACTACAGAAACATCCAAACATTAAGGAAAAAAAAAACCAAAATGTCAGAAAAAGAAGCCCTGAGCACTGTAATTAAACCCTTAAGTAGATCCTAGAAAAAAAAAAATTAAATATTCTATATCAGAATGATGAATTTGTTGATTTTGCTAGCTGCTCAGAGATTTACAAATGAATTTCTAGGTGATGTATTTTGTAGTAGTGGCCCAAAGAAGTTATCACTGTACTCAGACTTTAACACTGAAGATGTATCTGCTTATATCAGTTAAGATGCTACAGATTGATAAATAGTTGCATAATTACTGTAGACATTCAGATAAATATCTACATGAAGAGATCATACAGTATTACTTAGCTTTGTAAGACATACTGTGATGGGAGTATGCACACCTGTTAATAAATAACTCTCCAAGAGTTAGAGGTTAAGGTTGATATTACTCATGAGCAGGGTTCTTTCAATACTGAATACAAGAAAACATTCCAGTGATTTTTGCTTGATTCTTCTTGACACTATCTCCTTTAAATTGCCAATTGAATTTTAACTAGAAGAGAAGAATTAACTGTAGATTCATGTATTACAACTATTAACTTACGTTCTCCTTGGCCTCAGTCTCTGATCACTGTATGGAATTAATGCTACCAGCTGATTCTCCTGCCCTGGAAACAAAAACACCCTTTCAGAATTTAGACAAACAAAGAATAAGTATTGTTGCAGTTGCTTCAAACAAAGAATGCCCGTTATAACTTAACAGCGCCAAAGAAAAAACACTGAAGATAAACATTTAAATTCCAGACAGGCCCAAGTAGAATACTTCTGTAGCTTATGTCACTTTCTGAAATAGATCATGGCTTACACAACACAGAGGAAAAAACACCAAGCCCACAAAGACCAAAACAGCAACAAATTCTGCCTCTGTGCTGCGTGCGTGCACAGGAGGCAGCATGCCTCTGGCACCATTTCCTTGAGAGAAATGGCAGTACATAACAGCTTCCAGCTCTCTATGGCAGACCATATAAAGTCATAGGAAAATACATTCAGAAACTCAGGCATTAAGAACTGATCCAGAAGACATTCTACGTGTACGCTTCTGAAAAGCAGAAGTCGGGTTTGTTTAAAAACAAATAAATGTATCAATTTGGGTGGCTTTGGAAACAGAAGTTATACATACACTGCATTCTGGAAATCACTAGTATATACAACCATTTCTCATGGGACTGAGCTGCAGCACCCTAGAAACCAAAAAAGGTATCTACTGGAATTTCTCCAAGCAAGTTACTTCACTAGACAGCATCTTTAAAAGGGGGATATCTTAACAGTAGAAATAAAAAACATAAACATAGATGAGCTGTTGAAAACTACATGTACTGCATCTATCTGCCTTTATAGCTTTTGCTATTTGCTGTACAAGAAAATTGAATTAAGATTCATCCATATGAGGCCTCAAGACCAAGACAGATTTGCATTTTTTAAGCCAAATGCAGAATTTGACCAGCGTTATCTCTTAGCTAATCAACCACTAAGAAGTGATTCCATGCTGAATCACTAAGCTGAGCAAAGCATGCTAACTAAGCAGGTGGTAGTATATAACATCAACCTTCTAAAAAACCTCTACCAATTTAAAGCAGATTTTCATCTCTACTTGAATGAAGCATCTTCAACCTTTGAACAAAACAGCACAGTCCTACTTTCATACTTTATCATACTGAAAAGCTAAAGCTGTCCACGTAACAAAATGCAATTTCATGTGTTTATTATACAGTTTAGCCATCATATCACGTGTTACAGTCTTCCCTACTAGTCATGCAGTCATTCTGCGAACACTTAATTTTTCCCCTCTCCCCACAAAAAACCCCAAACGTGATTTTTTTTTTCCTAAAGTAGTGAGGAATAATTAAAAAGATAGCCCTATTTGTTCTAATAACTCATGTAAAGTTCTAGCTTTAATTGCATTATTTCATTAGAATGTATGGACGACATGTATTTTCAATAGTTACTGCAAAACGTTTAATCAATTAACTCACATTTGTTTAAGTATTACATCCAAGAATCCTATAGACAAAGAAATAAGCTTTTGAACATAGGAATCCTGCTATTACTTCATTTTACCTAGCACTATTTTGAGTAAAACTTGCCACTGATGTTATCAGATATTTCAAGTTAGTAAGCTAACAGAACAAACCTCCTTCTCTGTAGTCTTTCGGTTGAGATAATTTTTAGTTGCATAGCTTTTCCACACTTCGAACTTGCTGAATTCAGAGGTACACAAAGAATACATCGTAGTACGAAGTTTAACAGCTAAAACACGAAATCTCTTACAATATTTGCAACTGTCTAAATATCCTGTGCCCCCTGCCACTTATTCACAGGTGAGACAGAAGTATTTGTGAACTATACCAGAACCTTATCTGACTGAAGCACATGTACAAGGACAATGCGGCACAGACATCAGTCAATTTTCCCGAGCTGCTGTTCAAAATCACTTCTGAGAGCTTTTACACCCAATAATCTATTTTAGATAAGAGTTCTGGCAAAAGCAAAGTAGGTCCAAACACGAAACCTTCTCATCAGTTCCTCCCCCATGTCAAAGGGAAGATCTTACAGCCGAAGCAAAAGGCTGTGCCCTGGCACACTGCATTTGCCACTCTCTCCTTTTGCCCAGTTTCAGATATGCTGCATTCTCCTTTCAAAGGTCTGTTTCTAAATAGCTATTCAGTTGGCTTATCATATCGAAGTGTAATAAAGCAGAATGTTTTATTAGAAGAAAAGGAAAAGCAAAGGGTGAGGGCAGCAAGCAAACAAAACAGTTAGGCATGAAGACTCATGCTGTGCAGCCTAGTCCTTCCCGAGGCAGCCAGAAGTCCTATATATTTTCAACTTCCAGCTGGAGTCCTCTGGCTAGCAGGGACAGATAGGACAAAGGGAAACAAGGGGCACTGACAGCAGTGAGGGCAAGAAAATTCACTATAAATAATCAGGGAAAAGGTTGTAGCACATGTCTACTTTTCACTCTCTGTATTTGCAGCTATTTTTGCAAAGTTATGTATTGATTCAAATAGTTTAAAATAGTTTAAAAAAGATGCAATAAAATGTCACAAAAATAAAGGTTTGCAAATTCAACTTGCAAAAGCTAGGGTTATGTGTGAATTTAAAGCTGAGAAGCAAGGAACACTGGCATTGCACAGACAAGGAAGACCCAACAGGTAACAGCCAAAGCTGACTCAATTTTTCGTTCATCCAGTGTAATTGTAACAAAACACTTAGTGCTAAGAAGTCAAAAAGATGAAAAAACTTCATCTTGACTAGGAGAGCTATTTGTTATGGATTATTATAGTTACAACTGCACGTGGTTATGAGGTAAATCTAGGTTAAAAAAAGAAATAAAGAAAACTTACCTCGTGGAATTCTTCCTGTTCCCTGGCAAGTTGGGCAGGTGACGCTGTCTCTTCCTGTAAATTCCACATAGGGAAACTGTGATACATCTCCGCATCTGCCATCTTCATTGTGCGATTCTGAGTGAACTAATCCATTCCTCATATTATCAGACACTGTGCCTCCATCATAGCCATCTTCCTTGCACGTGTGCATAGGCAGGTGAGAAAGTGATTTTCCCATGTCTAAAATAAAAGCTAGAAGAAAGTTTTCAGGGAGAACGATTCAAACATGGCTTGCATTTATTCCTCCGCATAAGGTAACTGTTAAGTGTATGGTCATTACTCCGACAAGACTGCTGTTGCCCTCTGTTCAGATCCCTTAAGACCTGCAAAGTGCTAAGGCCCTGTCAAGCTGGAGTCAATCCCGAGCTGCAAGAACCTGAACTAACTGGGAGCTTTGTTCACATCCTCCAATATGTTAGAGGGGGATGAGAGGCTTCTAAGTTAGAACAGTACAATTGCTGGCAAAAGGTTGCAACAGTCTAGCAGTGCTTTTCAAAGGATCATTATGGTGCAGACTTTAACACAACATATTAATCTTTGTATAAAAAAAAAATTAAAGACTGGGCTCTAGAAACCAAGTTTGCAATTTTCAGTGGATTCTACACACGCTACAGACCCAATTCTAATAAGCTTTTTAGGTTGGACTTGTTTTGAGAACACAGGATCAGCTACTAGTTTCCAAGCTAGAAACAAAAATCTCCAGGTGTTTAAACTGATGATTCCCTTTAACCCAAAAGAAGACTGATTCACAGGAAAGTCAAGTAAAAAATGGGATTTACTTTAACATAGCTGCTAGCAATATGTAGCACTTATAAAGACTTGTTAAAAAAAAAAAAGTATTAATCACAAAAGCATTTTTGCTACCTATGCAAATTTTAAATTTTTCTCATTACTGTAGTTTTTCAGCCATGACACTGAAACTACCTGGAAACACAGAACACTTGAAACTAAAGGCTGTAATGAAGTGATGCAACTGGAAACCTTCCTAATTTGCAACAGGTGGAAAACAAACTCAAAGTTAAAAAAAAATCTGTACAGCAGTGGCAATCAGCCCCATAACCCATTTTAGTTACTTAATACACAGAGACACCAGCCACTGAATTCACCAGTGTCTTGGGGAAGAGGATGATTTAAAAAGAGTATGCAAAACTTCAGTTTTTCCATTGTAAGTGACATTTTTAAAGCAGCTACTAGTAATTGTCATGCTGGTTCACTGAGAAAAGAAACCCTAAGAGGAAGATTAAGAGAGCAAAACAAGTCAGAATATTTTAAACCAACCACTCAAGACAGAATCTCAAATACGGTAATGGTAACACGAGCCCAACATTAATTCACTGTATTGCCACAAAGGCTAGGTGAATGTAGGAGGGGAAAAGTAATTCAACAAATGCCAACAAGTCCCAGTTACTGTTTCAGCAAATATGCAGCATTAGTTTCTTAATTTAAGTCATTAAACCCTTACAAGAAGGAAAACTATTTATCCTTATGCTGCTACAGCACTTTTTAAACGTTCTAAGTTTGGGAGCCATTCAATAATGGAAATTGTTGAATTGAAAATTAAAACTATTGAGCTATTGAAAAAAATTTTCTGAAAAAGCTGTTGACAATGTCGACAATTATTCCACGTGGGGTTTTTGCTTGCTGTTCTCCTTGTAGCTGAGCTAGTCTTTAAGCTATGAAACTTGAGTCTTGCAGCTTAGGCAAGAGCTGTCACAGTTATAGGTCTGAAAGCTTAGGGATCAATCCCTGGTGCTGTTGTGCAACAACTGTATTTAACCTACCTGCTCTACTGATGGCAGGCTCAGGTTATGTCTACATTAACTACTAAATACAGAACAAGCAGCAGCTCCATAGAAATAAAGTTATTGAGGATCCAACATCCACACTATACATGGTTTTGTGTGTTTATTTCATACTAGCTCTCGTCTAGACTGACAACACCTACTCACAACTGAAGTGCACCTTCTAGTTTTAGCTTCTTCCAAAAGGAAGAGAGTTCACGCGCTCCTAGATCACACTGTGACATGAACTAAAGTGCAGCAAGCAAGGATGACTGGGAACTCATTTCAAGAGCACACTCTTTATCTGAATTAAAATACTAATGCAGATATATCCTCCAATGCCAACTGTACCTGAGCTTCAATAATTAGAATTTAATAGTGCCAGAGACTTAGGAGAGACATGTCTCAGTTCACAAATGAGAAAACACACAACCACCTTCAAGTACAATGTGTTCCTTCAACATTCTTCTCCTTCCAACCAAGCACTGAACCTTACTACAGCTGACTAAAACTCAACACTTTGTTCTTTTATCCAGCACTTATATGATGAACAGTAGTAGTTCTGAGAATATATCATCTTCATATGTGACAGCCTCTATACTGTCATCAAAGTCACAAACCCTACTCCCTTAACAGCTGTGCTTTGACCCAGTCTCTCCCTCATAACTGATGTATACACTCCAGTCTCCTTGGACTTAACTGGAGTTTCCCTGAATTCACAGTCTGTTAGAAAGAATTTGGTAAATTAAAAAATGTGATAAGCAGCTTTTGTTTAAGACTCTGCCTTTCAGCTTGCTATGGCACTGCTGCCTGATAGTACATAGACAAAACCCAAACAACATTCCAAGCATACAGAACCACCACATCCTGAGTCATGTGCAAGACTCAGGAAAAAAACTTTTTGCTTATAAGCTCGGTGAAACTTTATAGAGTTAAACTAGATTGTTATACTTCTCCAAAGAATTAGGGTGGCATTCTTACCCCTTATATGCAAATATATAAACTTGAGGTTACAAGCCAAATTCTTTTTCAAAACAGCAGAAGATTTTTAAGTGCGACCATCTTCTTGCCCTATCAGCTGTGGGCAGAACATCGCAAGCTCCTCCAAAACAGAGAAAGCTGCAAGATAAGGTGATGACTTGGCAGTCACAAACTCGCTCAGCATGGGCGGCCATCTCCAGTGCTGCCTTCCACGAACCCTTCAGAGAGCCACCTCTCAGACACAGCCTGCCCGGTAAGCCCGGCGCTGCCAAAAATACAGGAGTCAAGAACCTCCCGGAGATTTACGGATTTTCTCGCTCAAGCCAGAGCGGCAGCTGCTCTCGCAAACATGGCGAAGTTTCCAGCCGGCGGGCGCGGACCAAGGCCCGGCGAGCTCGGCCGCTGCCGGGCTGCCCCGGGCGGGCCCCTACACCCGCTCGGCCACCGGGCGGGGGTCTCGGCGCGGAGGGGCGCGGGCAGCCGCCCCGGCCAGCCACAGCTAAGCAAAGCCCCGCCGCGGGCCTGTCCAGGCCTCGCCGAAGCCCACGAACCGCCGCGCCCCCCCGCCCGGCGCCCAGCTCCGCCAGGGCCTCGCAGCCACAGGCCGCGCTCGGCCCGGCTCCCGCCCCAGGCCTGCCGCCGCCTCCCGGCTCCCCTCCGCCGCTGGAGCAGCCCTCCCACCTGCGGCACGGGCTCCGCGGGCCGGGGGAGGGCGGGCTGCGCCGGGCACGGGGGAACGGCAGGACCGCAGGCTCCAGGTGCGACGCAGCTGCCCCGGCGCTAAACCCCGGATCCGGGGCGTGCGCAGGCGCGGGGCGGCGGGGGGCGGTGCCGCCTCGGTCCCGTCCCGTCGCGTCCCGTCCCGTCGCGTCCCGACCCGTTCCGTCCCGCCGGTGTCGGCCGCGGGTGGGGTGGGCCTGGTTCCTCGCGGGGGCCGGGGCGCGGCGGTCCCCGCCGTTCCCCTCGCCGCTGGGCGCCGCGCCGGAGGCTGCTGCTGCCCGCCCTCCTCGTCCGCGGAAGGCTCGGGAATGGCACAGAAACCCCCCTCCCGAGCGTGAGGCGGTGCCCGGGCTGAGGGGTGAGCGGTGCTCCCGGGCCCCAGGGGCAGGGGTAGAAGCCCGGGTAAGGCAAAGGGAAATCAGGAGATGGCGCAGCCCCTCTCCGCAGCTGGGGGACGGAGGGCAGAGCGGGTGTCCCCCAGGTTGCCCTGTCAGCAGTCGTTCGCTGCTCTGCCTGCAGTTGTGCGCTCCCCCTCCTCAGCATAAGCTCTGCGTCGCGTTAACCGCAGGAAAAAAGCGGGGATTTTTCTTTCCGTAACTGAGTTAACTTCGTGGTATCTTCACAGCCACCATCGTTATTTTCTGTTCCCTGTTTGATAGCTCCGGTGGAAGTAACTCACCACACTGCTCCGGGGGAAACGAGATGCTCGAGCAAGGAAAGCTATGGCAGGTCAGCAAAAAAGGTGTAGGAAACGAGACACACTAGCACTGTAATTCAGTTTTATAACTCATGTCACATTATACAAGGTTGCTTGTACAGCTGATGTTTATTCAGGGCATGGGCAGTGAGATGTTCTCCAAGCGATGTGCCGGAGCAACACGAAGTACACTGGAAGTGAATAATGTGTGATTGTTGCTCTTTGTGTGCCTGCAATCTGGTCCATGAAAACCACTGCCCAGTGTCCATGGCAACACGGGAGACCATTCCTGTGGGGATGTGGGGGCACCAAAGGGACAAGAGCTGCACAGAGGGGACACAGCACAGGATGACGGAGGCTGGGGGACCAGGGAGGAGCTCTGCCTGGTTTGGGAGCCTGGTCCCAGCTGCAGGAATGAATCAGGCTGGGGAAACCCTGTGATTCACACCACATATCAAAGTGCAAGGGCAAGCATAGGGGCAGGGCTCAAGGGAGAGGATGAGGAAGCAAGGTCCTTAGGAGAGCTCGGGGTGATCACGAGCCTGGGGCAGGGCACCAGGCTGCTCCAGAGGCCAGGAGGTGACAGGCTGCCTCCAGCAGCCACCCAGAGCTGGTGCCAGTGTGAGGCTACCTGCAATACAGCCCTGCCGGCAACGTGCCCGGCACCAGGCTGCAGGTACAAGAAATGATCAGCACAAAAAATAACATTCCCCCACCCTAACATGTGCTCAGAGAAAAATGGTCCCCAGTTCAAATAAACAAGAGTCTTGCATGCTGCTTGCTGGTGGCTTGACTCTACCTCTCTAGCCAGGCATAGTCAAGTTCCTGACAGTATTGGCAAAAGCTGGCACATCCCTTGTCCCTCTGGTAGACCTTCATCTGAGTTTTTGGCCCATCACTGTTCAAGGTTCCTGAGGTGCCCATACAAAGCTGTCTGTGCAACAAGATTGACCATGGTACTTTTGTGGGTTCCTAACTATAAAATGGTGCGTGTAAGATACCTTGAACAGATCCCTGGCATGCTCAGGACCTATATGGAGTTTGTATCTTGCTTTAGAGCACCAGTAAATGCCAAATGATGTGAATTTGGTAGGCTCAGGCCTCGCTATTAGTTCACTGGCTATTGGCTTTTGGTTCTGGCTCAACTTTATATTGATCCAAGGAGCACAAAGCACAGTGTAAAAAATACTCATAGCTTCCAGCTGTCCAAACAGAAAGTGAGAATACGAAGTCTTTGCCTTTTAAATTGCTTTAAACAATAGTGGCAGCCAGGCACGTTGACCTAAATCATCACACAACAGGGGACATGCCAGAAAAAGTCTAGCAAAAAGGGTTTTGGAACAGCTTTGGGGGGTCACACTGAGTTCTGGCAACTCAAAGTTATTCAGTCTGACAAATTCTCTCAATACAAATTTATTCAAGAGAAATATTCCTAGCAAATTGTAATTAGCATGGAGATTTTGATCAAATCGGAATTTGCACCTTAGACTGCAGCAGTTTTTACCCAATACTTCCAGCCCTCAAACTAATCTATAAGACCCCCATGCAGGTAAGGATGTTACAAGGTTACCTGAGAGAGTGTTTCCCTTGCCATGGTAGAAGCAACAGTTGAAATCAGCATGGGCTTTAGAGAAAGTTTTCTGTTACTGTACTCAATAGAGATGTTTCCTATTAAAGACTTCTCACTACTTGCCATAGCCTTTCCTCTGTACCTTTGACATAAACAGGATGTTGGGGTTTTTTTTTTCCTCTTTAAATCTGTCATGATGGAAGGGAACATATCTCTGGATATCTGTTTGCTTTGTGTTATTTTCACATAGAAAGTACATGTTAAAGTTATCACGTTAGAAAGAGAAATTGAAATACTGGAAGGATCTGGCTTACCTATTAGTGGCCTCAAGCTCATCCATAAATCCTCAAGCTAACCTTAAATATAAATTATTTGCTATAGGTTAAAGTAATAAAATGAAAACTGAGAATAAACAATAATATAAAGGTAAAGTGTCACACCCACTATGCAGGCTTGAAAAACATGAAAAATATGTGATAAGAAGATGTATACATGAGAAGCACATTAGAAGTGCTTAAATACGTGATCAGGTGCTTAAAAGTGTTACTGAAAGGGGCCACTGAGCTTGGGCTAATCAAGATAGGGTTCCTGTGATTATGGAAAGGGTATTTCACAGTAAGGAAGTACAGACTGCACAACATCCAATATTGCTGGTTCATGAACTGAGTAGATTATGTCTAGATGAGGATTGCATGCTTAAACACAGACACAGAAATTAATCAGTTCAGAAATGCATGGTAGACGGGTGGTATGCAATACTAATGCTAGTAGGAGGGGTATGAAATGGAAACAGATGGCATAAACAGAGAAGCTGAGATCATCACCTTTGGACTGAGTTATGGGACAGCTGCAAGTAATACGAGCTCTTAGTTCTCATAGATCACTAAACGGGTGCAGTTTATACGTCCAATAGTACATCAGCAAAGAAATCGAACTGATGAATCTGGTTTCAAGTTGAGTTTTGTGGCCGGGATATAAGTGAGTCAGGTCCTTGAAAGGGCTGAAGTTAGCAATCCCTATAGCAGCCAGTTGTGCCAGTGTGCAGCCTGCAAGAGATGCAGACCTTAGAAGTACCAGTGAAGAGTTATATCCACTTCTAATTTCCCCCCCACAATGAATAACAATCCACTAGCATTGGTTATCTGAAGAAACTTCAGACTGCCCACATTTATTTCATCCTTCAGAAATACAAGCTACTAGTTCTCTGAACATTGCAGGTAATGAAGCCTGGTTTCCTATGGATTTGCCTCTCGGTTGACTGACTATTTACCTGAATTATAATAATATTTTCTGTTACAACCACATACACCTAGCATCTTCTCCTGCAGAGTGTTTTGGCAGCAACATGCAGGCTGCCACATTCAGAAGTGGAAATTTGTAGAAATTTGCTGACTGGATAGAAAGTTATTAGGCGTTAACTCCTAAATGTTTAATCCCCAGTGTCTCCTCTGCCTGGTATCTATTTTTATGAAATTTGTATAAATGTTGTTTCTCAAACTCAGCTGAAACTGGCTAACACCTTCAAAGTTACCAGAATTTGGGACACAGACAGAGAGACAGGGCAATTGCATAAACGTTGTTTTCATATAGCCTACCAGGCTAAAAATGGATGGCATGCTATCTGAATGCTGAGCTAGGTACAGAACCCATTTTTATCTCCAAGCTATCTCAAGTCCAGAAAAACAACCAAACAACCACCACCACCAACAACAAATCCCCCAACAAAACCAAACAAAAAGAATGTGAAAACTATAATCCCCATCTAATCTAAAGTAGCAGTATGGGGGATTGTGTCCACTTACCTGTTGCTGATGGGAGAGGAGATACTTAAGAAATCCTGTAATTACTTTAGGTTCATTATTACATCACTGGGGTTTTTGTATATAACGAAAAGCAGGCTTTGCAGAACTATTCCAGTTGTCTGTGTGGATTACATTCCTCCTCCACCTTAAGTATCCAGGGAATAGTTATGCTGCCATGTTGTAAGGTTTATATTTTTTCTAAATTTCTCTCTATCACTAGTTCATGAGGACACCCAAAAGAAAATGGTGATTCCCTATACCATGGTTTTCTTCTTGAGAAACTTCAGAAAAGAGATAGATACAAGTTAACCTGATAAAAATAAGAGCAATCCTAAGTTTTAACGATTTTACCCTTGATTCAATAAAATGATAACAGTCCTCTTTTTCACAAGTCATCCTAGTCCCAGGATGCACTAGGCTGAGCTCTACAGTAGTTGAAATGGTGACTTGTGCCAGGTCCCATCATTGAAGAGTAGCTAAAGTCACACTCAGGCCAAAAAGAGGAAAAAAAAAGCAAACTGTAGAAAAAGAGGGAATTCTGCAAGGCATTTCCAATTTAGGTGTACGTAATCTGAGGCAACCTTACTCTAGGCACAGGACAGTAAGACCCAGCCTATTATTTGACCAGGAACATACTGGTCACTTTTGATGTTTTACTCTATGTCCTAGTGCTGCTTTGAGGAGTGGCTGCACTAAACGTAAAGAATTAAAAATGTATATTAAAAAATACACTGTATTAATTTGGTCTGTTTGGATTTTTAAAAAAGTTCCATTTTGAAACATCCTTTTTTCCCCCCTGTGAAATATTCTCTGTATTTCAGAATTGCTGATCTTAATGGTATTCTATGGTAAATATTTTTAGACACATTTAATACTTGAATATAGTTTGTAACAGATACTTTCATTGCTATGTATTTTCTGATGGTAGGGCCTGTGCACTGAGTTATTTTGTATGAATAAAACATAAACAGTCTTTTATAACTGATGTATTTCTGATATATTGCATGGCTACTGATAACTGTCATTCTTGCAACACTCCACGCTCTTCTGCAGTGTATACTTTATAGTTTCTCTTTGTTCATTACGTGTGCACAAACCTTAAATTCTGCATTAGTTGACAAATGAATGAGATTATTATATTCTGTAAGAACATAATTTTTGCCCATCCCTGTACAATTCTGATGCTGTATAAGAACTGTGGCTCGCTCACTGCAATACATGCCTCCAATACTTTCTGGGGAAAATAGCCCCTATTTCTCCTGTTTACATATTCTCACCTTTCTTTTGAAAAAAATATACAGCTGAATATGGATGAGGAAAAAACAAAACTGACAACAATCCACAGATCTAGACAAAGAATAATAAATCTTCTGATCGATTGGGTGAATGACCTAGTGATTATACTCCAATGCTTTTGAATAGCTGCTTTCAGAACAAGGTTTTTACAAATCATGTGCAGAACCATTTGTCTTTACCTTAGAGGAGCGGCAGCGGGTGGCAGCTGTGGCTGCCTTCAGCCATGCATAGGGACATAGAATAATACTTATTGAGCAGCCCCATTGATTTTAGACTCATCTAATTTACATACGATCTGTGCTGCAATTTCTGATGGAGGAAAATACAAGCAAGCAGATTCGAGCTTTATTATTTCTAATGCGTGGCTTGTCTAGCTTTAATCAAATGGGCTATATGCAGAGTTAAACCTATTATTGAGAGGCTTTTTAACTTGTATAGTTCCCCAGGGGGAGACTTGAACAACCAATGGAACATTTGGCCTCTAAGTATTCAAATTTATTTAACTTTAAAAAAGAATACATTTCTACATACATTTGGGAAAAGTAATGACGTACGTATAAGTTACATAAACCTCTGAGAAGATCTAGTTTCCTGCATTTGGAAAGTTGTGTGAGTGATGATGACTCAGTCTCTCACTGACTTCGCCAACACAACAGAATTAGTATGTCACAATACAATAAATAAATGAGGTTTGGTATTTATTTTTATGTAACTTGATGAGCACCAAGAAAATCCACTTGTACCTTAAAAAATTCCCATATTCTTTTTCTAAAACATGTTGGGAGAAATCTGGTATTAAGTCCTCTACCTTTCCTCTAGGACTCTCCCACCTGGCTTAAGGCTCAGGAGTCAATCTGTGTAACCTTCTGCACAGTTAATTCCATCATTTATACAGAAAAATTGATTTATGGCACTGGTCTACCAGACGCATAGATTACTTTTTTGAGCCGCTATTAAAATATGAGAAATGGTATCCATAACAGAAAAGTAAGAGATAACAGAAGTTGCAGCATCAGGAGGAGCAGTGTGAACAGATAACATTCAGGAAATTATTTCACATACAGCCTGAAGCCAGCTTGTTCCTGGCTTTTTAGCTTAAATGTTTTTTATTGTATGTATCGCAACAGTAAATAACATATTCATCGGTAGCATATGTCAAGACATCTTTGATAACCTACCTACTGTAGCAAAATGATAGATGGTTTGGACAACATTTAAAATAACTTTAAGTGTGTTAGTGTGCCAGATAACCTACTTGCAAATATATACGTATTTTGGGACTACTATTCAAAACATTGACAGTGTAATCTCATCTTTCTAGTCATGTCTAGCCTCACTCAGCTTCTTCTGAAAGTTTGCCAGGTAAAGGTGCCAGAAGATGTGATTTTTTTATTTCTTGGAAAATGGATAGAAGCAACCAGTTCACAGAGGTTACTTACATTTTGAGAGGTTTAGCTTTCAAGTAGTTACAATTTTTACTTGTTACTGACTAGACCAGAATCAGAAGCTTCGTAAGGGACCTAAAAATTTGTAAGTGTCCTAGAAATGGAACGCCCTGAATTCCCTCATCTCTCAACAGGGTCTTCCATGTAATGGCGATGGTTATTTTTAATTTTTGCCTGCTCAGCTGACTCTCTAGCTTTAATGGTTTATTTAGTAAACAAAAGCTTTTTTTTCCCCTATGTCCATCTTTTATAGTTTTGTATTTAAAAACCTTTTTTATTATAAAAAACAGCATCATAGTTTGTGAAGGCAAATAAAAATAAATAAATCTGTTTTAAGTAACTATTCAGACAAAGATTATACTTGCAAGTGCATTTTCTTTCTTCAAAAAAATACTTAAATAATTATTTTTAGTTGGGATATTTGCTGTGCAAAAGCGCTTCCAGAGACAGTGTTTATGTCTGTTGTAATATGTTCTGCAGAATTCTAGTGGATACATATAGAAGAGATGGAATTAGAAATTAATATTTTAACTTACCATCATCAGAAAAATAATTTGTCATGGAAAAGATTATCATATAATTGCATTGCAATTATCTTAATGAGTATAATCTGTTATGTCTGATTTTTTGTCCACTTTTGCAGTTCTCTGAAATAGGATCCTATTAAAATGGTTTTCATTATTGTCATGATAACTGTGTCAAAATATTTTATTGAAAACTTAATCAACCTATTACTGTCTAGTCTCTTATTGCAAAAGTAGTTTGGCCAGAGTGGACTAGGTTCCTACAGAATAGTGTTTCTAGTCAGTACACAATGGAAATATATTTATTCCTGTAATACACAACATCATTTTATTCTTTTTAAAGGAAGTAGAGAATTCCATTGCAACAAAGAGCAATGCCATCTTTAAACAGGATAATACCATATGGAATTATCCTTTTATTCTTTGTTCTATAATACAGGAGAGAACTTCTGTTGTTGAGTGGCACTGTAGAGATTTGAAGAATACAGGCTTAGCTGCTTGAAGATTAAACCAACTTTTGTTTCTTTTTTTTTTAATGAACCATGCTTATTTCAAAAGACACATAGTGCTCACAGATCTCCGATTCCTGGTATAATCTCATTCAGTCATAATAGATTGCTCCTCTGCTGCTACAGCTTTAGATTTCAGAATTAACCCCTAGATTTTTCTTCCCCTCTTTGAGTGGTGGATACCAGAAATAATATGCATTTGTTGCTAAATAGATTACTTTACAGAATTCCCATTTTATCTTGCATCTGCAAATGTTAGCCTCACAGAGGTTTGGTTGACCTTACCTGTTGCCTCAGTAAGGAATCCAGTAACAAGATTATATACCTGCAGTTAAAGGATCCATGTCTTGGATAAAGCAATGGTCATTAGATTAGTAATAAGTAAACCTAACTGTGCACTTCCCTTTCTAGCTCTTGGGCGTGTTATATGCATTCCTATAATCTTCTAACACTCAGTGTCCCATGTGTATGCATATCCTAAATAGTGCCACTGAAACTGAGAAACAATCTAAAATAACCAGAAATAATTTGAAGCCAGTTGTGAATAGAAAAGCATCTGTATAACATTTGTATAATGTCTGAAGTAGAGTTTAGCAGGGGTAAAAATGCCCCTTTGACTAATTATGAGATTATAAGTAATTCAATTGATAGCTATTTGTGTTTAACGTCAAAAACAGAGTTGTAATACAGGTATCCTGAACATTCAAAGGAAAATGTACAACCACATTTATGCTCATGCATAAGGCAAACAGTGGAGTGGATGACATCAACTGCCCTAAGTTAGACCTTGAGAAAATAAAATTTAGAGATGAACACGTTTAAAACCATATAAAATTACTGCTTAGGTTGCTTGAATAATGGGAAAAAAGAAATGCTCAAAGGACAGATTTTTTTAATTGAGGAGTTCACAGCTTGTTTTGAAAGCGTGAACATTTCACTGATGAAACACAGTCATTGAAATCTGTGTTTCCGAAAATGTTTATGTGCAAAGTAGAGTGTTTGGACATTTCTGTGAGTGCGTGTGAAGAATAAGAATATTTTGTCTCTCAATTGGAATTAAACGTATGGAAAAGACTGGGTTACATTTTCCCAGACTGCCAATTTGATTTAATTTCATTTAACTTCATGTTCTGTGAGAAGCATGCTGTTCTCCAGGGAGGACAGGCTGCCAACATGAGGGTAGGTGGAATGTAAGGATATCTGGTTTGTGAGGATATCTGACTAACAGCTACTCACCTTAGAAGACAAGAACAAGGGGCAAGAGAAGTAATAAATTAAACACTCTGATAGCGCAAACCCTAAGGAACAGGAGATAACAAGACAGTAACAAATACGGGGATCCTTAGGGCGCTGAGTGATGGGTCACTGAAGGAACCTCTGAAACATGGCCTTGAAGAGGTTCAACCAGAACTTTGTTGCTGATAAGGAAGAGAGAAACAAGATTATCATAGATCTCATGGGAAAGTGCAAACTTCTAATGGGATATTTGAGGCGACTTGGGAGGTTCTGTAAAACTTACTAAGGCTTTTTTGGGGGGATTGTGGGAATGAACAAAATTTATTATGACACATTTAGGAAAGGGGCCAAATGCAGGGAAAGGAAGAGATGGAGATGGATCAGAAAGGAATGAGTGGGAAAATGGAGAGGAGAAAAAAGGGGTCGGTCGTGTGTGAAACAAGCTGCTGGCCAGTACGCTTCTCTGGCTAAACCTTGGGCTTGATTGCCTCAGTGTAGCCCGTCTTGCTATTAAACTCTATTCTTCCCAACTATTTTCCCATGTGGATGTGCCTGATCAACAGTGAGTTTCACGGCAGACTAGCAGGTGGCTGGGACGAGAGGTTAGGGTGCCCACACCCGTACACGGAGGTCACGGGTCGAAGGGGCCCACAGGGCTAGGGGCCAGTGACTGGAGAGAGGGGTCAGCTGCCAGCGGGGCCCATTTGTGTGCGTGTGTGACAACAGCACAGCTGGAGTGACTGGTGAGTTGGGTAAGGGGACTGTGAGCTTGATAGTGGAGGGGCTGGGGGTCTCATAGTCCGCTACTGGAGGGACCATAGATCTGGACCAGCTGCCAGAGAGCCCCGTGTGCATGCATGCTAGCAAGCTTTGAGCCTGATTAGCCAGCAAGTAAGAACATGATCAGGCCACCAGAATTGTTCATGTTTATGTGAGTGCTTTTGGTGTAAACCTGTGGGTATGCAGGTGCTGGTGAAGGCACTGCCCTCTCCCTGGCTCGCTCTGTGCTGCTAGATGTGTGCGTGTGCATCTTTGGGCTACCTGCCTAGCCAGACTGCTGGCTGGACCTGGGAATGGCAGGTCCAGCCAGGAATGGCTGCAGCATACACAGCAGCAGGAAAAAGCCCTGGGGTCTTACAGCCCACCAGCCTTAACTTACCTTAACAGCCAGCTCCATGGCCTTAGGTCTGCTTTTTAGCCCGCAGTGTATCTCCACCATGTCTATGCTGTGTACAAACATTAGAAGAGATGGGTGTTGGCAAACGCGGGAAGCAGTTGTGTGTATGAAGAAGTCTGTATGTCAGTAATTTATAGCATTGCTTTTTAGTACATTCTCAGAGGTGGTGATATGATTTTGTAAGCATACATATACCCCAGGATTGGAAAACTTTCTAGAGAATAACTGAAGCTAATGTGCAAGTGCAGCAGAGAATTCAGAAATGTCTATCTGAAATGTAGGTGTGTTTGTAGGAGCCCTATTCATATATTACAGTAGCACATTGATTTAATATCTTATTTCAAGTCCACCTCGTGGATGTCTGGGAATGACATAGCTTTTGCCATCAATATGATCAGGCTGAAAAGTTGCTTTTCTATCTTCATTTTTATTCCCGAATGTACACTTTTGACACTTGATTTGTGATAGCTGATACCTCAAAGCTGATATATGGCTCAAGAGTTAGGCAGCACGGGGCCAGACAGAATGAGCTAGCTATAACCTCTCAAACATACAATACTCTCTGACATCAAATGTGAAAATCATTAGCATGTGTATAGTGTCATACAGAAAAAAATAATAAAACGAAGTGGAAAATTACTTGAGTTTTGACTCAGAGGAAGTTAAGCTTTTAAACTACCTGGTATGTATTTTTCATCTCTTTCCCTTTCTTTTCAAGGATATAGAAACCAGAATTATATTCCTGTATTTCGTATCCACTCTTGTGTTCCTATTGCTGAGGGAAGGGAAGGGAAAGGGAAAGGGAAAGGGAAAGGGAAAGGGAAAGGGAAAGGGGAAGGGGAAGGGAAAGGGAAAGGGAAACGGAAAGGGGAAGGGGAAGGGAAGGGAAGGAAAGGGAAAGGGAAAGGGGAAGGGAAGGAAAGGGAAAGGGAAAGGGGAAGGGAAGGGAAGGAAAGGGAAGGAAAGGGAAAGGGGAAGGGAAGGAAAGGGAAGGAAAGGGAAAGGGGAAGGGAAGGAAGGGGAAAGGGGAAGGGGAAGGGAAGGGAAGGAAAGGGAAAGGGAAAGGAAAGGGAAAGGGAAAGGGAAAGGGAAAGGGAAAGGGAAAGGGAAAGGGAAAGGGAAAGGGAAAGGGAAAGGGAAAGGGAAAGAAAGGAAAGGAAGAGAAAGGGAAAGGCACAAGGAGGAAAGAGTCAAAGTCTTTCCCAGCAAGCTTCTGGATTGTTCAGTACTGCACTAGGAGAAGTGGCAACTAAGCTACAAATATAGCCTTTGTTTCCTATACTTGCTTTGAAAATGATAATTGAAATGAAGGTAGAATTTACCAGGCTTTTTTAGGTGGGAGGAGAACTGAAGTTGCTACACCCTGAGTTACTATACCAAACACATGTCTGTTTAAAATCAATTTGCTGTAAATCAGTAGTTTTCCTGATGACAAGAAACATGTTTTGTGTATCTTAAAAAAGCCAGAAGGTGACTTTGAAGGTTTGGAAAAGCATAATGCTACTACTATGTGTGAACATATAGAGATTATGGTTTTAACTGCTCTAGTAGTGGTCAAACTGGAGTTTCGATGAGAATGGGCTGCCTTCCTCCAATAAAACGAAAGGTGGAATACAGGTTGTAGGTAGTGTGTAACTGATGGCCACTAAAAATGTACAGAGGAGTATGAGGCTTAGAAGAAAAGACAGTTCATGATTTCAGGCATCAGTATGTGATCTGCTAAGTATGTTTTGAGAGTAGCCACACTCACAGTTTGGAGAGTGAAATCTGAGTGTATAGGAAAGGCTATTTCAACCTCCTTCAATTAGGAAATCTGTCATAATCTATGAAAGGGATTCCCAGCCACTGAAAGAATTTTTTGTGTCAGAAAGTCAGAAGACCTTTCAAAGAAGCCAAATTTCATAGAATCATAGACTCATAGAATAGTTTGGGTTGGAAGGGACCTTTAAAGGTCATCCAGTCCAAACGCTCCGCAATAAGCAGGGACATTTTCAACTAGATCACGTCACTCAGAGCCCCGTGCATCCTGACCTTGAATGTTTCCAGGGGTGGGGCATCTACCACCTCTCTGGGCAACCTGTTCCAGTGTTTCACCACCCTCATTGTAAAAAATTTCTTCCTTGTATGTAGTCTAAATCCACCTTCTTTTAGTTTAAAACCATTACCCCTTGTCCTATTGCAACAGGCCCTGCTAAAAAGTTTGTCCCCATCTTTCTTATAAGCCCCCTTTAAATATTGAAAGGCCGCAATAAGGTCTCCCTGGAGCCTTCTCTTCTCCAGGCTGAACAACCCCAACTCTCTCAGCCTTTCTTCATAGGAGAGGTGCTCCAGCCCTCAGATCATTTTTGTGGCCCTCATCTGGACCTGCTCCAACAGGTCCATGTCTTTCCTGTGCTGAGGGCTCCAGAGCTGGAGGCAGTGCTCCAGGTGGGGTCTCACCAGAGCAGAGTAGAGGGGCAGAATCACCTCCCTCGACCTGCTGGCCACCCTTCTTTTGATGCAGTCCAGATGCAGTTGGCTTTCTGGACTGTGAGCGCATATTCCCTGGACATGTCCAGCTTTTCATCCACCAGTACCCCCAAGTCCTTCTCTGCAGGGCTGCTCTTAATCCCTTCATCCCCAGCCTGTATTGATACTGGAGGTTGCCCCAACCCAGGTGCAGGACCTTGCACTTGGCCTTATTGAACCTCATGAGGTTCACATGGGCCCACTTCTCCAGCTTGTCCAGGTCCCTCTGGATGACATCCCGTCCCTCAGGCATGTCAGCTGTACCACTCAGCTTGGTGTCATCTGCAAACTTTCTGAGGATGCACTCTGTTCCACTGTCCCTGTCATTGATGAAGATATTAAACAATACTGGTCCCAGTGCAGACCCCTGAGGGACACCACTTGTCACTGATCTCCACCTGGACATTAACCCCACTTTTGATAATTAGCTGCCTCATGCATCAGGGATCAGAGGAATGACCGTATGCCATTACTCCCCAAAACAGATCAATAAGCAAGTTTCAGCAGAAAGAGATGTAAAGATACTCTAAACGGTTTGTTTCATTTAAGACTGTTTAAACAGGGATCAAAATCAACCACAGTGTCAGGAAAAGGCTTGCTTCAGTTCAGTAGGACAGCTATTTTCCATTTTGACCTACCAAAGAGAAGCAGTATTGTTTGGCTCGCTAGAGTCTAGGTCAGGAAACGGAGATGTTTTATGATCCCATTGGAATGGTATCAATCTCACTGAAGCTTATTACCTAGCAGTGTGAAGAATACTGTTTTACCACCATGTTTTAAAAATAAAGCAACTACTACAGTATTTTATGAAAGGTTCAGCTCTGCAGCTGAGTGCCAGCTGTGCTGTGCACACATCTGTTATTAGGTTTAAGCTTAAGTCATTTTGTTAAATTTCTAGGTTTCACTAAGGCTTACAAAGAAGGGCGGATGCTGAACTCCCAAGAAGGGTAGTTTGGAGTTCGTGTAGAACCACAGTGTCTGGTGTCTCGTGAGGACCAGGCATCCCTCAGAGCTGCAGCAGGTGCTGCTCAGGGGCCTTCATGCCTCCGGACATAAAGTGCATTGTGAAGCCTAAGTCTTCTTTTGGATCTGGCTGATATTCTAGGCACTTTTTAAATTCAAAGTTTAACTTTGCTTTAAAGATCTGAAGAGAAGCTAAGCAAGCAGGAGGAGATTCAGATCACAATCTGAAGTTTGTTTTTTAAACCTGGAGATATTCATGCAGGATATAAGGCCGAGTCAGCTTTTTTTGTCTTTCAAGCTTGTATATAGACTTTTAATAATAAGGAGTCTACAGTCTTACATTTTTATAACAATCTGGTCCTTCCTCTTTGCATTCACTAACTCTGCCACCTGCCCTGTATAAGTGCAGGCTAAGCGATAGCACAGTACTTCTGCTGCCTGGGGTTAGGGCAACTTCAACAGATGGAGAATCCTCAAGCAGTGCTGTGTCTGAGTATCCCATCGGTGGTGTCAGTTAGCACTTGTGAATCTTCTTCCAGCTCAGCGTTTTGGTGGCTTCTAGTTACTAATAGCTCGGACTGAACTTACATGGTGAATTTATCTGTCTTTTATTGTTTCTGTAAGCTTTTAAGGCTTAATAAACAATAGATTTATTAAGTATCTAGCCATAAGTTGTTTAAACTTTATTATGTTTGCTTTTGGGTAACAAAAAGCTCCAGTAAAGTAAACTAATGTAACATGTGTAAAGATAACACTTTTTTTTGCAGCCTGGTTATAGCTTTGGACAACATTTTGAAGCCTGCTAGCAATTGTAAATCAATACATGTCAATTAAATGTACATGTGGCTGCCAGTTCAAATTTGTTCTGTATTTATTTACTCAGGTTTGGCTGCTACCAGTTATTTCACCTTTTATCAACTACAAGCAGCATGAACCTAACAATGAAGAATGATGCAAATGTAATGATCCTATTGATTGAACTAGAGATTCGTTCCTTGAGAGAGATTGAATGCACCTACTGAAACAGAAGCTACTTAGGTAATGGACTTAGCTGAGCTAAATGTCAACTGAAACTCACCAAATGGACGTCATGGTATTCGCCTCCTGAGGATATCTAGATAATAGTCAATTCTTGTCAGAAGTTGTACCAAAGCTATGCTTCAGGGAACATTAAGGTGCATCATAATGGCCTCCACAGCTCAGAACAGTTCACGAATACCAGTGAATGAAAACACAAGGGGTTTCACTTCAAAATACTGAAAATAGTTTACAGCTATGGTTTTCCTCAGCCTTACGGAAGATACAGCCCCTTCTTTCTTACCCCTTACCAGTTGCGTGGCTATGTTTCCTATGGCTTGATTTCAGCCCTACCTGTGATCCTACACTGCAAGAGGACAGTGAACGTACAGAGCTGTCTAGACCAGCACTATTTCCCCTTAGGAGCAAACGGGGAATCGATACTGCCTGAACTCATTATCTGCTGGTGCATCTGCATTGCCTGTATAAATTTTTATTCCTAATAAATGACTAACTCAGCACTCATTTATCTACAATAATGTGATCATTTCAAGATTTTGCTTTATTTCAAACAGTTCTCTAGACAGTTGTTTAGTTATGGGAAGGTACTATCTCTGTGATATCATCATGGTTAGGTTAAAAAGTGTGATGGGAACTTTGGCTCATACACTAGAAATGCTCTTTCCACTTACGCTTTTAAGATGTGTAAAGCAGATTTTCCTTCTTCATCCAATGGCCAGTGCACATGAAATCTCATCTTCCTGATGGAAAAAAAGTCCAGTCACTCAATTGCTTAAAACCTGAATTGCTCAACCATCTTCAATGCCGTCTTTTAAAATATATGTTTAATGTAGACTTGTAAGTCTTCCAAGCTTAGTAGGTGACTGCTGGTTCTGGTGCCCTGGCTGACATGCAGCTCAAAGCACTGAATTGGTTAGGGTCCTCACCCTTCACCTGCCCCTGTGCTAGGACAACAGCTTTGGTTCCAGCTATCTCCCATCACTTGAGATAATTGCCTTAATCCTTTAATATTCGCCCTCTGTTTTTTCCCGCTTTTACAAACCCTGGTTCTGTTCATTTGTTCAAACGAGGTAATTCCATCATGCTTGCAGTAACAGTCCTTCCAGAGTAAAAAATATTTAAAGACGGGAGGAGGTATGGAGACAGTAACCAAGGTCAGCCACAGCCCCAGGATGGCCGGGCAGGGCTATGGGGATACAGATGGGCCAAGGCCAGGCTGGCATGCCAGCCGGTGGGTCAGAGGCATCCCCACAGCCTGTCTGGAAGAGCTCTCTTCATGGTCACCAGCGGCACTAAGTTGGCCCTGAGCCTGGACAGCCAAACCCCTAGGGTAAGGGATATGCTCAGAGCCCTGCCTCCTTGAGATGAGGTTTTTTAGAGAAGAATGGGAAAATTCAGCTTGTCTGTATGTAGAGGAAGACGTTACTTTGGGCACTTGAGGGGTTTTTTATGCTGGGAGGTTAGATACATAGCTGCTGTCTTTGATTTCAGCTGTTGGAATGTGCCTAGAGAAAGGATGGGACTGAAAAGTGACAAAACAGAAACAGAGTGTCTTGCTGGTGTTTAAACCACTGTCATTTTGATTCCTGTCATTGATAAGATAAATTTTACTTCTTCAGTCAATTCTACAAAGTGTATTTGTCATAGAGGTTGCTCTGCACTGTGGGGAAATGTCCTCAAAGTTATCCTTCACAAATGGGAAGCGTGCTGTGCATAACCAGGTGCTTATGCAGTGATCACACCCCCAATACAGTGCCTCTGGTTCATGAAGTGCTGTAGGGAATATCAGGTTTTGTAATCTCACCACTTCTGCTCTTTCCTTTACTTAGTAGCTTTGCCTAAGCTTAATATGCCCGTGTATATCAGGATGGGCAATATTTTTAACATTCTTTCTTCAAAAACTATCTTGATTCCTGGACAAGAGCTCTTGGAACAAATAGCTCTTTCCTCTTGCTTTCTGCCTCTTCATTAACAAATACCTTTTCTGTTGTTGATGATATGCAATTTCAATATAAAAACGTCAATTTAACACAGATCAGTTTCATCACAGATCAAATTAGTTTATTGATTAGGACTATGAAGAGCATAACTAGTCAGTGATGCAGAGAGTACCTAGCCTAACTCTGCATGCTTAGCGATAATATTTTTACCTCCAGATAGGTATGGCTAGCAGTCAGCTTTCATTAGCTGAAGTAATAAAAGTATATAATGTCCCAGAGTATGCAAAAACTTAGATGGTTTGTTGGATGTAATGCTTGAACTCCAGATATGCCTAAGACCCAGTTTATCAGGGTTCATCAGTTCTGGTGAGGCAGAATCAGGGAGTTCTACAGGGCTCTTCCCAATGCGTTTGGTTCCAGTAGCTTTATTGGCTGGGTGCAAAACCAGCTCTGGTCTGCTTTGCAGCTGAACTCGTGTATTCGCTTAGAAAGAGGGCTCCCACGGAGCCCTAGCACGTCTGTAAGTGGTCGTCTGTGTATCACATAGCCAGGTTTATATTGTACTGTGCCTGATCTAGTAAATTCTGCTGGAATTCATCAGGATTGTCGGTAGGATGGCTTTGCTCATGTCTTTGGACTAGTTAATTGCAACCAAGGTACATTTCTACAGAAATGAAGCTATTCTGTATTCCAGGCCAGAGTGCTCAGTTAGCACTCGCTCACACCCTTCTCCCCAGTCTTACACTGCCTATCTCAAAGTTCCCTGTTGCTTAACTCTATGATTCTGACTCATACCAACCCACATATTATTCAGTGCTTTTACTTTACCTAAGTGCAATAAAAGCACAATAAAAGAGATACAGCAGCAGTCAACATTCAGTCTTTTAGGGGAAAGTCACCTACTAAAATTTTTTGTTTCCTCATCCTGCTTTCCTGCTAGATTAGTGCCATTTATTACTCTGTATTTGTTTATAATTTAAAGCCCTATAAAGTTATTTAATCTGCATCAGTTTATCTCCAGACTGAGAGTATAAAAGCATCAGGCACATAGGTTACCTTTTACTTATGGCCATGCACCATGAATGCAGAAAACACACAAATCATGGTCTGATATGAAAGCCCTTGCTCAGGAATTCTTGAACAGTTCACTAGATCAGATATAACAAAGCTGAGCCTGAACATAAGTGCATGGGATTATGGAAATGTTGTTTACAATTTGTTACAAAGGCCTTATTATAATGAAAAGTAAAATAGAGATAAAATGCTATGTAACACATCAGTTTCCATTACTTATAAATGGTCTCATTCGGAACCTGGGGAAGATCATGTACGTACATTTTTTGAGCTCTGTATGAGTGAGGATACAATGATTAGAACAGAAGGGACCAACCCTTGATGGAGATTTTTAGGATCTATCTTAATAAACTAGTAAATTATTTTGTTCCTAATGAATTGATGTTGCTAGTCAAATATTTAAACAGAAAATGTGGTTAGCCATCACCAAAGCTGTACAGAGGTAATTTCACACTGTATTGCAAAGTGTACAAAATAGATAAACATGAAAAAGAGAAAATACTGATTTTTTTCTGCTTGGTTTCTCCTTGTAATAGGTATATTGTAGTTACATACGATAAGAATATGTCCAAAGCTTTTGACAAAAATATAGTTTCTAAGTGTAACCCTTGATAAATTAACCCATACGTGGAAAGAATTGTATCTTTACTGTTTAAGTTCTATTTCTGTCTATATATTTCTGTCTATAAATTTGTAATTTCCCAGGACATCCAGTTGCTTGGTTTCACTACTATTTGCAGTTTCTACTAATGATCTCCCAAATTAATGCTTGGCATCAAATATTCATTTATACTGTGATTATGCTACTAGCTGGCAAGTCAGGCTTCTACTGAAGAAAATAGTTTAGCAGATGAGAGACACAGAACAGAGAGATTAAACAAGTTCCATGAGGCAATTGCCACCAGAGATCTTTTTAATTTTGGTTGATAGGGGATCAGACAACAAGGTATCATAGTGCCAAGCCTAATTACGGCAATCAATAAAGGTGTTGGTCAAATATGGTTCAAGTTTGCTGATATTAACTTCGCAAATAATGAGAGGCTGCTCACATGAAAGACCCCTTGTCAAAAAAAAAACATTTAAAAATGTGTGTTTGCATCGCTAAAGGGACATTATAAGTGTTATATTGAAAGCACATGAACAGTGGTTGCACTTTGTGTGAACCTCCTCATAAACATGTGTGCCCTTTTTATGTTCAATAAATAGAAAATGGTTAATTTCAGGTTAGGTTTTATACCATTTCTGTGGATTTTATTTGGTATTTTATTTAGATGAAGCTGTAACTCAAACTAAAGGCTATGAAATTTTGTACTGATGTAGTTCTAAAGGTTTCTTACTGGAATAAATCACTTTGATATTGCAAACGCCATCTTAGATCACTGTAACCCGTCTGTCCCTGAGGGCATAAAACCAGAACAGCTTGAAGGAGGATAAACCCGTCCTCTGAAATTCCAAAGCTCTCATGCAATGGAATGGGTACTTTATGCATTTCTCAAGTTTTCTAAGTTTCACTGATGAATTCCTGACCCCATGCAAGCCAATGGCCAATCTCCAATAGACACAGAGGAACCAGAGATTCACCAATTTTTGGTGACTTTTTTTCAGTAATTTCACGCGTTCTCTTGCTTAGATTGTACTTCCCCATGCCTTGCTTTTCTTAAATGACTTCTTCCAATAAAGATGTTCGTAATTAGGGATATCATTATTATTATTGCTATTTTTATTACTTGCAATATTCATGGTGTTTTATGACCTTTCTTTAAGTGTATTGCCATCACAGGGGAAAAAAACACTTGTTTCAGCAGACATATTTGATATTTGATATATCAGAAAACTTGAAACATTGTGTCTGAAAACATGCCATGTAAATACTATGTTCTGTACTTCTGTTAATGCATTACTGTATTGTGCTATTTCGTGCTTCTTTAGTGGGATGCTGGACCCCGCTGGCCAGGTTCCAAGGCACAGCACATTTAAGAGTCAGTAATGATGTTGAAGATCAGCCAGACAGCTGAGTCCTCAAAATAACAAATTATTTATCTAAATTCAAGCAAAAGCTACACCAAACTATTTGGTTCTTCAGTTGGTGGCTTGTGTAATGCTTCTGCCTCACAAGGGATAGTGATATTTTCTGATACAATCAGCAAAATGCTGTGAAAATGTACAAGCTGTGGAAGAAGAAAACCACAAGCTTCCACTCAAAACTGAATCATAAATTATCATGTGATTAAGATGTGAGACTTACTTTTGCGTCTAGGAAAGAAGCACATGCATCATCTGATCTTTTTTCATTGCAGCATGACTCATGCTACACAGATCATCTGACTTCATCTCTGCGAGTTTTGGGTTTTTTGCTCTTGATGTTACAAATTCTTGGGTTTTTTACTCATCCTACTCTGATTATATAAACATAAAATCTAACACTGCTTCTCTATCTGAGAAGTAAAGAAAATTCAAAGATCAAAATCAGAGTCAATAATTAAAATCAGTAATGTGCCACCAACTGTAAAACACATTTAACACATTAATATATTAACTAGAAAGGGTGAAGAGAAGAGCAATGAAGGTGTTGAAAGATATATGAGAAGCAACCAAGCAGGGTAGGACTCCTTAGCATCAGAAAGAGAAGACAGCTGGGTAATAGAGGTATAAAAATTATGAGTAGCATGGTAATGATAAATAGGGAAGTAATGATTATTCAATATAACTAAGAAATGAAATTATCAAGTGACAAGTTCAAAACAAATAGCAAGAGGTGTTTTGTCACAACGTAGAAATTACTGTGAGAAACTCATTGCTGGGGATGATTTTTAGGGATGCCAAAAGTTTACACAGGTAGAGAAGCAATTCAGCACATTCATAGAAGAAAAATCCATCAAGAGTTATTTACACAGAATAAATTTACATCGGGATTTCAGAAGGATGGGTTTGCCCACCTTTAAGCTGTTCTGACTTTATGCCCTCAGGTACAGATTTGTTGCAGTGGTCTAAGACGGCCTTTATAGCCTCGAAGTGATTTATTCCAGTAAGAAACCTTTATAGAAGTACATCAGTACCAAATTTCATAGCCTGTAGTCTGATTTACAAGCTGTTTACAAATCTACTCTTTCTGGTTGAGGAAGTCCTTTACTGCAGGACTCTGGAAAATAGGTAGGTGTGTTGGGGAATTACCACCATATGTTTTACTTCTTCATTCCTCTTCAGCCACTATCAAGGACAGGTTATAGACTAAATGAACCTTTAGTCTGACCCCATACAGGTTTTTTTTTAATACTTGCATGGCTATATCACATACGACTTGGACACACGTAGAGAAAGAAGTCATTGACAGACTCAGAAACTATGGAAGAGTGTATCTGGGCAGCTCTAGCTGAGGTAGTCATGTTAAAACATTCAAATTGCATGTAACGTCACTGATTTTCCAAACTCTTCTTTCAGGTACTCTTAAAATAGAGTTAGATTTTAAGAAAAGAAATTTTTTATGCTCTGTTGGATAGTCTTCAAAAAGCTGGGTTTATCTCTATAGCAGGAAATGAGAATCTGACAAGCAATATAATGAGCTTTTAATGTAAATGTGTATGACTTGTAAGAAATGTATCCATGAAAAAATTATAGCTTTACGCCTTTTTGAGAGCTGTGTAAGAGGTGAGGTTCTTTTTAAAAATCATTCTTTCATTTTTTGGGTACATTATTGTAATTTGTGTAAGAGGTGTCCGTATGCAGAAGGAAAGAACAAAAAATAAAATCTGGCAGTAACGCTGTTGCTTTACCACTAGTAAGGCACAACCATCTCTGGTTTGCCCATAGGTTGTAATGGGTATGATCTAGCTGACTTTCTGTAAGCTACAAAAGCAGAGCAGTTGTAGTAGAATATGCTGCAGTCTCCTGAGGATCATTTACATGGACTCTTGTCTGTTCAGGTACATACAGATACGGTGACAAAATGGTCCTTTTGCTCCTGTGGTTTGCACAGAGCAAGGCAATCTGTTTATTGCTATAATGGACATTAATCATTATTCATACATATGTGTGGAGTTGTCATTTATTGGTCAACCTGACTTTGATAAGAGGCATCATTATTACTGTCTCCATGAGTTAATGAAATGGTAAATGCTTCTGTCACGTCTTGGAAAGGAAAGCAACAGAGTGTGGTGTCATGAAGCACTGAAACTTGCATTGAGCAATTCACTTTTTTAAATGCAGCCTTTCTAATAATTAAATTATTTATAGTTTTATACATTTTTCTTTTTTATAAAAATAAGATTTTACATCATCTTGTTTTAAAGCGTAAAGATGTCCTCCACCTTTCATCCACAGAATAGTGGCAGGCTGCTGACACACAGCCAGGCACAGACTCATCAGTGCTTCTCCATTAAGAATTAGATGTCCCACACAAATAGGCAAACGGATAGTTTAATTTTTCTCTTCCTTCCATTTCTGACAATTCTGCCAAGGCTGTCAGCCTGTATTCTGACACTGCAAATGCTTACACATGTCCTGATCTGCACGAATATGAGATGTTCCTGTGAATACAAGGCCAAAACCAGAAAGTCTTTGAGTCAGTGATGCTGCTCGTGTGCTAAAACTGTGCAGACATCTGCAAGATCGAGGCCCAGGGGAGCAATTACTACAGATGGTTTTGTGAGGTACATATCTGTCTGTTAGGACCTGGCCCGAGACCAGCAACTCATTTTACATTGGTCAGCGAGTAGCATTTCATATTAACTATAGTTTACCCCTGGTCTGAACTGAACTGGAAATAATGAAATGGGATTTGACCTCTTAATGGGCCCATGTCTCTTTCCAAAAATTTGATATGCTAATATTTATATTTTTTATAAATTTATTTGAAATTCAATTGAAAGTAATGCTATAGCTACTATTCCTTTATTATACATTATCATGCAACATATAATAAAGATAATTGAACTAAATGAATATTTGAACATTTTCACGGTCTAATTCACTGAAGTTCTCCTCCAGCCTGAGCTAGCATATCTCTTTTTAATGCCAAGGATTTTTCACTGTTCTGAAAGAGGTTTTCAGGTTCTCTTATGTCAGACCAGTCTTCCTCACACATGAAGTACAACTGATGTTAGAACTAAAGGGCCATTTTTTGCGTGTGTGTGGCCTTTTCTTCCTGAAGGCCCAATAAGTGACTTTTAGTCTCCAGTTTATTCCTTTGAGAACAGATAATATTTTCAAAGTATGATTTAGTTAAATTAGCAAATCTTGTTTCACTAGAACCCCCTCGCTAAATGAGCAGAGAGCCTAATTAGATGCTAACCCCCCCAGGTACAACACTGCTGGCAGAAGGTGGCGTAGATCACAGGTGTCAGCCTGGGGGTGATTTATCTCTCCCCTCCCACCCCTCCCCTTACCAGACTGGTTATTTTACCTCTAAATACTGCTGGATTGCCAGCTCCTGAGCTGTGATGGATTCTGTGTGGCAGGGTGGGTGACAGAGAAGCAGATGTGTGAGGACAAAGGCTTGTTTGTTGGCGCTTGCGTGGTTCCATCTGTAGGGGTGCTTGCTTTTAACGGCAGCGATTTAGGCATGCAGTAATTTGGCAGTTTTGTAGTTACGTTAGACTTCTGCAATGTATTTAGGGGGAGTAGCAAAGTTATCACATTCAAAATCCCAGCAACTCTTTAAAATAAGAGTGGTTATAGCACAACTGTCGTAACTTGCTAAGAGCGCTTTTCCGCTATTCTGTGTAGACCCACTACTCTTTTTCCCTCTTAGTGTAGGGGAAATAGCATAAGAGGACATAGATGAGGAGAAGAGTGTGGTGGGAAGGAGGGAATACATAAATCTTCTTAAAATATTTTCAGAATTCTTTGTTGCTCAAAAAACCATCTAAGATATTTTCTTACAAGATGCTATATTTCCTGTATGTGACATGGTATATTTTTCCTATCTGCTTGTAAATTTAAGCACCTGCTGCAATTGGATGGGTAGGATACTTTAATGTTGGTATTCTAGATTTAAAATAAAATGCAAGATTCCAATCCTTCCTAAGGCAAAGGAGTCCAAGGGCAAACTAGCAATTAACATGTGAAAAAGGTTGCTGTGGGGGGGAGGCTTGGTTTATTTGCATGCTAATATAAATTAGAAATGAATATGTTTCTGGAATAATGAAGATTATTTAACATTTACAGCTTTGTTCAATATTTGAAATTATGCTGCTAAAGTTTTTCAAAACCACTTGTGCTCTCAGCAAGGTGACACCACGTGGATTGCTTTTAGTATTTGTTCTTTAGTTTTCTTTATAGTTCATTTGGTTTTGCTTTGTAACTGATCACAGGAAAGATGTGATAGTCCTCCTACTCCCTGTAAGGGCAAACTACCCTGAGAACAATTTGCAAGAATCTATAATACCTTCTTGGCATATGACTTTGCTAACAAAATATATGCATAGACAATATGAAAGGAACTTTCTAGGGATTTTTTTTTTTAATAATTGAAAAAATTCCTGAACTTCTAACCATGCCATCAGAAAAAAATTATTTAGGGGAACTACTATTGGGGGAGGGGAAAGAAAATACAGAGGAAGTTATATGCAGGTGTGCTGGTTTTGGCTAGGATAGAGTTAATTTTCTTCACAGTAGCTAGTATGGGGCCAAGTTTTGGATTTGTGCTGCAAACAGCGTTGATAACCCAGGGATGTTTTCGTTACTGCTGAGCAGTGCTCACACAGAGTCAAGGCCTTTTCTGCCTCTCACCCCACCCCACCAGCGAGTAGGCTGGGGGGGCACAAGAAGCTGGGAGGGGACACGGCTGGGACAGCTGACCCCAGCTGACCAAAGGGCTATTCCATACCATATGGCGTCATGCTCAGCATGTAAAGCTGGGGAAGAAGAAGGAAGGGGGGGACATTCAGAGTGATGGCGTTTGTCTTCCCAAGTAACCATTACGCGTGATGGAGCCCTGCTTTCCTGGAGATGGCTGAACACCTGCCTGCCCATGGGAAGGAGTGAATTAATTCCTTGCTTTGCTTTGCTTGTGTGCGCGGCTTTTGCTTTACCTATGAAACTGTCTTTATCTCAGCCCATGAGTTTTCTCACTTTTACCCCTCTGATTCTCTCCCCCATCCCACTGGGGGGAATGAGTGAGCAGTTGTGTGGGGCTTAGCTGCCAGCTGGGGTTAAACCATGACAGGAGGTAATGGAAAACTCAGTGAAAGAAATGGATTCTTCCAACACTCAGCAGCTTTATATGAAAGAAAGAAGTTCTTATTATGTGGTGGTAGAGAAGATGGAAATATAGAAATTGCCAAGTTGCCTTCTAATTCTGAAGTTTTTTTCAGGTTAAAAAAAAACCAAAACACTGAAAGAGACTTTTTAGTTTCTTCAGCCTTGGATGTCTCATAGCTTGATTTGAGTGTCTTATCACAGACTATCTGTGAAAGGATATATAAATAACCAAGGCTTCATCAGAGTCAAGTGTATTTTCTTTCCTAATTTCTCCCCAGTCTGTAACACACTTACTCTTTTTTGTTTACTCTGAACTGAAATTGGTTTTTTGATTACATATGAATTTTATGAGCTAACAATTTTTGAACAGAGGAAATCAGACTTAAAAAGAGGAAGAGAAAACTGAAGGGAGGCTGTAAAGGGAAGCTTTCCGGAGATATTAATGATGCCTGGTTTTGGCAAAAGGCTGATCAAACCTCATGTTAGCAGGTGCTTTTATAGTGTGAGGCTTTTTCCACCTAAGTGATTTTTACTTAGACAAGATAAGAAATCTTAAGAACTGTTAAGAACTGAACACTGGTCTGAATGAAAGATAATCTTAGATCAGATATTGATGTCAAAACAAAGAAAAGGACATTTTGTGTGCAACTCAAATTAGAGAGAGGCTTTCACTGGTGACCTCTTCAATTCTGTAGCACACCCAAGAAACCAGCTATTTTTTAACCCTGAAAGGAGGGTGAATTTTCCAGGGAATGCCTTATACAAAGTTCCATCAATCTGTTTTGTAGTGCACATACATGCACAGATGAAGGAGTAAATTCTTGAAAGTATTTCTGTGAATGTCTTCTAGATATGAAGTCTTCCATTTCTTATATCCAAAGTATCAGGAACTGAAGTCTCCAACAAGCATTTCCTTCCCTGTTGCTCATTGCCACTGTGAGTCACAGCTGTAAAGTACATTACTAGTTTCTATCTAGAATGTAAACAGATTATCAGATATATCAGGTTCTTCGAGAATTACACCTTCTCCTTGAGCCATTAATCTTGGTGTACCAGAATCCCTATGTGGTATTCCCATCAGCAGATAGAAATTGTTTGGTTATTCCAAATAATTATCTATACAACTCTGTTACTCAGTATATTTTACGTTCATATTCACCCAGGAAAGCACAGGAGGGGGGAGAAGTTTCAGGAATAATTATGGTTGCCTATATCAATAAGGCCACATGGCTGGAAGTAGAATGAGAGATTGTCTCTCTTATTATTCAGGGACAGAAAGAATTTCTTATGTTCTTTATTTTAAGAGTTGTGTTTAAATCTGCAAATGCTTTAAGTCAGAGTATTTGTTTCTTATGCCTTATCCATGTAGCAAATACAGTGGCCAGTGGCCTGAGTTACAATGGCTTCTGTTTTTCAATTCTATTGCAATATAGTAAATGTATTTGACTGAATGTTAACACATAGGCATACATATCCAATTTAAATACTTTGCTTAAAATGCAAGTATACTGTTTAACTGGGGATAAAAAATGTTTCAGACAGACCTTGTTAATACAGAATTGGTATTGAATCCAAAAGTTTTAGATTTTCTTAAAGCTACACAGGTGTTCTTAACATGGTCCTTTTTAAGACAAAATATCTATGCATTTTTATTATTTACTCAGAAATTTAGCTTTTTTGATGACAAAAATCCAGTTCAGGGAACACAACTGCATTTAAATGAAAGATTTTTATGCTGGTTTATATAAAACCTTTGCCCACCAAGGTAAATTCATAAGAATGATATTTTTGTATTAGAATTCTTGTTACATGCTCGCATACACACATTAAATACACATATTCCAAACATTTTGCTGATGCTACTATGTCATTAGATGTTAACATAGAAGTGCGTACAAAATTTGCCAGAAGCAGAGATTGGTCTTACTGTTGTAGCACTTGGAAGATGTGTAAAAGATAAATTGACCATATTGTATTTTGATTTATTTGTTAAGGGTTTGACCAAATATTCATAGATAATGACCTAATAAGACATGTCAGTCTTAGAATTTACCTAAACCAGCAAAAAAGCTGAAAGAATAAAATTAGAATATTTAAAACAGAAATGAAGATAATCTCCATTATTAACTCTTAGATTCTCTGCTGTTATAGAAAAAAAAATCTAATAAAAATGGTTCTTGTGCTTTTAAGAGTCTTTTTGTACTCAGAACTGCATATTACTGTAGTCTATGTAGTAGAACAACAGCACCGCAATAAAACACAAATATGTTTAGCCAAACATTTATTGGGGGGATCTGGAAAGTAACATTAATTATTTGAGGTGGATTAATACTCTAGGACATGTTCTAGGATACAGTATCTGTGGCAGATTATGTACAAAAATTATGTGAGTGTAATGTCCAGTAAATTAAATGCATCTTCTTCAGTGCGTGAAGTGACAGAATAATGAAACTTAAATACAAATAATGGCTACATTTGTCTTCATTTAGAGGTTGGTCACCCTAAATCAGGCACAGATATGAGATAAAATAGTATAAAAACTGACACTTGGTTTGTAAAAATAGTTGATGTGTGAACTCTGGAAAGTTCTTTGTTTTGTCTGAAGTAGTACTTATTTAAATACCAGTTATGTATTTGATCAGAACAGGTATTTTGATTAAACATTTCTACTAAACCTAGAGCTGAGTAGATAGTACCCAATTTAATATAAAATTAAAAAAAATAGCATTATATCAAGTCTAGTAGAAACTATTTAAAGATCTGTCAAATTTACAATATTAGGGAAGAAAGGTGAAGAAATTATTAGCATGGAAACATTTTTAATTAAAAAATAAAATAATTCTAAATTAAATATTACATCCATTCTTTAAAAATTTCTCAACTTACAAGATATCAAAACATCCTATAAAATTAATAAAAACTTGTAACTGGCATCATAAGCACAAAAAGGAGTTCAGCTCTTTTCAGGACTTATCCCTTTGAAGTGTGTTTTGAACCTTGCAATACCTGGCCTGACCATCAACAGTAGCAATAAATTCTTCAAAATTATGGTTCATGTGGGCTGCTTTGCAATATTCCATTTATCAGAGTCAGGAATTTACAAAGACGGCTTGGAAGGGCAAAACCTTCTCAAAACTGACTCGGGGCTAAGCTCTGAAGTGTTAAGCATTTTTGGGTTTAAAATCTGAGCTAAGAACCTGGGTGGGAATATGACAGTTCTTAACAGTTGTTTATGGATGCTTTTATAATTGCAGTCCTGCTGCTTAAATGAACTACAAGAAATTCAATTAATAAGGTAAATTGGACAAGTGGGTTATACAGAGCCACCTTCTTGATTTTTTTTCTTTCTCTCATTCTTTCATAAATAAATGAAGAAAATTTCAAGCTGTTTGTACTCAGATCTTTAAGATCATTTTCAAATAGGATTGGGGGCATTTTTTGCCCTGGGTTTTGAGGCCAGTATTAACATTTCATAGTTCCTTTAATAATGAAAGGCACAACAGGGAAAACTAGTATCTATCTAATGAAAAAGAATATCTAGTGATTGCTATGAATAAACCAACAGATCTTCTGAAGTGTATAATGGCGAGCTGTAGAGTTAAATGAAAGCGAGTGATGCTCATTAGAGTCTGCCATGACACCTAGTTAGATCCATTAGCGCACAAACAAAGGTTTAAACCACAGAAGACAGACGTACAGTTTCATCTGCAGTGGCTTGTGTTTGAACAAAAGGAAGAGGGAACAATCATGAAAGAAAACGGTATTGCAAAAGTGCTCTGTGGGAAACTAGCTCCTGTTACTGGCTGCTTATCCTTTAAAAAAAATTCTCTTTGGTTTCCTTATATTATGAATGAGCATCTAAAAATCACAAAATCCTAAATGAAATAATCAAAGCCTCTAAATTGGCCTTTTGATCCCTAACAAGCTTTCTGCTTTAGGATTACCTGTCTCAAGTCCATAAACCAAGTCTCCACCAAGGAATGTTCCCGCTGCTCTGCTTGCCAGCAGGAGAGCCTGCAGCAGGACTGGGTGATGATACCCCATTTTAAAGGATGCTGCTAAATTTCAACGCGGGGTTTTTTAATACTCCATCTTCCTATATTAAAGCTAACATTTTAGGTTATTAATAAGAAAGAACATTAGCATGCTAATTTCTTGGCATTATTTATGCCACTCCTTTCCTTTTTCTCTGGTCTTGGACAAATACAATGGCCTAGATGATTTCATTGCATTTTTAAGCTGCTCACGTAACGGCATTGAATTTAATAATATAGCTAGGATCACAGCTCCTTACAACAGGAAGGGAGTTCCTGGGAACTCCTCTCAAAGGGACTTCCTACATTCGCACCCACGCCGGCAGCGGGCTGGGGCACGCGGGCAGCCTGACTGCCCTGAGGAGGGAGAGGAAGCCAGGAGGGGGGCGGCTGCTGCAGGCCTTCTCCTCCTAACCTCAGCTGGAAGGAGCTAGGGAGCCAGGAGCAGAGGAGCCGGGCACGAGAAGTGCTCTCCTCGCTTGCGGCTTTAGGTGCACCCCTAATGGAGAAGTCGTGAGGGTAGAGGAGCAGAGGCAGCGGAGCGCTGTCGGAGTTCCCGTCCTCAGTGCTGGGGCTGCGGCATCCCTCAGCTTCTCCAGAGGGGAAGCCCCTACCACAGGGAACATGAATTTCAGAGGATGCTCTTCCCCCTTGGGCTGCCGTCTGACCACTAGAAACCAACAGCAGTCATTAGGCAGAGAAAGAAGAGTTTATTCTCAAAAATGTGTATAGGTTTTAGGCTGTAGAAAACAGGTTAAACTGACCTCAGTGATAAATATATTAACAATACAATTACACTTTTGTGGGGAACTTTGCCCTGCTTCCTTTCTGAGGATTTTCCTGGCTATTCTATGGCCATTTCTTTGCTTTTTCATGTGGCTATATACAAGAAGATACTGGAATTATAATCAGCATCTCTAAATTTAAGTCCAACTAAAGGCATACGTTGCAAATGAGCTGCTGCAAATACTGCAGACAAGCTTGTAGAGTTATACCACTCCTGTCTGTTTGCAGGGCAGTTGCTCTGTTCTGGGTTTTATCAAGTGGGAGGAGCTGCTGTTTGAATCTGGCTGCTAGAGTAAGAACCTGTTTTTCAGGAGACTGTTTTGTAAAGGGTAATTATGTGGGAACAGTAATATTAGTGCATGACTTCATCATAATTAATAACAACTGAATTAATGAGTCTAGTGAGACTGAATTACTGAGTCCAACATGCAGCAAATCGTAGGCCTTTCCACTAGAAAATTTAAAGTTTTTCTTAGAAATTATAAATCAGCACCATTGCCAAGGCTACAGCTGAGTTTCTATCACAATAAAAATTTGAATGCTTTCAGTCGTCTCCACATCTCTTCACAATTTGCTGTTGTCACATCAGTTTCAAAACTGTAGGACTAGTTCTGGGGCATCAGGTTTGAAGTGAGGCAAGTGATGGGCTCAGACTCAGAGGTGTCGTGTTTGATGCCAGTCTGTAGAAAAGGAAAGGTCACCAACTGCCCTAAAACAAAGAAGGAATTTTGATTATTGGTCTTAGCAAACTAACTAATTCAAATGGTGCAAATTATCTGAGCAATGTCAGGTTAACTCCTGACACCATAAATCAAAGCTATGGGTGAGCTGTGTAACCTTGCTAACTAAGCAAGACCTTCACAGAGCTTAATGGGGAACTCTCCAGCTTGTACGTTGTTAAGAATGAGGCAATTTGGACTTTTCTGCCTCTCCAGACACCTCTTGAACAAGAGAAATTTTTCTGGAGAGCAGAAATTTTCTGGGCTTCAAGCTTCTTTGCCGAGTAAACTGTTTGCATAGTTCTGGAAAACACTCATTCCTTTTCTAAGCAACCTAGGGCTGCTTTGGGAGCAGGTCCTGGTCTCTGTGCCTGCACAGCTTTTCTAGAGTCACAGTTGGCACAAAGGAGCTACGGTGTCTGACTAGGCCTGCTGGAATCCCAACAGCCAGGTAAGGCAAGAAATTGCAAATAATGCTGTATTAACTCAAGGCGGCATGCTGATACTTTACACAAGCGTGAAAAGACCAAAGTATCTTGAAAGAGGTTTTGGTGCGATCCAAATGTGAATCTATTGTAAGCAATGCTGTACTTCCCGATGGCAGTGAGAAGCTGTACTGCACAAGGCTAAAACCGATCAATTAGCACGGACCGTGTTGTTGTGGTCAGGAGGCTGCTGAGAGTAGGTAGCCACAAGGTTACATGGCTGCGGAATGACCACAACTCAGAGAGTAATCGGATTGGGTTTATTCTTTCCAACCTCTACTTCACTGTTTACTGAGCTCATTTAACTCCTTCCTCCTGAAGCAGAGATTTTTGGAGCAAACCCTGTGTTATATCAAAGGCCCTCTACGCTAAGGGTTAGCTAAGAGGTACATGAGATCTTGTCTCTTTTTTTCCTTGCATTTTTCCATGAATCCCTTTAGTTTCTGCGAAGGTTATTCTAAGATCCCAACTTGCAAAAGAGTTGTACCTTGGGCTGTACTCTCTGGCTAGTCCCTGGGCTTGTAGCCTAAATCTGCTGCACATTTAACCCCATACATGATGTTTGGATTTTGGAACACTATAGGAACTGTGGACCTGAGGAGAACAAAACAGCTGGGGCAAATCTGAGCTGCCCTCTGTGTACAGGGGGGTGTAAGTGAGGTGCAGACAATGCTGACAAATGAGGCTACAGTTTTTAGGAGCAGAACCTCAGCCTGAGTTTTCCCTTCCTCTCTCCCTGCTACACGAACGCTCCTCAGTCTCTTTTCCAGGACAGAACTTTGCAGAAAAGGATAACAACAACAACAAAACACCAAAACCACAAATCACCATTTCAACTTGCTAACTGCAACGAAACTTAGTAAAACACGGGGCACTGGAGATGGCATGGTGAGAAAAAGAAACTAGGAGCTGCAGTTTATCAGTAGCTGGAGTTAGATAGCTGAGAGGTAGCTGAGAGGGGGTACTTTTAATTGCTTGCTCTCAAGTGAAAACAGGCCCTGCTTACATGGGTCACACCTCCATCCCAAAGTCAAACAAGCTATTTTTAAACTGCATACAGAGAGGAAGACAAGGAGCTTTCACAGGTAGGACCCACTGACTCATTAAGCCATGATGTTAATGCCTGGTGAGACATTAATTTGGACATAAGCAGCATGCTGGATCCCTGTGCTAGGGACAGAGATGCAGTGTCGATAATGTCATAGCCTGCTCTTCATCAGGGCTCTGAGCAAAAAGACCTTAAGGCAGCTGTGCTATCTAGGAGCCTCAGGTAGCACTGAACCATACTTTTCTTTGCAACATTTTTTACATATTAAGGGGGTATTTTTGGTTTAGTTTTTGTTCTAATGAAGACTTAGGGTTTCTTCTTTCAGATGAAATTTGAGCATGCAAGTTGAATATACTATGCAATATATGTTGCATTCCTATCTTAACTGAAAGTATTACTAAAATTGTCCATGTTTTGCAGTCAGAAGAGCTGTCTTGTAAAAACACTGGCTTGATGTTCAGGTGTAGCCTATGTTTTAATGAGAGATACCAAAGCTACTTCACTTTAAGCTTTAAACTAAAATAAATGATAAGTGGAAGCACTGCTAAGTGATTCTCAGCACCATTAAGAACATCTGACCACTATGTGTGTAATAGTATACAATAATGTGCACAGATTACTCTACAACTGATTTATCTGTAAATATTTGGGGAAAAAAGGTTGCACCTACATGTACGGTCTAAGCATTCATTACTTCTATGCGGGCATAAAAGTAGTAATGAAATTGTATTGCTGAGTAAGACACTGAATAATGGTATATTAATGTTGAGTTCCAACTTTATATTGTATTAGTTTTACTGAAGGAAATGATAGTGTCATTTCATTAAGTTTAATTTCATCTCAATTTCAATCATTTTACATTAAATTGCACTGTTCTCTTCACTCTTTCCATCTCTTGAACCATTTTTTACCCCATTTTTCCAATTTTATCTGGCCTTAGGTTAGGGAAGAGAATTTGAAGAAATTGAAAGACTGCACAAGAGATGCAGCACTTTCTAGCTTTCTACCCAGCCCTAGAAAGAAAATGAAAGAAGTGGCCGGGCTTTGCAGGTTGACCACAAAAAGGCGGCAGCACCTCCATAGCTGTGTGTGTGCAGCTTGCCCCTTACAGGACTGCTGCTTGCATCGAGGTGGAAACAGATTTTAGCTCAGAGTGCCCAGGATTGTAAAGATACCAGTTTTATTTTTAAGTAGCAGGAGATCCAGAAAAGAACACATCCCTCATAAAAATTGTTACATGTTTCTTCAAGTTTGCCTGGTATATGGTGTGCCAGTCGCAAATACTTCCTTACTCCTTGTATGAGGCAAGGAATCAGTAATGAATAAAAAAAAAGATCATACCTCTCAGCATTCACACAGGTGGCCTGGTTTTATATCTATGCTATGAGGGAGCTAACTGGTTAAATTTAACTTGTAATAACAGTAGCATGAATCTTAAAGAAAATTTTAAAATCTGAATGTGGTCGTGCCTTTTTCTGAACTTACCTCCTTCCAGATTTGCCTTTGAGTAGTAACATTTTCTAGAAATAACTATATATAGGCAAGAATATGGAAGGGGGATTTTTTTTTAACAGTATCTCTATATAAAGGATACGATCTAAGTTAAAACAGTGGTGTAGCAGTGGTGACCAAGACTTGGTCAAAGGGGAAGTACTACACTTGAACAGGTCAGCTCTAATGTGCTTTAAGACAAAGCAAACAGACAAATCCTACTGAAAATCCTGAAAGAAGTCATATGAGAACTCCAATTCATTCAGAAAAGATGACGTGAAGTGTGAACTCATCCTTTTGTGCTGCTAACGTGGCCTGAGCATGGCCAGAATGTCCATTTTGTTTTCTTCATCACAGTTCATACGTATGTAGTGCTAGCGTAGACAAAGTGAATGTGTTTTATTGAGTCCAGCATGTCTCTTTCCATACCAGGGCAAATGGAAACTGTTTCTTTTTTCTTTTTCTTCTTTTTTTTTGGGGTTTTTTTTTTTTTGTTGCCGGCCTTCAGTTCCTCCAGGAGTCATCCCAAAAGCATGTCCTAATGCGATGTTATGCTGCATCTTGAGTGCTTAAATGCTTAGTAAATGATATATCTTGCCAGCTGCTGTGGCTAATGGCAGACGGTGCAGAGAGAAGGATGCACCTACCTCACCGTGCGATGCTGACTGCAGCGGTGGGAGGGACTCCCCATGGCAATTCCTTTACAACCTGCAGCATGAGATTTGATTATCCCATCTCTTAAGAGATACAAATGTTACAACCATAAAATTATCCCGCTTAATATGAATATGGAGATAATTCAAGGCGACACAGTTGCAGAGTAGGTAATGTGAACGAATATATAATTTAATACAGGTAAGTGCAGGAATGAGCTGTTGGTTTAATGAGACACCATTACTTCTTGTTACTGGAGACTCAAAAAGATGGAAGTTTATTTCTGTGCGACTCAATTATTCTTTTTTCCTTGCCTGCACAGCAAATGGCATTCTAACTAATGGCCCTGACTCATTTGAGGATAAACAAGTGCTACCTTCCTGTCTAGTCATGTATGGTATGTAATGACCTACCTTCTAATTAAATTCCTTTAAAAGCTAAAGTTAAACCCCAGTCTTCAGTTTACAAAGGTCACTCAAGAAAACTAAAACTAGTCTTGGACAGACAATGTGCATCCAAGTCATCTTTTAGTGTAGTTCAAAAAGAAAAACAAGAAGAAGAAAAAATAATTGTTGAATATCTGGACGAAAAAAATGATGCATCTTTTAAAGATATTAAAGGCATGTGGTGACTAGGAGAAAACTTTCTGTCTTGAGGATTTAAAAATAAGCTGTTAGGCATAAATCAAAGGGACTTTTACTATTTTACAAAATAGTATGCAGACTGACTTCAGACCTTAATGCTGCAAATTATTATAAACATACTTTATACATTTGAATAGAGTCATTGTAGTCAATCATCCTTGGAAAACCAGCACATTTGTAAGCATAACTGTTAATGGGATTTGACCTATTTTTATCTTCACCACAGTTTTAGGTGTTGTAACTTATTGTATTCATCAGCAGCCCATCTTTCAGAACATTGGCAGAAAGTTCAGTGGCTTGGAGTGGTTTGGAGATGCAGTTAGATACAATAGCCCACAGATGGAGATGGTGCTTTCTTTTGATATTATTTGGTCATTATGCATACCTTTATAGATGGAGATTTAAACTAGGAGAAGGTCTTAACAGTTATCAGTAGATGAGTTTCTTTAAAGAAATGCAAAGTAAAATCTATTGTAATGTGTTTCCTGTGGAGCTTTATTAAAATCACTAATGTGTTCTGAAAAGGTGAATTGAAAGATGAAGTAGCTTGTGCAGATAGTAATCAGCTTTGGATACAGGAAATGACATTTAATTTTAATATTCAGAAGTAATAATTTAAATATCAGACTGTTTCATTTTTGAATCATCATAGAAGTTTAAAATTTTTAAGATAAAAACCTTTACTTCTGAAAGAACAAATGATAGGTGTGTCAGTTATTTGTGGGTTAATATTTGTATATTTATTCTTTATCAGCCCTGCTGAGTTTATCCTTTTTTTATTGCACTTTATATCCTTCATGCCTTGCAGCTCTGTCTCATAAAGTCCTCTGTCATCTATTCCCAGATAAATATTACTTTGTGGACCATTACACACTTTCATGATTTTTCTGCATGAAACAGTGATTCTTGATGTATTTCTGCTTTCATTTCATTCTATCTAAGCCTCTATAATTCAATTAAATCCTTTAATCACAGTGTTACCATGAAAGGATAAGTTTCCTCTGGATCATTTCCATTATTTTTTAATTTTGCTGTCCTGTTACTCTCAGAGGTCTAGAAGTCCACAGCTGATATTGGAAGGAAAGGTGACCTAGCATAGGCAAAGTTTTACAGGAATCAAAAGGAAAAAAATATGGATTTTTTTCTGGTTTACCAATACTGTCTCAAGAGAACCTGCATTAGCCATCGTGGGAATCCCAGTGGAGGTAGCACATGCCTACAATGTTTTTAACACAAACTTGGAAAGAAGGAACCTTGTGGTAGAAGGACTGAGGAGGACATGGTCATAAATTATTTGAATGTTGCCTCACAGCAGGGTTAGGATTCCAAGAAAACCATTTTATCCTGGCTTTTCCTGACTTCCAGGTGTTAAAGTTTCTAAACAGACTCTCTTCTGTGCCATACATTGCATGATGTAACACCCATAACAGTGCAGATAAGGGCATATTCTCCCTATGTTATGGGAAACAATAGGAGAGGAGCATTTGGAAAACTGCTATTCTTTTTCCTGCAGAAAAAGTGAATACGAATACTTTCCTGCAGTGAATATGAATACTTCAAGAAGTAATTTAAGCCCTGTATTAGCCATCTCCCAGCAACTTCACACCTTCAGTCAGGCACAGTCCTTTGCAGCATAACTAAAGTGTAGCTTTCATTGTTTTAACACAGAAGTTTTGGACTGGTTTTTCAAAAGAGGCTTTTAATGGCATTTCTTCAGGACCTTCTTCTCTTTTTTTGAACAAGGAAACTAAGTGGAAATTCATACATGTATCAACAGATAATCTTATCTCTGGTTAAAGCAGCAGAGTAGGATGAAATTATCAGAACTCCAACATGGAAATAACAAATAACTGTCTTATGGGCAATTAGAGGATATGACTGCAAACTTCAGGGACACTCAGCTGCAATCTGAAGCCTGGTGAATTAGCTTATTTTCATGCTTGTTAGTTTGATCATTGAAATGTTATATCAAAAAACTGTTATTTTTTTTTCTTGTAAATTAATGAGCTCCCCAAAGTTTACACCAGCAACAATTTTCTACTTGCTGTTTGCCAAGTAAACTATGGTCTTATGTAACTGTAGAATGGTTGCGCTGAATAGCAGCTGGAGGGAAAGTGTAGAAAGCCAGATGAAAGTTAGCAGCGCACCGGCATACTCTCCATTATGTGGTGACCATTTTGCTCCCAGGACTTAAAAGCACACTGTTAAAATTCTTTACAAAAAATCAAGTGACCAAGCCTGACAATGAAAACAGATGCTGAAGTGACTAAAACTGGTTGCTAAGCTATGAAAAGGTTTTTGCTAACAGGTGTATGCCTGTGGAGTGCATAAATAGCAACATCTTTGATATACTAAAGCTACTAATTGCATTATTGGTTCTTAGCAAGTGCAGTGCAGGTTGTCTTTATAAAGAATACATTTGCTTGTGGTTAAAGTGTGACTTTCTAGTGAAAAAATGACTGTGCTTAGCACTTGCAGCTTTTTATATCCCACTAAAGGCTGTTTCTCAAGTGTAGTACAATCCCTTTTTTTAAGGGACAGAAAAGCCTTTTATGCTTGGAAGCTAATCTGAGCTGAAGATTAATGTCCAAAGGTTTCCAGATGTTGATGAAAGTCTTGTATTCTAAGAAAGAGTATTGCTTCCAAAATATGAAATGTGGTTAATATCAAAACTTCAGATTATAATGAACAACCTAAAATCTGAGTAATGAATTGTAATAAGTCAATACTATCACCTCACAAATAGATCCACACATTGTCTAGAGCAGATAAAAGTGGGAAAAGGGCCATTTCAGACCACATGTCTCCTTATGAATCGCTTCTGATGCAGGCTACCTGGCTGGTCCATAGAGAGGGAAAGGTCTAGTCGTGCCTGAGCACAGTACAGGTATGTTCCCTTGCTTCACAAAGGAAAGACAGTTGGTTTGATAACATTAGATGACCGCCATTTCATCCCTCCCGAGATAACTCCATTTGCTGACTCATTTACAGGTTTTTTTTCAGTGTCCTACTGGCTGCTGAGAATACTTTTTAAGAGTTCTTGCTAACTGGTGGATAAAGTGCTCTTCCTCTCCCCTAACTGTGTCCAGTTGCAAGTAATCTGTACTGCTGCTTTACCCCATTCTGGAAGGCTAGTATTCACCAAGCCACTCTGTGGCTGTAAGGTGCCCACTTTGCCTATGTTCTCTACCTGTTTTTATTTTAAGTGTGAACTGGAACCTGTCATCATATTCCCTGCCTCCAACTCTTATTTCCCCCCTCTTTTTTATTTTTGCAATACAGTGCTTTGTAGATGTTCCTTTATTTTTTTAAGCGCAAACACCACATAGCACTAAATCAAAATATATTGTCAGATATCTCTATTTTACGAGCTGGTCTTTTGAGCAGCGTTGTTGAAGGACAGCTATTTGGGAAACTGCTTTAAGCAACTTTTAGTTCTGTAACTCAGAAAGTAAAGCTAGAATTAAGCTTTGCAGAAAAATTTAGTTCTAGAAACTCAGAAGGTTCCTCAATATGTAATGTTATAAACTGACTTATTTTTCTTAGTCTTCTTCAAGTGACTCAAATGTAATCAGCAAATTCATCTCTGTAGAAAACAGAATTAGAATTGATCAGGATTGTATTAGTAAAATGAGTGAGTCATGGTACTGCCTAAAGTTATAGGAAGCTCTACTTCTGTTTCACACTAATTAACAGAGCATCTGTCCCCTTACCTCTCTTCACAAACAAAATTTGCTTTAAACAACAACTTCTTGTTCCAGAGATGTGCATACTGTGTTTTATTATACTTTTAAAATAACAAAATACAACAGAAGTTTCCCACTTCTGGGAGGGGAAGTAATAAATCTGTTATAATGAGGTAAGGAATCCAGTTATTGCAAAGGCTTAAGATAAGCTAAAATGGAAAGATTTTTGAGAGATCTAGCATCTCACAGAAGTTCTTCAAAGACTGGGATATTTTCTAATTACAATTCCACCTCTCTCTTACAAAGACAAAACACCTGTATTGTACCAGTTCCCATTTTTCTCTTTTTTTAAGAGTAAGATTTTGCTGATGCCTACATCAGCGCTTGCCCACAGCAACCTGACCCTGCTGGGTAAGTCTGTCTGTGCAGCACTTCTGGTGATGGGGAAGCAGCTACCTGAACTGGCACCTTTCTATGTGTGTCTTAGTAAACTATTAGTCTGATTGTAATATAAAGAGCAATAGAAAGTTATAGGACCAGGCCCTGGTAGTTGAAGTGCCAGAATGATGCATTGGCAGATCCTTGAGATAGATACCGCTCTCCAAACAGTCAGCTTGGCTTTCATGTTTTGGAGGACTTCCATTCTTTACCTCAGCTTTGTATCTGTTGCATAGAGATACTCTAATATCTAAATGTGTAGAGGGAACTTCCTCTGGAAAGTACCTGAGATATCTCTTTTGAAGGCAAAGTGGCTTCTCACTAGGTAAGGGCAAATGGGATTGAGGGGAAAACTGGAGGAGACAAGTTAAAATAAATGAATATAGCAGCAAGAATGAGTGAGAATGAGGTCCTAAGGGTGATGATGGGATTTTTAGTTAACGAGTAGAAGAAAAGATGGGGAAGAAATCCTAATAAATTCTGTTCTAATGAAAAGAACAGATAATATCAGAATGCAAGGTCACATGTAAAAAAAGCAAGATAGAGCTTACAGATATAACACAATGGATTAGTCTGGTCTTTTCTTACCATGAAGCCTGTATATGCATGACAGCATCTTGCCTGTCTTCTAAAAGAATGTTAGACGTGCTCTAGTAGGGGTTTAATTTTTGCTCAAGGAACTAGCCTAATGTGACCTGAATATCTGAGACTTGTCTTGAGTTTAGGCATGAGAAAAAATTGGAAGGTCATGTTTTATATTTTTCACTTGAAGCATCTTTTGAGGTCAGAAGCCTTGAGGACTATAAAAATCCTATTCTGTGGCAAGACTGATTGCATAGCTGTACAGTCATGGTGCTTCTGATTTGCAGAGATTTCCACTATGATCATACCTGGGCCTTTAGTTTTTTTATTCCAGAAACACTCCTTTGGACCATGCAGTAAGTGTATCTCACTTTGACCGAGTGACTCTCAAACTGGAAATCTCTAGGCCCATAAAACTACTCTAACATTATACAGAGAATGGACTTTTCAGGCTATCTAAAGGTAAAGATTTGATATTATTTATCTAAGAGCAGCATGATGCTATGAGGTATAAGCCAAAATCTTTAAGATGTGAGTTTCTAGCATTAAGAGCAGAGACTTGAAGTTTTGTTTGAACTTTTGACATGTAGGTTTGTTTCAATGACAAGCGGACTCTTGTATTCTGTCTGCATTTATGCTAACTTTTCTGATTCATGGATTGCTTTCTTTCCTTCTTTTTTTGCATTCTGAATTTTTCATTGCATTTGTCCCATAATTTACTCTTTGGCTATGACTTAACATTTTGGGAGAAATGGAGAGAGTTGAAGAAAACTAGCCCGTAAAGGTATCTAAAGGACATGCAGATTTCTGAAGCCTTGCTTTTCCTTTCAAACACCTTTGTATAGCAATGCATATGCATTTCTACTTACATTGGTACAATCATAAATTAGAATTATTAAAATAACTTTATGTGAATTTGTTACATTTAATTTATAAAATTAAAAAGCCAAGCTGGTATGCCAATGTTATATGCACCTGTCCTAAATAAAGGGGACAACTCCCTGAAGATAGTACGCTGGAGTTGAGACTTGCTTTTTTTTATTTGTTTTCTTAAGCTGTTCATTGCTTTCTGATGAGGAGTTTAGGGATAATGAAATTAATTGTCCTTACTAGAGAACAGTCTGTGACCAACTCTGTGAAAATAATGATTTTGATCAGATTAAGCTGTGGCAGCATAGTCAGGAAACCTGCTTGGTAGAGTATGAACTGGTCAAAGCAAAGCAAAGTAAACCCTCTTCCAGAGGAAGAAATACTTAAATTATACCTGTGCCCTATTGATTTAAATGAGCAGTCGTAAAATATATTGCAGGAGTAAACTATAGGATTTACTGAAGTAATATTACAGAACCTAGATTTACTTTGAGTAGATCTTGACACTTACTACTTAGTAGTTAAATCAACTGGCCTTCCATTTAACTAAGATTGATGTGAAGGAGAAAAGGTGAGCAACCATACTTGGTCCAGTTACGCTGTGACCATGAAGGTGGTGGAGCCAGTGCTTGGGTCTGACCTAAGGGTGAGGGAATTTCCAGAGACTTGTAAGACCCCTTACACTATGACTATGTTATCTTCAAGTATAAAATGCTAAAGGGAATATTTGATGTAATGTCATTTCCTTCCCTCCCCACATCTTCTCTGGAAAAGGAGAGTAACTTGAGACTTAAGAGGTCAAACAAGTCACCTGTGAAAGGAACCTGCATGCCAGTGTGACTAGTTTCGCTGTGTTCATAAGCCAGCATCTGTTCTTGCAAATTGGCTAATTGTGTGTGCAAGCAGGTATTCACTAATTAGGTGCTCAGTTATACATTTTGCTCAAACAATGGACATGTGCATGTAGAAAATGAAAGGTTTTATGGACAGCTAACTCTCCCCCTGGTAATGAGCATTGAGCAGGGACCATCTTAGAGACATCCATCAACATTTCAAGGCTTCAGGGAAGTCGAGGGGGCTGGAATTCTCTTATGAATAAGCGCTGCATAGTGTTGCCTAACAATTAAAGTATATGTGTGGCAATATTAATATTAGAAAGTAGCAGAACCCAATATAAATGATAATTAGGAGAAATGACAGCTCAGCAAAAAGGAGCGATAGCATCATTAGTGCCACTAGGGGCTTTGTGAAGCACACTCTTCACTGTACAGCTATACAAAAGGAAAGGGGGTGGGGAACAACAGCTTTTGATTAAGCCAGATAGTCCTCTGGAAATTCAAACCATTGCACAGACAGATTGCAATAATTTTCTAATTTTCAGACGGGCCTAAGTATGGCTTTTCAAAGGGTTTTCAATTATCCATCGTAAGTGCTTTTTGAAAATAGGACTTAAGCTTGATGCCAGAGCCTTTCTTTTACCTTCTGTCCATATTGTGTTAGGACAATTACTCTAGAGTGACAAACTGGTAGCCCTGAAGGCTTTTAAAAATACATTTAAACCTAAAATATAATGAACTACACACTGTGGAGTAGAAGATAGGATTCCAGATCTCTCTCATTTAACATTTCTTTCTGCCTCTCACATGAGGATTTTGTCTGCTTTGTAGGGATGATGTCAGTTCATAAACCAACTTTCTAAGCCCTGAGGCAATTATAAGAGGGAAAAAAATAAGAAAAAGCAACATATAAAGTTGAAAATTGTTGTTACTTTCTAGCCAATATCATATTCATAACTTTTAAACCATAACTTTAGCAACTTTATTTACTACATCAAAGTTGAATAAAAGTTTTAACCTCTTTTATTTAGGATATATAACTGCCAATATCACTTTCATTTTATATTAAAAAAAAATCATTGCATAATTCTCTACGTACATCAGAGCCTATAGACATGTTTCTGACCATGTTTGTCAATCTTGTCAGTAGCTGGTGTGCGTCCAGTGGAAGAAAAATTAAAGGCTGTAACTGAAATCCCAAATCCCAGCAGCTCTCAGCTACTTAAAAAATCTTCTGCTTTCATTCAATGTAGCCTTTGAACAGGTCTCATTTTTTTCTGGGTAGGTGATTGCTGTCCAGTCTGTGGAAAGTTAGAAGCCATGGAGAAAGCAATGCTTGTCCCTGGCCCCCTCCAGCCTAGGGGTCTTGCAGCCTTATGAGTCCAGAGGACTCAGCCTTTAGTGTTTAAAAAGCAGATGAGTATACAACTCTTTAATCCTTAACTCTGGTTTTGGTTTTGTTTTTTGCTTTTTTTTTAAATCAGCTAGAAAAATTCAAAAATACAAAATCCCCAAACACTAGCTTTTAAAGCCTGGAGTCTTACGCTGAAAAAATAATTAGGTTTCTCAATGCAGAGTTTAGCTCAAAAATGAAATTTTTATTATTAATTAGGTTATTAAACGTGTGTGGCGTATTAGTCAATTTTTGAAGGTTTTAAATATGTAAGTATGTATCAGACATAGCAGCAAAGAAATAATATCCTCGTCAAAACTACAGGAAACTTTGCTTTCAACCTCAAGGATGAGAATTGGGCTGCCTATTCTTTATTTGGTTCTATAAATTCCCTTTTTGACACTTTTACTCAAGTTTAGGTAACGCTACTGATTTCAGCTGTAGCGCTTGTGGACAGAATTTTGCGTAAGAGAGACAGATTAGTTATTTCTACTTTTCCTTTTATCTACACCTATCCTTTCATTAGATGCTGAGACCTTATTGCCTCATTTAAAAACAAACAAACAAAAAAATTCAAATCTGATCTGAATAAAATCTGCAAACACTCCCCCCCGCCCCCCAAGTGTTTTTATAGTCAGGAAAGAAAAATTCCCTAAGGTGTCAGAAGACCCAGTCATATGAATAGACATGCACAGTTATTTCCCCCTAAGGGATTTTAGAAGATACAAACATAGCTCTGCAACCGTTTCTGCTGGCCAGTTCTTAGTATGATTTATCTTCTTCTGGTAATGCTTATGTGATACCAGTTTAAAGAATGACAGTACCCTGTTTGACAGTAAAATGTCTTTAAAGACTATCACAACAAAATATTTTCATATTCTATATACTCTACAAATGTGCTACTCTATATCCGCATTTCCAAAATAATCCTATATAGACCATTCTATACAATGCAGAGTTCATGCTGTATCACTCATCAAGGGAGCTTACATAACATAATGGGATCTTCTCTGAGGTATTAGAATAATGCTCTATTTAAAAATTATGAAATTCGTATTTGTGTATGCTATGGAATGTTCCAGTCTAGTAGAAAATGATGTAATCTTCCGTAAAAAAGTATCACCACAGTAAAATTGATAATAAGGAGCAAACAGAAAACTCATTGTGGAAAATAATTCCTATGTTTTACAGGCACACCATCTCTTGATCCTGTCCCTTGGAACAGTAATGTTTCCATTTGTCTGAGCCAAAATCACAGTGAGGTGCAGTCTGCATTTGGCCATACCTGAGCAGTCCAACACAGAAACGGACACATAAAGGTTAAAATTGAAAATGGTGGTGTTTAGATTGCAGTGCATTAAAACATGACCACCTCTAGTGGTCATGTTCAGTTCGTGTGTGTTAGGGATAGGATGACCTGGTACCTGCTTTTAGTGAATGAAGAGACCCCATAAATCTTCATGTTGTCAGACCAGATCCTATAAATCTTTTATGTAAAACATGTGCTACTTATATAGTGTCTGCATAGGAAACATGCATTTGTTCCACTTGAAAAAATTCAGTTCAATTTTATGGCTAAAAATTGAAACAAATGAAAGCCTAGGAGATCTTTCCTCACCACGCTGCTTCTACTCCCAGGGCCAAAAAGCATGATCTTATTCCATATAGCTATGTAAGGGGGCTCCCTTGAGAGAAAAGTTGTACATCAGTAGGGCTGGAATGAGTGATGTTATATTTGTTCTTACTGGTAAATTAGTGATTTCTTGCAGTACACTTAAGGATGCTGTTGGGGATATATTTTTAGCTCTCTTACAGGTACATCCAGGAGTGTCTCCCTGGTCTTCTTCAACCAGACTGGATTTTTACAGTTCCTGGTTTAGCTATGAACCAGGTCCTTTGTACCTCTGATATATGGCCCTTCGTAGCAGATTCAAGCCTTGTGCATTCTGCCTAAATTTCAGCTATGCTGTACATCTTGAAATAGGATTATCTGCATGTTTCCTAAGGGATAATGAGAGTAATGAGCAATTAGTCCACAGTGGGCCAGCTTTTTATGGAAATTCCTTCCTTCTATGTATATTCTGCTTTCGTTAACAGAAACTGACCTTTCTATTTTGAATTGCCAACTCCCTGGAGTTTCTCTAGTCTCCAAACTATACTAAAAATAAAAAAAGAATGTTTCAGTAAATTATCCTTTGTCAGTTTAATTCTAGTGTAAACATCATAACTGGCAAGAAAGTACTCCTCTATTTAGTAGTTAACTAATGTTACGGTTCATTATCATGAATAAAGGTAATAGCCAACTGGGGTTTCCATATAGGCATTACAAGTGTAATAATGGTGTGCAATAAAGGTTCTTATTTTCGTAAATCAGCTTGTATAATGCTAAAGCTGACACGCTTTTGTTTGGTATATATTGGATGTGCAGTGAATGATAGAGTTTCAAATTTCCAGGTAAGTACTTGTGAAAGAAAAGCAGTAAGTCCAGTGCAGAGCGTGTTCCAGGAGCATGAATCCAGGACCGGAATGTTCTCCTCACACTCCTTGTACCTTCAGCTGAAAGCAAGGGAGAGGTGGGTTAAAATACTGACGTTAACTTGGGATGACACAATCTGTTTTCTCCCCCCTGTGGAATATAGATGATCAGGGATATATATCCCTTTGTAAAAATACATTGAGTTTTTCATGAAATTAATACAATTTCTCTAATAGTTTTAAAAATCTGACAGTAATTCATATTTCATAAAGAACTAGGTACGTTGCCTAAAAATACGTATAGAAACAAGAACTCTCATGTGTTTTGAAAGTAATTTCTATTAAAATACGAAGAAAAAAAAAAAGGTTCAGTGAGTATCCTTAGGTACACCTAGATTAGCTACAACTTGGAGAACTCGGCGAGAAGAATGAATGGATGCTTTGCCGCACTGTAACAATGCAGTCTTCTGCACGGGGATTTCTATACTCCATATACCCTACCCCTATAAGACAGAGTAGACTTTGAGCTGTCCTGTCTCATGACCGACAATTGACATTCCTACGGGTCTACTGCAACAGCTGTATGCCATCCTGTCCTGTTGCTCGGAAAGTCCCCCAAATACTTAGTCATGAGTGACAGTACAGATCCTTATAATAGTAAGATTTCCTTCAAGAGACCACATGTGCTTATTGGCATGGCAAGCACAGAGGACCACAGATATAAATTGAAGTGGGTGCTTGTAAATTTATTTCCTCTTTCAATTTCTTAAAGCGTGAAATGTTGGAATGGTCCTATTAACCTCATTGATCTGAATAAAATTTTCACTGCTTGTTGCACAGAGCTTTTAACAGCAAAGCTTGCAGGCCTTAGGCAAAATAAATTTACCTGAGAAGCTAAATCCCTGTCTGACTTAAAAAAAATAAAAAATTAGCTAGTTCTGCCCTGAAAACATTTTCTTGCTTTAGTGATATAAATGTCATTCGCAGCTTCCAGCAGCCACTTTGTGCATCCCATTGCTGTTCTGCCCTTGTGCCCGTCCTTGTTCTGGGAAATAAGATTTCAGGCTCTTCTCTCTGCCATTCCCTCCAGGTGCTCTCCAGGCTTTCCTCCCATCCCTACAAAGCTTTCCACATTTCTGACTCTTGACAGCTGGAAATATTTATTGCTCTGATCTTCATAGTAATGCTGGAGTTAGTGGTAGTAGATATAAAATATCATGATATCTCTCTTAAAACCTGATTCAAATGTCAGTTCTTCCAAGGCAAGCCTTTACGGCATGGCAGAACTTTCCTCAATGAACAATTTATATTCCAGTACTTCCAAATGTTCAGTTTTTAGGGGATACACAGAAAAATGGATTTGAACAGGAAAGGAACGTACAACATCTGCTTCCATTCAAGTATATTTTTTATAATCTATTTCTAGTAGATCAAATGCACTGTTAACAATTCAGTTGATGTTCTAGGAAAAGAAAATTCTTCAGCAGAAGCCTTTTCAAAGATGTAAATCTGTTAGGAAAACTAACAGATGGAAGGTCTTCCAGTTTGGATGTTTCAGATATGACATAAGACAGTTTTGTTTCTGAGGCAAAAACAGAGGTATCCCTGAATAGATGGAAAATTAAGTATTCTTTTGTGTTTCTTCTGCTTTAGGATGTGTGGCCAAAATACCAAGGGCATGCCTTCGAACTCCTCTACTGCTTATTCTTGTAAGGAATAGTTCTCGAATAAAAAAAATTAACAGATTTTTGACTTTGTGTTGGGAATAACATTTCAAATGGAGGAAGGAAAAATACATTTATTCAGTGATAACTTCTTTCTTATTTTAAAACAAGGCTAGAAGACAATAGTTCAGAAAAGAGCAGATAAGTGCTGAGTTGCATCATAGGCATGGGCAATGTAAGTCTGTCTGCACTTCACCATCATTTTTCCCTTGAACGTTTCAATGTAATCAGTGGTATAGTTGTGTGTGCTGTCTGTGTCCACACAGTGCTAGAAAATTAATGCTTTCTACATAGACTGTGAACAGGAATGCCAATTAGGGTCTGCTGTGCTGGTGATTTCTTGGGTAGGCTTCTGCCCACTTAAATAACTAATTAATGCCACATAAGGCATAGAATATGTAAAATAGTAACAACTCAGTCAATTTATCACAGCTTTGCTGAACTGAGGTGAAAGCTTCCTTATCCCACTCCAATTTGTTGAATTGTTTAGCTACTTGACTATGAACATGTATCTTCTCTTGTCAAGTCCCTTAGGGAAAATTTTTTTCCTTGTATTTTTTGCATCATTACAAAACCTCTGAAAGATTTCATAAGTTCTTAACAGATTTAAGAAGATATTTTTTGCTTGTTTCTTTAAAGACTGTCTCTCAGAACACTTGAGCCAATTTCTTTTCAGTTCTCATCCTTGATTTGCTCTAAAGAGCCTGAAAAAACCACACAAACCAAATTACAAACGAACCTTGCAAGGCTGCTAGATTTGTTCAGAATGTGACGGTGATTCTGCAATATAGCAGAATATGACATTTCAGATATACCTGCCTGCTTGTTCCTGGTGTGAAATGGGGATTCTTTAAAACAAGAATGTCGGTATCCATGAGATGCTTAAGATTATATGCCTTATAAGTATATGTATTTTTTGATAAGTTATATATATATGTATGCAGAGAGAAAGAGCGCATAATTTATGTAATGGAGAAATAGAGAATAAGTTAGAACGCAAATAGTATTAATGAGAATACTGATAAACAATTCAAAGAGTTTGGGATGAATACAATGGCTAGAAATTCTAGTTTTCTCTTTTGCTGAGATGGCAGACAAACCAGAGCTTGTGTGAACAAAAGGGGAAACAGTTTCAACCTGGGCTACCCTTTTTGCCAGTTCTTCCTTTTCCCAACCTCCCCCTGAGCTACCGTCCCTAACAGCTTCACTTCATGACCTATCTCAGCACCTTGTGGCCACGCATAAAAATGTGTTCTAGCTTTCAAGTATGCCTGAGAAACTGCATCTCAGGCAAACGTCCTTACTGTTAGTGGAAAAACCTAACATTCTGTATTAAACATTTTTTTATGTAAGAAGGCCTGGGAAAATTCAGTCTGCTTTGTAGGTGCTGCCAATACCCTTAAAGTTACTGTATGACCAACTTGTATGGCCAAATGGGATATAAATTACTTTGAACTGAGTGTTTGCTCTTTCTGATAGAAATAGGAACTTAGGAGGAAGTTTTAATTTGACCATGCTGTTTTGTGTAGGTTTCATCATGAGTACCTCTTTTAGAAGATGGATGGGTCATTTTAGCTATCCATTTTTAGTACTCTGAGAGATGGGAAAAAGAACCCCACAAATAACTGTTTTACTTTATAATATTAAATTCAGTGAGATTTATTAAAAAGGACTAGGAAAGAGTAGTGAATTTGTGAACAGTTAGTGATATTTCTGAGAGGACTGAAGAAAAGAAGGCTAAGGTGGAGGATCTAATTGCCATCTTCAACCACCGAGGCAGCGCGGAAGGCAGAACCACACTCTTCTCAGGTGCCCAGAGAAAGGATGAGGGGCAACAGACACAAGGTGCAGCAAGGGAAATTCTTATAGGAAAAAAGAAAGCATTCTCCACAATAAGCAGTAGTCAAAATTGAACAGTTTTTCCAGAAAAGTTAGAATCTCCATTCTGGGGTATTTTTGGAACTTGGCTGGACAAGGTGCTGAGGAAGCTGATCTAGCTTTGAAGTCGTACTGCCTTGAGCAGGGGGTTGAACTAGACCATCTCTAAAGCTCCTCCCCAACCTAAATTTATTCTGATTGTATATTTCTAAGTCATAACAATGACCTGGTTCTCCACTTGAAGTGTTAGTTTTGCCCTTTTGATTTAAAAAATAAATGATTTAAACCTGGTTTTTCCCTAGATTTTGCACCAAAGTTAGGGAAGATGATACTTGTGTGTCAGACTGTTTCTGCATCAGATACTGAAGCAATTTAAAGATGACTCAGGATACAGTGCTCAGTAAATCCAGATGCCGAGAGTAAGTTAAAAAAAAAAAAAGCACTTTTGATATTTTGTACATTTCTTTTCTTAAACCTAATAAAAATAACATGACTTTTCCTAAAAGAAGTTTTTAATAATTAAAATGAAACTGGTTAGCATGCTAAACATTTAGTTTACATATCATGAGGTTAACATTTGAATATTTTTTGGATAACTATTGTAAACTCCGTGTTTTGGACTGTGGTCCCTTTTATGGGATAGAATAGATGCTATTATTGGATTTATAGAGCAGGTTTCTGCAAAATTCTGAATGTCGCTGTAGATTGATCACATTATTGCAGGACGTGCAATCAAGCTCACAGTTACTCAGTCATAGATATTGGTGCTACGCTTATACTGAAACAAGCATTTGACATATCAATCAATGTGATACCATGAAAGATTGATTGAAGTTGATCACACCATAACTCATTTTTGCTATGTGAAAAAAAATTAGGGGAGACTAATGAAAAAAGGTCTGCTCTCCACTTGGAATATTTAGATTCCACAGAACGTCTAATGTTCTTTTAGAAGTAGTGAATAAAAGTGGCATTGATTCACTGCTTTCCTCGAAGTGCAGGAAAACAAATAAAACCTGAAAAAAGAAATTATTTTGCTGCAATACTTACTGCAAGTAAAGATTAAATCTACTGGAGATACCAGGACGAACCTATTAACTTACAACTTTGCCTGTTTATTTCAGAAAGAGCATTAAAGCAATGATTTGGGTACCGGTGTAGTTTGCCTGGCTTTGCTTCTTATCCATGTCTGAAAGATATCTGGGTGAAAAGTCTTGTTTCTTTTTCAGGTTTGAAGTTTCTGACATCCAGGAAGGAAACCCCAATACTTTCATTATGTAGAAAGGGAAATGTAACAGCGGTTGGAAACTCTTTCATAATATGAAGTGAATATTCATCTTCCTAAGACACACTTCCCTTTAAGAAAATGTATGAGATTCTGTCATTGGCTGTTTAATAATTCGAGAAGTTGAGTGATTTACGCCAGACCTGGAGAGCGCTGTGTTTGCCTGCCATCTGTCCCAGCTAATCTCTGAATTCCGTCTCCAAACGTGGATGACTTACAACTTCCCTGATTAATGGCATCTATCATTTGCTTCGTAACACAGAGCAATTAATCTCGCCCCGTCCCAGGGGTCCGCCGCAGTAATAGGTTTGGGGGGAGAAGCAGCCCGCAAAAGTCCTTTTGGAAATAACACCCGTTTCGCCTTTTTTTTTTCCTTTTTTTTTTCCTTTTTCTCTTTTTTCCCCTCTCCCGTCTCTCCTTCTCTCACACTCCTGACGGCGCACCAGCGCCAGGAGCTCCCTGACCCGTCTCTGGCCGTGCGCCCAGGCGCAGTGCCCCCGCTCCGGCTCCGTCCGTCCGTCCGTCCGTCTGTCCGCGGGCCCGGGCGGCGCGGCGCAGCGGGTAAGCTCGGATCCGAGGGGGCGGCGGGCAGGTGCCCGCTCGGGCTAGGCTGGGCCGGGCCGGGCCGGGCCGGGCGGAGCGGGAGGAGAGGGCGGCCGCAGCTGCATTGCGGATGGAGCCGCTGGCTCTTGGGGAGGGGCGGCCGGGCGGCCGCGTGATGCCGGGGGGGCGGGCGAAGGCCCGCGGAAGGGCGCGGGGGGGCGCGGAGCCTCCGCCCCGCCGCAGGAGGGAGGTGCTGCCGCCGCGTCCCGGCGCGAGGAGCGGAGCGGAGCGGTGAGTGCGGGCGGGCGCGGCGGGACGAGGCGGGGTGCGCAGCGCTGCCCCGGGGCGTCCTCCCGCTCGGGGGGGGCATCTGCCCCGGCTTCGCCTCCCGGCAGCGGCGAGGTGCGCGCAGCCAGCGCGGAAAGGTGCGGGGAAGGCGCGCAGCAGCCCCGCGGCGCTGGGCTGGGAAGTTTCGGGCGGCTGCGGCGGGCGGCCCCGGAGCCGGGCTCCCACCTGCGCCGTGCGCTTCGTCCTCCCCCCGCCGCTCGGTTCGGTTAAACCGGGCCCTTGCCCACCGTGCCGGGCAGAAGTGTGGGTCCCCGGGCTGCCCCGGGGGGTGGGAACGAGTCGGGAGTTGGCCGGTTCTGCAAGTCGGTGCGGGCTGTCACTGCCGTGGAGTTGCAAAGGCGGTCGGGCGTCCGGCTGGGAAAACTGCTGGGGATTTTTGTGGCTGTTATGCAGAGTTTAACAACCTTAGAAGCGGCTGCTTAGCTGCGGTTACACCCGGGGGGGGGGGGGGGGGGGGGGGCACAAAAGCATGACGTGAAGCCATGTCTATAAAAAGCAAAGAATACGCTGGGTGCAAAGAAGCCGTCAAGACAGGGTTTCCATAACCGAGCGTTCGGCTCAGGAGTGAAACTGTCAAGTCGCTTTGTGAAAGCAAATAATTGCTGTCTCTGAAGGGCTGGAGACAAAAATCTCATTTGTCAGGTTAATTTGTGCGTGTTACAGGAGTTGGGCTGTTAGTTGCTCCCTTTATATAGTAGCAGAAGTACAGCGCTGTGCGTTGAGCCTGAGAGTAACAGCCCTGTTACTTACATGGGCATGGGCTGTTCTGTAACCGGGCTGGTGGAGCTGATGCTGCAGGAGTAGCCAAGAGGCACGCAAAAAGAGAGCGAAGAGGGGATGGGGACAGGCTTATAGCCCATACGTTGACAGTTCTCCTGGAGGACTCTTAAACAACCAAAGGGAAAGTAAAGAAAAAGGTATAATTATGCCAACAGCATTTATTATAAGAGCGATTTTTTTAAAAGTTTCATTCAAGGTGATGGTGTTTTCTTTTAATACCTGGACGTCAGTGAAATGTAAATCTGTGGTATTACGGAAACTGAAAAAAATAGTTCTGGGTTATGGATGCGTTTTTGTGTGTAGTATGCACTATTTAATGTGTAACACTAAGGTTGGGATGCTTAATTCTGAGTTGAAATCCTGACGTGGCTACGTTGAGCAATTTAACTAAGTTTGATGGAGCTGCACTGATGAAAGTTGTTTTAACAGACTCTCGTACTTCTTTAAAAATGTCCACTTTTTAAAAAATGATCAGGTCATCCTTTAGTTTTAATGTTTGTAGGATAACATATTAAAATTATTTGCCATTTATGTGTAGGTCACAGGACCTCTCCTGTCATTTTCTAATGTTAGTCCTCTTTTCCAAAGATCCTATTGAGAAAGCCTTTTTTTCTGACAGATCTCTTGGAGGGCATCTGGAAGACAGGGGGGGATGAATGTTATCAAAGTTGCTTGAGAACAGCATGCTGTGCTTTGGGAGCAGGTGATTTTTTAGGTACACATTGTCCATGGCGTGTTACTGTTTTGGCCGTACTGTTGGCTTTATTTTGGAATGACTTGGTTTCTATTAAGGCCGTTTGGTATAATATGAGATAATAATTTCAGACTATTTTTTAATCAAGATTCTTGTGACTGGTTAATTTTGTTAGAGCTGTTCTGACTTGCGATTTAGCAGGACTGTAGTGGTGTTTCTTTTTCTTACTGAAGTTACCAGAAATTTCCTTGGGTTTATGGCAGTACTGGAGTAATGCAAGTTTTCTGGTGAGATGGAACTTGCTCTACTTTGCCCAGGTTTTTTGCCCTTGGAACGGATTGAGCCTTAATATTGTCTTTGTAAACTAAGGATTTTAGGGCATCTTCAGCAACTATCACTTTATTCCTGGTGTTTTATAATTTGTTTTACTGGGCAGTACAACATACGGGAAATTCCAGCTGAGGTTAGGCACTTGGATCCACGTTTATCTTCCTACATTGCGTATTTCATGACAAGAGGGAGTAGTGGGAAGCTGACAAAGTGATAATATTCTGACATAGTAATTCTATAGGCTATATATCATGTCAGTGTACCATATATTACAGCAGTTGTACATAGTGTATTTGTCACAGCTGGCCATAAGAGTGGGGGAAGGGGACTCTGGTTGTCTCAGTTCAGCCTTCCTTCAAATCCACATGAGAGCAACAAAGTTTTTAGTTGGATCCTGTTGAAACATTAACGTGGTCAGTGGAGAAAGGGATAATTTTAACAACTACCTTGCACTTGATACTAAAAATCTTATTGAATTAATGATTCCACTGAAGTAGCCAAATCTCATGCTTTCCATTCTTAGTAGTTCCTTTGGCAACTATGCAGTCAATGTAAGCGGGGTGAAATTCCTTGTCACTTCTCTCTCCCTGACCGCTTAAATTCTAAAGGTGCAAGTCACTGCTTTAGCACAATTAATCGATAGTTAATCAATATATACAAAATGCATTCAGAATGTAATCAGGAAGACAAAGCATTTTAGTTTTTGTCTTAACAGCTGAAAACTGTATTAAATTGATTCTTATCCATAGCATAGTCTATCTTCTCCAGCTCTATTTCATTAGAGTGAAAAGACAGTATCTAGAAGATACAAGGGATATCTTGGTTCTTTTTTCTTTAATAATATGAAAAAAAATCATGCTGCTTCACTTATTTTCTCATGTTCTTTCAACTTTTACCTGACAGGGTTTGAAACCAGGATTAAATTTGTGGTGAAGGAGATGTAGGAGAAGATGAGCTGGGATGCTAATATGTACATAAATCACAGGTATCGGTCTGCTATCCTGGATTGTTCTGATGTAAAAGTTGCTCTTTCTTCCAGAAGTAAAACTATTCATGAGCTAAACATATTCAATATCTTCTTTAAGCTGCTAGTTTTACTTCTTATAAGCATAGAGTGCCTGTCAGAACTGTGCCCTGTCCTCAAACTAACACATGCAAGGAAGATATGCAAATAATACAAGAAGTAGTTCTCAGATTTATTTCAATTTGCATACCACTAACAATTTTTTAGTGGAAATCAATTTTCCATTTAGATCTTGCTGTCAGTAGGACTGTTTTTCTTAGTTATGTGTAATAGACCTCTTGGAGGTCATTTGGATATTACAGGTTGCAACTTACTGTTATAAAATTTGAGAATCCACTTTAACTTCCAGATGGTTGACTGGTGGTATGTGGATGTATAGCAGCTTTCTTGAATTTTATGAATGAAAACCAATCTCTCTTTCCACAGTTGTCCTTTTCTCCTCTGTTGTATATTTGGCAAAAAGGTTGATGTCACAAGTTGATGAAGTTGAGGCCTTGGAATGTTCTTGTAATTAATTACTCCTCATGTTCATAACATATGTAAGATTTGTTCCATAATAGAACTTAGGGGGTGGTTTTGAAATAAAGGAAATATTCACCTGGACTACTGATGTAATATAACAATGGAAAAAGCGAAATATAACCTTATGATGCCTGAGGAGAGATGGCTTTGAAAGATCTAATAAAATATGAACGTCATCTCACAATGACTTACGATGAGACAAAATGTTCTGATCGCTCATGTTCAAGAAGAAATAACTGAAATTGGACCAGGTGTTGCGAAGAGCTAATGGGATGGTCTGAATATATAGTGAGCCTGCCTTGTCATAGAGATAAGGGAGATCCTGGTTTCTTTGACCAAGTGAAATCCTAAGTAGGATATGGACTCCACGTGCAAATTCAGGAGGGGATCAACACAAAGGAAGCAGAACCTTGAGATAAAGGACATTGCTGGCACAAGAACAGCTGAGTATCTACTACCACTGAATAAAACTTTCTTGCAGAAATTTGGAGAACATCACCCCCATTAGAGAAAGTGGGTTCTGAAACACCCAGTGGCAGCAGGGAGGGGTGGGGAAATACCGCAGAAGTTTTGAGATGGAGTTTGTCTGTTTTCCAGAAGGGCTTCTATGCTTAGCAGTGGTATGGGCCCAGGGCAATGGTTGCATTTAGCTTCTGTCAAAGATTTAAATGTCATGCCACGTCATGCCAAAAAACATGCCAATCCAGTTCCCCTTCAATCTGTTCAAAATGCAGCTTCAGAAACCCTTTGTTGTTTTTTGGCTCTTGCCAACGTTTAACCCCTCTCAAGTGACTTCTCCTCTTCTGCGTCAGGTTTAAGCTGCTTGTCTGTGCCTTAGCAGGCTAAAGCCGCATTGTGTGCAGCCTGTCCCTCTATTCTCGTTTCTCTTCCTTTCCTTCAGCAGCCCTCTAGGCTGCCTGAAGTGGGAGATTAATCTCTCCTGCTCTCTCGTTCCTCAGTCTGTGCTTAGGACTGGCTCCCTCTCTGTATGGCCTGACACACTCTTACAAATTCCCCCTGAAAACACATAATGTTCAAAATGGTTTCCAATCATAGCCCTTTCACAAAAGGAATATGAAAAAATGGGCAATGTAGGCGTTTTTAGACATTTTTCTTTCACCCTAAAGTATCAAGGGCAGCAAGGAAAGTGTGCGCAGTAGTTTTTGGAGCTGAAACTCTGATAATGGTGACAGAGAATTTTAAACGAAAAGGAGAGACAAGTTTAGAAGAGCTGTAGTCTGGGGAATCTTGTTCTTTTTCTCTCTCTCTTTTCGTGTAGTGCATACGAAAATGTCATTTTGCTTTTGTGTGGCATGCCAGCGTCTTCAGCGGAACTACTCGCATTTCAGTTAAGAGCACAGGCTTCTATTTAGCTCTCAGTTGTTCCTTAGACATGTCTTTCAGATTAATCCATTAGCAGCCATCGTAGAGGATGTGCTGTACTCTTTCTGGTTAAGGTCAGGGTGACAAAGTTTGGGAAATACTACTCTGTCACTTGGCGGATACTTAGGTAACCCTTATACTTTGTGACTACTTGTTTGTCCATTTGGGTAGAAACAAGTTTACTTCTAATACAGTTTTATTTAGTAGAAAGATACTTTAAATGGGTAATTTTGAATGTCACAGATTCCAAATGGAGCAGGATGAGTGATACTAGCCCCCCTCTCTCCCCTGGCACATTAGAAGATCGACAGCGGCTGCAGTGATGTGGAAGTGGAAATCCAAAAGGCATCAGAGAGTTGAGTTTGAAGCGTGGACATCTTCACTCTGGCCAGTGTGGAAAGAGCTGAGAGACATGTTTAAGCCATTGTTGGCAAACTTGGATCATTTTTTTTGAAATATCTCACTATGTTTATGAAATTATTTGCCTTCTCTCTGGCTTTTTGTGTCCTCGCTCTTGATTCCTGTCCATTTTTTTGGTTGTCTTTTTATTTTTTTAAGCAGCTTCTCCTCCTTTTGATTACTAATCACTTTATTCTGCCTGCTCTTGTGTCTTTTAGTATTTGCATCCCCAGAGCTAAGGCAATAGAAAGTGTAAAGTTGAATTTTTAAGCAAATGCTGTTGATGTGTCAAACTTATAAGTATATGATGTATTATTATGTTAAGGTTTTGGATAGAAATTTCATGGAGCGTTTAATGTCGCTTTTGCTTAACAAAATTTCAGCTAGCTTGTAAAATTATTTAATTTAGGATAAATTGCCTGAGGGAGAGAATAAACACATGATTATTGCCTCAAATAATTTACAATATGGGGTCTTTACTATGCAAAGAGTAAATTGTGTTATTTATCTGAAATGCAAACAGTTCTATTGAAATCTATAATGTCATAGGGATGCAAAATTACATTCTGTTTAAAAAAAGAAAGAAGGAAACGAATGCATTAAATGAACTTACTGTTTTTAATTTTAAAATCTATGAGTTCTATCATGTATTTACCGATATCTCTCTTTTCTTTGTGTTTTTGCTAAGCTTAAGACTTGTTTTTGTTTGTTTGTTTGAGAAAAGAGAATGAAAGTGATGAGGAGCCTACCCCAGGTCAGTCAGTAACAATTTTGCCATAGTATTAACACCTACTTTAATGTAGGTATAGCGTTTATAGTCCTAATTTGAAATTAGCCAATATCATAAAAAAGCTAATCGGAAATCTGTATGTTTCAAAATCTGTGTGCTGTGATTCTTCTTTTAAAAATGTCCTGGTCGAAGTCCTTTGATTGAAAAAGCTTCTCTCGCTTTGCTTTCAGGGGCACTTAAAGTCTAAATGTAGTGTTTTAGACTTCCCCCAGTCTTTAAGAGCTCAGTTCTGTCACTGAAGGGGAGATATATTCTCCCATTGACTTTAACACGTGTAAGATTGGATTCTAATAGTCCAGTAACTGTATAATATGGTGGTGTTCCTCCAATTAGATACATACAAAAAGATTAATCTTAAAATAATAGAGGACAGGTCAAGACATTTTGAGAAATCCAGTACAGTGACTATGTGATTATGTGAATTATCAGTTGCATGTAAATCTTCCTAAGGATGATGGATAGAAATCCCAGATAGAAATGGTTGTAACAATATACCTTTTGTGGTCTCTGAAATTAATTTAATAAATGTTTTGGAGATTGACTAATATACATATAATGACTTTTTTGTTTAGATCAATGTAAAGTCTAATATATCTTGGAGATTAGTATTGATCACAGTAAAGCCAAAATCAATCTTGGATTTTGAGGGTCATTACACTTGGAAATAGGATGCAATACAGAAGATACTGCAAATGTTAGGTTGTGGAAGGCTTTTACAGTAATTATGGAAAAATAAACTTTTACTTAGTTGTAGTATCTAAAAACAAAAGGGACAACCTGGTAAAAAATTAGTTATTTAAGTAAGTAGTAAGTTAAACCACTTACATCTTTGCTTAGTTTGATGGATGATATCCAGCCTTCTTGAATTTGGTATTAAAGTTCCCTTTTGCTTCAGTGGGAGAGGAATTTTGTCCTCCCAGTTTGAATTCATGAGCTGGTGTTGAGGAAAATGTTAACCTATGTTTGTTTAGAAATAATTTTTTTAAATGGTAAATTGTTTCCTGTCTTGACTCTCGTCCTTAGATGTTCTGGTCAAATTCAATCTGTGCACTTGGAGAAGTGCATGTGTAGAGAAGTGAAAGAGGTAAATTACAATACAGTGTACCCTTCAAATATTGCATAGCAAGCATAATCGAATTCACTGAAGGTGAACTAGTGCTACTTGCTAAATAAGAAATGTTTGAACAGAACATTTTATTTTTATTTTCTTAATAGATTTTTTTTTTTGCTTTGCCTGATATAAAGTCTCTGGCCTGGGTAGCTCATTTAAAAATAACCTGGTGGAAATTTTGAAGATCTTGGCAGAGAGTTTTCAACAGAAGTAAGTCTTCCTGAAAATCTGACTTGACTGAAATGTCTAGTGCAAACAGTATTTTATCCAAGATTCCTCTGTAAAAGATATCTTGCTTTCCCCTCATATTTTCAGAACCTTTTAAAATAGATGAAGGTTACTCTATTTATCTGTTGCACAAAAGTCGTCTTCTGATACAACTTTTTCTGCAGAGAGCACTGGATGATGTTCCCCACAATTGCTATAATTCCATTGATGTCTGTGATTATACTTTGGTTTATTATCTAGCTTTATATATTAAAGTCTCAAAAACTATAGTTAAGCTGATAGATTATGCATTTATATTTATGAATGGGTACGTATTTATAATCTTAATGATGTGTTTGAATGCAAATGGAAGTTCATATATATGTGCACGTGTATATCAGATTCAGGGACCCTGTAGCATTGTCCTTGAAAATGAAAGCCTTATATAAATGCAAGCTATTGATATTGGAAGTGATCTTCAAAGCTGCTCCATTTAAAGACATTTAACTATTAATAATGAGCTACATCCCAGATATAGCATTAGTTTGTATTCTGAGAGATCAAAGTGCCACGATTATAGATAGCAGTTCTCAGGCTATGAAAGTCCTTTTACCAGAGCAGCTCTTCTTATCAGTGGACTTCTCCTGAATTTCTCATAATAGTTATCAGCAGAGAAAATCTGCAGTGTGTATATTAAGAAATTCACCTTATTTGCACCTGAAATAACACTTCGAAATGTATTAGCAGGAATTTTTAGAGAGAGGACTAATATATACCACCTTTTGCTGCACTGAAGGTAATACAGTTGCTCTGGATTTAAGGCAGGCTGAGACAAAAGAAAAAATTCTGATAACTGTTTTTCAGAAGAAAATTATTTAATAATCAGAATGAACCTATTTTTAAAAATGCCTCAGAAAATGTGACATTTAGTGTGGAAATATTTTTCTTCTTACTCAAATGTTTTGGATGAAATTTGCAAGAAGATTATTTTCCAATTGACATTCCCACATAGGATAGTATTTAGGTCAGTTTTACTAATGAGAAGAAGTCTGTCCACAACCATATCCTAATGCTTCCCACTCCTCTGTTTCACATGCTCACAAAAGAAGATACTGGAATTGAGTTAGAGAGTTGTCATTCGTCAGCTTCCCAAAAGAAGGAAGCAGTATAGTAATAATATTATCATAGTCACATTATATTTTCTGATTTTTGATGTTTTTTTCCTTCAATGGAGCTAATGCATTGTGGTCAGAAAAAGGAATGATTTTTCTGTTGTGCTCGACCTTTATATTAACACTTGCTCACTGTAGGGATTATTAAATAAAACACAGAAAGAACTCATTTACCTTGAGCTAACTAATCAGCCTCAAGATGCATGGGAGTTCTTCACAGCAATCTGTTCTTTGGAGTATGGAATTTAAATGCTGATATATTTAATATGTGAGACCTTTAATGCAGAAATACATTATGAAAAGTGATGCAGCCACCTGTTTTATTTATTTATTTATTTTTGAAGGGCCCACTCAAAATGGGTCAGGCTTGCACTGTGCAAGCTGACTTTGAGAAAGCTTGGAGACGGTATGAAACTTGACCTATATTTTTGAACTGGGACTTCAGAAACTGGGCTGAAGGAAAAATCAAGCTTTATAAACTTTTTTCGATGTGTAGAAATGTTGATGTTTGGCCACTGATTTCATCCCGTTCCAGCAGTTCATACATTAAATGTGCATCTGAGTTAGGGACTGTTTTAGTTCTTCCTCAGAGAGTTTTAGTCACTAAGTGAAGTTAATTACTTATATCTGTGTAAGAGCAGAGGAGGCTCAATTGCATTTAGTCAGGGACATGTCTAAAAAGATGATGTTGTATGTCCGAAAAGCAGGTCCTTATAATTTTTAATGCTTTGTTACTTTTCAGTAATGGAATTGAGTACTTCTGAAGTAAAACACTATTTTGCTTTTAAAAACCTGAAGATTATTATAGCACTGATACTTTGTTGCAAAGCAGCGCTGATTTGATTGGTATCAGAAGTCTCCAATAGTGTTTTGCTTGAACTCTGTCTCCAACTATGTTAATATGCTACAGTTTCTCACAGAGAAAACAAATCGCAATCCAGATCTTCTGCCTCTTGTGGTAATAACTATTCATCATAGAATACTAACACTGTCTGACTTTGAGTCTGAAAATTTTACAGGAATTTTTACTTAGGAAAAAAAAGTGAGTTTTAGATTAGTAAAAGCATGACATCGGAGATGCCTGTTAGTAGTGTGGCTTGGTGTGTTTCTTTTTAATGACTATCATAATTCTACTTTTCCAAAGTGGAAAGGTGGCTGCCAGAGTACCTAAAAAGTTTGTGAAAGGAGAAGAACTATTTGCCCTTAGTTACTGTAGTTTTTGTTTAGGTGATCTAGGTTGTTCTCTTCCCTCTGAACTTCTCCAGCCCTTTCACGATCCTCTAACAAGTCCCAACAGCTCTTATTTTGCTAAGCTCTCTGCATAAAAGGATGGCCTATCCTCTGTTTTTCCTATACACCAGAACCTGGAGTGATCAAAAAGGAGACTGATGCTTGGGATTTTTGGCACTGAGTGACACTAGTATTTTGTTGTAATTCAGTATTTTACATGTTGATCTAGTCAGGTTTAACAGGTTTCCTGTAAGCACGTACAAGGTCCACTTTAAAAGTGAGGAAAACAGGTGTAGAAATCCTCCATGACACAGAAAGTGATGGCATGATCTGATCCACTAATGCCAAAGACAATGGAAGGACTTCCATTAGACGGGCTCCTCTTGGACCACTTTTATGTACTCCTTAGAGCATTTCTAATCCATTAAATTGCAGTGCTTTCTAGGCAAGCCTCTTCCAAGTATCTGTGATTTTTCGCTTATAACAAATGTAGTTTTGTGTTATAAAAGTTTAGTGGTTTTCTGATACAGTTTTGCCTGCACCATGACAGTTTTTAGGAACACTTGGGATTATCACTTTTTTCTTCTGGTTTCGGAAAGAATCCTGTCAAGACTTGAAGAGAGCTTCTTAGCTCTTTGTCATGATGGTAGCAGTTTTGGTGACCTAGCTGCTTAGTCAACTTGCAAAATCAATAGAAGCAACCTTATTTGAGGAAAAGAACACGTATTTTACACAGTTCTGCTACAATCAACTTTATACTATGAATTTGTTGTATCAGGGGAGAAGGCTTACTTATGAGAAGCAGTGGAATTAAATGCCTCCCATCTGAGTGCCACGGCTCTTTGTGTATGCTAGAGGCGTAACTCATCACAAAAGTGCTACTGATAAAACAAAGGCCCTTTTCTATTACTTTTTGTCCTACTTGCTAAATAAAAAGTACAGACAATAAAGACTAACAACACTTATTGTAATTGTGCAAAAGTAAAATCAAGTTATTCAACTGAAGTAATTAGAATCTTTTTGTTGCTTAACTTCTGTGATTTTTTTTTTTCTTTTTAAGGTTGTTCTGTATAATCTTGTGGTTAGCCCTATAAGCAGTTTCATAATGTAATGTCATTATATGGACTGAACCACAACTTAAGGCTGGCGGCCGGCTGCCATTCAGTGCATGCAGTGTAGGAAGAATGGCTTTGGGTAAAATTGCTTTGTGAAGCATTTTAAAAATTAACTTTTGCAATTTTTGTTTGCTTGTTTCTCATGAACAAAGGAGATTTTTTTCTCTTGGAAATATAAATAGAAAAGTATGCTAAAGACTAGAAAATTTCTTCACGTACTCTAAAAGAGGGTTACGGTACCAAGGACTGGGGTTCTGATTTCAGGCTTCATCAGCCAGAGGATGCTGTTTGGAACAAATTCTGCCTGAGGTCACAGCTAAAACATTTATTTAACTAGTCTTGTTATAAAGCTTTATGTCTTAATAGACTTCCAAAAGAAATTAATAATTCAAAAAGACATCTGTTAGTAAATAATTTAAATAACTGTTTTTAAGCTAATAGTCATTAGTTACCTATGTAATATTTCTGAAGAACAGTTCTCCAATAGAAAATAACGTGTGGCAAGACTACAATAAGAGAATAAGCTGACAGTCTTCAATATGTGAAACACATTCTTCTACTTGCCTGCTGCCATTAGTTCTCTTAACTAAGTGAATAAGCTTAAATGTTTTCAGTATTTAAGACTGGGCATGGACACAGGCTTGGGCACTGAAGGATGTAAATAGTAGAAGGGACTAGGCTGCAGTTTAAGGTATACGAACATGTACAGTGTGACCAGTTCCTAATAACATTTGGGTAATGATTTAAGGTCAGTTTTGTTGTTTGGTGTCTTCATTACAATTAGAAAACTTTCCTCCTTAAAGCCATTTAGAAAACAAAAAAGTTCACCACATACTTTAAAAGGAGCTCAGCTGTGAACTTTGGATAGTGCTGATGTTTCTGCAAGGATTCATGTGATGACATTTGGAGACTTCAGGGTTTCTTTGGTCTATACAGACCTTTTGCATTTTCTTGTGGCATGACTTAGGCTTAAATCTAGATATATATTTCCCCATATCTGCTGTAGAAACGTGTATGGCCCATTATGGTTTTATTTTTCTGTTTGCAATTTCTTATTCACCAGAAATACCATTCTGAGTCAATAGAAACAAAACCTTAAGTAGTGACATCTTAGGCTTAGCCAAGTCCTCAATTTACGTACAAGTGCAGTTAATTGCATTGCTGAATTCAGTATATGGTATACATTAAAATATGAAAAATAATATAGCACTGGTCATAACATGGGGAGACTATTTTTTAACTTCAACCAGCTCAATAACTATTTTAATAACTTCTAAATAGCTTAGTGGACATGCTTTTTTTTTTTTTCCTTTCAGTTCTTGATACATTACAAAGAAAATTCCTTCAGTTCTTGATACCTTGAAAAAATAATGAAATGAATTTTTTGTCAATATAAAGGAGATTTTAATATGTTTGCTGTTTACGGCTGTTCATTGGTTAGATTATTAGCAATAAATATATATAAAGATGTTAACTTAAAAATACATACTGTACTAAAGTTACTAAAATGTAAAATCTAAATATTTTTTGCACTTAGAAATGTTGGGGAATAGAAAGGAAATTATAAGATTATCTCTACTGGATCAGAATAAAGTTGAATATTTTCAACACTAGCAATTAATTGATTCTTAAGAAAGAGTGTAAGAAACAGAGGCAGCACAAAGTGATCTTTTGCTTGGAAGAGACTGTCGGCTTCTGCTGTCAGCAGTTTGGTGTCTTCCAAGTCTAGATCTCTGCGTGATCATCATGTTTAATGATTTATGCTTTACTAGCTTCTATAATCCTCCTTTTTAGCATTCGACCTTCAGAGTATGTTGTGACAATGAATTCCACAAAACTGTTAAGCATCTGTAAAATAACTCTTCCTTGTATTTGAAAATTGCCAATAATTTTATTAAATGGCCTCTAGTTTGTAAGCCTCCATTTCTCTTTCATACCCTTTTGATTTTATGGACCTCTGTTTAGCCCCTCTGTATGCATCTCTTCCATGATCAAAAATACTTTTCTTATAAAAGTCACTGTATAATCTCTGAGCATCCATGTTGCTATGCCCTGTGTCCTTTCTAGTTCTTCTGTATCTCTCTGTGATGGAGTAAAGAGAACAGCAACCAGAATTTGAGCTACCAGGGAGCTGTGTGTTTTTATAAAGTCATGTTATGATGATTCTTCATTTATGATCTAAATATTTCCAATTAAGCCTCCTCCCACTCTGTCCCATTGCCAAAACTAATAGATTTTTATCTGCTGCTAGACATGAAGGTCGCATTTTCAGACAGCTGTCCTTGATGACTCCAAAATGTCATCCTTATAAGCTGGTATAGAGCCCATCTCTGTTTATATGTAATTGGGGTTGTGTGTGTGTATTTTTTTAACGCATTACTTTACATTTATAGGCAGTGAATTTCACCTGTAATTCAACTTTCCACACTTGTGGCTGTGAGATCCTTCTGCAACTTTGATGACCATTTTGAATTCTTAGCAGGTGTTTTCCCTTCACTATCGCTTTTTGAACAGTTACCTTTTCTTCACTTATAAGTAAAAGTGTATATATAAATATATCTATATACAGATAGATTATATAATATATTTTATATAGTATATATTTATAATATATAATATATTTTATAAATTATATATTTTATATATTATATACCCATATTAGATATTTATAGATATGTTTATACTTATATGATATGTTTTAATGAATTAATATAATTCCTTTATAGATGTAACCTATCCTCTCATTCCTGTATCATTTGTATCTTGTATTGTCTTCTTTCTACTACTGTTACACCTATGCAATAGATATCTATTAATAGTCTATTTATGAATAAACTACCATTTTACACGCATGTGTGTATGTGCACATACACACACACACATATATGAATTCACATACTCCCATGTTTGGTTTTAGCATCAATATAAAAGCACAGACATATTTAATCTTAGCCTTATTACTAATTTTCATATATCTGTTTAGTCCTTACACTGCCAGTTTTGTATATTTGTCAGAAACTTTCTAATCTAATTTTGTAGCCATTCTTTCTCCTGTTAAAATTGTAGCAGCGTTGTATGACAGTGCATTCTGGGGTCACTGAATCTGAGATTTATACTGAGATGCTTAAAAATAGCAGCTGGCATCAGAAGTAGTTTTTAATAGTTCCATATCCACCTGAACAAAATCTGCTACGCAGCTTTGGAAACAGGGATTTTTTTTGGTCCCTGGATTATAGTTATTTTTATGAAGTTTAAACTTTGTAAGGCTCTGGCTCTGCTGTTTTAACCTCTGCTTCAGTGGGGTGGAGCAATTGTTTTGTTTACGAACAGTTCACTGTAATTTTGCAAGTTTTTGAAAATACTTGTCTGTTAGAGAAGTTCCACAACTGGAAAATGTAAGCAAAGTCTGCACAGCTGCACAGTCTGCACAGCTCAGTAAAATTCATCCCTTCTCCATTGCACCTGGCTCTCGTTGCTCTCTCTGCATTTGCTATTATATCTTGAGAAGATTTATTCAAAGAAATACCAAATGTGTTCGTACCTTCTTGAAGCAGTTCCCTGTGGTACAAGCATTGCATATGGAGAAGCAGTACCTGTATGTGTGCGTTCATCACAGGTGCAAACGCTCGCTGCCATCAAAGAGCGTTCATAAGCGTGTGGGTTTGGTGAAGGCGTGGGTATGTTCGGTGGGACGCTGTACGCACCCTTCGTGAATCCTCACCTGGGGGTAGAGGAACGTTTCTCTGTCCTGTGTGCCCTGTTTTTACATAGCAAAGCAGCAGGGACTTGCTGGCCACAGAGTGCTGTCCATGGGCTTGTAGTGAAGATGAAGATTAGACCCAGGTCAAAACTGTTCATTGCTATGAATTGTTATGATTTTAAGTATTTTGTTTGAGAGAGCTGCCTTATTGTCTGTATGCTATACTAATACTGCTTTGCCATACACAGAGCCTTTCAGATATTAATGTATTGGTGTTTCGTATGGCTACTCCTTGGTAGTTGTGTGCTTGGATGTCCTGCCACGCTATGAATTTATAAGCACATTTAAAATATGGCTCTTAGTCTGTGATGGGTAAGGACATTCTTGTTTGTTGTTTTCCTCACAGTCGAGTGCAACAAAGAGCCTCTGTTTGCTGAGTAAACTTCAGTAAAAGCGTTCAGCTGCATCTGAACAACAGTATTAAGGAATATCGGGCTCTCCAAACAAACCGGAAAGGATTGAACCAATTTTTTCCAGCTGAGAGGCTATGTTAACAGAATAAATAAAATCGAAAGAGAACAATGACCTCCTTATTTAAGTAAGCTAGAAGAGTTTTAAAAATGTGTTTGAAATCTGGGTGTTACTTTTCTTTTATAATGTAATTAGATCTGCAGAGATGTACGTGAGATTGAGCCAATGTCACCCAGTCAGTCCTGCACTGCAGTGCTTCCAGCAGGAGGCTGTTGCAGATGAGAAGTAGGGTTTGGGTGGGTTTCTCATGTTTGTTTTGTTTTGTGTGTGTTTGTTTTGGATTTTTTTTTTTTAAGAAATGCTGCTTAAATACCCAGTATTTATTTCCTGTGACCTTCTGTGTGATATTGATTGTAATTAATGTTGAACTAGGGTACATCTGCATTTCATTTTAAAAAGAATGAACTGGAAAGCATTGCTTAGGCTCGTTAAGTAATTGTGCTTTTTTTTCATACTGAGAAAAGTTGCTTCTTGTTAGGAGAAGAACCAAATGCTTGCATATTTCCTGGAATGATCCCATTCACTGGATGTCAGTGCTTTTATCTGAGTGTCGATTCAAACAGTGATGGCAAGACTTCGTCTGGAGATTTTTAATAACAGTAGGAATACATGTAGGTGTTATCTTTACTTGATTTAATCTTAGCTGTCAGCTATGAAGACTTGTGCTTCTTAGTTTGCTGTCTGTTAATTGGCTTTTGTCTGGGCAGCACAGGATGAAAAACTTCTCTTGTAGGCAAACAAAGTCAAAAGCCTGAAGGGGCTGAGGCTGGTGCCATTTCTTACCACTGGCCTCAGAAGGAGCCAGGACTAAGCCAGAAATGTTCCCTGTCTTCCTCATGGATACCGTTTTCTCCATAGCTCCTTATCTGAATGCAAAATTGCTGGGAAAAGTAGAGAAATTCATGTGCGCTTTTGTTGCTCTGCTTATCCTGGAATCTGATTTATGTGAGAATACTTTTTGCTTGCTGGTGTTAGAAATAATCAAAATAATTAAGATGGACAAATGAAAGAGTCTTTGAGGGTTTATCATGTGAGAGATAATTAAAAACTAAAGCCATGATTAATAATTTAGTATTTATTAAATTACATTGAATTGGGTCTGTAAGAAGAGGAAAGATCTAGCATTTTAATTTCCAAGATAAAAAAGAAAAAAGGAATTGTTTTATTCTATGGATGGGCATTTTTCTGCAAGAGGTGCTTGTTTTCCTGCGTTATATGCTATTTCCACTGAAACAGGCTTGCTTTTCTGTGTACTCCTACTTCTTTTAGACTTATAAAAATGAACATCTTACTTGAAGATATAATGTGGCATATCCTTAAAGGTCCCTCGTGCTCCTTTGTGGATAAGATTTAAGATCTGCCTTCACTTTAGGCCAACTAGAAGTTGTACAGAAAGTGCTGAGCACTTGTTAAACTCTAGATGAGACCTGAACTACTTTCCATTAGTAGATTGTTCTTGCTACAGGTTTCCCTCTGGCTTTAATACAAAATAGGATTAAAAACTGTGGAACTTTAATCCTATCCTAGCATTTTGTTATCTCATATGATTAGCTGACTTCAAGTTAAGTATTCGGTGGCAAGTTTACCAAATTGGTCCATGCCCGGCACCTCGCAGAGGCCAGTGTTGCACCACTGGCCCTCTTCAGCCCCTTGCTGTGAAAAATGATCCACTTTTTGGTTGCTCTTGATCATAAACTCTTTATTATAGCTTCCCCCCCTCCCCACGTTGCTTGTGGCACTACTGGAAGTCTCTTACCCATGAGGCATGTGTCAGGAAGCCCTGATCTGCTCCAGCATCATTCCCCTATTGCTGCAGGGCAGGGCTGGGAGCTGGGACGGGAACCCTCACCACGGCTTCGAGAGGCCGAGCGGTGACCAGAGCTGCAGCTCTGCTAAAGCTCAGGGCCACCTGAGCAGTGCAGATACCTCTCTGACAGCTTTGACACCAGCTGTCATTCACAGGCACTTGAAGAGGAAACCCACAAGATAAACCCACTCGTCGTGCACCCAAAGGTAAAAAGCAACGGCACGTGGTCTGGCCATGCTGTCCTCCCTGCGGCTGCCTGAGGTGGGGGGCCAGGACCCTTCAGGGCTGCCTGCGTCCCTCCGGCTGGTGGAGATCTCGCTGCCATTTAATTGGCATCCTGTATCCCCCGGGGCCCTGGCCCGCTCCATCCCTCGGTGCCTGCAATCCACAGCACGTCCCTCTGCAGTACCACACTGCCTGGGACTTGTCATGTTGGTCTGCTAGCATGGACCGTGTCCCTCTGGGGGTCCTATCAGCAATGCTGTCCTCAGGATTGTTTTTCAAGATATGGTTATCAGTTTAATTTGCTTAAAGTTTGCCATAAGGAGAAATAGGCTATGAGGTCTCTCTTCCTGGGAGGGATTTCCACCAGGCAAAATCTGCCACAGAGCATTAGTTGCACACTGTCACACTGTGCTGCTAAGAAAAAGAGCAAGTGAAACTAAAATAGTTTGAAAACAGTTTCTGTTAAAATTTCACTTCGTTATTCTGTATACTATGTTATTCTGTATGCTATTAGGAAGACAGGATCTGTTAGGAACCAGGCTGTTCTGGTCAATGCTTTAAATCCTGAAATCTCAGGTCTCTGACACTTTGCCTCTGCTGTAGATAGTTTTGAAGTTGCACAAAATCATGACTTTCGGTGTGGAGTAAGGAGCGAATGAACTCTTAGCATTTGGAGAGCCTTTCCCACAAAGTGGGAAACCACAGAGTAGACGGATTTAATCCACTAGGATGAACTCACTGACCCTGATAGAGATACAGACTGCTGTTGAGGCCTCGAAGTCGTCTTTAATGATACGATCATTCTTAATATTTGGTGGTGGTTATGCAAATGTAGGGATAAAAAAAAAATGCATGTTTACGAGACCTAGATCCACTGCTGTATCTAATCCTTTTGACTAGATTTGGCATGAGAGAAAGTTTGCATACTTGGACTCTCTAGAGGCACTTTTTAATTCGTGCTTTCAAAATATGCTAAGTGCTGACAACAGCTTCACAGTCCTTAGTTTTCTGCTGGTATCTCTTAAGTTAGTTGTTCTTGAATCTGGGGGAAGAACACTACTTCATATTCATAACAAAGAGATTGTGTTTTAGTTCTACAGGGTAGATATGTAGTTTGAACTTGTCACTTTGAGGAATTTTCCTCTAATACTTAATACTCAATGCAAATTTAATAACTGAAATCTAGTTTGTTTGAACAGATGTTCACACCAAAAGATTAGCATAAATAACCAGTTATTGGTGTTTGATAGGAGGAAGACTAGGAGAGAGTGGATCTGTAAAGCTTGGGATTTTTTTTTTTCCCATGATAAAATCGATGCCATGCAGCTTAGGCAGAGCAGGTTAAGCTGCCACCTGATCAATCCCTATCACTGTTTACAATTAAGCCACTTCATCATTGGCAAATATTAAAAATGATTAGTAACAATTACTTTATGTTCACTTCTGGATTCTGGAAGGTCAAGAATAGCAGAAGGCCAAGACCAAAAGGGTCTGTTGCTCCCTCTTGAAACTAAAGAAAACCATCACCACCACCAAAAAAACATTCCAGCAGTATTGTTTAGCAATTGCATGTCTGAAGTTCTGTTTGATTTATCATTTAATCAGTTCTTAATCTCTTTTAGTATGAGTGTTATGCATGACTTGCTTTCTTCAAAGAAAATCAAATATATTTGTTAACACTTTTTAAATTAAACAATCTCATATCTTATTAAAATAATAAGACAGTCTTAACAATGCAGTTATTGGCATTAGGGATATTGTCTTTTTAATATAATTGCAGGTATTGTTGACATTTCTATGACATTCGCAGAATCAGTGTCACACCAAGTATAAATCTGTAGGTCATCTTTTTTGGTTGCTTGGTTTTGTTTTAAAAGTACCATTAGCTTTCTCCTTTTGCATTGTTTTACTTTGTAATCGTTTGGACCTTTCCTTTGTAAAGGCAACATTCAAGGCTTAGAGAGCTCTGTTGGCATTTTTTGATACTTTGGGATGCATGCTTTCTGCTTCTGAAGACTTAAAAATATTACTTCAAATAGTCGTTATTTAATAACCTTTTTTTTTTAATAAATAGAACATCATTATCACTGTAAAACACTGATACATCATTCTACTTCCTTAATATACAGGAGAAATAGCTTTTGAACACTTCTGCCTTTTGTCTCGAAAAGAACATCAAAAGGTATGAGGTTTTTAACTCTGAACTCATTGCTTGGTAACTTAGGCATTCCTTTCCATATAACTACAGGAGCATCAACAGAGCGTGTGAATTTCTGAAAGGTGCTTGCATGACCAGACTAGCCAGGGTAGTTTCAACCATAGCCTTAACAATTCCTGGGGTTTGGGGTTTTTTTTTGTGTTTTTTTTTTTTTTTTTCCTAATGAAGCTTGATCCTAATAGATTTGTTTGTTTGTTTATTTTATTAAGAGTAAATTGAGCTATGATTTAATTTATCTTTTTCTCAAGTCTAACTGTGTTCATAAATTGGGTTCTGGTAGAAAGTGGAACATGGAAAGAGCGTAACATTGGAGTGTTTTAGGATCTGCTCTGCAAATTCCCTTTGAGTTGATTAGAGCAGACAGCTCCTGGCCCTGAAATCAACACAATTACAGAAGTGATTTTGGTTGCTAAGAAATGTCACAGCAATACAAATGTTTCATTTAGAAAATAGATTAGCTCAGCTTAGTTAAGAAGTGAATTTCTTTAAAACATACTTTTTATTTAGAAAGGGGAGATCTGTTGTAGCTTCTGTATGTTCTAGTCAAAATCCTGTGGATATTTTCGTTATATTATTGACACATCTGGGAATATTTAAGATTATTAGAGAATATTTAGGATTATTTTACTACTTTCTTTTTATGTCTCACTTTTATTTAGTTTCTCACTTTAATGCTTATAAATAATCATTACAATATTTTAACTTCTTAATTAAATTACATGTTCCATGATTTGAAGTACTCTATTAGGAACTTGTATAGAAATTGTTTTACTGCTGGGGTTTCACTACTATATTAGATATTCCTAATCTCTGTCAGTCTTTCTCAGGTAGGATCGTAGTATCTTTTTATTGGGAAAACTGAACTTGGATACTACAACTGAACATTGACACAATTAGTGCAAGCCCAGTCTAATTTTAGAGAAAGCATATTTTTTAGGGCTTTCTTTCCTGAGCCAAATCATAGTAAGAAAAAACAGCTGTGAAATAAATCCTATCACTTGGTGAAAACCAACATATCTCATCAAGAGTAAATCTTATGAACTCTCTTCTTTGAGGCAAGTAATATCAACATCTTTCAAAACTTTAGTGTAAGAAGTTGCTAAATATTTAAATATTTAGGCACCGTATCAGTTGGAGATAAAATGTCATGAGATAAAATGTCATTACCTGTGGGATTATGAGGTGTCATAAAGACATTTATTGCTGTAAGTAAAGCAGACTTGAGTTGGTCATATTGGTCCATAACAGGTTTTAATTTACAAGGAAGCCAATGCGTAGTGTATTCTTTTGTCGTCGTCTTTATCAGAAGATGCTGTCAGTCGCTTGTTCTCTCGTTTTTGTCATGCTTTTGTCGCTCGTCTGTTGTAAATTGTACTCTGCTCAATAATTCTCTGTTAGTAAAGGAGCTGTTTGCACCTGGGTAGCTTTAACTATCTAGCCTAAATTCTTCACCTCCTCATTAGCCTATGCTGCGAGGAACTCATTGAACCTAGTTTCTCATCTGTGCGTTGATGTCCCAGGGTCAAGATGCCAGTTGTCACACACAGAGTGCCCCCCCGATGGCTGGTGCACCTCTTAGGAGCACCCAGAAGACAACCAGCTGGCAAGGGTTCATTCATGCCACTGTGGGAGCTTTTACCATGGGGATAATGTTTGTATCACTGGATTGATATGAAACTGCTGTGTAACCTTTTAAGAATCATTAATAATAATCACTTTCTCCAACACAACTAGAGGACAATTTACATTTTATAAAGCAATCGTATGTGCCATAGTAAAATTGGACAATCTGCTGCTTTGTTCCCTGGCAGAGTTGGGAGAATGAGCAACAAGTCACTAATGTTGCTCAGTTGGTTCATTCCAAAGTAATTAATAGGAGTAAGTGATAAAGAAGTAAGAAGCTTTGTAAATAAAGGAAACCTGATGAGACAAAATACAAGCTAAGTGCCAGTAGCCAGAATTTGGTTAAGGAGTATCGAACACCGTTCATGTTCAAGATTTTTGAGCGGGTATTGGGAGCAGAGATGTTAAAATGTGTCTGTGGACCATTTTGCACTGAGGTGTGGACAACCTCCTAACTGCATATTGGAAAATCTTTTGTATTTGTAGTAGCTAACTTGTAGTTAACAGCAGCTCAGCAATAAATATGTTGTTGCCTTGCATCCCTGCCGTGACTAATTCCTGTGGGTTTTTTCTCCAAGGGTGCTACTAGGTGATTAGCTGGAGAAAAAAAATGGATTTTCTCACAAAATCATGAGAACAGAGTGAGCTGTTCAGGCAGCAGTACCTCTCAAAATTTTTCACCCCAAACTTGCCAAGTCTGAGGTGTGGCACTGTGTGACTTACGGTAAGTTCTTCCAGAGCAGACCCTGGGAGGGGCCAGCAAAAGGAGGTGTCGGGGTCAGTGCGGGCTGGGGTGCGTGGTCCTCGCTGCCCGCGTGGTACCACTGGTGGGAGCCGTGCAGGAGGCAGTTGCTCCAGAAGTGAGGTCTCTTGCACAAGTTGGCTTTCAGGTTATTTCCTGTTGAGATGACTCTGGATCCCTGATGGAACCACTCGGGGAGCTTTGGGCTTTGTACTTTGAAAAAAAAAAAAAAAGCCCTTTCTCTCCTAGGTATAAGTGACAAGCTGACGTTGAGGCAGAGCCTTCAAAAGCGTGTTTTGTTGATCAACTGTCAGAATGTGTGAGGCTTCTTCCCTTAATAAATGGCAACAAAACAGATAAAAGCCCTTAAGTGGTGTTTGATAAGCACCTTTGAAAGTCTCAGGGAGCCCTGTTAACACTCAATTGTATGTTGAATTGTCTTCAATACAGTCCTGCAAGTCACAAAAATAAATTCTATCAGTTTATCAGGAAGGAACCTGAAAATGAAGGTGTGTAAGAATCTGTGAGCAGTCTGTTATAACAAATGAGTGCCAGGAGATGTGGGCTTGATTTGGGGTCTTTGCTACCACACAGAGTTTTGAGACAAGTATTATAATTTGATCATAAAAAAGTAAGTTGAAAGGTATATCAGAAATCACAAGCAGTTTTGGATATTGTTTGTGCTTGACTGACAATATGCAAGAGAGAGTATGTTATGATACCTCCTTGTCATTCAAAGGTTTTATTTTTAGTCTCACTTTCACAGTTGTTTTCATTATCTCCAGCACCAAGTTTCATGAACTATAAATAATTCATACACCATAAACCATTTAAGATGTGCATGTTTCTTCCTGAAATATAAATTGGAGTATAAAATGAATTTTACCATCTTATTGGTATCACTTTTAAGACTATAATAGTCTGTCCTTAGACCCAAATTCTGCTTGCCTTGACTCTCAAGTCGCCTCCTAAGTAATTAACAATATAAAACTTTTTAGTGACTGAAAGCCTTTCCATTTTTGTTTAGTTTAGATTTTATTATTAAATCCTGAAATATGTTCAATTTCTCCCCTTCTGGTGCTTTAATCAAAGGTGTAAAAATCTGTATTGATATGAAATCTTACAGGAATTTTCACAGTTAATATCGTTAAGTCTTAAGGTTTCCCATGATTGCCAAGAAGCTGAAAGAATGCTGTAATTGAAATCTTTTTGATAATACTTAAAGAAAAGCAAATGACCTGATTTTGTAGTACTTAAATACTCAGCAAAATGGCTCCTCTTAAATTTTGAATTCCCAGGTTGTGACCAGGATATTGAGCCCGTTTTTTGCAGACTCACAACTGTTAAACGCACATCATCAAGAACACTGCTGTTACTTCAGAAATGGCACTGTAGCCTGTTTTCAATGTCTTAACTCTTTCCAGATGGAACTTAGATTTTTTTTTTTCTAATCTTTTTCTTATACATAACCTCATCCAGGCTAAATTCTTTCAAAGGCTTCCAAAGAGGGATTTTACTAAACCCTCCTCTGTCACTGTCAGCCAGTAAACCATACTATGGTTTTCTTGAAGGCCACTGTTGTGGTTTAACCCCAGCCGGCAACTAAGCCCCACGCAGCCGCTCCCTCACTCCCCCCCGGTGGGATGGGGGAGAGAATTGGAAGGGTAAAAGTGAGAAAACTCGTGGGTTGAGATAAAGACAGTTTCATAGGTAAAGCAAAAGCCGCGCGCACAAGCAAAGCAAAGCAAGGAATTCATTCACTCCTTCCCATGGGCAGGCAGGTGTTCAGCCATCTCCAGGAAAGCAGGGCTCCATCACACGTAACGGGTACTTGGGAAGACAAATGCCATTGCTCCAAATGTCCCCCCTTCCTTCTTCCCCCAGCTTTATGTGCTGAGCATGACGCCATATGGTATGGAATAGCCCTTTGGTCAGTTGGGGTCAGCTGTCCCAGCCGTGTCCCCTCCCAGCTCCTTGTGCCCCCCCAGCCTACTCGCTGGTGGGGTGGGGTGAGAGGCAGAAAAGGCCTTGACTCTGTGTGAGCACTGCTCAGCAGTGACGAAAACATCCCTGGGTTATCAACACTGTTTGCAGCACAAATCCAAAACTTGGCCCCATATTAGCTACTGTGAAGAAAATTAACTCTATCCCAGCCAAAACCAGCACAGTCACAAAGAGGAAAAAAAAACCCCAAACACAACTGTTTTAAACTTTCCAGATTATGATATTCTACAACAGAGTACTTTGTTTGCTACAGTATATGCTCACTCCTGACTGTAGGTGGAATTCAGCTAGGGAAATTCAGCTGTTCAGGAAGGATCCTGTCCTATGAGTCCTAATTTGAAATTGGGGCACTTTTCTCTATTGTCACTCAGGAGCAACATGATTTTGCACACCTCATGTATAGCTGAAATTGGGAAGTATAAGTTATATTTTAGTGTTTGTCAATACAGTTTTACAGAAATTCCAGGTACTGTCTATGGAGAATTATTCTTGCATAAGAAATGAATTTAGAAACTGTCATTCTACTACCAAAAAAATGATTAATTTGAATCTTTAAAAATGGGCCACTGCAAAAGAATTTAATTAGGGCATGCTGTTCCAGAAAAGCTCCTGCTTGACTTTGAAGATCTGGAACAAAAGTTGTCATTAGACCACAGCCGACTACAGAAGAGGCAGCAGGTTTTTTGGTTGTGTTTGGGGTTTTTTTGTTTGTTTTTAATTTACATTGCTGTGTTTACATTTTTTTGCTTAGTGTATGTTGACATATCAGTTCAAAATATAGCACAGTTCAGCATGGGTAAAACTTTGTTAAAGTGGTAGGAAATTGGGCAATTCTTGAATGTAGTACTAGCAGCACTGAGCTAATAAGTATTAGTAATATTGTATGTTAATTTGTGAATAGTTTGTCCCCCTTCCCACCCCCGTTTTAATTTTTAATAACATGTAATTGAAGGAAAATTATCAGATAGCACAAAAGCTCTCCTGAGTTGTGTTTAATCAGAGGTAGTACCGCGTCTCCTCTAGGGCCTTACATGTTAATGTAGGCAGAAACTTTTCAATACATATGTACCATTTAACTATAAATACTGGTTTTTATTAATTCTTGTTTCAGAAGATAAACGGATCACACTGTGACTTCCACTGGGTGTAACTCACTAGACTTTATTAAAATCCACTGCTCTCCATGCTACAGCTGTGAAGTGTTTTTTACAGGACAAGAATAACAAAACAGGCATGGGTAATTGAAGCAAAGTACCCTTAGACCTTGTTAGATGCAATCTAATACATGCTGTTTGTCTTGGTTTACCCTCTAAACCCAATTGTTTTTGAAAAATGCACATTTCACTGTGCAAATAACTAGATAGTTAGCCCACCAATTGCCCAAGCAAATGTAAGACTTCAAGCCATATTATACAGATGATAGTAATGAAAGCATCTTGTTAAAGACATTCGTTGATCAAATGTTTACTCAGCTCCTGGGGCTAATCTACATTTATCAAAGAGTGAGACTAAATTGTATTTTTTATTTTCATTACTTCTAAAATAGAAGCAGAAGAGTGTTGTGGAACATTTCTACCAGAATATCAATAATAGTGTAAATTTTACTCAAGTTTTATAAATTCTCAAAATATATTCTAAAGTATGGTGAACAAAGTACATGAGCCTATTTTATTTCCCAGCTAGGAAAGTGGTGTTTTCTAATCTGTGTGTTTTATATAAGCACATGTACTGAGCTGAAAATATTAGCCAAATGTGCTTTAGGCTTGAGAGTTGAGTTTCTGTGTCTGTCTCTGCAGTATGGCAGGTACGCCCTTTGCACCACACGTGTAATCACTGCCATACCCCACATGGACAGGACTGGTTGCATGTGTGGTGCTCTGATAGGTTTTTTTGTGTGAAGCAAGTCTGAAGTAACACTGAAGAGTATTGAGATTTCTGCAAAGGCACAGGACATCTGTGCAAGTAAGCCTTGGAGCTGGTTAGTGAGTGCACAGTGGACATGTCAAGATTTACAGATGTCCATTACTCCCATTCAAATGTTCCAAGTCCTTCTAGGAAAAAAAAAAAAACTGCTAAAGAAAAAGAAAACTTTTCAGGTATGTCTTTGTTCTAGGAGAAGAGAGCTCATACTTAAGATTTTAAGATTTATTTTTACCTACTGATGAGGATGTTAAATCCATGACAAAATAATGTTATTCTGTATTTCTGCATTCTCTCTTGTAATGTGTAGTGTCCCTGCAATCACCTGATGAGATTGTAAAATTAATGATTGACTTTTAGGAGAAACTGAGATTGTCATATTTACCTCTGAGTTGCATGTCAGCCATGTCTGATTCCCCAGTCAATGTGAAGTGATAAATAACTGCTTGATTTTTATTTTGAGCTTTGTGGGTTGTGTGTGGTGGCTTTTTTTAATGGACATCTCATGTTCTTGCATCTTCTCTGAAATTTTAAGTGGAGGTAATCTAGTAGCTAAATAACCTTGTTCTAACTCATCCCAGAGACCAAATACATGGCTTGTATCTGTGATTGTATGCTCAGAAGAAATAGTTGGAAGGTAAGAGATCTATGATGGAAAAAAATCAGGAGATGAATAAATGAGAAAGTGAAGGGAGGACAGAAACAGAAGTAGACTGTCTCGTTGCAGCCTATCTGACTGTCTCCTTGAATGCTTACCAGGAAAACCAGAATGTCAGTTTTGATCTGAAAGTCCAGAGGAGCAGGACCCATGCGTGAGTGATCCCAGTTCCAGCATCTGCAGAGGCGGTGGGAAGCAGCCTGGCGGTGGGGCACGGAAGGAGAAATGACACTGTGACAAAAGTTGAAAGGTGTGAGAGACATGCTGATCACTTTTGGGGTTGTGGAGGATGTCCGTGCTATCTTCCCTATGAATTTCTGACAGCGTAGCACAGCAAAGAGATGTAGGGATGTGTCACAGGTTGCATAGGAACTCAAAGAGCTTTATCTGGGCCTGAGCTTACATATTTATTCTGTATGTCTTACCACTTGTCTGGCATAGCAGGTCTATAACAGATCACCAGCAGAAAAATTACATCTTGCTTTTTCTCCCTTTAATCTGATCACTGAGGTGTTTTCTAAAACCAGAGTTTTTAGTGGGGCAAAGAGGGATTAGCTAGTAAGTGCTAAAACAGGTGTCCCCAAGTCAAGGTTTCACACTCTGTGTTTGGAAAGGAAAACCTTCCTGTGGTGGGGTAAATCTCTGTTTGGTCCCTTAAGGAGAGAGACAGCGTCCTGCCTCTTCCTGTGAGCTGAAGTGGAAGGAACGATGGAGATGCTGAACGGGGCAGGGTGATAGATGTGGAGAGTGGGACTTGCTGCTTCTCCTGCCAGCACAGGGGCATTAGGAGGGGCTCTCATTCTCTGAGGAGAAGCTTCTCCTGTAGCAAAAGCTATATGAGCTATATGAGCTAAATCATTAGTGGCTCCCTCTTTGCAATGTCTCTTGACTAGGTAAGGCAACAAAGTTCTGGCGGTTGTATTGCTGGAGGTGGAAAAAATCCCGCAACTCTTCTGTGCCTTGATGATCTGCTTGCTCCTAAATGTAGTTTTCTGCCTTCATGGGCTGTGCTTAGAGCAGTAGTATAAAACTGAGCTAGTTTTAATCTCCTTCAGCACCCTGTCAAACAGGCTTCGAGAGATTGCGTACCGTGTACCGGACAGCTTTCCTCAAAAGTGATGCTTCGTTTAAATGCTAATGATAAGTTACTTTATGAACTGAGCTTCTGAAATGAATCACAAAAGATCAGAGAAAGCCTCAAAGGGCTTTTTTTAAAGGAGGCACTCCAGACGTCCATATGGGTAGATTATTTTATCCTTTTAGTACCATAAAATGCTTACGTTCGGTTAAAACCATCTAATTAGATTCCTGCTTATAGCCTGTTTTTCTCCATAAAAAGGTAATAATATGTCTTGACTTTTATTTTATTGCAGTCTGGCCTATTTCATAGAATTTAGCTAAACTTCAGTAGAAATAGAGAGGGCTTAACTTGAGTGGAAGCAAAGCCTGGCTTCTTACTTGTAGTAATAAGGTAGTAATATTTCACCGAACAGGCCTAATTCTGTGAGAGTGAGATCAAACTGCAAACTGAATTATCCTGTTGTAACAAGATTAAACATTGTATAGCTTTTACAGAAAGGTCGATGCTGTGGATATTTGTAATCGAAAGACTGGAGGAAGTTTGCAAATGTAAATATGTGTAGTAGACCTTCCAAAGACCTCTCCACAGTGGTATGTAGGTACAAGGGCAGCTTGTACAGATCAACCCATGCTGCCCTTGGTTTGGATTTTGATAGGCGTGTATTTGTTGCAAGTCGATGGGAAGTGCGGAAGCTGCGTAGGGCCCTGCCTGAGCCGCGCAGCCAGCGGCGCTCGTAGGGGCCGCAGCTACGGAGCTGCCGCTGCCGGGAGGCAGCTGCTTCCTCAGGTCTGTGTCGCAGAGCTGCAGGCACAGCTTCTCTGAAAACTGCTGGGGACGGCACCCTCTACCTGACAGAAGATTTTTTTTCATGCTGAAGCTATGGCTTTTGGGTTTGTTGGGTTTTTGTTGGTTTTTTTTCTTTTTACGATACATACCTACAATACATACGTACAATAGCATACCTTTTATTTGGTTACTGTTTCGATGGACTGAGTAGGCATGTGTTAGTTATACAGCAGTTTTCTTTCAGTCCGTTATGAACAAATTTTCTGCGGCTTGGGACAAAATGCAAGTTTTAAAATTTCCTGTTATACTAAATTTGTTCTTAAATATTTGTATCTATTTGTTCTTTAAATAGCACCTTTTGTGTCATTCACATTCCTCGTGACTTTAAAATGACTAAGAGCATACTCCAACAATTCACAATTAGTGTGTCACTCAGTAGGATTTGGTCCTGTCGGGGCTTCACATGTGAGGTAGCCCTTGCAGAAATCTTAGATACCAAGTCTTGGATTTCCTTCACATGGGATCCCAACTGTGACCTAAATCAGTGTTGCATAAGATTTGTTCTGTGATAGATTAATTTCTTAATTGTTACAGATGCATAAAAGAGATTTTTTTTTTTTTTTATTCCCCCAGTCTGTCCAACTTCTTCATGGCAGGCAGGAATTCTGAGCTTTTGAAAATGCCAGTGTAATATCCTTTTTAAAAGGGATGGAGTGTCACGTTGAAACTTTTGTATGGTTTCTTTCTTTACCAGGCTATCAAGCACAAGACTGATGTGAAAACATTAATAGTAGTCAGGTAGTTTGATTTAGAAAATTAAACTTCAAAACTGTACCATGCATAAAAGCAGAATATTCATAATTATTTCTCTCATTGGGCAGAGAAGTACTGGATAACACGGCATGGATACTAAAAGTATTGAGATTTTTCTGGCTACTGTGATTAAGCTAAGACACAAGAATATTTCCCCAAACTGAGACTTTACAAATTCTATACTTTCGAGTTGGTTTGTATTCTCAGATGTTTTTGTTCAAGAGTTTAAAAACAGTAAGAACAATTTGATTGTAAAGTTCATATATCTGTCTTTTATGTTAATACATAGTGCCATGATTGATCAATGCACTCCACAAATATCACACACAAAGCTTGGTTATGTTTTCCACTCATAGGATGTGTCCAGCTCCTGTGTGCAAGTTGCTATAGATCAAATTGTTCCTTGAAGTTTACATTGCTGCTGTCCTGAGTTTCTGCTACGGCATCTTTTGTTAGGGTTTTGATCTTTCATCTTGCTGAGCGCTGTTGTGAAGAGCTGTTTGCATTGATCTAGATTCCGATGGCAGAAGTAGTACTTTGCACTAGCAGGCGTGCCCTGAAGTTAATCTGTGTTGTGGTTATATATCAGAGACAAGAACAAATTTTTTTTTCATGTGTTCCTACATGTTTCAGAATAACAAGTATAGCTTAACATTTCTGTGGGTACCTGTTCTGAGTCTGGATTGAGCTACTTCTGTTAGACTCCATAGATTAAATACAGAACTAGAATGGTTAAGATTTCCAGAACCCAAGGTAGAAATTTTTAACCAATTTTGTCATGCTGACCAATAGCTGAACACTCTGTACCGAGACCTGGGTTCTATCTTAGCACAGCCTGTCTCATTTTCCTGGCACCTGCATCAGTAATATCACCAAATAATAGTTATGTATATAAACAAGGCAAGTTGAAATTAAACTTTCCAAAAGAAACATTATACACACGGTGTTCAGAACAAGACAGCAAGACTGCTAGCTTGATTTTTGGTTAATTTAGGGTAATGTTATCGTTTTAAGTGTTGATTAAAGTTATTGGCTGTAGAACATTACACTCAGAGTACATTCAGCAGGGTTTTGTGTTCACTGGGAAAACGAGGGACCTAATGATTGTGCACTGTTCCGTAGATGCGACTGGGGGGTGTTCAGCAAGTTATCCGGTGCCAGCTGACAAATACAGGATTTTCAGACTGGCAAAGCTGCTTACCTTGATGAGGAGTATCATGCACTTATTAGCCAAAATCCTTTTTGTAATTAAAATCTTTATTAAATGTTTTCTGAAGTGTAGTAAAAGGAAAATGTTTTGATATGTTACAGAGCATTTCTTAATATATCAGTGTGATAGAATGTGTGTAACTATTTTTTTAAGCCTTAAGATAAAGGTGTTTTCTCTTGCTAGCTATTACAGAGTGACTAAAACCAAAATACACAAGGAGAAATTGTTTTATGATCCTAATGCTTTTATACAATCATCCTTAGGACGAGAAGGTGCGTGCATGTGCATATTTGTGTGTGCCTGTGTATCTCCTCACTAACTACGGTATTAAATGGTTTACTCGCAAATTTTAAGTCCTTATTCTATGTCTGGACTTACCTTTATAAAACTCAAGTGGAGATAGAAAGGAAGTCTGTCTGTGGCATCACGTTAATACTAATTTGTGAGTTATTACCTTAGTAGTGTAGAGTTTTTTAGTCCAATTCAGATGGTTGGTCATATGATAAATTTGCATCAGGGATGGACTATTTTGCTGCATGTAACTTAGGAATAACTTCATAAAGATTGCTTCTACTGAAAGCGTTTGTTCAACAAGTTTCCAATACTCTTTAAATACAGCTCAGCCTTTCCAGCTTATAAACTGGCTATTTGTTGGCCCTGCAGTTGTGTCCGTGCCCATTACCCATGACCTCGGGCGTTGTAGCAGGAAGCCACTTGACCCAGGGGCTGTGGCTCGGGCCAACGCTGCAGCAAGAGGCTCCATCTAGGAGCACTGAACAAGGGCCGAGGCACCGGTGGCTGCCAAAAGCCGTGTCATCACGTCTCGGCTCTTCCCAGCTGTGACTGTCCTGGCAACCTTCCAAAACCGTACAAAAGTAGCGCCGTGGGTCTGAGCAGCTGTAGGCTTCCTCTGGTTTCACCGTGCCTGGCCCCAGCCATCTCTTCCTGGATGCGGCCCTTGCTCTGCTCCCCGATGGCCTGTCATTCCGGGCGTGTTCCCCGACCCCTCGACTGGGGAGCCAGAGATCTACACAGATTAACACATCTCTGAGTGGAAAATATTACAGTTATCTGTGTTCCCTTCCCTGGAAGAGTGTCAGATAACGTGGTTATGTGCATGATATATTAAGCCCTAAATAATATGAAGGAACTGAATTATGTGGCTAGCTTTGGTATTTATTCCTTCCTTGACCAAGATAGTAGGAGGATGGTGAAATGGAGTTAAATACAATGCATATATAGAACCATGTGCCACTGGTACGGTAACTCAAAACATTGTGTTACTCAGTTGTCATTAGTTGCCCATTGGATGGTAAGAAGATTGACTTGGAATCTCATGTTTAGCAATCAATAAACTTGTCAGTGCTCTCACTGAATAGGTTAAAATAATGTAGCATTTTGTGTAAATGGACTTTGTACATTTGTAATGGTAGGCAATCTGTAAGAAGAAAAAAAAGTGAAGCATTTGGAATTTTTTAATGGAAACTACGGTATTGTGTAACTTTTTTCTTACAATTTTAAAAATTAGTTTTAAACGCGTATGAAGACTTTGTCTTCACTAATGATTCCACTTAATAGAGAAGTAATATAAGGATACAGTCATGCTCTAGGGTGTATGAAAATTGGCTTGAGTTTTCTAAGTAGCTCAAGGAATTTTGACAAGATAGGTCTAGGACTGTTCCAGATCCTGTGACAAATTCATGTCACATTTTGTATTACATTTTGTATGATAGTGTGCTGGTTTTGGCTGGGATGGAGTTGATTTTCTTTATAGTGGCTGGCATGGGGCTATGTTTTGGATTTGTGCTGGAAACAGTGTTGATAACACACTGATGTTTTAATTGTTGCTGCACTCGTCAAGGACTTTTCGGCTTCCCATGCTCTGCCAGGTGCACAAGAAGTTGGGAGGGGGCACAGCCAGGACAGCTGACCCCAACTGGCCAAAGGGCTATTCCATACCATATGGCGTCATGCTCAGTATATAAAGCTGGGGAAGAAGAAGGAAGGGGGGGACATTAGGAGTGATGGCGTTTGTCTTCCCAAGTAACCGTTATGTGTCATGGAGCCCTGCTTTCTTGGAGATGGCTGAACACCTGCCTGCCCATGGGAAGGAGTGAATGAATTCCTTGTTTTGCTTTGCTTGTGTGCGCGGCTCTTGCTTTACCTGTTAAACTGTCTTTATCTCAACCCACGAGTTTGCTCACTTTTACCCTTCTGACTCTCTCCCCCATCCCACTGTGGGGGAGTGAGGGAGCAGCTGGGTGGTGCTTAGTTGCTGGCTGAGGTTAAACCATGACAGTCCTTTTTGGCGCCCAATGTGGGGCACGAAGGGTTTGAGATAATAACAGATTAACCAGAGCGTATTAAGGAATTTAGATCTGTTAGTAATTGTGGGCTGCAACATTGATTCATCTGTTCTTGGTATTGGTTTACCTGATTGCACCATGCTCATTTTTTTGCTGTACATGTTAAAAGATCGGTGTTGTTTTTTGCAGTTTGCTGTGCTCTGCAGTGATTAGTGATGTTTTGCCTGGGAGATTTGCTATTAAAACAGTGACCTTGGGTTTATTTTGGTATCTAAGTGCCATACTGAAGCCATTACTGTACATCGGGTACCCCCTTCTGGAGACAATTAGCAATTATACTTCTTCCTCTGAGAGGTTTTTTATGGAGGAAATGCAGAATGGCACCTTCACTACTTTCTTCTACAATGTTTCCTCCTTCGTTACAATAACTTTTCGGTATCTTGAACATCCTTGGGTAGTTAAGATACATCTATTGGTATTGCTTGGGAATACTGTTTCGATTTTGTCCAAGATTAGTACGTAATTTGAGAATATCATCCAGAGATCTGCTCCAAGGCTGGATAGTTATGAGTGGCAGGGTGTGTGGGATAGCACGGGCAAATGCCTAAGTCGGTGGGCACCTCCAGTGTTTTTTTTGGAACTTCACCCTTGAACAAGTGCAGAATCCTGAAAAATTAGTAGAATATTTAGAAAAAGAGTGTTGTCACCCTGGCGATTCCAGGGAGATACAAATCACTGCAATGTGCTGGGGCCTGGCTGATGCCTACCGAGCCCTGTTCAACACTATTCAGAACCCTCAAGGATCTGGTGACAAAATGACAGAATTTACTGTTTCCCCCTTTTAGATAATCTGTGTGACTAGGAGATGCCTATAATTTAGGAGATTAATGAATGGTTATCTGAGAGTAAAATTTATTTTCTGTTACCTCTCAACTATTTGTGGTAACATGTGTGTCATGTTATGGAGTTATAGATTACTAGGATGACAAAACTGAATAGAAATTATAATCATTCATGTGAAAAAAAAGAAAAAGTAGGTAAAATCCAAGCACTCTGTCCTGCCAGTGAAACTGATGATTTCACTTGAGGTTCGATTTCACCACAAAACTATTGAAGTCATCTTACAGGCACATCTAAGTGCAAGTCGGGTAATAATTTTTTGTTGTGATCTTTGACTATAACCAACCTCAAATCATAGGGTTTTTTTCCCCAGTGATTTTGGGAGCTATTCACATCACCTGCATGTCATATTTACTTTAGCTACTATGTTTACAGTCAAGAACCTAATTTTTAATGGAGATACTCTTGGCTTGCACCCTAGAGGAGATTTACTTATGTGATATATCTTAGGCAATGTGAATACCCTCCATGAGGCAAACTGTATGCCTATGGTTGTTCAGTCAGCTTCAGTGCACTCAGCAGGATCGCATGGATACAGTAGAGATCAGAATTTGTTTAGTATACTCTATTAGCATATATTCTTTCATTGAGAATAATAGTCTAATATATTATTCACTCCTTTCATGAAATCACAAGGATGTGTGTAATGAAAACGAACATTATGGTTTTTCTTTTCATGCGTGGTGAATTGTTTATAAAGTCCTTTGTATACCCAACAAAAAACCCTCTCACTGTGAGAATTGGTTTGGGTGAGTATGTTAATTCTGTAGCCAGAGTAAGACTGTATGCTCATACTAATCAGTTAATTCTTGAAAGGAGTTCCAGTAAAGTAAGTCATCTAGGCCGAATATGTGAGCAATACTAGGTATCCACCATAATAGCAGCAAATTGCTATGGGCAAAATTTCATAGAGTAAAATGGGACAATAAGCCTTTCTAAGCCTTCCCTAGGGAGAAAAAAAGATGACCTTTGGCCTAAATTTACATTACGACAAAGAGAAAATACATTTTAATTCCTTGCATTTTAAGCTAATGTGACTTGTCCAACACTTGATTGGAACCTCTGTTCTTGGAATTAGCAGTTTGTTAAGAAACTGTAAAAATTGCAGATGCGCTGGATGTGGTAGCATGCTCTCACACAAAATTTCAAAGTACTAATATGAGTCATTTGGGCTTCTTTTTTACTAATATTTGAACTATGTGGTTTTAGATTTAAACATCTGGTTTTATATGCTTTTCTTGTGCCCTAGTGTTCCATTCCTTTTATATAGTATTTCTTGTAGAGGATCCTAATCTAAGAATGTTAAACAAAATACGACTGTTGGGTAAATAAGAATACTGAGAAAATGGAAGATGAGTGTTAAAACTACACGTATGGAAGCCTAATTTGAAGACATGTTGTGTGAGATATTTGTGCAGTGGTTTCCCTGTTTTCTGAGATGTAATTACCACGACAATTTGTTGTTAGGCCACTGATAATGCATATATGAAGTCATCATTAGAAGACTTAAAAAAACCTGTTAAAGCAAGTGAGGTTGTGTTGAAGAAGAGAATCTGCAAGAATTATTCCAGTGTCAACAAGGCCTATGTGGTATCAGATTTATCTCTGTGCACAATGGTTGTGGAATGAAAGCCTCCACGGGTTTTAGGGGTCCTGGCCAACAAATCAGCACAAGAGAACTGAACTGTGGTGCAAGTAGTTTGATACTGGTGTCTTTGTTGTAGATAACAGTAAAACAAGACCATGTTTTGACTGAAATGGGTGATAGAAGTTGAAAACTTCTTGATACTCAGGTCTTAATTCAGAAGTGGTTTTGAAGAAATGGAATTTGTGGTTCCTGTTTAAAGCTTATTAAGTTACTTTCATGGTTAATAGTGCATTTTGTTCAAGGTGGTATTTTGGGACAGCCAAAACCATTTCTAATTTCATGTTTGCTTTGTAGATTTATCCAAAGTAAAATGACATCGTCTTTCAGCTTGGTGCACTTGTTGTAGATGTCAGGAAACTGAAGAGCTAGAGCTAGAGGAACATCCATTCTTGCTTTCAAATTTACCAGGTAGACCAGTGGCTCAGACATTTTCTTTAGTGGTAAGCCTAGTATTTATCTTCTCCTTTTGTCCAGAGGACTTGGATCCATAGTTCTCATTGCATAGACTAGGTGGAAAAAAATATTTTCTGTTAATAGTTACTTGCCTTCATTGAATCATTCTGCAGCACAAGGTACACTTTAAGAGGTTAGCTAATTGCAGCTGGGATAGTCATTCTTGCCCTTTCCTCTAGTGAATATTCAGTATTGTCAAAAAATGGCCCAAACTGGCCAAATCTCCTTGAGCAAGCTCTCATGCGAATCACTCTGGACTTTGATCTCCATTGTTCGAGAGGAATACAACTCTTACAGTAGCTCATAAAACACAATCTGGCCTTTTGTACAGTTGATTCTGTATGTTAGTGCCAAGATCTTAATGGATTAGAAACTTTCAGGGAGGCATTAATGTCTTGTGACAGGAATTTCTTTTGCAGAAGATGGCCCCACTTTAGGAGATGTGAGGTAGCTGCTTCAGCACGTCTAGAGCTTCTGTGTTGTCCTTTGTTTTACTGTGCATCATCTATGTAGTATCTAGTAAAAAAGCTACATGGATTTCTTTGAGATGGCTTTCCTGAGAAGAAAACAGCTGAGAGTGAAAGAATATGCTGCCCTTAGGAGGCCCTAAATTGTCTTTGCTTTCCAGGCTTAGTGATAGTCTTGGGTTTGAAGATGAATTGGAAATATTTGGCATGTTACAGAAGGAAATGCCCGTGTAAATGCTGTGAAGCAGTATCAAATATAAAAACTTGACAGTAACTAAGGTGTATGATGAACTGGCCATGCATGAGGACTACTTCAGGCTTTATTTACTTGAAGCAGCTAAATGTTTTCATTATTTCCAGGGTTATTGTACATACCTAATTTATCACCACAAGCTTTCTATTTTGTTTTTTGGACTCTCAATTAAATCAAGCATTTCATTACTGAGAGGGTGGTCAAACACTGGAACAGGCTTCCTAGAGAGGCGGTCGATGCCCCAAGCCTGTCAGTGTTTAAGAGACATTTGGACAATGCCCTTAATAACATGCTTTAACTTGGTCAGCCCTGAAGTGGTCAGGCAGTTGGACTAGATGATCATTGTAGGTCCCTTCCAACTGAAATCGTCTAGTCTATTCTATTCAAACATGAGCTGTGAGCTGGTTCTGCATTGAAAGTGTAAATAATACCTTCGTACTGATGGATCTGCCGTACTCCAGAGGGTCTGGGTGCATGCATTCCTTCTCAAGTTTAGCTGCACGCTGCCTGCCTGACAGCACCAGGAGAAGATGCCCCCTTTGAATGGTGTAACTTTCCCTAGAAAGAGGGCAAACAAAAGGCTTTGGGTTTCAAATAAAATTGAGAGCAAAGATGTTCAAACAGGATAAAAATATGTCCCTGAGAACGCCTCTGGGAGACACTTCGGTCAGTCTTACGTAGAGTTTGTGGGATGCTTATTTCCAGATCAAGGCTGAACACCTGGCCTATTCAATTAAGCAAGGCAAAGGTAGAAATTACATATGAGTGATACATACAGTTGTTTGTATGTATGTATATCTATATGTAATAGCTTTAGGTTCCCTGAGTCTCTGTTAGCTCTGTAATGAAATTTTTGTCTGAAATTCCTGATGTTTAGCACATTAGATGGAGAAGTAGCTTGGAAATCCAGGTCTTGCTGCTTTCACAAAGAAGCGCATGTGCTCAGTATTTTCAGCCTGTCCAGAACATGCCCGTGGATGTGCCCATGTAGTCCTCCTCAGTAAAATAGAAATCGTTGTTTATCTCTAGGAACAGTGCACTGAGGTGAATGTGTAGGGGGTAAGACTTGTCACACTGTGGTGAGCATATATCATGTGTCCTAATCACGCTTCAGAAGGGCTTTTCCTATGAAGCTCAGATAACACACAATCTGTTTCTGCTGAAGGATTGGTTGGTTTTTTTTCTTTTCCTCTGTAGTAGTCAATCACAGTGACATGAGGTAGGATTTTGCCCTTATTTACACCCTGTCTAGGCTCATTCAGCTCCAGGAATCACAAGAGGCCATTTAAAAAGAAATGTCCTTGCAATGTCTTTCTACGTCATTTTGCTTTTGCCAGTGAAAACACGCACTGCTGTGTCACAGTTATGATTTGGCCTGAGCATTTGCACAGATTATAGGGTGCTGTCACAGTTGCTAGTAACGTCAACAGTCGTTTCTTTTAATAGAACAATAGAACCAAATGACCCTTGATCAACAATTTTTCGTAATTGTTTTATTTTGCGTATCCTATACTAACCAGCTTCCAGATGTACATCAAATTGTTATAGTCTGTTGTTGAGCCACACATTCCAAAAGGGTTTCATATTTTACTTACTTTTATATAAATAGAATACAACACTATATGAAGTTTAATGGCTTTTAAAAATAGAATTTCTACAAGCTCAGCTAGCATCTGATCTAAATGTTCACTTAGAGTGGTCAATGTATTTAGCAAGTTCATATTTGGGGCCTTGATAGAAGTGACCATATATCCTGAGAAATACTAGCTGATATTCCTAAAGAGGTGTGAAATAATTCTTTTAAATATCATTTTTGGGGGCATTTTAGAAAATAAATGGCAGTTTAGGAGTTTGTCCTCGGTTATATGATTACGTTATAAAAAAAAATTTACCTTTGTCTGCTTGATTAAAAAGTGAGGCTAAATACTATCTTCAAGCATGGAAAGGACTATAAGAACAAAAAGGTTATTCCCTCTTCAAACTGTGAAAAGAGTGTGTTTATTCTTAACTTTCTCTGAGTGAGTTACAAGGATTTTTGAACTAACCAAACCTGTTTATTTATAGATAAATTGAACTGCAGTCACATTTGGTTTTGTTGTTTAGCTACTGTCTGTGCTTCGTTCCTTTGGCACAACAGGGCTCTGCACAGTAAATATTGAGCTTCCCTGCCTTGAAGATAAAAATTCCTCATGGGTGAGTCTGAAATGGTTACACAGAGAAGAACTAATGGCAATCACAGACCCACGCTTTTCTTAAATAGGCAGGAATAAATTTTTTGACCTTGTTTTCTATAACCTAACAGCACAGACACGTATATGATTGTTTATGTTGTGATTTTTATAGAAATGCTTTCCTAGAACAACATACTAGTTGCAATTAGCTCTGAAGTTTGCTGGATCTGTGTCTGATAAAGGGCTGATTTTTATTATTTATTTTCTCCTCCCCAGCCAGTTTTGGGGGAAAAAATTACTACCTGTACCACCAACCTTGCCTCACTTAGGTCTTCAGGCCATCATAACTCTAGAAGGATACAGTTGGCACTACCTAGAACAAGCCTCCACTGCCTACATTTCTTCTCCAGTGGAAGAGGACAAGGAAACAAAGATGATGGGTGGTTTTCATATACTATACTATGGGGAGATGTTTAGAGCCTCCACTCATGAGAGGGATAAGGAAACCCATGAATTCTGAAAGGAACAATGGTCAAAATGAATATAAAGATCTTGTTTTCAACCTATTTGTTCAGCAGCTGATACATTAAAAGTACAGGTATATATATTCAATGATCTGAGAAATTCCGTTTCATGCACTGTGGGAGACTTGGGGAATTACAGCTCAAGTCCTGCATCCTTGAGAGAAGTCGTGTTAGCTCTGTGTTTGCAGTTTAGCACTGTTTCTGTAAGGGACAAGTTGTGATGTGGTGGAGATGGAGTTGATGCTGTATTCCTGGATGTTTCCCAGACTGCGCACACCAGGTTTAGAAGCAACTGGTCACTGTTGTTCTTGAATTGTAGCCCATGCTGAAGGGTGGTAATTTTTTATTCCTTTTTATTTTCTTGTACAGGTATGGATATCTCGTATCCCTGAGTCCTTGTATTCAGAAACTGGTGTTACAACCTGATAAACTGAAGTGTTTTGAGTGTGTTTTTTTGAAGTGACGCAAGCAATATGAACTGAAATATAAAATTTAATTTTCTTTTAAAATCTGTTTAAAAGCTTGCCCTTTTTAACTAGCATCCAAGATGAACATTCTGTTCATTTTGTATCTGCAGATACTGGCCTGGGTGAATAGTTACTGGTGGTTTCTGTTAAGCATCAAGCCAACATACTAGAAATATGCATAGTTTTTTTAAATTTTATTTTGAGTGAACGTCATCAAAAGTAAAAATGGGAGGAAGTTAGATACAAAGGTATACATCAAAAACTTGCAGAATAATGTGATCATTTGATAGAATTCAATGTTTGAGAATTAAAAATCCTTTGATTAAAATGCTTGTCAATCAGTGGGATTGTTGGGGTTTTTTTTCACTGAAGAAGTGGTTCACGTGTTTTGTATGCTGTTTCCCTGGAGTTTGGCTGAATGAGAGTGTGGAAACCAACTGTTTAAAATGTTTTCATTTTAATGATCTCAGCCACTATCCCCTGTATATGTTGCATGGGATTAAGTGCAGTTGTGCTTGAAAAAAAGGTAGTACGTTTCCAGCACAATGAAGCACAAACAAAGAATGTTTAAGTGAAGATTAAATTAATGTTCTTCAATGGCAATAGATTTTTTTTTTTTTTTGAGCAATGTCAATCAACAAACAAGGCATTGCAATATGAAAACCTTCAAATGAAAAAATTCACAGCATGGAGAAGGAAGGATGAAAGAATATGGGAAAAACAAAGCAAGTTTGTGGTAAAAGCAATGTATATGTTTTTTGACCACTCATTTAAAAGTTTGGGGTTTTTTTTAGAAATGATCTATGCAGTAGTTAAGGCTTTAGGGTGTCTTTTTTTTGGTGTATGGGAAAGAGAGTAGTTGGGGAAAAGGAAGAGAGAATTGTTTTTGTTTTTAAGGTACACATCCATTCAGTTACAAAACATGAACAAGTCTGCAGTGTCTGGAATTTCAAAGTAATGTTTTCTGCTTTTTCTTATTTAACTATATTTTTTTCTTCAAGAAAACATAGGATTTTGATGTATATGAAGAGAATTTCTCTGCCCAGCACTGTTCTAGACTGGACTTCAGTACTTCATATTTTAAACACAAATGCATTTAATTGGGACTATGCATGAAAATATTTATAGATCATAAATTTGTCTGTCTTAGTGTTGGTTGATTCTTTCCTGTCTTTTCAGTACTACATCCCTTTTCTGCTTCTGCAGTCTTAAATGTTCCTCCAGCTCCTGTCCGATTTCTGGGCTCTCAGAGCTCTGGGCCATTCTTATGTTGCTCAGATGTCTTCATGTAACCTGTGTATTTTTATCATTTCCAGTCATAGCCCTTGGCCTTTTGCAGATTATTTCTTTTTCTTCTTAATGTTGGATTTACATGGGAAGCCTGCTGTAGGATGTTTAAATGAACTTAGTTGACCTTGACATTTTCCTGCCCACTAAGATCTGCCCAGTTTTCTTTCTATCTGCATCTCTATTTATATTTCTCATCACATATTCTTTTTAGCCCTACTTTATTCCCTTTACTGGCAATTTTACTTTATTTCAATTTTAATTTTTTAAAATGCATTTTTCCTCTGGAGATAGGTGATAGTGTCCCAATTCTGTAGAAAACAATAAGCCATATAATGGCCTTGTACATCTGAAGTCAGTCTTTCTCAGTAACTGTGATTTAACCTTTTTTCTTCAACACTGTTTTTAGGCTTAATGTTCCTTTTGCATCTAAATGTTCAGATTCATTGGTATTCATGGTTATCAAGTTACCTGGCTAGTTTAAGACCATTTTTGTCAGTTTACAAGGATATATTTGGCTTCTCTTTACTAATCTTAAGTCCCATTTCTCTTCAAGTCTCCAGCCATCATGATCATAAGAAAGCAAGAACAGGCAATAATGTTAGCGGAATTATCAGCATATCAAAAAAGTTGCTGCAGGCCCATCTTAAAAACTCCACAGCAATCACACTGGTTTTGCAGAACCACTGTGCGAAGCCGTAGGGATCCAGCCATAGGGAACCACGTATCTCCCCGCCTTAATCCTTTATTAAGATCAAATGGGGCAAGGCCTTCACTCAGCATTAGTACTCTTACTTTTTGAACCAGAAATGCTCCATTGTATCACCGTAATAATTTTATAAGGGGTTCCTGACCGATTGCAGCCCAGCAGCTGTCTCATGCTATGTAATGATTATATGCTTTCTTTAAATCTGCTAACTGTATACTCTGATCTTATTTCTTTTATCTCTGTCTCATTATCAGCTATGTGATTTGAAATATTTGAAACATCATGGAACTATCTTCATTTATTCCCTCACTTATTTAAAAATAATTAGATGGGAAAGTTATTAACATTGTTAATAGCCTAGGATTTTTTTTTAAAACAATGCTGTGCTGCAGTGGAAATTCTTCTTAACTGTAGCTTTTTATTTCACAAAAATTATTTAGGTAAGCCAGAGGTTACTAACACAGTTATGCTTAAACATCACAAAAAAAGTTTAAGTGAATAGCTCTTCATTTTTCAACCTCTTCATAAGACTTAATGTTGAGTTTGGAAAACAGCAAGAGCTGTAACAGTTAAGGTTCCAGCAAAACATACCAGCTTGCAGACAATAAAAAATAAACCTTAAGCGAGTGAAAAAGGGACTGATGTAGGCTCTCTTCCCTGTATGTTGCTTCTTGCCAAAATGCTGTAGGCTTCCAGTTACCAAGTTAGCCCTAGCATAGTAACTCTTCTTGCTTGCCTTACCTGTAGTAGAGTGGATTGCCAGGCAGGCAGCTCTAGGTGGGAACTCTACACCGCCTCTTTAGTGGGGGGCATTGATGGTCCTTCCCTGAGTCTTGCTTTGTCTGGGGGAATGATGTATCGGGATCATCACTAGACAAGATATTTGGGTACAGGACTGTTTCTTTAAAACCCTAGATTTGTAATAATAGAGCCGAGTTACAAAAATACAGAACTACAAGTTGTTTTTGCATTATACTGAACAGTAATGAATCTCCTTATCAGCTCCAGTGTCTTATCTAGCTTTTGAGTTTGGTCAGCATGACCCGAAATCTTTTGAGAGCTATGCTTTCTCTGTTCCTATATTTAAAGGAAATATCTAGAGCAGGCTGTTTGAGAACCTTCATTTTCTCTAATCAGGGATAACATGGCTTGATTGTAGCTTTCTTTTTGGATGGTCCTTAATCCCCAGAGATTATACCACTGGACATCATATGGTAATACTCTTCCTCACCTTCCCCAAGTTTCTTAAAAATATTTGTAATGCTTTTCTTGATTAGATTACGTTTTTGGCTTTAGGCTTTAAGGTGCTATCCCCTACCTGTAGCCTTCTTAAGGCAGAATCCCTTTGCAAAATGTGTATGTAAATATGGTTAATTCTTTCAAAAATTTATAATGTTTGTTACTGTCTTTCATAAGGAGAGATCTGTTTTCATTGTCTACGGTGTCGGTGTGTATAGCTGAGTTAGCGTAAGATCCACCTGCAGCCGGAGGAGACAAAGAAGCACTTTAGGGTGTGTTTCATTTATTCTAGATGTCTGCTTGGAGAGTGACATACTTCATCCTTAACTGCATTGCCTAGGAGGCTAGCTTAGGTATCTACCTTATAATATCTATTTTTAGATAGATTCTGTGTATGATAAAAGGTTAATCTGAAGATAGTAGTATTCAGAGAGTGCAGCCTTCACTTGACAGTTTTAAAATTTGGGGCAGCCCGTTGCATGAGTGCTTGGTTTAGATTAGGTTCAGCATTATCCCAGGAAAGAGAGAGAGATATAAGAAAAGAATACAAAGTACTTTCTAAGATGCTGGAATATAAATTTCCTGAAAAGAATGTATGGGCGAGAGAGATTAATTTCGGGGGGGAATCTTTTCACAGAAGCTTGACATTTAAACCTGGTCTGCCAGAGAACCAGTCATGAATATGAAATCCAAATGTAATTTCTGTGCTTGTGTAGGTTTGTTTCTTTATACTGTGGATATCCACAGCTGTAAACTATGTAATCATATTTACTATAGCAGTAAAGTTCAGTTTTCATTAATTTTTTTATTGTAAAGAATGCCAGACAAAGTAAGGAAATCACTGGAGTGACTACTGAATTGTAACTGCCAAAATCAGAAATCAAATAAACTAACCCAGGTGGGAAGCACTTTCTGGAATTAATGCTGCATCTTTTCATTGCTCTGAGTTGGATTTGCATGGTTAAGGCACAGTATATACCAGTCAGTCTGATTCATAAACTTGTACGAGCCTAGGTAGCTTATATAATTTTTTTTTTTGTTTTGGATCACAGTATACTCCAATATTTTCTTTACTATTGGTATCATTGTGGAAAGCAGTGATTACTACTCATTTCTCCTGGGTGATTTACAGGACTGACTTTGGCAAGAACGGCATAAATTGAAATCTTCCTTTATGCATCTCAGCGAGCAGTCTCTTTAATTCTTCATCTCCCTGGAACTGCAGTGCAACTTCCTAAAGTCCAGGCGTCCCCAGCCACCACTGACACCTACTGCAATGCAAAAGCTAAAGCTGAGGCCAACAGGCTGACCAAATTATAATGCTATCCACAGTGTCTTGCTTGCTTGCCAGTAATTCCCAAGTCTGAATATCTATGAATAGTTTGGTTTAGGTAATAAGAAATATTAATCTGTAAATGAACCTCTGAGATGCAAATAGAATGTGCTGAATAAATATCAATTATTATTCATTAAAATGCAAATGCAGATAGGCACTTTAGAGACAGTTTAGGTAGTTAAAATAAATGAAATAAAAGACAGAACATCAGTAATTAGACACTTATAAGAATCATATAATATATTACCATGATTGCTGGACACAGGCATCATAAAGCTCTGTGTTTTTCCTTCAGCTTTATGCTGCAGCCTTACAACAATTTTTGTCTCTGATGACTATTTAAAATACTCAGGTACCACAGCTCATACTTAAATTTTATTAGATGTGTTCTAAAGATAACTTTTTCTATGGCAGTAAATTTTAGCTGTATGACTTGCACTCACTTTAATGAATTCTGTAGTTAAATCCCTGTATGTTGTTTAAAAAGCCGACTCAGTTTACAGAGCATAGCGGATTGCAATATTTTAGTTTAGCACTTAATGAGCATATGTTTTCCAGGTTTACATAGGTTTTATACTTCCAGTTCAGTGCACAGGAAAACGTTAAGCCCTCTACACACAGATGCCGGTCAAATAACTAAGAAAAGTGACGATGAAAATTTTGTGAATTTTTCTTCTAAAGGATATGGAGGGCTCATTGAAGTAAGTGCTCGGAAGGGTAATGCTCAACTTAAGGATGATTTGTAGTAACTGTTTTGGTTTTAAAGTGCTATCACAAAATGTGAATTGAACAACAACATGTACTGGGACTTTTGTGACATGGACACAACTGTGATGTGTTGTTATTAACTTTTAAACGTCCTTTGAGATTGTAAATTTGCAGCAGTCTGCTAATGGCTCTATGATAACAGAGATTGCACTTGGTCTGATAACAATATTGTTAGGAGACTGCTTCATTAAGCCCTATCAGTGTGTATGGGTACACATACCTCATTAATGCTAAGTATAGCCACATGTCAACATTTAACCCTTCATTAGCTCTTTAGTTAGATCTTAAAAAGGTCAAGTAACATAAAAATAATTGTAGGTAATGTTAATTAGTAATCTGTTGAATCCCTTGAATCTAGAAGGAAATGGGATCCAAATATAAATTGAGTAATGGTACCCTATCTACTAATAAACATATCTTAAAGCAAATTTGGTTTAGATATTATTGAGACCATGACTTTTTTATATTTGAAAACTAATTTATTCATTTCTTTAGTGAGTTCAAGTGACTGATTTGCATGGTCTATAGAAGAGCTTGTTTTGATCTTTTTTTCTTGTGGAATATTATTGTGGAATTGAATCATGTAAGATCCCTTTATAAGTACTATGAAGTAAAATCTAGTAAGAATTAATTGCTTTTTATTCATTTCTGTTTGCCGTATGATAGCACCAAAGTGGGAGATTATTTTAATGTCATTAGAATTAATTAACATATATTTGGCAAATATAAATTATGGCCCAAGTCCTTGGTGAATTCCAAATTACATTCAAATTGCAATGCGATGAGTGGTATTTTACGGAGGACAATCTCCAAGACTTTTTCCATTTGTGTCAGTCCCTGAAGTATAATGTGTAAGAATCATTAGGTAAAGTCCCACAGGAATTATTTTGCTCTTTCCTGAAGCCAGGCATTCAGTTGCATCAAAACCAGATACAAAGCAGAATAGATCGTGATCTGGAATTGTAATGATGTGAGGAAATGAAAAGGTATGATAATTAAATATTTCATATCTTCATTCTGGTTAAGTATAGCAAAAGTGGAGGAAAAGGAGAGTTGCAATAAAATGCTCTATGTAAATGCTGAAGCAGAAGTTGGATGATTGCCCTTTTCCTTTATGTATGTTGACCCTTAAAGTAATTGGGATGGTGATGTTTGTAAATTTTCACACTAGTGTCACTCGCTGGTTGCCCCTCTGCCAGCTCTAAATGCCTCCAAATAATAAAAAAGATGGCAGATCTCATTTTCATACAGGGAAGTATTTTACTCATTTTCTTTAAACAAGTAGGCAAAGGGCACAGTGTGCTGTAAATGATAGAAATGGAAATTCTCTGCGTAGTGGCAGGAGTGAAATAATATCGCTACGAAGGCTAGAAATAAAAATCCCCAACCTCTCCCCATGTGAAGAACACAGATCACAGACAAAACCTTATTTCTCCCTTGGAGTTTACTTCCAGTAGTTGCATCAGGACCTTGCAATACTTGTAACATAGTGTTCACTTTATATTACCTTTTTACTCATTCACCTAACACCCTCACCCATCTGCCCTGCTGTCTGTTATGATTTCTCGCTGTCAAGATGAACTGGTATCTCTACAAAATAGAATATTTCGTAATGGATTTTTAAAAATTTATATTATTTTTCATTTTAATGTCATTTAAAGACGCTCAGATATGGCAGCAGTTATGTCCATATAAAAGCCTGCTTGGGCCCAAGGAGTCACAGACTGTGTAAATACATCTAAAGAAAACCTTCCAGTGACAAAGTGTTTATAGCTATGGTGGGAATCCTGTGATTGAAATTTATTTATTTAATGTAAGCTTCTTTGTAAAATTTGTATCTCTGAGCTTATTATTACTCTGTTCTGATATATCTGTGGCTTACAAAATGTACAGTTGTAAGAATACTCCTTCATCCTGTGTTATGACAAAAAGCATATTTGCAGAGGGGACTATTAGATACATGTAAATGTCAGAAAAGACACAATAAGGAGAGAAAAGAGCCAAAGTGGATTTGGACTACTAACATATCTCAGACACATAATTTCAAGACAGGATTACGTATGCAAAATTAGGAATTTAAGATCTGACTTTATACTTCAGTTTGGGTTTCATTGCATAAATGATTCTTCCAATGAGCTTGTAAATTCTACTGTATATAACTTTTAATGTTCTGTCAATTAATTTTTAAAAATTTTTTCTTTATGTGATGGGTGTTACAGATCAGGTTTCCAAAGGCTTAGAAACTTCTCACATAGTACTCCCAAGTGTAATGAAAAAATTTCCATTTTTTGGAAATGGAACTCTTACACCCAAAAGTGAAAAAGGAAAAAGTGAGCTATCAAAAGTGCTCTGCGTGTGTGTGTGCATATTTTACGTTAGCAAATTATAATTTCTGTCAAGAGGGGCTAATTATCTGAAAATGAATTGCATGAACTGTATGTATTCACACAGTTCAACTCTACAGAAGGTGAAAACACTAGATATTATAATCTAGGACTGTTTAATGGATCTACAAAGAAATTACAGAATGCAAAAATGTGCCATTCATAGTATTATTGGTATAACAGTTGTGATTGAATAAGGTATTTTGAAAATAAGTCTTTTCAAAACTGAAATGTATATGGGGGAAAAAAATCTGTAAGGAAAAGAACTACCTAGCAGTGACCAATGGTTTTGGAAATGAGCAGATATGAATCAAACAAATGTTGAACGACTATGTTCTTATTGAAAATGAGGTTTATCAAATGATGATAAAAAAAAGAGCAAATCGAAAACAGTGAAAATAGTAGTAGTTTTACAGTCTATCAGCTATCAGCAAAATAGTGTAATGAATTATTTTTGTAGTTTACAGGGAATTTTATATAAACAATCACAAAGGTAGTGAGCACAACTAAAACAAAAAAGACACTTCTACTTATGCTAAGCTGTACCTTTTGCCAAGGAATGAGAGAAATGTATCCTCTGGTGAACAGGAGGTCATAACATCAAGGCTCCTTAAAAAAGTTTGAGGAAGATCCCTGTTTCCTGCATTTATATCTTTTAGTAACTGAAATTACTACACTGATCAGAAAATAGTCTGTTGTTTAGGTCCCTCTTTAAAACATTCATTTTAACTCATGATCTTCTATGTATTAGAATAGTAAACTGAGATACTTCTGGCATTCTAATTTTAATAGTAAGGTTTCTGTTTGCAAGTCAAATAACAGGATTCATATTATTGGTTATAAAGTTTGGGTGCTGGATTGGTGTCATGATGTTTCCTTGTGCAATCTGGTGCAGATTCTTGTGGTAAATGGCAGCAAATGAGAGCCCTTCACTGCATATGTGTTTCTTCTGAATGCTGTTTGTGGCACCACTATTTATTAGTGGAAGGCTCAGAACTAGTTGGTTTTTTTTTAAAAAAAAAACCCTTAAACTCAATCATGCGGCAGGAGGAGGGAGAACATCTATATCAACTGTCTGTTGCATTAAATCTGCACTTAAGTAGCAAGGGTTGGAACTGAGTCACAGGAACGTGTGTCTTTCTGCTTTTGCAAAGGATACTTCTCTTTTTTAAATACTGCTGTCGTGCGAGGCTTGATAGACCTAATTGGCCTTAGGGCTGAAGCCTGAAGCATTTCAACTTCGAACTTAGGAAGGGAGAAGAATCTGAACTTTGTCTTGTTGATATTTATTTCACATCAATCAAATAGAAAAAGCCATAAAGAGTTACAGCTACTGAATGTGAACTGTATCTCATTCCTTAAATGTAAATTCATTTATTTGAAATGTCAAGAATAGGCAATCCACCCTCTAGCAGAAACTATTTTGTATGGTAAGGGCTTGTCAGCATTTTATTATAATTCTATTCTTCAGGCTATAAAAATTTGCTTCAGGCTGAAAGCTGAACGTGAAATATCAGCCTCATGATAAACTTGCTTTATCAAATTTGGCTGAAATTGGCTTCATTTCAAACAGTTCAGAGGTTCAACCAAAAAGAAATTGGTTGCTTTTGACCATTCTGCTGTGTGCATTACTCAAATTAACTTGTTGGTATATAATTGGCTCTTTTGTGGTGCTCGTGTGAAACCCTTGGGGTGTTTACTTGAAATGGCTGCCATCTATGTGGACAAAAAATAAACGTTAACATGTGGATGAGATTTCCCTCCTATTGCCTCATCTGAATATCTGCATATTAGAGTTCCTAATTGCGTCCATAGAGCTCGGTCTAAAATTCTCTGAATTAGAGTAAACGTGTGTCATGGTTTAACCCCGGTGGGCAGCTCTGCCCTGCACAGCCGCTCGCTCGCTCCCCCCAGGGAAGGAGAGAATCGGAAGGGCAAAAGTGGGAAAACTCGTGGGTTGAGATAAAGACAGTTTCATAGGTACAGCAAAAGCTGCATGCACAAGCAAAGCCAAACAAGGAATTCATTCACTGCTTCCCATGGGCAGGCAGGTGTTCAGCCATCTCCAGGAAAGCAGGGCTCCATCACACGTAACGGGTACTTTGGAAGACAAATGCCGTCGCTCCAAATGTCTCCCCTTCCTTCTTCCCCCAGCTTTATGTGCTGAGCATGACGCCATATGGTATGGAATAGCCCTTTGGTCAGTTGGGGTCAGCTGTCCCAGCCGTGTCCCCTCCCAGCTCCTTGTGCCCCCCCAGCCTACTCGCTGGTGGGGTGGGGTGAGAGGTAGAAAAGGCCTTGACTCTGTGTGAGCACTGCTCAGCAGTAACGAAAACATCCCTGGGTTATCAACACTGTTTGCAGCACAAATCCAAAACGTGGCCCCATACTAGCTACTGTGAAGAAAATTAACTCTATCCCAGCCAAAACCAGTACAATGTGTTAGTTCAGAGAAGTCTAAAAGCCCAGGAAGATCAATTTCAACTTGCTTGTATTACTAAGAGAGATTTACTGCTGAATGGAGGTACCTAACTCATATTGCCAATAAAGTAAAATGAACCACAAAAGGCTATTTCATTCTGTTTTACAACGGGCCTCTTGCTCCAAGTCCCCAGCTTGGGCAGTGGTGGCATACTAATATACAGACCAGCATTGCTTGCGGATAATACCACACAGCTCCTTATTTTAAACTTTCTTCACGAAGAAAAAAGTAAAATGATTTTGGAATGAGGGATTTCAAATAACATAGTCTTATCCACTATCATGAGGGTGCAAAGGAGAATTGTCTCTTGTTACTGCAGTTCTTTTACAGTAGTCAATACAAAACCATAATGTTACAGCTTAAATGTGGAGACAAACACTTTGTACAATAAGATCTAGATTATGTTACAACTTCTTTGCATGAAGTTTTGACTGCATAAAAGTTTTCTGACCCTGATTTATCTCTTTCTTGTTTTTTTAACAGTACAAGCTAAAACAGGGTAGGAAGATCTCAAATGAGATTAGGTATAATACTAGAATTTTCTCAGTGTAGGCAAACATGAGTGCAACTAAGGAAAAAGTGGTCCTTATTTGTGGTCCATCGTCTTATATTCAACTTGTTCTGCTCTTCTGTGTCCTTTATAAGACAGAAGAGGGAGGTTGCATTAGCAATAAGGCTGAGGATTTTCCTGAACTCCAAAAAAGGAACTGGGACATAGAGCAAATGGAGCAGAAGAGAATGGCTAGCAGTTATAATTTTTTCTGTTTAGCTGGCATATTTCTCCTAGCTAAGGAGACTTGGAGGTGTGATTGTATAAATGCAGAATCATTCTGCCCATCCTGTTTGTTACTTGGTGCCAATGTGCTGTACCTAGTATATTGGATTACATTTATATCAATTGGTTGTGTGGGCTGATTAATTTGTCAAAAAGTTGGACTTTTTTAATAAGCCTCTGTAAAGATTTAATCTTAATCATTTGGGGCAGTAATGGCTGACAGGTAACAGATTGTGTTTAAAATTTTTTTTATTTTAAATAGCTTCAGACTGAAAATAAAAATCTCTTTCAATATATTTGGAAAAGTACAGGCAAGACTAAGCCATGATTCAGAGGAATGTCCTCGTAAATTAGAACTTTGAGATGGATGTAAGTAATGTGATCAGATGGCATAAATGGGAAAAAAGAATGGGAGGAGAAAAGGTTCAAAACAGATGCCTGGCAGCAATTTTTCACAGAAACAAAAAACGTGTTGAATGACCAGACGTGATTATGCTATGGAGAGTTAAATATTGGTCTATTCAGGGAAATTAGAAAGCATCCAGGTGCATGTGGGGGACAGTAAGCTTTGAAATGGGGGGAGCCATTAAAATACGCTTGTCGTCATATGTTCTTGGATACACAGAGATATTAATGCTGAATTTACTATTGGCTGCACATAGTTCAGATCATCACAACACATTGTCCATCAGTACCCTCTCCTTAGTGAATCATCGGGGGAACTCATATGGGTCATTTGTTTAATTTTTGCCTTCTGACTTTTTATCTGCTTATTTATAGGTTTCTTCTGAATTCACTGCACAGAAGTTACCTGTCCCCGTGATATTGCTTTAGCATGCTGTGGAATCATGATGGTTGTGAAGTCCTTCGCTAGCAGTGGAGAATGAATGTTTGCTGTGGCAGAAAGGTGTGTTTAGTTTCTACTACTTACTACTTGTTAGACATGGAAGAATTCCATGTGGAATATTAGTTTGTCTCTTTCCTATCAACTCTTTGATACTTACAGAAAATTTGAAACTTCTTTTAATTCAATAGCATTTATCTTTGCTTAACTGAGACACAATTTACAGATAGAGCTACAATCTGCATAAAGCAGTCCTACAAGTAGAGAATCTGAAGAGCAAAAGTAAGAAAACTCGTGGGTTGAGATAAGAACAGTTTAATAATTGAAATAAAATAAAATAATAATAATAAAAAAATCATAATTAACTGTAATGAAAGGGAAAACGATGAGAGAGGGAGAGGGAGAGAAAGAGGAACAAAACCGAAGCAAAATAACAAGTGATGCAACCGCTCACCACCCACCGACCGATGCCCAGCCCGTCCCCGAGCAGCGATCGCTGCCCCCCAGCCAACTCCCCCCAGTTTATATACCAAGCATGATGCCATATGGTATGGAATAGCCCTTTGGGCAGTTGGGGTCAGCTGTCCTGGCTGTGCCCCCTCCCAGCTTCTTGTGCCCCTGGCAGAGCACGGGAGGCTGAAGAGTCCTTGACTAGTGCAAACATTACTTAGCAACAACTAAAACATCAGTGTGTTATCAACATTATTCTCATCCTAAATCCAAAGCACAGAACTATACCTGCTACTAGGAAGAAAATTCACTCTATCCCAGCCGAAACCAGGACAGTAGACTAAGAAAGCAGACATGATTCTTGTGTGGATAACAATAAACTGCAGTTTTCTAAATTAAATGTAGAGAGTTTCAGGTTTATATTTTTGTTCCAGTTATAAATATGTCTGAGTAAAGAAAACTCTCTCTAGGCAATAGTAGCTAACTTGCTGTTGTGCACTTAGGTTGTCTCTCAAGTCAGAAATTGATTGTGAAACTGTACAGTTCATCATAAGTGAATCTATCTTTGAGTAACTTAGTGTTGACTAGAAAAGTAATCATGGTAGCAGAAAAATGTTGTTCTTTTCTTCTGCAACTTATGTGTGTATATATAGTTTGAGCATAAATCCTACAATGATTGCAGTTGGAAAGATTGATTTCTGACCAGGAGATGAAAGATTCTTTTCTCTAAAATAGCATGATTTTTAGTCAATTTGTGATCTTTGGGGACAAAGCCAGGAGTTTTTTGTGGAGCCGCTATTTTAACAGAGTCCATAGTCCGACTAGGGTAACAGGTTTGTATTAATTATATTTGAGTGAGTGAAAACCTATTCAAGTCACTTTTACATACTCAGTTCTAATTGATTTGCTGTTCCACTGTATGTGACAGATCTGACCTCACAATAACTTGGACACTGCATTTTTATAATCAGAAAGCTGCAAACAATTACATTTTTTCAAAATTATTTGGTTTAATATAACAATTATTGGACAAAATTCTATGAAAACTACAAAAATTATGGGACAGAAAGTCCCTTGGAAGGCAGGTATGGCTGGATTGTCTACAAACTACTAAAAGAAAAACTAAATGCTTCTAAACATCCTTAACAGTGTTTTTATATAAAGTATAAAATATATAAACTATAATATATATATATATATAAATATATAAATTTTATATAAAGTATATAAAATATGCAGTGCATATGATGGTGTAGCTGTTGCATTATTGACAGTTAGTTGTCCTAACAGACAGATGTGCTGTCATTCAAAATTCATACCAGTAAATTCTGTAAAATATTGCAAACATTAAGAATATTTGTTTATTGTCCTACATAAATCGTATATCTTGCATGCTGTTACGAATATTCTAAAACTTCAGTTTTCCATTTTTAATTTTTTTTTAATGTTAGAAATAAGAAATAAAAACTAAGTAAAATGTTAATGATAATGACTGCATGCGAACAGTTGAAGATGAAATAAAACCAGAATGTTCAGGTATTATCATGAGAAAAGGGAAGGAGTAGTAGTCTTTTTGATTGCTATATTGTATAAAAATAATTGGTTCATTATCATAACTACATTCTTGTTCATGATATCAAGGTCGAACAAAATAATAGTAGCAGTAGAGGGATGTCATTGTACTGATTCTGGCAGATATTAATGGGGGAAGTAAGAGCTTGGTGGTGCTGAAAAGAGACAGGTGACCATCAGACCTGGAGGACCTTCCCTGGATTTCATAGTCTTTACCATCTGTGTTGGGAATTCCAAATTCAGCCATGGACTGGGAAAGGACGGAAGGTTGCATCTCCTTCTTTTTCATTTCACTACTTTAAAAATGCTGTTTTCAAGAGAATGTTACAGTAAAATGTATATATTTTTAATTGTAACTTAGAAGTTTAGCTTTTTTAACAGAGAAACATTATGTTCTCTGTTAAATGTTTACATTTTGAAATGCTGAACTCTGCATTATTGATTCTGGTTCTAACAATTTTTCCTTGGTCATTAATGAAAGTCATTAATGGTTTCAGCAAATGAGTGTTGGCTGTTTCTCTCCCTTACCCCAGAAATCTTTAATAGTAAGAGGAACCATTTATTTTGACCTGTTCAGTGGTAAAAAAGAAATAGTTTAAAATATTTATGCCAGTAGAACATGGAGAGTGTAAAATGAGTTTAACACTGGTTCTAAACCCAACAGATGATTAACTGGACAGTATTAATGGATGTTCAAAGGTATTTTGATTAGTCCATAGCACCAGCTCAACATACTAATAGAGAAGACATGGTGGTAAATGTGTTAAAAGAACTATGTTGAATAAGCAGTGTAGTTATTTTACACAATCCCTGACAACGTAACAGCATATGAAGTATAAAGCCAAAGCTTTACCAGCTGAATAAACACAAGAATGTTTTGTTTGGGTTTTATGCAAAACTGTTGTTGTGGTAGTTAGAAAATATCTCTTCCCAAGTTCCCCAACAACTCATTTTGCTTTATCTAATTAAATTTTCTACATGTTAAGTAAACATTCTTGGATATAGGTTTGAAATGACAGTAAGGTTACAAAAGCGAGCATTCAGAGTGTGTGTCTGAAATTACAATAGCAATGAATTTTTCCTGAGCCTAATTGGCTGCTCTGATTTAGCTAAAACTTTGTAAAAATGTCATCTTGATGGACATACGGAGCTTGAAAACATCATCTGAACGTTTGGCAAATGTAAATGTGAGTTTAAAAAAAATCTCAGAATGGAAACAGTTTTTGGTTAACGAGAGAAAGTTCTGGATCATTCACTGATACATCTGCCCGCAGCTGACCTCTTACAACGAGAGAGGGCGGGGGGGCACCGGCTGCCTCGGGTGTCTTCCACCGCTTCCAGCTCTGACCGACACTGGCCCTTAGAAATGTTTGGCTGTTAGAACTAAGGCCACAGCAGTGTGACTAAACGCTGTAGTCCTAGCCCTTCAAAGATGAAGCAGTGTTTGCTGAAGGTGATCTTTTTTCCGAAAATGAATTGGACATGTTTTATAGTAACGCATACAATTTTCCTATGATACGAAAGATTTCATTTTTTCATTGTGTTGCAGAGCATAATGTCTTAAACAGAGTATGAACGGTACCAGATTTATGAAACTGTTTGAATGTGGTTATGCTAAATATTTGGTCTTTGACACTGTGAGGGGTTTTTTGTTTGTTTTTATCCTGTGAGTGGATGGTGGTGTGTAAATGAAAGGAAAAGAAATGTTGTCTCAGACCACCCAAAGAAAAGTTTTAAAATGACTGAAATAGCTGGACGTTTCTGTTAATACATGTGTGTCAGCACTTGGTTAAAATTATGTCAATTAAACAGATTTACATTTTGAACTGTCAAAAAGAAAGTGTCTGGGTTCCAGCTGGTAATTAACCCCTACCCCCTCTTCCCCAGCCTCAGCTCCTCTGGCCGGGTATGTATTCTAAAGGGAAGACCTAATCTGTCTTTTATCCTCCCTAATTGCCCCTATAATTGAATGTATATGTCTGTACCCACCGCACGGTTGTGGCTCCATCTTCCACTTCAGGAAGATGGCATTACTGAATCACATCTGCCACAGCTAGCACTAGAACTTCAAGTTTAGAGTGAAAATGGGATTTTACTTAGTTTGTAGGATTTCTGGGAAAGGAGAAGAAAGGGCATCTTGGCGGTTTATTGTTGTATTGCTTTATTTTGCTTTTGCCTTTTTTTTTACTTTTTTTTTTTTCCATTTTCCCTTATTTATTCACGGTGAGCCTGTGGCACTTGGTGTTGCCCTTGTGCAGACTTGAGTGGCATGACTTTTGGCAACGGGCTGCATCAAGTCTCACTGCCAATATCTGTTTGTTACCTGCCCAGCAGCTAACCCTGCTCTCCAGCTTCTCACTGAAGAAGGGTATCTTATATCCACCCATTAATCAGTGTAATCTGTTACTGGCCTTTTCCCATCAGTCCTGTGCCTTCACCCTGCTGACTTTATTCCTGCTTTACCCCTGCCTGCCAGGCACCGTGGGACCTGGGAGCCCTCCCAGCTTCCTACGCATCGTATTATTTTTCAGTAGCTGGGAGGAAGAATTATATAGTGATCCATGGGCATCTCTAGGAGATGCATTTAATGGATGGCCAGGCTGTCAAATATTTGAAAGTGATGTAGGAGGAATGTTTCTTGCCAGTTTGAATAAGTATCAGAAAGCTGGGATTTGCAGTAAGTGTTGAGGTTCTCAACTTGCTTGGGCAGCAGCTGCCTGCCCACGAGAGCTCTGGAACCAGAAATTAAACTGTGGCATGGCTGTGCTTGTAAAACTGTCAATATTTGCCTGCTGGGTTGATGACAATTTTTAGTTCTTCTTGTAAAATGTTCCCTAATTAACCACTGGCATGTGCCTCTTCAGGGGAATTAAATGTTTAATTTTTCAGAAAGAAAGGAAGAAATATTTCCCAGCCAGCTGGGAGGAATTGGCAGCTGTGCCCAAACTCTTTGATACTGCTAAATCTGTTATAGAACTGAAATGGAAAGTCAGATTAAGGCTTAATAAAAGTTGCATGATAATTTCATTGCCGCCTTATTGGTGTGACATGTATGTGATATGCAGCTCCACTGAATCTTTACTCTGTATTTTATGTGGGTGTGTATAAATACGCTGCTTGAGCTGAGTCACATTTCCTTTATCCTCACAATCCTTCATGAGCAATGCAATTAAACAGCTCATGAAAAGTGGTATACTAGTAAAAGTTGGTTTAGGACAGTGTTTTAAACAGTTAAAAGAGTGTCTCTTAGGCCTGTACTGTGGCAACATAAAAAGCTCACACAGAAAACCATAAGTATTATTAAAGGTATACAGTTACTGTAATATGTGTGCTAATTGTGTGCTATTCTTACGCCCATTAAACTTTTTCCCTATATACACACCTACTTTGGGTAAGAGGGGAACTTTTAGGATGTTAAGTACAGTCAAATGTGAGTTAATACCTGAATTTTGGCACCAAACCAGGTATAGACCATTAGTCTATGCTGTGATACGCTTCTGATGGTTCTAAAATAGTGATTTTTCTATTCTTTGATAGATGCCTTATCTTTGTTCCAAAGTGAAAAATAGAGATGGTTGGAAAATATCTCAGTTGGAATCATTTTCACTAAAAGGAGGAAAGTCTTAATGGGGATGGCAGAAAGCCTGATATAGGGTTGTTCCTGCCAGATACAAGAAAGTATTATAGTGAGATTTTCATGGATAATACATTTACATAAATAGGACATTGTTATAACAGCTACAAAAATAGGACTTTGGGAATCAAGGGAACGGGCAAAATCAAAACTAGTACTTTGATTCCTTCAACTGTATACGTAAGATCTCAGTCTTCTAATGCATGATAGGCTGTCCCATAGGGGAAGGAGCTTCCACACCTGGCACTACTGACGCAGCAACCAGCAATCTGGAATTGCCTTTTCAGCAATGATGGCTCTTAATGAATAAATTGGTACTTCTCATTACTCTGTTTCTTACTCTTTATTATATGCATGCTATTTAGAGAACATGCTGACATAATAAGTAACAATTATTTTTCCAGTATTTGATGGATATGTTGTAAACTATCCAGGCTGGCTGAAAAATAGAGAGTCTTGAAACTCAGAAGTTGTGTCTAAGAATGTGTGATGACTTGCAGACTTTTTAATTAATTAATATAAATCTTCATCTTTGTTTTCTCAGAAATGTGTCTGGATTAGTTAATGATGTACAACACAGTAAAATAAATTTGTAACTTATTTCCTATGTAAAAAGTTTAGACCAAGAATGATTTCTGATTCATTACGTTTGCACCACTTTCTATGTTTTGAATAACATTTTCGCATACAAAGTGTCTCCTCAGAAATACCGTAAAATGAGAAAAGCTTAAGGGCATGTTGTGCCGTTAGTGAGTGATGATACTTCTATCTGGCAGTTCAATCAGCTTGAATAATACAAGGTTTATGTGATTTATTACCTTACAATGCTGAAATAGTATCTACTAATACAAATGTTTCCATTAAAAAAGAAAGGGAACTTTTTAAATGGAAAAGATAATGTTTTATTAATTTTTCTTCTTGGTTTTATATTCTTGTGCCCTGCAGCTCTAGTGCAGCTGCTCTAAGTGCAAATGCGAATACCAACTTGCTTAATGGGGTAATTAAAGACAGGGGAGGAAAGTTATGTAAGGGATACTTACTAAGTGTAAAACATATTCAAGCCATACCAAATGATACATTAAACTGTGGAATTGTCTCCTTAGGATGGAAAGACATTGCATGCCACTTCTTGAATCGTTCTTTTTCCAAAATTAGATGCGAATTCTTCTTCTAAAATTAGATGTGAAAATTAGATTAGAATTCTTTTTGTTCATTTTACTTGAGTAGGATAATTTAACATTGTCCCCCGTTATTAACCCAGCTTCCCTATATAGTTAAAAAACAATGTATTGAAATCCTGACTAGCAGCTGCATTATCAGGAAAGACCATCATGGAAAAACAGTTTTCAGGAAAATTGCTTTGCCTTCAGATTATGTCCAGCTCTGTACAGCTTTGTGTAGAGCATCCTGAATGTAATTGAGGGCGGAATCCAAGGACATGGTGCATTGTACAGTTTAGCAGGAGAAACAAAAACTGCATGTTTAACATGTTCAGAAATCTGTGATTAGGTAACTAAAGATTTTCATTTTCAAAACTACAAGCTTTTGAAATTGGACTTTATGTGTCTTTAAAACTAATATGCAATATTCTAGGACAGCTTGCAATGCACTAGGCTTCTCAAATCTTTCCAGTGGTGTAATATTTGGGCTACTTGCTAGAATTGTTTTCATTTAGTAACAAAGTGTAAAATTCAAGTGTAATTAGCAGTATAACCGTAGTGATATGGTTATAAATATATAGAATTCAATACACGTTTGAAAGGAGATTTCTTTACATTTAAGCTGGCTTTGCTTTTAAGAGAAATGTGTATGGGACAATATCATGCATGTTTTAAATGAATCAAATAAAAGTTTGGAAAAAATGTACAGTAGTTTAAACATTGTGTAAAATTTTCTTTTAGTGATGAAGTGGTAGATTGTGGTACTGGAAGTTTTGGAAGCTGTGCTCTGGTGGCATATGATACTTTGTCTTTTTGCAGCTCATACCAGATCATTTTAGATAGGATCCAGCTTGTTTCAGTTCTGAACTACCAACGCTAGTGTCACTCACAATCTTTCTCCTCCTTCCAATCCTCAATCCTACCTTTTTTCTAAGATTTTATTTTCTGATTCCTTAAGTAACATTCTCATCTACAAATTTATTTCCATTCCCTGTCATCACGTGCTTTTATGGAGACAGCATTGGAAACACGGGGTGGCTGCTCCAGGTCCACCTCGCAGTGAGAAAAGTATTTGCCAACAAGGTCCATGCTTGGCTGTTGTAGTGATGCTTCCCGTGCTGGCAGGATCGCACCTGCATAATTAGTCTCACACGCAAGGCGGAGTGTAATTGGTGTAATGAAATCTTTGATCAGTGCTCTCCAATTACTGTCTCTGCTGGGAATTGCATGACTTGTGATTCTTAAACCTTTATTATAATTCCAAGCGTTCTTTTCTTGTTTTGAGTAGCTCATGAGGTGTATCTCTGGTGCCAGACAATCTCTACCTGCTAAACTTCAAACTATTCTAGCTTGAAAGAATATCATGGTAGTCCTTCTTAGGGAATTCATTGTCAGTTTTTTTATTTTTTAAATTGTGGGTGTTGTGGGTGTTTTGATTTCGTTTGTTTGAACTAATTTCTTGTTATTCACCACTCCATAAAAAGAATCCAGGCAAAACAAACCCAAAATCATTACCTCAAGCATCACCCTGGGGAATATGTTTGGTTATAGAATAGCTAGATTAAATTAGTAATAATCAACTAAAATATGGTCTTTCAATGGAAATTGTTAATATCAAGCACAGACGTTACTCCCATAAACTATATGTTTAAGGCTAAAATTTTAATTGCAAAGCCTTCTATATATATCACAGAAACATTCCAAAAGCCATCCTTTTATTTTTGTGGAATCTCTAATCATTTTATTTTGTTACTCTAGGAAAAATAGGGTTGTGGTTTTCTCTTTCTTTTGGAGAGTGGGGTTGGTGGGAGGGTGCAAACAGTTGTTATGGTTTTTTAGTACTGATGCACTTTCCGCTCTGTTATGTTTCATGTGCATTTCTTCCCTATCTCATGGGAAATTTTATGTTGTTTTTGCCTGTTCTCCTTCATGAACACAGAAGGTATGTCTCCATTTCTTTAAAAAATACCCCTTCTTTCACAGATCTTTTATTTTGGAAGTATTTCTTGCTTACCTAAGCTTATTTATTGAACTAATTCCTCCGTTACAACATAATTACTAGTTAAGATGTTAAATGAATCTTAAATGATGCGGTTCACTGTCCCCACTTGACAATTTTGCTATGTTTACTTGTTTACTTACTTTCTTCTGCATTTATCTTTGGGAGTTTGGCTCAGGGGTTCTTCATGAGCGGAACTAGTTTTGAAAATCTGTTCTAAAAATATTATTTCTGATGTATAAAATCTCATCTCGTAGGAGACTGCAAGATATCTCCAGTCTAACAGTAGTAATTCACAAAGACATGTGTGCTATTGTTAATCCAGAGTAATGAACTGCATGTACGTCTCCTCTGGTATTATTTCAGCTGGACACACTTCTTAAAACTATGTCACACTGTGGTTATATTAAAGTTACATCGTATTGCATGCATGTCCAAAATCTGGTTGGTACATATACTTTTGTTTAAAGACACTTGTCATAAGACACTTGATGAAGTCCCTGGTGGAATTCTAAATAGAAGTTTAGCATCCCACATTAGCAATAAAATATGAAGACAAATCCGTCAACTGGATTAAAAAACTGTTAATGGTCACACTGCAAAAAGAAATAACTGCAATCATTATTGAATTGCGTTATTTCTGTTGAAACACCCCTGCTCTAAGAAACAATGCTAAACAATGGATTTATGCAGGCAAAGTATGACTCTGTTGAACCACAGTCAAAATGATGCACCTAGAAACAAGAAGCGCAGGCCATGTTTTCAGAAAGATCCCGGATCCTTGACTGGGGAAAGCACTGACTCTAGAGAGGACTTTAGGGAGCCAGAGCAGACAAAGAAACTTCTCGTGGGCTCCATGTTTGCCGGAGGTTAGTTCAGTCTCTTGCTGTGATAGTGCAGGAAAGACTAAAAGTCAGCATTTAGTAGAAAGGCTAAAAGACTTGTTCTTTAATCTGTGAAATCGATACTGGAAGAGTTCTTGGTGATTGATGCCAATAGCTTAAAAGGGTGCAGAAGAGCAGGAAAAGGTGTAGAAAAATGTCACATAAATATTGCTTGAGGAAACTTTGCAAAAAACCCTGTTTACTTCATCAACGACAATCTTAAGTATTACTGGGTATAAAATGCATAAATCCCTTCAGAGGGGGAATAAATATTGGGTGCTAAAAATATGCTGTTAAAGTAGATGTGTTTCTGGAAACACAAACATTACAGAATGGATCACATTTAGTGATTTGGAAATATTTGGGGGAGTTTAAGTTTGGTAATAACCCAGCAAAATCTTCTGGCCCTGTGAAACTCTAGGGAATCTGATATTTTGCATATAGTCAGAAATGCTGCGTGAGGAGTACAAGTATGCCATTATAGTCCACCTCTGTTGTGGTGGACACAGATAAGCAAGGTTGAGATTCCATAATGCTGGCATCTCTTCACTTTGAGGTGTTTGATTTTTTAAAGTTATTTAAATAATGATTATTTCAATATTATTATTGTCTTTTGAAATAGTTGTTGGTTCTTTTTTTGGGGGGGGGGGCGGGGGGGAAGAGTTGTATAAAAGTTATAGGACAGTTTTTGGTGGTTAAGAGAGGTCCATCACTGACAAATATCTTGGGGTATCCACTTAAGGCTATGGTCATCAGGGAAAACCTGAGGTATGGTGATAGACACTTCAATTAACGTAGTAAAAATTACTGCCTTGCTGGATGCTAATATACACGTCTGTAGCCGAGCCCCCAGCTCTTGAATCTGAGTTCCAGCCTGGCTTTGGAGAGGCTTTGCTTAGTTGTGGCACCCGTGTTTGTCGGGCTGCAGGGCTGCTGCATCTGACCGTCCTGGAATGGGGACAGGGGAGCCTGGATGTATTTTCAGTTTATTTGTTTCAGCCCATAGTTGAAGGTAGCCGCGCTACCACTGGCGAGGGCTAGATAGCAAACGAGCTGTTTCAGCAGCATTTTATTGTTATTGTAGAGGCTATTCTGTTCCTTGCCTACCCAAATCTCTACATTTGTGTGTCATGCTGGAAGCATAGAAAAGGTTCAAGATGACCTGTGTTGGAAACTATTACATGGTTATGGTCCGAGTTTTGTAAATATTTCCCAGTCCAAAGAAATTATTGAGGGGAAGGGAAGCGTGTGAGAAGCATAGGAACAGCGAATAGACTGGTTTATGAATGGAAGTGTTAAAGAACTTTAATTGCCATATAAATATATATTTTTTTTAATTGTTGCAGAAGGAAGGAACATACTCCAAATCTGGAAGCCAGAGAACATGGGCTTAATCTAATTTAGGTATCTGTAGTTGAGTAGGTAACATGACACCTCTTCTATATTCAACGAGCGTTCTGGTATTTTAGGGCAGGATTCATCTGACTGGTTTTAGAGATACATTTCCAGGCAAGATAAATTGTACCTTATTGACTAGATCTTTATTGACTATAATGAAGTATAGCTGAAATGTAGATAACAACAATGGACACTGATGAATCCTATTCAAGATACGTACTGGAGAACTCCCACAGGCAGTGCTATATTGCACATTTCCATCAAAATGCATGTACTTTCTGAAATAGTTGCGAGAAAATTATATCTATTCTTCCCAGCACAGCAATAGGAAAGTTCAAGCACTTGATTAATGGAGAAAAAAAAAATCAAATGCATTGTATGGTTGACTGATTTATGCTGAAAAGTGCTGTTTATCTTTGAACTCTCGGATTGCAGGTCAGACTGGATTGTGTAACTTTTCCTTTGTTTCAGAACATTCTGTGCAGATGTGATTGAACAGATATGTGCAAGAAAGATTTCTTTCAAACAAAAACCGATCAGACTTCTCCAGCTGTTGCCTATCCTGGGTACAATGAATACAGGCTTGGGAAGTGACCCAGCCCTCACGAATTGCACTAACCTTTAGCTGGTATTTTGGAGCAAGGGGAGAAAAGTTCTGATGAGTGGTTCTGACCCATTTTCCTCATCTTTCTCCCCTTAAGAATGCCAAGTACTTCACTCAGGTTTGTCTTTTGTATTTGTTCATGTACCTTTCTACACAGATGTTGAGGCTTATTTATGTACTTCAGAGAAATAATTTTACAGGAAGTATGAATATTTTTAAGTGATTGCCAACATACCCAGAGTAAACGAGACGTTGTTCTTTTCACTTTTGTTCTTAAAGTTGCTTGATAAACTAGTTAACTTCTGAAAGCAATTTTTTGTTTCCTTTTTCATTTTAACATAACTTGGGTATTGACATTTGGTAAATGGATGGGTTTTTTAATGAAAATATTGAGATCTTTTGTATGGCTTGAAGTGTTAATGTCATGTATATGCAATAGAGCTTTGGTGACTTAGTGAAAACAGGTGATGGGATGCTGGTAACTGCCAGAAGCACTGTGTTTTTACATCAACTGGGAAGTAGACTTCTGTATCTTTTAAAACTTGTAGTCAACAAACGTATTTTGAATTTAAGCAAAATTGTAAAAATGCATGGAGGAAAGTCTTACAATGGCCTTCTCATTTAGTCTTGGAACAGGGAAAGGATTTTTTTTCTTCTTTATAGTCATATTGAAGTATTGAAGGGTCTGTGTCCTTTCTAATTTTGTGGAGTATGTAATTGTTGATAAAGTTCAAAATGTAGGACTGAAGCAGTTGAGAGAATATTTATTCGTTTAAAGTACAAGGCATAACATTGATGGCCTGGTTAGGGATGTGAATGTTTGTCTTAATGTGTGATGTTTCCACCCGTGGAGGGTCCTTTTTAATATCTTCTGGGCACTGGTAACTAAAATGTCCATGCCAGAGAGCGAAACAGAGAAGTTTAAAATTCAAGGATAAGAATTTGTGTTGTTTCCCACTCTTCTGTGGAATAGAATAAAAGAATGTAAACCCCAAGTGATCAGGCATAAATTGAATCAGTTGGGTTACCTCTGTGTCTTTACAGTACTCATTTTAACACCCTGAGTTACTTTGTTGTTGTGAGAGATGTAATAATTGATTCAACATTTTAGATATGTTTTTAGTGTTATGTCAGACAGTAAAGGAAACTTCTTCATTGCTGTGTCATGGTATGTATTTTAAATAGTGTCTCCTGATCCATGGAAAGTCCATGGAAATTCTGTTTTGAAAACTAACTAGCATTGATAGCACTTCTTGTTACTGAACCAGCTCGTGTTTGTATTCAGAACAGTAATTGAGAGAAAAAAAAAGTATCTTTTTTTTAAAATCAAATGCTGTAGTATAATGTGGTTTCTTAGTTGTTCTGGTCTCAGTTTTATACAGTTTCTGTTGGAATTTGCAAAGCCAAATGCTTATTCCAGACTTTGCAAGAGTGCTGAGTTCCTGACACTTTGCTTGCTGTAGATACTGGAAACGCACGTATATGCACAGAACATGATTTGGGACTAGATTTGCATGCCTAAATGTTGCACCATTGGTTCTATTTAATCTCCCATTACAAATGAGTAGCCGTGCTGCCATTAAAAGGAACATGTTGTGTCGTGTACTTTGGCAAGAATTTCCATCCTATCTGCCGCAGGAAGTTTGAAGGGGGCGAAGCGTTTCGTACCGCAACCAGAGCTGCCAAGTGCTTTGTGCTTCCAACATCAGGGACACAACTGAACCTAGAAGCTCTGAGACACCCAGCTGAGATGGCCTACGTTCAACCGGGCTGAGGGAATGGCCTGCAGCCGCGTTCTTTCACTGCTGGGAATATTCTGTCTTGCTGTAGAGATCTGCTCCTGGTGTGGTACTGGCCTCGGGTGCTCACCAAAGCATGCTGTGTGGTGGTATCACGTGCCCCGTCACCCTCAGACACTGACACATGTCCTAAAAGCCATCACAAGTAGCCCGCTTCCTCCCCGATGCTTCTCTCAGTGGCCAGGCCACTGCAGCTCCCACTGTGCCACCGCCCTTCCTCACAAGTCATCGCCTGAAAGTTGTGCTTTTAAGCACCGTATTTATAAAGACATGTAAAGTCATTAAATATGCATAAGATAACTCTTAAGTTTTTGGTGAATAGCTGGAATTGGTAATGAATTGAGAAAATTGGGGTGAAAGCTCAATAGAGGTGGAGAATATGTTTTTGCAAGGATTTAACTCAAAACTTTTAACTGAAAAACTCAAGGAAGTGTAAACAAACAAATGAAAAGATTTCTGTAGAAATTTTATTGTATAATCTGAATTAGCATCGTCATGTTATATCTGTAGCATGCTCTAAGGTTTTTTTTGCGAGCTTCATTTTTTTCTTTTGCCGGTTTTTTGGAATAAGGCAGCTACATACTGAAGGACAAGCGAGCAATAATTCCCAGCTTTTATCTATCTTCATACATTAGCAGCGGTTGAGAATGCCACTTCCCAGCACACTTTTTAGAAGGATCTTGTTTCAGATAATGTTTCTTTTTATTGGTTCTTCAGTGATTAGCCTTGGCTTCTATGTCTGCCAACTAGCCTCTCTGAGAAGCTTACATATAGCAAACATGAGTTTATATATAATTTTCAGGGGAATAATCAGGAAACTTAAATAAATCAATAAACCCCCTCACAATACAAGGTGGATTAAAAAAACCCTTTAACTGTAGGGAAAGCTGTTGTACAAAATTAGTCTGTAATTGGTCTCAGATGTCTCTTGTACAGCTAAATTTTTTTTTTGGTCTTGAAGTCTACTATATGCATATAACCATATATATTTTTTTAATTTAAGCATTGAGTTCTCTTATTTTTGCTTCCTTTGATAATACTTAGTGGCTTCATCTTATTGTAGTTATCACACACGCTTCATCCTTTTTTTTCTGTTTTCCTGGATGAAACAAGATCATGTGCACAGTATGATAACTGAATCTTGATGAGAAGCATGTCCATGGGTGCTAATAATGAAATGAAATCTTTCTCATTTTCAGTATATAGTTTACTTGGACTATAAATTAATTAAAGCACTACGTAATTCTGTGGGACTTCTGGTTTTTAGATGACAAATCCATCTTGGTATCTTTTTTATTTGTATTCTGTGTACAGTTATTGCATGACTTCGTGCTCATCTCTATTTTTTCTGTGACAGAATCATAGAAGCCAGAACTGCAAATACAGGTTCCATCACTAGCAAGAAGTATCTTTATGGAGTTCGATTTCTTTTTAGTATTTTTTTCCCCAGTAGCTCTTACAATAAATTGTCTGATAATATGTTATTTTTTTACTTTTTATCAGTAATTTGAAGTGTCAGTCTGTCTTAGAACATGTGTTCCATTAACTTTCATGCCTCCCTAGCAGTCTTGATAATAGAATTATAGATACTGAAATAACAATGAGATAAGTGTAAGAACTCTCCAAGAATATCTTGCACTAACATAATGCCATACTTGAACAGTCTTATATTTTTCTGACTAAAACAACCTAAAAAATTTTCTAACTAAAAAAAAAAGTCTTGGTAGAATGATGGATTTATATTATTCCATTCTAATTTACATGTGTTCTTATGTATTAATGGAACTGTTTATAGCTTATACAGGTAAGTCATAACTAAAAGTCACAATATTACTACTTCTGATTCTAAGGAGTTAATAAGAGTTGTAAGCAGGCAATAGAGCCCTGTTTTTGCAGTCATTTATAGCTGAGAATTCTCATATTTTGTATAACAAACACTTGCCTAAAATACCTCTAGCGACCTTGATTGGGAGACTTCACAACAGTGAATTTGGATTTATTCCCAACTCTTTATTATTACTCTGAAAACAGTAGAAGCTACTCGCATATGAATTTCTTAAACTGTAACCTATAGTTTCAAATTGCTGAAGACTGAAAGATTACTAATATTATTTCTTTATGTGTGATCAGCATTTTTGAGATGTTTTGTAGAATAATTAGAAATCTTGGGTTTACAAACAAGGTGTCTATAAATTATACAGCTATCCTCAGTAAATCTAAACTATAATGTAGTGCAAAGTCATGGATTCTGAGGAGCAACACTGACTGGTGCAAGCCATCTGTCTTTTCTGTGAAGTCCCGTCTTTTAACAACTACATAAGTTCTATAGCAAGATGTAGAAAAATAATAACAAAAAAAAAAAGAAAAAGCTTAAGTCTTATTTTGAGAATTCAGATATTCCTGTAGAAACCTAAAGCTAAGTTTGCTGTTGGTGCACAAGTCTGTGCAAGCTTGTCCCACAGCTGTAAACACTAGTAGTCTGCACAATGCAGCAATGGAAGCTTTCTGGTCTTCAAAATATTCATTGAAAATATATGAAAATACTTTTCGTGCTGAAGAATTGTCATTTACTCCATACTGAGAGAACAGTTGGTGAATGAGTGCAGCCTTGTTAAAGAGATCTCAGAGGAAAGTTTCTGGTGTTGGAAATACCTATAAGAGTCATTTATGAGTATTGTAAAGATGTACATCTGTGCTCAACATGAGGTCACTGAAGAAGAACCGGAGCTAAATGGCAGAACAATCAGTGTTATGGGAAGAAAAATCTGCAGACAGAAAACACAGCATTTGAACAAGCGGGCCAGTGCTTTGTCCTAAAATTAAATAAACTGCATTAAAAAAATCAAGCTTTGGACAACCTATTTTTTTTTTTTTGCTACAAAAAATGTTGAAAACCTGAATTTCCACAAGAAAGTTTGGACAAGCTAGCTGTTGATTTTGCAAACATAGTTTATAGCTGCTGATCATCAATGAACTACAGGTTTAAAAGCTGGTCCAAAAGTAAATCTTCTGAGAATTGGATTTCAGAAATAAATTATCTGATATGTGTTCAGACTAATCTTGCTGCTAATTGAATATTCTTCTGATCCTCAGAGTACACTGTAATAACTCAGTAAATTTTAAAATCCTGTGATGACAAGTATGAAGTGGTCAACTAAAAATATTACCCTCTTTAGTCAAAATAACTAAGAATAACCAATACTGTGAGCTACTTACGAGGTGTTCCACAAAACTAAGTTTTGGTCAGTTTTTCCTCATCGTCTTTTTCTTTTTAGGAGATCTATTATTCTTGGTAAAAATCAGTTCTAGAGTCTTGCCAAACTGTTCAACATTGAGATATGATGATAGATCAGTTCAGTTTAGTACAACACAGCTTTTCTGTTGTGGATTGCATGTGTTCATAGTTACTTGAGCTTGCTGGGGACTAGAGCCAGTATCTAAGCAGTCTACTTTAAACACACCATGTTCACCTCAATTTGGAGAAAATAGGTCAAATTCTGATGTTTACTGTGACTTCTTTTAAATAAGCATTTTCTCTTCCTGCTGCAGACAAACTGATGCATCAGCCAAATTTGGCTTGAAAACATTTCAGGTTCATAATCTTTGCTAATGTCGGGAGAACAGCTTCAGCTTCAAACTTATTGTAAAAGGTGAAAAATGTGTTTTGTGCATTTGTCTAGTTGTGTTACATTAAATGAAAAAAAGTGGTTTGCTCTGCTTTACATTAGAAAAAGTAATGTGCATAGTAAGTTCTGTTTATTAGTCTAGGAGTTTAGGTTTGCCCATTACATGCAGAAATGACCGCACTTATTTGGGTGTGATAGGTGAATACCTATCAACTTAATAATATGCATGTTTTTGTGCAGTATTGTTTTTGCAGGGTTTTGAAAATTAGGGCCAGATGGGTCAGATTGCTGCTAGGGTAATATAACCCTTCACTGCCCCGATGGTGTAGGTAAGGTAAAAAGTTGTCCTTAGCTGGAGAGTACTGTAAAGGTAAGTGATGTGAAGTCCTGCTTCGTCAAGTCAGGTGCAACTACTCTATATATTCAACCCTGTGCTAGAGTAATAGCAAATGGGAAGCAGAAGGTAGAAGCTAGAGCAGTCCTAGAGTAACCCAGCCTGCACATCAGTCTGAATGATCTCGGAGGTCTTATCTTGGTGTGGCCAGAACTGCTCTGCTTATTTATAAAGAGGCATACCTTTGTGGCTCCGCTATTGAAGAAATGTACAGTCAGCTCTAATGAAAACTATTGGTCTCAGAAGTTACATGGAGTGACTGAATGCTGCTCATAAAAGCACTTCATGCCAGAATAGAAAAATATTGTTCGTTTGTGCTGAAAATAATTTTATTCCAGATGTTTTATACACATTCCAAACATTATATTTACTTTTGTGTACTGCAAATAGCTGTTTGACAACATATTTTGTAGATAAATACATAGTAAACCTTGCTTCTCTTTCCCCCATAGTGTATCACAGATGGAGTAAATGGGGCTGTAAGTCCCCTGGGTTTTTAAAAATGCACTGCCTTAGTTCAGATGCTGTGGCTGCATCATTGCCTCACTACTAAAACTGTCTGACTCAGTCTGGCATACTGGATGCAACGCCCTGCTAGATGAAACTGATAGCTTTGCTTAAAATCTCTTTATGGATTGTTAATCACCAAAACAGAGACTATAATGTATTGCAAATATTTACTGGACTGCAAGTGCTATCATGTCTGGATAATCTGGTAGATTTGAAAGGCAATGGTGAGCAGCTATTCTGAACTGGTGAGCAGCTTTTCTGAATTAAGAACAGCTTTTCTGAATTAAGAACCAGGTAAAATGTAGAAGTAGTAACTGTACCAAGAGTTTTGACTTATCTAATTAAAATGCTTGTCTTTCAACCTGGCAGAAGTCTCTCTCTCCCTGGAGTTCAAGGAAAGATTTCAGGATTTACTCTTAAAATGATAATTTGGAAATGACAGGAAAGATGATTGAAGTGAATAAAAGCTTTGTCTAGAAATACTTTGTATGTGTTGAATTTTCTTTTTTATGTATGATGTATGTTGGAACACAGAACACAGCTGGAATTCATGAAAATCTGTCTGCTTGTACAGTCACCTCCCTTCCTTATTTTTTTCCACAAACTAATATGTATGTGGATCAGTGAAATCTGTTTTAAAGATTCCACCCCCCCCTTTTTTTTTTTACAGAGTGCTCCCCCCCCCCCCCCTTAATTGTGGTTTGGTGTTTTATTACTTACATGAGTTGATGTAATAAAATTTAAGTAACCTCTCTTTTAATTCAGTTGAGGAGTTTGTTTTCTGCCAAAGGATTTGTTTTGGAAACTTGGGTCTTACCCTCTCCTCACCCAATGACAAAATATATAGAGGAAGTTACTGTGCTAATCTTGTTGGAAAGCATATTTAACAGGAAACGGGGGCTATATTTAAAGCAGGAAAGGAAAGTGTTAATTGTAACAGGATGTTGATGAACATAATTAGCATACAGAATTAACTTATCATTGTATAAACTAAACTATACCAAGGAGGTATCTAGATAAAAGAAATGCAAATTGTGACCTATAGTAAGATATGTGTTTTGCTAATATAACTCATAGGTTGTATGAACGTATTGTGTTATTCTGATAGTGTCTGAATGCTAATGTTGACTGAAATATCTTGAAACTTTTCCCTTCTTTTATAAAGTTTAACATGCACAAAAAAAACCACTTTCATTTTTATTTTTGAAATTATTTGATTTGGCTAAAGGATTTTCTATGTTCAAAATCCTGTAGCACAGCCACAGAAGTCCCAGTGGATAGCAATCTAATGGGCAGAGATGAGGAAGACAGCACTTGAGGGACGCTGGCAAGATGAGGATAGTTCTCATTTCAACCATGTGGCTAAGTGCTCTTGACTCAAAGGGATGTCAAATGTATTCTTTAACCCCATATGAATGGAATGCTCTTACAATTTAGCTCCTCTGTGCCCTTTCAAGTATGAAAATTTCTGTCTGACTTTATGAATTTTGAAATATTTTAATTTCCTCAGTTTTCCTCACATGTTAGACTTCCACTGTGGCTAGGGTAGCGATTTGGAATCAAGCACAAATAAAAGATATTTTATGAAGCTATCATTAATATAAAACTTTGTGGTAAAGCAGTATCTCCTCTAGACTTAAAGATAAGGTCCAGCCTCTCCAACACACATGTTCAGTTGCCATCTGACGGAAGGTTGCAGGATTGCTGATGCCCCATCCCATCTCCAGGTGTTTCCATGCCCCTAGACAGGGGTGCTGTGCAGCACCCCATAGTCTTGCCTGGTGTTGAACCCTTCAGCTCATTCATCGTCCTACAAGCCAAGGTAGCCCAGCACCCTCAGAACTGGACTGAGTGTCATTCTTTTGCACTGTTTAACAGACCGGTTAAAACTTACTGTTGCAAACTTATTTTTGTGGCTCTTCTGTTTTGGATAGCACCAGCGCAGGCCTTGCACTTTTCCTGTGCTGATTTCCTGATTCAGAGTCTGTGCCAGCTCCCACTAACATCAGCACTGGGGCTATTCCAGTAATTGTTTTGGATGGAGAGCATAGGAGGAGTCCTCAATTAAGCTCATTTTCAGCAGATTAACCAGTTATTTGCTGGTCCCTCTTCTAATTGCATTTTGTTTACATGACCTGTACTTATGGTGTCATTACAATAAAGAGATGAAATTTAGATATTACAAAATTACTTTGATCTTTGCTAAATAAATGAGGCAGTGTAATGGTGGCAGACATACTCCTAGAAATGCGAGCTTCCAGATTTCTGTGGCTACCCATCTCTCCTACTTTGTACTTGTAGTTGGAGATCTATGTTTTTAATAAACTGTCCATCAGACCAACTACACGTATTGAAGGTCTGGAAGCAATTTGCTTTTGAAGCCTTTGTTTTTCTTTTTTTAACCTTTGTTAATGGACTGTCAGGTATAGTTGGGTTAATAGCTAAAGAACTTGTAAATGTAATCTTCAGTAATATCTAGTGTTGGTTATTTTATTACCACTGTGGCCAGAGTGGGTGAAAGTGAGAAACAGGTAAGTCTTGTGCCTGTGGAACAAGTGAGATCCTGAGGGTTTATCAGAATAGAGCTCATTATTTGGCTATCTTCATGGGTGAAGATTCAGAGGCTGAGCTGAATATTACAACTAACCCTTGGAGAGACTGTTTGAAGTGGGAAGGGTTCAACAAAGAATTTACCTCAAAATGTGCTGCTTAAAGTAATGAAACTGCATTCTGCCACTTTTAAATTAAAGACACATCTGGAATGTGAATTTTATGAAACTCAAATTTTTTTGCAATTATTTCAAATTTTTAATTTAGACTTTCATTTTTATGAATTGAGTGATTTAAATATGTTTGTTTATAGATTTAAAATATAGAATTGTATTATAATGAGAGGACTGATAAGTGTTTCTTAGGTACAAGTTATAATTCTGGTACTATACTTCACATATTTTAGTTTGCTCCAGTATGAATTTATGTGTATATTAATCTTTTAGATATTTCTTCCAAAATAGATTTGCTCTCTGACTGTACCTGCCCTTACAATATCAGGTTTGTCATTTCTCATTCAACATCTGATAATATTCTACATGTTTGGGAGCTTTATTGTAGTGCTCAACTTTTTTAAAAAGAGCAATACGATGATTGCTCTCCAACTCTGTAGAAAAAAAAAAACCAGTGTGCTTTGTGAATCTCCTTTTAAACATTATCCCAGACATATTTGCTGAAATCTGTTGTTGCTTATTGTTATAGTAACATAAGTTTTATGCATTTTTAGAAGGAAGATAATAAGGGCCTCTTCTACAGCTTTAAGAAGAAAATTTGCTCTCAAGCATTGAGCCTATTATTGTTACTATCTGTTGAACTAGACAGTAATCAGCATTAATGCTAGTTCCATTACACAAGTTCTTTTTAAGATAGCATATACATTCATGAATTCTAAGACATGTTGTCTTGTTGTCTATCAATAGTACCACTGAATCAGAAGAAATAATAATAGATCATAGTTGCAAGTATGAATTGTGTGGGCCAAAACAATCCTCAGTATTGTTCCACTCACTTTGACGAAAAAAAATTAATGTTTTTACAAAAGTTTATCCTTAAGCAAATATCACTATTTGGAGCAATCAAGACAAATAAAAATAAGCTAACAGCGCACCATGTCAAATGTGATCTTTAACTTCAGTTGTTTCATTTAGCATTTCATCCCTAGAGTGGGGTTATATTAGCCCCATTACTATTGCAGGCTTTATCATACATCAGTCAGCCACTTGTAACATGGCCTTTTTTAGGTAACTACAAAAATAAATACCTTTCTATTTTCTTTTTCCTTCTTTTTATTGTTAGTTAATTGTTTCAAATATGGAAAAAACCACAGTTTTAAATGGGTAGGAGAGCAGTAGATTGGACCAAAGCTGGAGAGTGGGAAAGTGAACAATGGGGCGTGTTTTCATTAGATTAGAAATATTATTCTTTGGAACTCAAGGTGCAAATTATGCTGTGCCATAATGTTCCTTTCAAACACACAAGATAAAATTTGCATATCTAAATTGGATCAGCTTGAATGGGTTTCCCTGCTGTCTCATCCCCTCAGCTGCAATCTTTCTGAAATGGCCTGCAGGTGGATCCAAATAGTAATTTTTAAGCCTATTTTTAAGAGCATCTCTAAAATAAATATTTTTCTTTTAGTTTTATATTGATTTCTTGCAGTGAACATCAGCAAAAATTCTCCTATGCCTCATCTCAGTATAATCTACATGATAATTGGAGGTTTAAATTTAATTCTGTTTACACTGACTTTAAGAATAACAGTTTCAACTGGCTCAATAAAATCACAATTGTTTCATAGTGTTAAAATAGCATTAGGTTGGGGGGTTTTTGATGAAACATCTTAGAAGTATGTGTAATGTCTTTATGATAAATGTGAAAAATTTTGCCATTCAAAGGGGGTTGGGGGAAGACCCTGCAAACAATCTTGTTTAAACTTCTGGGGTTTTCTTCTGTTTTTTAAAGGTAAACTTACTGATACTGTACTGATTCAGATTTCTCTTCTACCTTTCCGTAAACTTCTTTCTTATAACTTGATAATATTTTATTACATTCATCTTGATGGAAGTGTATAGATTGTTTTTCCCCATTAAAACCATTATATTCTTAATAGATTTTTCTCAAGTATAATTTTAGTTCACTTCATCCATCTGCTCAGTTTAATTTAATGTTCATTTGGTAGTATGACTTCTACTGACTTAACGAAGAGAAACAGGAAAAGAAATACTTTAACTGCTGAGGACAACAGGGCTACAGTTCAAAGATAATGTTTTAATTCCTGTAAAATAGAGTTTAAAAGTTCTAAGGGGAGTATTTTTACAGTGTCTCTGCACAGATATACTTTGACGTATGTAAAAAAAGTGTAGCACGGTCTTGGACTATAATGGTTTCTGTATGTGACTCTAAAACACAAGGTATGGATGACCTCAAGTTTATGCCAGTTCATCCGTGTTTTACTAGCTATGCATGTATTTTAACAGTGCAAAATTGTCATGGAAGAATAAGGAGTATGCTGTAAAGAAAGTCCTCACGCTCTGCTTAATGAACAAATACAAGCAGGGCAGCGTTTGACGTCAACGGGGCTTCCCAAGACCCTGTCCAAGGTGCTGAGGGTTAGAATTGGTCTCAGCGTTGCGAGGCGGTACTGCACCTGCTCCGGAAGGCCAGCTCTCCTGGGTTCGGCTGCAACAGAGTTCATTTTCTTCCTAGTAGCTGGTATAGTGCTGCGTTTTGGGTTTAGGATGAGAATAATGTTGATAACACACTGATGTTCCAGTTGTTGCTAAGTAATTTTTGCACTAGTCAAGGACTTTCCAGCTTCCCATGCTCTGCCGGGCGCACGAGAAGCTGGGAGAGGGCAATGCCAAGACAGTTGATCCAAACTGGCCAAAGGGCTATTCCATACCATATGGCGTCATGGTCAGTATAGAAACTGGGGGGAGTTGGCCAGGGGGTAGCGATCGCTGCTTGGGGACTGGCTGGCCATCAGTTGGTGGCGGGTGGTGAGCGGTTGTATAATTTGGTTTCCCCCCCCGCCCCTGGATTTCATTCCTCTCTCGCTCTCTTGTTGTTTTCCTTCTCATTACTATTATTACTATTATTACTATTATTACTATTATTATTATTATTATATGTTCCAATTATTAAACTGTTCTTATCTCAATCCACAAGTTTTCTCACTTTTGCTCTTCAGATTCTCTCCCCCATCCCACCGGGGGGGGGAGGGTGAGCGAGTGGCTGTGTGGTACTTAATTGCTGACTGGGGCTAAACCACAACAGTCCTTTTTGGTGCCCAACATGGGGCTCGAAGGGTTTGAGATAATAACAGATTAACCAGAGCATTTTAAGGAATTTAGATCTGTTAATAGTTGTGGGCCATGATATTGATTCATCTGTTCTCAATAGTGGTTTACCTGATCTGCACCATGCTCATTTTTTTGCTGTACATGTTAAAGATCGGTGTTGGTTTTTGCAGTTTGCTGTGCTCTACAGTGATTAGTGATGTTTTGCCTGGGAGATTTGTTATTAAAACAGTGACCTTGGGTTTATTTTGGTATCTAAATTTCATACTGAAGCCATTACTGTACATCGGGTACCACCTCGTGGAGACAATTAGCAATTATACTTCTTCCTCTGAGAGGTTTTTTATGGAGGAAATACATGGCACCTTCACTACTTTCTTCTACAATGTTTCCTCCTTTGTTACAATAACTTTTCAGTATCTTGATCATCCTTGGGTAGTTAAGATACTTCTATTGGTATTGCTTGGGAATACTGTTTCGATTTTGTCTAAGGTTAATAAGCAATTTGAGAATATCATCCAGAGATCTGTTCCGAGGCTGGATAGTTATGAGTGGCAGGGTGTGTGGGATAGCACGGGCAAATGCCTAAGTCGGTGGGCACCTCCAGTGTTTTGGAACTTCACCGCTGAACAAGTGCAGAATCCTGAAAAATTAGTAGAATATTTGGAAAAAATATGTTGTCACCCTGGCGATTCTAGGGAGATACAAATCACTGCAACGTGCTGGGGCCTGGCTGATGCCTACCAAGCCCTGTTCAACACTGTTCAGAACCCTCAAGGGGAAGAGAAGGTCTCTGGATCTGGTGACAAAACAACAGACACCACTGCTACTGAAGCCCCCCCTGTGGCAAGCACCGTGGTCACTAAAGAATAAATGCTGTAGCCATAGAAACTGAGGTCTATATTGGAGGAGATTCTTTCAGGCAGATTTCAGGGTGTTTGAGCTGTAGTCTTCTGTAAATCATTGCGCTTATTACAAGGTTCTATTCTGGGTGGGTTTGGGGTTTTGGTGCTTTTTCTTTTGTTTTGGGTTGGGTTTTGTTGTTGTTTTGGGTGGTTTGGGTATTTTGTGGTTGGGGTTTTTTGGGGTTGGTTGTTTGTTTTTTTTTTTTTTTTTTTTAACTTCTCATCTGGTATGATATGATATCTGGTATGATAGTCTACATATGATATATGTAGAATGTTAGAGTGTTCTAGAAAAGTGAAGTTTGGTTTGGTAGTTTGGTTTGGGATGGTTAAAACTCAACATTAGCAACTATTTATCAGTTTACCTACTAGCCTTAACTCAGGCTGGTGTTCCTGTTCCTTTATCTAGAAGATTTGAAGGCTTTATTAAGTTCTGTATATAGTTCTGATTTACGTATTGATGGAGTTTGTTTCTCTTGTTCTTGCCAAAGTAATTTGAAATTTTATAACAGTGAGCTAGGAATACTGCTGTATCCCATAATGATGATACTCTTATGTATCAGTCAGAAAACAAAATTCTTCCTAATTAGTATTTCTGGATGCAGTATTAACATTGCATGGTTTTTTGAAGATCACAGTAACTGTCTTCTTCCATCTGAGTGATATTTGAGGAGGTGTGATTGACCTAGAGTCCAATGACTATGTCTGACTCATGGAGTCTACTCTTTTCTGTTACCACAGCAAGAGATTAATAATACTACTTCTGCAAAAACACCTTAAATATCACGGGGGAGGGGGAGCTAAGGAATAAGAGAGAGATAGTCCGGTGGTCGTTCTTTGACTGTAGGACTAGTTCTCTTGCTTTAGGCTTTTAGGGAATACAGTAAAGTCTATATGTTACTTTTATTATGGAGAACATAAAATGCCAGCATTTTGGGAGAAGATTCGGACTATGTTGTGATGGGGAGAGGGGGACTTTAACACCGGACAATGTGGTGCTGTTGTCCTCAATTTATTAGTGGGCCAAGGAAGGAAGGATGGGCCGTGTCAGGGAAAGCTTCTCACATATGCAAACACACATATACATCTCAAAAGTTAACTGACACATGCCCCAATTTAGCACTGCAGTGTCTTGGCACAGTTGAGCCAGGGTGGGGGGAGAACGCAGCACTCACTCTGACCGGTCCCAGTGTCAATGTGGGCAATGAATTGGTGACAGCCCACACCGCTCCCACCTTGGGCACTCTGCTTCTGCAAGGTGTTGGACCTCTGCGTAACCAATGTTCCCTCACCATCTCTATTCACGTGTGTGCGGTGGGTTAGCCAGACAGCCACAGGCTGCCAGTCGAATCAGCCCACAATGGTATTGGGGTGCACCTTTACAGATATTTCAGGTGTTCTTCTCCTGTCACTTGTTGATCCATGGCCTGTACCGATGTTCATAACGTTTTAACGTAAGTGCACGTTTCCAGAGGTCGCATCATGGATACTATGTTGTAATTCTGAAAATAGATGAGTAGAATAATTTCGTGTGAGAGTGTAACTGTTCAGCTTCGTTTATATGATACCTACATATGTTAAGATAATATGTTTGCCAAACTATACGTGTGGTGTTTGGCTTTTTACGGGAAATCTTAGGCAAAAAATCATTATAGTTTAATAATTTCTAATGAAATTCCATGCTATTGCCTTTCTGGTTAACCCTTAGTCTTTTAAACTGCATTTACTGTTTATAATAATGCCAAAGTGTTTCAGTATAGCAGACGTAACACTGTGCTAAGTGTCCTTTCTCATCTTCTTTTAGATCTGTTGAAAGTGTTTACCATCAGATAGAACGTGGATTATTAGTTCATTAGGGAAATCAGGGTGCAGAAAAGTTAATTAAAAATGAAATAGTTGCTTTTATGTAAGACAAGAAATACCTTGAAAGTTTACCAATAATCTTTGTTAAAAAGTGGTGTGTGTGTGTGCACTTTGCAAAGAAATAATTTGTTCTGCCATAGTGAAGCTAATTATTCTCAACACACGCTAGCTATGTCAAATTGCAAAACGAACATCAGACTTTGTATGTTGTAGGAATTAAAACACCATCAGTTGAGTTAATGAAGAGCATACAATGAATATGATCTCATTTTTGCAATGCAGTTAAAGTGAAAGCCATTTAAAGAACTGTTGCAAAAATCATAATTTAGGGGGAAAAACAAACAATAAAGCAAATGTTTACTATCTATTTAATTACTTTCTGCTTAGAGGTATGCATTAGGTTTATTTATTGTTTGATTTCAAATTCTTTCTTTTAATGGTTTAAGAATACAGTGGCTAATGGTCCATTCTGAAATCAAATGAATACCATCTTCTGTATTCCATTACAGAAAACCAAAGAAACTCATTTGGGATTGTTTCATTATGGTATCATCTGAAGACCCCTACTAGAAATTGCAGGTTAACATACCGATGGGAATGTGAAAGAGAATATGAAACACAGAAAAGAAAGAAAATTCTTGCACTTTTTTTTTCAAATGGGGTAAAAAATGAGACAGGGTTTCTGAATTTTGTTCTGAAGATGTGAATGCAATGAAAATGCCATTCCCTATTCATATTTTAATTATTTTTCTTTTGTAGAATTGCTTACAAAGAGAGCACTATAAAAAAATCTTTTCTGTAACAGATGATTTCCTTTAAACTTTCACAGAATCACAGAATCACAGAATCATATAGGTTGGAAAAGACCTTTAAGATCATCGAGTCCAACCATAAACCTAACACTGCCAAAAACCAGCACTACACCATGTCTCTAAGTACCTCATCCAAACGTCCTTTAAATACCTCCAGGGATGGCGACTCAACCACTTCCCTGGGCAGTCTGTTCCAATGCTTGATAACCCTTTCAGTGAAGTAAAATTTCCTAATATCCAGTCTAAACCTCCCCTGGCGCAACTTGAGGCCATTTCCTCTTGTCCTATCACTTGTTACCTGGGAGAAGAGACCGACCCCCACCTCTCTACAACCTCCTTTCAGGTAGTTGTAGAGAGCGATGAGGTCTCCCCTCAGCCTCCTTTTCTCCAGGCTAAACAGTCCCAGCTCCCTCAGCCGCTCCTCATAAGACTTCTGCTCCAGACCCTTCACCAGCTTCGTTGCCCTTCTCTGTACGCGCTCCAGTACCTCAATATCCCTCTTGTAGTGGGGGGCCCAAAACTGAACACAGTATTCGAGGTGCGGCCTCACCAGTGCCGAGTACAGGGGCACAATCACTTCCCTAGTCCTGCTGGCCACGCTATTTTTGATACAGGCCAGGATGCCATTGGCCTTCTTGGCCGCCTGGGCACACTGCTGGCTCATTTTCAGGCGGCTGTCAACCAACACCCCCAGGTCCTTCTCTGCCAGGCAGCTTTCCAGCCACTCTTCCCCAAGCCTGTAGCGTTGCATGGGGTTGCTGTGGCCCAAGTGCAGGACCTTGCACTTGGCCTTGTTAAACCTCATACAATTCACCCCAGCCCATCGATCCAGCCTGTCCAGGTCCCTCTGCAGAGCCTGCCTACCCTCCAGCAGATCAACACTCCCACACAACTTGGTGTCGTCTGCAAACTTACTGAGAGTGCACTCGATCCCTTCGTCCAGATCATTGATAAAGATATTAAACAGAACTGGCCCCAACACCGAGCCCTGGGGAACACCGCTTGTGACCGGCCGCCAACCGGAGTAAACTCCATTCACCACCACTCTCTGGGCCCGGCCGTCCAGCCAGTTCTTTACCCAGCGAAGAGTATTTCCTAATGCTTGGTGAAAATAAGAAATTCTGTCCTGGCCAAAGACAATAGCAATTTTCTTTTTGCATACATATAGGAGAGAGAGGAAGATTCATTTTTCTCCTTTCCTCCAAAGATCCAAGATACGTCATTCTTCCCTTTGTCAAAACTATATATGCACCTAGAAAACCCAGGACATGAAGTCAGAAGTCTTGACTCTAACAGAGGCTGGGAACCCTCAGTGCACTTCACCAGTCCCTTGAGAAATGAAAATTAAATCTTGGGAGCTTAGAAAAAGCTCTGCCAAACTGCCTATACCCAAATCAAGAATAATTTTTATTAGAGATCATTATAGTCAAATAGCTCAATAAAGTTTTACATTAAAAAAATTCTGATTCACAAGGTTGGCAATCGAGCATTTTGTTGGCTGCCAGTCAACCAGTGATTGACAGAGAGGGGATTTGGTGTAGGCGTATGCTTGTTTGAAGTGACATAATGAAGGGAGTTCTTTTCTGAATCTTATCAGTGTAATACTTTGCTATGGCAACCCTGTAACTTTACAGAGATTAATTTATTGAATTGTACCCTACTTGAGTCTAAGTGAGGTATAATGTGCCCTGCTATTCAGCAAGTTTCAGTATTTAGGATGTATTCAAAGACCATATAATATTTAAACTCCTTCTTTAGGTAAGTGCATGTGCTACAATAAGATATGGGCAAACTTCTACATATGTTACAGTTATGACTGTATATCTGTAGGAAGAAAGAACTGAAATGATCTGGGGATTTAACATGCAATTATCCTCCAAGGTCTCCAAAGCAGGTTGCTTATAATGTTTCTAGTAGCTTTGGGAGGAAGCAGAGTGTATTTTCTTAATCTTTCTTCATGTAAAATCATGAATTACTTGGTTTTGTAGTTGATCTAAAACTACTAAAAATAGCTTTTGTAAACATTGAAAATGCCTCCTAGAGTCAATATGTGTGATGGAAACATTAATGTTGGAGTGTATGTAGAAGTGTCTGTAGGCAATGGATGGAGTTTGGCCTACTGGTGAGAGTATTTTAAAAATTGCTATCTTCCTTTCACTATGTGGGATATCTCAGAAGAATAAGCTTCTACTTAGGCACCGAAGTATCAGCCAGACAACTAAAGTTAGGTGTATTGTATCTGTATTTATATATGGGTGCTAAGAGAATTTAAGCTGACATAAATTGTTGATATTTTGTTTGTAAAAGTGATAAATTCAGTATGTGTATTAAAAAAGCATTAAGATGAAAGAATCATAAATTATTTTGTATCCTATTGATACATCTAGGAAGCAGGTTCTTATGTGAAGTTTGACTTCTGCATTATGCATGACATGCCTTTTTTTGCACTGGTAAAACATGTTCGTCGTTTACCTGAACTCAGGTTGTTATTGTACGTGAACTCAGTGTCATTCAAACATTGCTGTTGCGGTTTCAAAGTCATGCTTCATTTTTTTTAGCGCTCCCTACCCCACTTCATCTGTGTAATTGTATTTCCTTGTCCCAGGGAAAGCATGCTCCACTCATCTAGCTGGATGGTAACAACTGAATTCAATGCTGACCTACAGACAACTCCCTCGCAAGTTTCTACACTATTTCAATAATAGTGCGGTCTCTGAGAAAAACCCCTCCTTCTTTTAATCTCTTCCATACCATTTCTTCCTTCAGTGAGCAGTATATCAAAGTAAATTGTCATATATTCTGCAGAGAGTATATAGATACAACTGTCAGTTATTTAGACCAAGGTTAGTTTTGAGTCTCATGAGAAAAACTTGTGGAAGTACTAGAGCTGCCACTAACAGTTAATTGGAAAGCTTTTTCTCTCGTTTTCAGATACGCCAAGTGTAATAGCGATTGGAGAAAACTGGCAATAATGTCTTTTGTCACCACAGGGAAGAACAATGGTGCCAATTTAATGAAATTTTTTCCTGTCCTGGAAGTGTCACATCACCTTAAACTTGGTTTGATCCCCCTAGTGAAGCTCTAATTTTAATGCTAATGCTGATAATTTAGAGATTTTTTTTCAGCAGCACAGAGAATGTGTTAAGTGCCTTGTGATCTGTATGCAGAAAATCCAATTATATGTGGTTGTGATGTCACCTATCTCAGTGCATAGCTTTGTCTTGCTTTCTTTTTGCCACAGAGATGTTGGTGCAATGGAGTGTAGGAGGGGATGGTGCTGCCACAGCAGAGGAAGAAGAAAAGTCAGCACTTAGAATGGGAGGTTTTGTTAACATAACTCAGCATTTTGGAACTAGTTGTCCATGTGGTTTGAAATGATACCATGCTTTCATTAATATGGGCTTAGAATTCATTAATTTTGTTGCCCTCCTTACTTAGATTTAGTTTTTACATTGTAGTTTGCTACAGAGTTGACTTCAATGAGAGTGACCTGTAATTTTCAATAGGCAGATTGATCAGTAGGAACAGATTTTGCTTGCACCCCCCAGTTAAAGCACCTACCATACTATGACAGATGGAACACACTTGTGAATCTTTCCTATAAAATTAGAGCGCAAAGGATTTATTTTCAGGTATTATGTTCTATGCTGTAATTTTAATTATAACCTAACATTCTGCAAAATATGGTTATTAATGATATAATGTAGTTCTATCTTAGAGCTTGGTTAGTTAGCAAATCACAGTTGAACCTTGATCATTAATTTAATATGGTTTAAATTTTCACCTTGTCTTACCCCATGTCAGAATGGTGTGAGACCCTTTAATCAGTTTCCTAAAGTTATACTTGGTTATTGATCTGTTGAAGTCAGCAGAAAACACACAGCTGTACTTTTGGCCAGCTCAGTTAGGACTCTTAAAAAGTTAACAAATCATTAAAAGCTGCTTCCAACTATATTGTGTTTGTCACTACTACTGAGCCTATCCATTTCTGGAAACCATTAAATGTATTGGTTAAGTTAAAAAAAACACCAATGAAACAACTACTTACGAAAGAAAGCAGCCTTGTTTAATTTTCTTATTAATTTGTATTACTTAGCTAATTTGAGAATTGATAACAGAATGTTTGAGTGATTTATGGCTTGCAAAAGAAGACCAACATTTCCCTCCTTGAAAATGGAAATTGGCTTGTCAGACATTTAGATGAAGAACGATCAATCAATAGGATTTTAATAAGGAGAAGGTTTAAAATTGACTGAAGGTGGCTTTTGTTTAAAGGTGATTTAGTATGTGCAAATTACTAAGCTCTCCCTGGAGAGGATTTTCAAAGGCAGTAATGGGCACCGATTTTCTTTGTTTATTCCATTCTCTTTCTGTTCCCCTTGCCAGGGATTTCAGTACTTACCTCTCCATTGTGTCTTTGAAATCTCCCTGCCTGTTTTCCAGGTCCTGTTAATTATTCTACTTGTTTGCATTTACAGCTATGAGTTCTAACTGGTATTTTTCTGCAGTGAACATGTTGTCTGGATAAACTTACTTATTTTCAGCATTAGGCATAGGGGCTAGCTGTTCCCCACTGATTTTAGAAACACAAATTTCAAAAGTATATGAGGCATTGGAGTAACAGAGTTGACTTGGAAAGTCCATTATTATCCTGCCTTTTGGTTTCCTGTCAGAAAACCTAGTATAATCGGCTTGGTGACAGAAAACTGGTTCTACTGGCAATTACAGTCACCTTCATTGGCTTGTTTTCTCCATTAGTGAAGTCTGTATTGGACTTTCTGAAAGTGAGGTAACTAAAGTTAAATAAAAAAGCTCCATTCTTTGTGCAATCTTAATCACATAGGTATGCAAGCTCTAGATACGTGCCAAACGTGTTAAATGAGTAACCAGTAAATAGCACGCCCACACAAATTCTAGTTTTCACTACTTCCTCACAGTATTTTTTTTCCCCACTTAGGTTTTTTATCCTGATTTCAGTCTGTTTTCTTAGCTCTTCCTATCATTTACTCTTTTCCATGCTTTCTATCCTAGTGACTTAGAGTCTCACTTTTGTACCCAATCTTAGTGTTTTTTCGCCTCAGCACCCTCTAAGCAAGTGCATACTGGTACCACAATTTCAGAGGAGGTTCTAATTGCATGCAAACTTCCTTTCCGAGGCTATAATGAGAAAAGCACACTGATCGCTCCCAACAGAAGCAAAGTTCAAGTTTCTTCCCCAAAGTAGAGGTTACCAAAAGCTTTTAAGTGAAAAATTCACCACTTTCCTCATGCACGTTATTTTTTTCCTTTTTTATTAACACACAAAAGTCATGATTGTCTCTCTTCTTTGTTGAAATGACTGGGACAAGGATGGAGATAATTTTTATGTGGTTTTCTCTTTCTTGTCTTTGGCTTTATAGATAAAGTTACTATGAAACTGCAAATTTGGCTGTCTTAAGAAACTGAAAAATGTAATTGAGAGAGTCAGAGTAGTGATGCAGACCTTGCTACAAGCCTGTCCTGTCACACTCAGTGGGTTGCGAGACGGGTGAATCTTTCCGATTCCCCGAGGGTCTGTGCACCGACGAAGGCCGATCTCTGCCCGGCAGAGCCACGGGGCCGGTAGAGTCACGGCACTGCCCCAGAGCAACAGTCTGACTAGCAACTTTATTAACTGGCGAGTTCGACCAACGGACAAACTTGACCAATGGACAAACTTAACCAACTGGCAAGCCCAACAAATGAACAGAGGCGATTTGGCAATGGAGCCATTTCCCTGGCAACCCGTCACAATTTATCCCAAACTCATATACCCGAACATATGGTGGCAGAGTGGAAGAAGACAGAAGTGAGAAAGGAAAGGAGAAGAAAGGACAGAGAAAGGAAAGGTATCACCACCCTTGGATCCCATGATGATGATGATGGGTGTGGCAATCCTCTGGTGATGGGTGTGTGCCATTCCGGGGGGGGCAGTGGGTGTGGGTGCGCACCTCCAGTTACACCCCCTTGGAGGACTTACATGGTTCTTGTTCTAGAAAGTTCTCAACCTTCTGCACAGGCGCTGGGGGAGGGGAGGTGGTCACGGGGGGTCTCTTGGGTGGTCACAAGCCCCCTCCTCAGGTCAATTCTGTGCAACCTCTGTCCATAGATGGTAAGGTCCAGCGGAACCCGGAACTGCGCATCCTCCGATGCACCCTCCACATCCTCTCCATGTTCTCCGCTCTCCCTGTCCCGTGCTCCCTGACCTGCTGTCGCCATGCAAATTGCACCTCCTCTCACCATGATGTTGAAGACGTTAACTCTTTCAGTCTCTCACACCGCCCCATGGCTCAAACATTTTCTATATAATCTTCATCCATGGTGGCGATTTTCACGTAACGGATGGAGAAGATAGAGAAACCAAAGTTTGCAAAAATCATACATTTTACAATGCCAAGGCCAAGCATCAAAAATAAGAACCCACGGCTTAACATTGTAACAATATTCAAAAGCCACTTGTCACAACTGTAAGTCCCAGTGAACTTGAGAGAGACCACCCTTAATGAACGGTCTCTGACATCCGCCCCATGGCTCAAGCAATGAGAGCTGGTGGCGAGTCCTCGATTTCATCTTCCAGGGTGGTGATATGAACATAGCAAACAGCAGGAGAAAAGAGAGAGGAAGCAGAAGCAAGCAGACGGGTAATCGTACATCGAACAATAGCTACGCCAACCATTAGGAACAGAAATCCAACTAACAGGGTTATTCCAATTTGCATTAACCATTTCCCCCACCCTCTGAGTCCCCAGGATTGTAGGAAGGAGGCAGACCAAGATCCGGGTGTATGCCCATCGAACCAGTCTTTCGGTTGGAGTGACTGGAATAGTTCAGCAGTTTGATCAGCAATTTCTTTCATTTTGGTCCGTGCCTCCTCTATAGTAGTACTGGTGTTGTGAATAGTTATACAACATTCTCCATCACTTAAATTCAACATCCCACATACCCCTTGTTCTTTTAACAATATAATGTCTAAAGCTAAATGATTTTGGAGTGTCATTTTCAACACTTGTTGGACTTGTAAATTGAGTTCTCCTAAAGTGTATCTGGTCCAATTACTCAGAAGGTGTACTTGCCAGGTAATATTTTCTAGAACGAATTGATGTCGCTTTAAGGTTACGTATGGGGTAAAAATGTTTTTGAACATTAGCGCCGCTACTTGCCCATCCGTATAGACTCCACTGATCGCCCATTTGGGTTGGGGTTTTGGGGCTTCTGCTGCTTCCTGGCGCACTTGCCAGGGAGGGGCAATGAAACTGAAAACACAAAATGGGCATAAGGATGGGATGACTAATCCACATTTCAGACCAGTATGGTATTTCAGTGTTAAGTAGGAATAAAATTTCCCATTAGAACACCCCCAAACTAGTCCCAAGGGGGCCAGGTATATGCTAGTTTTACAGGTCCACGTATCACTGTAGTCCATGAAATATATATCAGGTTTTGCAGTGAGCGGCAGGCCCTTCAAAGGGTAGTGTGTACGGGGTATGCCGCAATACTTGACTCTACCGTAATCCTCAGTTTCACTGTAGGTCTTGTTGCACAGAATATCCCCATTTCTATATCCGTGGGAAGGATAACCCCAACAAATGCACATGTCCCTTATCAGTACCCTTACTCTCTCCAAGAGCCAGGTTTCAGGGGGGTCCCCGGGACCAGTGTTACAGTTAAGAACTTTGGCGCATGTAAACAGATCAGATCGGCTATGCTGTGGGGGACTGGCATACCTTAGAGGTTGCAGGAGGGGTCTCATTTGTGACCACATCCACTGTAAATTTGTCAGGTCTCTAGGTGCACGCCCCGTGCTATTAGGAAGTTGTATACACCGAGACAGATTCACATTTAGGGAATAATCGGCCTCATAAAAATCCGGTTGTTCTAACGGGTGAAAGAAGGAATCAAATGGGAAATAGGAGCAAGGTACAGAATATGGGCCAGCTGGATTGTCCCGGAGCACCGATTCTGTTCTATAGGTAAAACTCATTGGTGGGTGAGTAGCATTGCAAGAGGACCGTTCCCAGAAATGTGAATCAGACTTGTTATAATAAACAAAGTATGTGTCATTCTGCCCCCAAGCAAAGTTTTTAATCGCAGTACGGTAAATAGTTTCAGAATAGCTATTTGTCAAGAGGTAATTATCTTCCCAGTCAGTGTAAGTTGTCCGGAAAAGGGGGAACAAGACATAAGGTTGTTCTATAGTTTGATCCATTTCCAAGTTATATGTAATATTGGGCGATGCAACAAAAAAAATCTCAATCCTTGTATGGCTGACTGGGGAAGGGCAATGCATATTCCCTGGTTGGTTCTACTCCAGATTCTAGTAAATCCACGAATTAGTTCCCACACAAGGTTTGAAGGAATATTGTTTCCACTCCCCCCGTGTCCTCCTTTCCCAGAGGAGAGGAGGACCACTGTCCACATGAGAAATTGTAAATACATATTAGGACTGTTATTAAGGCAACAACTATGATTGTTAAACAAGTACGGAAGTACAACATTGGCAGTACTCATTGAGGTCCGGTGCTCCTCTGATGAGATCGTTATGTTTAGCAGGCGATGGTCTGGTTCTCCCCCTGCAAAAGAAAAGGAAAACTCGGTCCCTTTTCGAACCGGTTTTAGAAGGAAGGGATTATCCACCTGGTGTTAATAAGAGATTACCTGCTGCTCTGCATCTGTGAAACTGCATGAGAAGAATCCAAGGGAGCGAGTGGGGCTCTCTGGTCCCTTTTGCCATGTATGTATTGATGCCCCATGGATTGCAAAACCCCAATTTGGAACGGGTCTGTAGGATGTATCAGGCACAGGGCCTTATATACTCCTGCCTCAAAAACTAACAGTTTTAGACCTTCCTTGTGAACAGGAGTCCAATCTCAGGTGGCTCTTTTGCGCGTTAGGTTGTACAGAGGGCGAGCTGTAGTAGAGAAATCTGGAATGTGTTTTTGCCAGAAGACCAGTAAGCCCAAAGTGTGTTGCAGTTCCTTTTTGTTCTTGGGGATTTTTACCTGCTCTAACGTAGTCAGGGTTTCGGGAGGTATGTGAACTGTACCACCTTTGCACCATATGCCCAAAAATTTCACTTCAGGGGCAGGTAATTGTACCTTCTCCGCACGGATTTGGAGGCTCAGTTCTTCCAAGTGGATAATTTTATTTTTTGGGTTTTCTCCACAGTGGTGATATTGCACCCCCATCAGTACATTGTTGATGTACTGGTAGGTTCTTACTCCCTTCCTCAGGAGGAGGGGCTTCTGCTAGTGTCTGGGCTACAGCATGGTGTGCTAGGGTAGGCGAATGTTTGTAGCCTTGCAGGAGGTGGGTAAAGGTGTATTGTATACCATCTCAGGTGAATGCTAATCTGTCCCTCTCATCTTCCTGCAGAGGTATCACGAAAAACGTGTCCTTGATGTCAACAGTGGCTAGAATATTACGCAACTGTTCTTGGATAGCGGAGACTAGTTCAGCTGTATTAGGAACAGCTGCTGTCAGTGGGCCGGTGCCCGTGTTGAGGCACTGATACTCGTCAACCACAGTTTCCGATTTGGCTTGCGCATGGGCTGTACTGGGGAATTATAAGGGGAATGGGTTTGGACAATCACCCCCTGCTCTTGTAGCTCTATTATCACGAGGGTAATTCCTTCTCTGGCTCCCAATGGTAGAGGGTAAGGTTTTACATTTACTATGTTAGATAGGGAAAGTGTTGGGACCGTCTCTAACGGTCACATTGAGGTGGTGGGAGTGGACCCAAATTTCCATTCCTTCCCATTGGAGTCCTCCCACCCTCTCCCTTTTAATACATCAAGTCCCAGAATGTTCACTGGGTACAAGCCAACAACCATGACTACCCAAATGGGGCTGTCCTCCTCGGGCAACCAACACTTCACCGTGGCTGTGTTTCGGGGCAGGGAATTTTCAAACACATCGGTAACCCATATTTTCTTTTTATCGGTTACAATGTCGTTGCGGGCAGCCACGTCTGCACGCAGAGCTGACATTTGTGCCCCACTGTCTACTAAAAAGGTAACTGGTGTTTTGTGGGGGCCTATAGGGAAGGTAATCATCAAGTCTCCCTGTTGATTCACTGTGAGCCGCCTTACGTAAGTCCACAAGCTGTCCCCCGGCTCACTTAATAGGGACAGCGGGACGGGTTTCCCGACTTGGCTTCAGTACCCTGGTGTTCTGGAAGCGGGGCACAGGGAGAGTTCAGCCCGGTTGGGGCCCTTTCTTCTCGCCTAGAAGTCTTACCTGGATCTTTCCACGCTTTTACTAATAATTGCAGGTCAGACAGGGCTAACCCATCCATAAGTTCTCTAGGTATTTCCTTACGTAAGCCCTCTCTCCAGAGTTGGTTCCTCGTCATCCCCGACCCTAGGTTTCTCCCGAGGAGTGGGCCTTTTAAAGGCCCATTGTCTGATTCGGTTCTCCTAACCGCGGCTTTACCACTTTGTTCCCCTCCGGAGATTCCCACGTTGCGGCTATAATTGATCAGCTCCTGCGCAATCTCTCCCCAGGTGAGGGGAAATTCCGCCGGAGCGGGCCGCGTTTGGTTTCTCCCTGGTGTTAGCATTTCTGTTAAACGCTCCCGAATTGGGTACACTGCCCTTAGGCGGTCCTGGATTTGTACGGCATATAGCTTCAGGAGGTCAGGAAGGCCCTTTATCAGGGGTTTCATTCGATTGGGGTCGGCTTTTAGCAACATCGGGGAGGGCTGATGGGGTATTAAGCGCCGGTCATGCATGAGCTGGAGGCAGGCGGCTTTCTGCACGCTCTCGGTGATTTGATCCAGTCCCGGAGTGGGGATGGTCACCGGATCTCCCCGTTCCAAGGGGTCTAGCCCTCCAGCCCAGTACGCCGCCCTTTGAGTGAGGGACCAGGGGGCTCGAGTGTCGGGGACGGTTAGAAACACACCTGGACCCCAATATCCCTGCGCCTCCTCCTCGGAAAGTTTAATTCTGTCCCCCCCCGTGAGGGAGACCCTCCACACATATTCCGTCTCCGTTTCTCTAGGCAGCCTACTATATCTATCTTGTAATTTCACCAATTCAGTTACACGACAGGGTATTTCTTTTGTTATGACTTCCGGCGCGGTATCGGCGCCCCCTTCATATTGAAATTCTGTTTTAAGAAGTGGGCTAAGTTGGGGAGCAGTTCTCTCGTCATGTTGGCGCTTTTCCTGTCCCATTTCCTCCCAGGGGCAGCGGCCAGCTACCCCTCTGTCAGCCAGCTCGCGTTCCTTAGACAGACCGCAGTGCCCACACTGGCTCTCCAGATCCTCCCTCTGCGCCTCCGCTAGCGCCCACCGCAGCCCGCGCTCCCTGACAAAAGCGTCGCGCAGCTGACTCCGCAAACTATTCGCTGCTGTTTCTGCTTGCACCCGTTTTTTCCGCTCAGCTTCCAGCTCCGCTTGCAAGCTTTTAACTAGTTCTCGTAACGACTCACTCGCCTCTCGCTCAGCCCGTTTTACCGTGCACTTACCCTTCTGCGCTGCCATCAGCGCAGCTCCTAAAACACCACAAACTACAGCTTTTCCTCTCTCGGGTCTAGACCTGTTCTCCTTTGCCAAAACCCTTGTTCGCTCTGCAACGGTGGACGGAGATTGCTAGTCCTCCCCTGCCCAATTCCACCCTCGAGGCGTCGGGCGGGAGCCACACGTTTTTAACAGCTCTAACAAGGGGGAGCAGTCCGGATCAGGCTGAACCCGGGAAGCCACGATCACCTGCCGCAGGACTCGGACTCGGCCGGTTTCACGTCCTCCCTTCTCTACTCATCCGATATCCCCTCCCTGTTCCTCTCACTGATCAAGTCGGGGAATCCCACTTCTGACACCAAATTAACGTCCCGTCCCACTCGAGATGGGTGAATCTTTCCGATTCCCCGAGGGTCTGTGCACCGACGAAGGCCTATCTCTGCCCGGCAGAGCCGCGGGGCCGGTAGAGTCACGGCACTGCCCCAGAGCAACAGTCTGACTAGCAACTTTATTAACTGGCGAGTTCGACCAACGGACAGACTTGACCAACGGACAAACCTGACCAACAGACAAACTTGACCAACTGGCAAGCCCAACAAATGAGCAGAGGCGATTTGGCAATGGAGCTATTTCCCTGGCAACCCGTCACAATTTATCCCAAACTCATATACCCGAGCATATGGTGGCAGAGGAAGACAGAAGCGAGAAGCGGGAAGCCGAGAGGAGGATAAAGGAAAGGTATCACCACCCTTGGATCCCGCGATGACGACAGCAGGCGTAACAATCCCACGGTAACAGGAGCGCGCTGTTTCGGGGGGGGGGGGGGGGGGGGGGGGAAGTGCCTTTTATCGTCTAGTCCCCGCCTCCGGTTACGCCCCCTGGAGGACTTACATGGTTCTTGTTCTAGAAAGTTCTCAACGTTCTGCGCAGGCGCTGGGGGAGGGGGTGGTCGCGGGGGTCTCTCGGGCGGTCGCAAGCCCCTTCCTCAGGTCAAGTCTGTGCGACCGCTGGCCATAGATGGTCAGGTCCGGCGGAACCCGGAACCGCGCGTCCTCCAACGCGCCCTCCGCTCCCGCTCTCCCCCGCCCCGCGGCCGCCGACCTGCCGTCGCCATGCAAATCGGGCCTCGCCTCGCCACAATGTTTGAGACGTTAACTCTTTCAGTCTCTGACAAAGCCCTAACTGTAATGAGTATTTCGCTTGTGAATTTTGTGTGTGATTAGAATTATGCTGTACGTATAGTCTCTGCAAGAGAAATTTCAAGAAATTTCAAGTACAAGGACTTACTCCGTCCGCTTCTGAATACATGAACATGCTCAAAATCTCTTTGAGCAAGCTGGTGTATCAACGCTGTTGGCTTTCCAATGGAAAATGCATACTGTATTTTCCTGCTATACAGCAAGTCCCACCAGAGGCTACTAAACAGATCTCTGACTTGATGAGAAAAGGTTGAGAGCTTGAATTCTCCATAGAGAAGACACTTCCCGATAAGGAACTATCACAGACACTTTTGCAGCCTGTTCTGATCTTTGGAAAGGTTCTGCTTCATGCAGTCGGCTGTTGAAGCCAATGTAATCTGGGAAGAAAGGACAGTGTTCATTTGCAGAGTTTAAAGCCAGAAGGTAGAATTCGCTGATTTAATCTGATCTTCTGCAGTTGTTGGGCCGCTATGTGTCACAAAGGTATTGACCTATTTAGCCCAGTAGCCTTTCCTTGGTTAACATGTATCATCAAGTCAAAACGAACATTTTTCTGGAAGACAGAGGGAGATGGCAAATACACTGTTTCACCAGGTAGCTTGATCCAAAGCTAGGTGGCTTCCTTGATAAATTCATTGATTTCTTCTTGAATTCCTCTAGTTTTATCTTCCAGCAAGCAGTTCTTGATATACCTCCTGGCAGTACGTTAATGTGCCCTTCTTACAAAGAATACTTTCTTTCCGTGAATGTTCCATTCCGGGGATCTTGATGGCTACCTACTAAAGGGATCTATGAAACATGCAACAGCCCAGTGTTGAACCAAACTGAGAGAACTACTGAAATACAGCAGTAGAGATTTAAAAAAAGAAAAAGGAAAAAAAAAAGGCTAAATTATCTCTTTTGCAACTGAAAAACCCCACCCCTTTACCAATGAAAGAATAGCTAGGTAAACTTATAGATTTAAACTAGATTAAAAAACAAATAAACAAACACCACACAACACACACCCCCCAACATCATCAAACAAAAAAATCTCAAAAAAGAGAAATCTGTCCAAGAATTACTAACTTACCTTAATAAAAGCATTTGTAAAGTCAGAGCTAGATGACTAGATGTTTGTTGCTCATGCATTCATGCAAGTACAATCTTTATTCATTTTCCAAAAATATCTTTTTCTTGTTGCAAAGATTTTCAAAATAATCAAGAAACACTGAAGAGTTTAAGTATTCATTATTAACATATTCTAGTGATTTTGTACATGTAATGCTTTCTTACTTCTGCACAGCTCACATACATAACTCTTAAAGTTCCTGATTTGTCCTCCAAATCCATGATCCAAAAGAATGATATAAATCTAACAAACAGGCATCATGGTACTTCTAATGTTTGCAAAAACAGTTACTCTGGTAAACCAAAAATAATAGTACTACTTGTAAGAAAGAGGCAGAAATTTGCTGTTTTGTTTTGTTTTGGTTTTTTTTTAAATTACAAGTTTGAGGAGAGGATGTGATATAACATCACTCCTTGAAAGGATAAAATCAAGGTTTCTTACCTGCTATGAAAAAATAAGAGAAATCCATAAATAGCGTATTATGACATGGTCGAGTGTGACACCTAGAGGCCATACATTTAGGATCCCTAAAGAATAACTTTTCAGCTGCAAGTTTTGCACAGCACATTTAATTTTGGACTTAAGAAATGGAGCTGCCAGATTTTGAGAGACGAAGTATATTGCAATGTATTAATATTTTTTTCAGATTGTTCTTGTTTAGGATATTTTTTGTGGCTTCCCTGACTAGGCTCCCTAACATTGATACAAAGAAAAATAATAGACCATTACTGAGTGTGGTGAGGAGTGCTCAATGTTCTGCAGCAAAGCCTAAAAGAGCCCTGTACAGCTTATTCCAGCCTGAAGTTCTCAAAATCTAATAAAATTCTTGCAGGTCCCATCTCAAGAGAATCCTTATAATATACTTGCATCTGTAGTAAAATAACTGCAGGAAAGTCAGGCTCTCACAAAATGCAGAGCTAGAAGTTTTGGCCCATGAGTTTATGTCAGGGAATAAAGAGAACAAAAGCTTTTTTGAGCTGTTGTGGATTATTTAGATCATGGATCTTGCAAAACAAATGTATGCGTAAGGGAACATGCCACAGCTTCCTAACTCCTCCTCTAAAAGTTAGGGGTGCAACCATACCACTGCGTCCCATACGGGGATATATCCAAGGGCATCTTAATATGGCAACTGAGCCAGATCAGTATGTTACAAATTTAGAGTGCTTTTCAGAAATGTGTGGTACTGTATTATCCAACGGGTATTGGCTGTAATAAACTCATGATAACTCTAAAGCTCTTTTCAGGGAGGTAGTTGACTTACTCGTCTTTGGCAGCACTTGTCATTTTCATATCTAAGTGAAGGGAAAAAGTCTTGGAGATAAATCAAAATGAGCAGAGTTCAGATGAGGAGGACTTCGAATTTTCTACACAAAAAGAAAAAAATTTTCATTCAGAATTTGGGTGATTTTTGTGGTATTCTAGTACTCACACAGCACAGATGGTTTAGTGAGGTACAGTTGTAGAGTTTGTAAAACATCTTCTATAGATCTAGAAGAGTGGACTGAAACTTCTCTAAAGATTTCTGGCTTAACCAGACTGTGAAATTGAAGGTGGATGAAAGTCATGCTGGACATACCTCTTCATTGAGTACTGTTGACTGTAGAAACAAATGTGCTGTATGTATGTTTTACTTCCTGCACTCTCTTTGACGTTACTATATGTAGAAATACAACATATTCAGGATAGAAGGTAATGTGATCCTGAAGCTTTTATTCATGGCATTTCATAAACAGGGAAGGGTACTAGCATGGGACTGCCTGCTAGCAAAGGAATACCAGCAGGGTGATTCTGTTTGGCAGGCAGCTTTTCATACCCAGTGGCTAAGAAATTTATATCTTGTTCTCATTGCTCTTTCCACTAAATAAAAGGTATTGCATGTTTGTTTTGTCATCCTCTAACTGTTTAATGCTACGAAACATGAACAAAGTAATTCCAATATTTCATGGCTAACTTCACCTCATTTTCATAAAGGTCTTTGAGGTTAGTCGTATTTTTTCCCAGAAAACAAAAAGGTGCTAACTTGTCAGTCACCTGTGTGAGCAGTTTACAGACTCCACATAGCTGCTGGGCTTTATTTACAAATAAATAATTGTATCTGAATAGAAGTCTACTGAGACTCATATGTTGGTGCTCCAAGGTACAACACTGACACTATTATGTTAGTGATACAGATACTAATGTCAATCGTAGTTTATTTCTATGCTTTGTTTAGAGGTTTCTTCTCAGAAGTACTTAACCATTTATTTGGGAATGTCTAAGCTGTAAACAACTGATAAATTATGATCATTAGGTATGTATTAGAAGATGGGTTGCCAGCATGGGCTGGAAATAGTGGTTGCACTGTTAACTGGGAGGGAGGTTCCACGTTTGCTGTAGCAAGTAGGAAGAGGGTAAGAGCATATTGGATACACTGGGGTGGAAAAGCTAACAGCAGGTTAGTGTGGTAGTGTAGTTAGGTTGGTGTGGGTGTCTCTGCCTGAAGGCATCAGCCTACTCGTTGGCCTGTGGTTTCACTGGCCTTTCCCTGTCCTGATTAGTAGAAGATGAGTGTATGTACTGCAGAAGTGATCTAGTGTTTGCCAGAAACAGCTCTTCAGGAATCCTTATTACTTTTCCAGACACACAAATACATTTGCATAATAAATATTCCCTCCATTCTGTCTCTGTGACATATTTCTGAACAGTTTTAAATGCATCACTGCTTCTTACCAAAAAAAAGGTGAAATTATTCTTTCATAATTCATTGATTTTTGACAGAAAAAATGGTACAACCATAAAAAGTAGTGTGAAATTATTTTATTTTAATAAAATCTATTTTAGTGAAGTTTTAAAAGTATGTGGTCCTATAGTTGCATAAATATAAGAAAATATTTGAGTGTTTGTGTATGTGTGCTCACCCTCGCTCATGATATTGCTTTGTTCTGCTGTCAAAAACCACTTTGATTCATTGTGCCAACTACATGGATGATCTGTTCCCTGATGATGTTTCTGGATGATCTGAGTCACGTACAAAATATTTTCAGAGGCTTTCTTTATACATTCATAAAAATCCTAGGTAGAATCCATTGTATTTAATAACTCTGAAAAGGGTGCCTTTTCCCCTAGTCACTCTATAAACGACTTTTCCGCTGGTGCATAGCTCCAGCTAAAAAGCCAACATTTTTACTCTTAATTTTTCAAAAGAATGTGTAAGTTATGTATGTTTTATTTTAGCTATGCAAGTCAATAAAGCTATTGCAACAGATTTCCTGATGGTCTTAAAACTTTTTTAAGCCCTTAAATTCTTAGTCTTATTTTTCATGAATTATGAAGCTGGCATTATTTTTATTAGGTCAAATATTCTCAAGTCCCTCTATGTAGCATGTAAAATAATGTGCATGTGACTAGCTTAACCCCAAATTTACCTGTGAAATTGCTATAATTCGATAAACCCAGAGAGCATTTTGATTTAAAGCTGTATTCTGTCCAGTTCAACAAAGCAAAGGCTGAAGGGGTTTCCATGCTTCCTAAAGTGAATACAGCATGATGTAGCAGATGTGAATAAGATGTATTTCCAGAAGTGCTTTAGCTGAGGGTACAAGTTCTGCATCAGGATGCTATAAATTTGTTAAGATCATGGCTTTCTATGTATCCCTTATCAACCTATAATCTCCTGATTGTTGCCTGTTTTTCAACAGCTGAGGAACAGTAATCCACACTTGCTTATCTCTCTTAATCACAGCCTCATGGTGCTAGAGCTCCCTGAGCCTTTAATTCCCTCTTAGAGGCGTAACAGAGTGGAAAGTAAACAAAGACGAATTTGCAACCTTCAACATTGCTAATTTGCTCTGATGTCAGAATATTTAAACAGGCAAGGACTTGGGAATTATTTGATCACGGCTGATTTTAATCTAATGCATGTGAAAAGGCTGAGTCTGGGAAGGTTGTGCAAAATGACAGGCGTCCCAGGAGAGGTTGACTGAAGGTTTCTTCTTTAAACAACAATAGCTCCATCATTTTCAAACTCTGGGTCCTGTGTTCTTACTGTGTATTTTTGTAGCTGTTTGCATTTTTAATGAAACTTTTTGAATATGATAGCTGTTTTCTTGAAAATTCCTCATTTGCTTCCCAGTTTATAGGTATCCGACACCCGATCTTTAGGCTTGTCATTGCATCTGTTCACTGGGTAGTGGGTGGGAGAGATAAAGATCCCTGTTTAAAAAGCTTTGTCTCTCAGTGCGTTTTTGTATCATCATAACAGTCTAATGTATCCTGAATACTGTCATATGTAAAACTCAGTGTATGTTTTAAAAAATGATTGATAACTTGATTTTCAAATTATTTTAAATTACACAGTTGACATTTATGCATGTATATATGTGTACATACTTGCTGGATAGGAAAGGATGTTATCGTGCATTATATATTACATGCACACTTCATTTACCACGGAGGTGATGTGCTTACATATACATACACGTTACCATATACATACATTCATCTGTCCTCACAGCAGATGTTATTATGTTATTACCTGAAACAGATTTGATAAATATGCAAGGCAAGTTAGTGTTCTTTTCTTTTTTCTTTTTTTTCTGCATTTTCTTCCATTTCCCTCCATAAGGTCTTAATTGTCTGTTTAATACATGTGTAATCACTCATTTTTTGTTGTTTACAAAATGGTTAATGCAGCATACATATTGTTATCAAGACAAATGTCTGATGCTGTCTTAATTAATATATATTGTTCTGGTTATATCTGTTCTGGTTGTATGACTTGTGTTTCTGAAGCATGTCTGATGATGATTGCTTCTTTTCTTCTTAGTATGTATCATTTGGGATATTCCAGGGAGAGACGTGTCTGGGAAGCCAGCCTTTTGCAGTCACCCTCTGCGTCGAGATTACAGCGCTGGGCTATTTGTGTTTCTCCTCATCCCTGTTTCTCTCTGTCTCTCACTCTCTCCAGCTGGTGTAAATGACTGCTGCTGCCTCCCAGAGCAAGATAACCTGCTCAGTCAGCTGGAGCCCCCTGCGGACAGCTGTCTCGCTTTTAGCTGATGGAAAACTGCTACTAGCCGCTGAATGGAAGAGTGTGGAGCAGCAACCATACTAGCAGCAGCAGCAGCAGCCGCCACCGCCGCTGCAGCAGCAAGAGCGAGCGAGGACTCTATTGTTCCCTGGTGTTAAACAGTTTTTCCTTTTCAACTGCCATGCACAATAGCAGGAGGGAGGTTTCCAGTCCCCTTCTCCCCGTGAAGAAATTCTGAAGAGGGGAATATTATTTGAAGAAGGTTTCGTGGTCGTGCTGCGGGTTTTGGAGGCGGCAGCAGGCTGCTGGAGGCATGGGGTTGAGTGAGGGGAGCGCTGCTTTCTGCCGTGGTCCAGGGGTTTCCACCGTGCCAGCCCGGTGCGTGGGAGCTCTTGTGCTTCTGCTGCTGGGCATCTGGGACGCTCGTGCACAAAGTGAATTTCAAACTTCGTCGGTGTATTTGTGGAAGACCGGTAAGTAAGGATGCTGTGTTAGCACAACAGCAGCGTATTTATATTTTGTTGTAAGTAATAACCTTTTTGTGTGCTTTGTGTGTGTGGAGAGAGAAAGTTAAATCTAAATTACTAATGTTTACTTGCAGGATTATAGGGGAAAAAAAAATAGGTCACCTTCCAGGATTCCACCAGCCAAACAAATATGGTAAAACCCACGTTTGTGGCTCTGTGGCACTCTTACTGGGATCTCTCATGTATTTTCTGTGTCTTCTGAGGTTTTTCATTTTTGCTTAGTAGCTCTGTGTTGTATGTAAGTAGCAAAGGTCAGAACATTAGTGCCTGTCCACAATGGGAAGGAACATTTGTTACAATTGGAGTCAGCAACGTTAACAGTGCTCTAAAAATATTGACTTTTCACAAAGAAAGACGTAATTTAGCATGTCTAATCTTTGTGCTCTGTGCTGACATGTCATATATTCAGCGTGGTAATTGATGGGGAGTTGGGTTTGTTAAATTTAAGTTTGTTGCACAGTATATAGGACACGTGAAAGCTAATGATGGATTAGGTGAAATAATCCAAGTGATGCCAGATCTCATAACCAAAGAGCCAAAGGCAAATAGGCTATGTGGATGCAGCACCACACTAGACAGATAATTTCCTCTACTTTGATACTAATGAGTTACGTGTCTGTTTTAAAGATTGCATAGTCATAACAGTGTTCCAACCTTAACTTGGCATTAAAAATCAGTGGGGAATTTTCCTTTGTCTATTCATCTACTGCATTAATTCAGAACTTCAGCTGTGATTAATATGTGCATTTTAGTTGTCTAATACAATTTTAGTTCCTATGTAAGTAAAGTCAAAGTCTCCTTTAGGAAATCTAAAAATTTCAAGCCAGTAGATATTTCACATTGGCTTTGGCAGTTGCTTTATTCCCTATACATTACCAGGAATAAAACAATCCAAAAAGTAGTAGTTTTGTTTAAAAACTGCTTTTCCATTAAAGGATAATATAGTAGTAAGAGAGAGTGCAAATTAATCATTTGTCTGAAAAACAACTTTGAGAAGACAGTCTCTTTCCTGGATGGAGGGCTCCAGCCTTCTGCCACAGAAGCAGATCAATTTACAATTACAGTGATATCCTGAATTTTTTAAGAGGCTCCATCTATCCAGCAGCTCAGGGAGGAGATTAAAAGGAAATTCATTTAAACAAGAAGACAAGCTTTCCGATAACACTAGAAAGAGAAATCTGAAGAAGGGAAAATCCTTTGCAACTTTCACTTCCGACTGAAAGATGGGCCACACAATGACAGTGACCCTTTTTTTTCTCTTTTGAACCATTGACAAATTCAAAACACAGTTTTCAGTTCCATTACAGATTTGTAAATGTTCAGCACACACTGAAAAAGAGATAAAATACATGTACAGGTTTATGCAAAAGCACAGTAATAATATAGCATTTTCATAAAGCATTTTACATTTAGCCTAAGTTGCTAGGCATCAGTAGAATAAACTCTTCAGCATTTTATTATGCCTCCATTTAACTGTTTTATGGATTGTATTTAAAAATGTTAAAATAGTAACATAGGTTGCTAATAATAACTGCCATTAACTAATACTTGGGAACACGCACTGTCAGTTTGCTATGGACTTAACTCTGCTTACTTTGCATATAGTACACGTGCTCTGAAGTCATGCCAGTTAAACCAGCAAGAAGGAAACTGGGTTGGCTTTTGTTTTCTCCCCCTTTTCTCCCTTCCTGGCAAAGACCTCTCCTAAACTTTTGTATAGAACAGGTATGATCTAGTTACTGATGAAGAGCTGGTTCTTCCTTTCAGCTCTTTTTCTGTGACCTCTCTCCTCTGTTTTGCCTGCAATAAGGAATAGGATAAGCATGTTCACTGTATGGTTTTTAATATAGTAACATCAGCGATTTGATGATAACATGATGAAAAACAAGTCAGAGTGGCTCTTTTCAAACAATGAATAGCAAGATGCAGTGAATAAGGTAGTGTATCTTTATTTGGCTTCCAATTAAATCTTCGCACGCTTTTTCTTAGCTGTTTATTGAGTTTTGCTGTTTTCCCCCTCCTCTTTGTGGGAGGTTCTAGAAAGTGAACTGTGAGAATCGCTGGTCAGTAATCTGAAGGGTTATCTACTATGGGGTGTATAAAGTTCAGCTAAAGTATCAGAGGGAATAATAAAACTGAAGGTAGTGAGCTCATCCAACTCAGATGGTATTTTGCTTTTCCTCCTGTGAAGGAAACGGGTCAGGGGAATGTGTGACTAAGACTGTGTGTCTAGGTAATCAGCTTGATTATATGCCTTTTGGGACCTGTTATGTCCATTTTTTGAGAAACATGCTGGTTTTGTATTGAATTTACAAAAGCTGATGCCAGACTAAGTGCTGTTCATGACTTGCATGTGTCTGGGTTTTATTTCTAAAGATTTTTTTAAAATAATGTCTTGGTGTATGCTACTCCATGTCTTCTATACTGGTTTACTGCATTGTGTTTTTTAAGGATGCCTGCAGGGGTTATGAGGTTTGAGTTGAGGCATTTTTTCTCCTATAAAATAACAATTGTGATATCTGGTACAGTTTCGTGGATTTTTTTTTTTTTTTTTAACGGGTTGGTATTCTGTTTTATGGGGTTTTGGTTTTTTTGTTGTTTGGGGGGGGGGACGGACGGGGGACGGACGGGGACACTCTTCTAATTCAAATTTCAACTGTTTACTTCCAGCCTATGAAAACCTCTCAGGGATCATGATTTTTCCTGTCTATTACCATCCTTCTGTCTACTACCGTAGAAATCGGAGGTGTTTGTAACACTCAGGTTAACCATTTTGGGTTTTAATTATCTTTGATTCAGCATGGACAATGTTGTGAACAACCTGCTTTGGGCAGGGAGATTGAACTAAATGACCTCCAGAGGTCCCTTCTAATCTCCACCATCCTGTGATATGGATGCCATCACTAAGTCATTTCTACTTCTCCAACTGAAACTGCTTTGCAGTTTTGGCTTTTGTAATTTTTTTTGATGTCTTGTGAGAACGGGTATTTGCTGTTGCATATTTCTGCTGCTATTATGGTGTGTTTAATGGACCTTCAGTGTTTTGAAGGGCATTTAGATGAACACAGTTGATCATAGTTACTAGTCTTTAAACTAGGTTTCTCACCAAACACTCTCATTCCATACCATGCAGACCTGGTGTATGCATTTTTTTTTTTCCAGATACAAAACCACAGCTGGTTCATTTTGTGTGGTCACTGGGAAAGCCATCTTGTTTCTTCAACATAAACTAAAGCAAAGTCTCCATCTGTGCAGAATACCTGGCTCTTCACAGCACAGTGATGAAACAGCTAGATTCCAAGAGTTGAGTCATGGTGTCTGTCTGCTTGATGATTTGAGGTAGAGAACAACAGTTTTTGGCAACTCATAGAACAGCAGTTGTGGTTTTAAGGGGTGGTGATTCCACTGGTATGAGGCGGACAGATACTGCGGAGCATTGGACTTTTGAAGTTGAAATAATTTTTGAATTACTTGTTTTGTTCATCAGTAATTGCCCTTCTCTGAGTCTGCTGATTTCATTTGCAATAAAGAGTTGTTTGGCTCAGGTTCTACACTGCTGCATTGAACTTCTGCGAGTTCCTCAAATGTTTTAAATTTCATTCATATTCTACCTTAACTATTAAAAAGCCTTATTGAATTGTTTCTTTATATGCACAAAAAAAAGTGCCTCAATTCAGTAAAAAACTGCTTGTGTTAACTTTTGTTAAATGTTATTGCCCACTTTCTTTTATTTTTAAAGTGAAATTTTCATATTCAAGAACAGCTTATAATTGTGTTTATACTGCCCACCATAGGCTAAGATTTTGATGTAAGTTTTGCAGTGAACAATGTGAGGACTGCTGATTCCTAAATAAAAACTGCCATACGATTACCACTCTTCCAAAACAAGAGGATGCATATTTTTCTTGGTCTGTCATTTCATGATGCAGGCCATACGTATACCATTTCTATACACAACTGACCAGGCGTAGGTATTTCTTGCCACATCAGAACTCTCCTTTACTTCTTTCTACTCTGTGCTTCATTTGTTTTCATTAAATCAACCAACACGGTGATCTGTGATGTGCTGTCAGTGTTGGATGCAATTCCTGCCTACAGTTACTAATATGATTACGGAAGAGCTGCACAAAATCAGCAAGGTTCGATCACACTGTAAAATTGCTTCTTCTGACAGGTTGAAGTAATGCATGTTACACTCTTGAAGTGGAAGATGCAGCATTGGATTGATATCTCTGGAACAAAAAAAAAGTCATAAGAAAAAATCCGGGAGGCAGTGCCTTTACCATCATTATCTGTTTTAAAGACTATTGATTAGATCTGAGATAGTGTAGATCAGTATAGCTCAGCTGAATTATTTGAGCTCTCTGCAATTGCGTGCTACCAAGACTTGGTCTACTGTATAACAATTGGCAGTTGAATGTTTTCCCCTTCTTTTTAACAAAGGTAGAGCTTGAAATAGACTTTCTGTAGGCAACAGCGCCTTTTTAAAATTAAAGAGAAAAAGTCTTTGTTTCCTGAAGAGAACACTTAAGTATCTGTATTGTTATGCTTATGTTGTGTCTCAGTACGTGAGAATTGGTCCTTAGATAATACCTTGCTCAACGTTTGAGGCAGTGGAGAATCAGAGGAAAGGCGATAATACGGGCGTAGGAAACATACAGAAGAGCCCATGTACTCTCGGGTAGTGGAGGCCCTGAGTGAAATCAGCGTGCCAAGCGGTTTCCAGTGGGACCCGCGGGGTGTGGCAAGCTCCGCAGCCCCAGAGCTCTCCCTAGCCTCTTCCTGAGCTTTTGTGATTTTCCCGTGTTCCATTGTCTTGGGAAGAGGACTGGGCAAGGGACTCCTATTTCGTCTGAAGAGCCTATGAACAAATGTTTTTTGCTGTTTCAAGGTGTTACTGTGGGATCTTGTAACCAAATCGTGCTTCTTCACTGCTTGATATGGACTAGGGTCTCAACCCCCCCCCCCCCCCCCCTCCGCGATTTTTAACCTCTTGGTTTCCCACTTACCGACGGAGTAGAACAAACACAACCTCTGTACCATCTCATCCTTGTCAGGTTTTACAATTTTCACACATTCCAAGGCCCAAATCTATTTTAAAAAGAGTTTGGTGCCACAAGTGGAATTGGAGAGAGGAGAGTTTCCAACACTTTGTCTGAAATTCCTCTTCTAACGCCTTTGGTGGCTAACAAACATAAAATCACTGAATAAAATGTCCTTATTTTATTTTCCTTATATATATGCCTAGGACTGTCCTTATTTTCACAGGACTGAATGTTCCTGTCTCTTACTAATGCCTGAGGAGGGCAGGAGGCCTTCCTAGGACCAGCAGGCATTTCAAAATGTGCCCAAATACACACTGACAGGAATGATCACAAGGGAAGAGGGAGAGAGAAAAATTACCTAACCAGCCCTCTGATTAAAGCACTTGCCTTTCAAGGGTTGTGTCAGCTTGTTTGTTGAAGCTGTTCCATCATATCGCAGAAAATTCCCCATTTGGTGTCATGTCCCCCCCCCCCCCCCCCCCCAAGTAAAGAATTTTTGCAGTAATCGCAACTTGGGACTGGAGGCAGATAAGCCTATGTCAGTAAATAGAAAACTCCCGATTTTAAAGAGATTATGAAGAAATGATCTGAAGAGGCAGATTAGATGTGAAGACCTAGGGCAAATGCTAAATGAGAAAAGATGTTGTAACTTGAGGCCTGACTATCAGGAAGGGAATTCACATATGATGAAAGAGGGCAATGAGGACTTCTTCAAGGGAAAATAGAGCTCTAGTTATGGCGTGGTGAACTTGAGCTGGTACCTACACATCCTTGAGGAGGAAGAGAGAGAGAGGTCAGGATTTTTAAAATGTTAGTGTAAAACTGTCAGGATTCATCTTTTTGATTCTCAGGTATTCAGTTACAGAGTAAGATAAAAGGAACATTAGTAAAAGCTGAATTTCATCAGCTTTTCAAAGAAGAAAAACTATTCAAGCAAAATGTGCTAAAGATGCTTTACTGTTACCTTACTGATTTAAAACATAAATGATCCTCCAGGACTGAACATGGTTAAGTGTTGGTTACATACGCCCTGCAGAAATTCATATTAATTAGAGTTAGAATTTATCACTTATATTGCATTCTGTAATGTGCATCTAAGCAACCACACTGTTTACTGGCTGTCTCCCAGTTAAATCTGACTTTTATGTAGTCAAATGGGGCTTGTGTATCTATGACTTGAATAAGGAAATATTAATTTTCATTAGGCATGTTCATCACCCTTGCTCTTCGCCCTCATTTATCCTTTCAGATTTTTTTATTCAACAAAAATTGTACAAGGCAAGTATGCAAAACCCTTTGATTTAATGCAAAAGGGTTTTAGTGCAGTTTGGCAACAAGACATTTAGCAGAGATGCAGAAAGTGGTTGCTTTAAGGAAACTATTTGTAAATATTTTTTAGTAATCTGTCCTTATTTAACAAAATCAGAGTAAATATTTAAATGTTTGGAGAAAAATTTTGTGCTGCTGAACAGAAAAATTTGGAGAAAAATTTTTTCTTATGTAGTTATTTTGCCATATCTGAGATAGGAAAATAGAAAAAAGTGTGGCTGATACTTTAAGCCTCTAGTTAAGATAAACAAGTAATATACTCTGGGCTAATGGTTGACTTCACTTGTAGGATAGCATTTTGAAGCTGTCAGAGAAGTGGAAAATGGTAGTTGATCATATTGTACTGATAGCTGAGAATGTCTGGATTGTTTTTAGCAAGTGCCCTAGAGTGCTTATGCTAACTGGATCAGCTGAATCCCGCAGTTTATGGGGACGCGGGAATAAGAGAATACCTCAAAAGCTATGGATTGTTTTGTTCTGTAGGCCGGCTGTTCCAGTGTTGGATTAATTCAGTTTATTAATATCTTATAGACTAGGGTTTAACTTTACAGTTCCCAGCTCCACTTGATGTTGATGTCTTTTTTTTTTTATCTTGTTGATCCACTCAGTTGTTCAGGTGTCAGAAGCGTGTTTTTTAACACAGTAACTCCAGGTTTAATAGAAAGCCCAATTCCCAAAATATAAATCATAGAATCACAGAATGCTTTGGATTGGAAGGGACCTTTACAGGTCATCTAGTCCAACCCCCAGGGGCTGGACTTCTTCAACCAGATCAGGTTGCTCAGAGCCCCATCCAACCTGACCTTGAATGTTTCCAGGGATGGGGCCTCCACTGCCTCTCTGGGCAACCTGTTCCAGTGCCTCACCACCCTCATTGTAAAAAAATTTCTTTCTTAAATCCGGTCTAAATCTGCCCTCCCTGAGTTTAAAACCATTGCTCCTTGTCCTGTCACAACAGGCCTTGCTAAAAGTCTGTCCCTGTCTTTCCTATAGGCCCCCTTTAAGTACTGGAAGGCTGCTATAAGGTCTCCCCGCAGCCTTCTCTTCTCCAGGCTGAACAACCCCAACTCTCTCAGCCTGTCCTTGTAGGAGAGGTGCTCCAGCCCTCGGATCATTTTTGTGGCTCTCCTCTGGGCCAGTAAAGGCTAGTATTCTCAAAGACAAGTAGTAATCGATATTTTGAGGTAATATTTGCCATGGTATAAATTAAATTTCATGTTAAACTACATTCTGTAGCCAAGAAAGTAATTTCTGAGCTTTAGGACACTACATATATTTATTCTGTTTATTGATGGTCCTTTCCTGCATTCACAACTTTCTTCATTATATATGTCTCTTTTTTATTTTCTTGTATTCCTCTGTGATCTGTTTTCTGTCCGCAAACAAGGCCTCTTCATGTAACGGGGCTGGGAGACCCTTTTCTGGATGTATGTCCAGTCAAAAATCTCCTCTTAGTCTAGCGAAGCTGAAAAAAAGTGGTGGGTTCCTTTGGTGGGTAAAGATCTATTTAAATTCAGACTGATGGAAGTTGAAGATCTGGTTCTTTGGTGTGGAGCCTCAGAGGAGGCAATGGGCTGGCAGAGCCTACAGTTGGGGACAACAGCAGCATTGAGTTGGGATTTTATTTATGGATTTCTTCTTTCTTTTTATGTCTATTTCTCTCTAGTAAGGCAGTAAAAATATATGGAGTTACTAAAATAATGGAAGAATTAGATGAGAGAAACATGTCTAGAAACCCTAAAAAATCATTTTATTTGGTAAAAGTTTTTCTAAATGATCACAATTAAAATAACTGTATTGGATATTAAATCTCAGTCAAACAAAAGTTAATGTAAGCAGTTTTGCTACCACTAGCACAAATTAATCTCCCCTAGAAATCTCATTATTTACCACTTCCATATGAATGCTGTACAGTGTTAAACATGTCAGTGCCTGGGATTTCGCACAAAATCCAACCGACATTTATTGTAGCAATCAGCACATTCTCAGCATTAATTAGCACTGTGCATTTTGGTGCGCCTGACATTGCTGGAAGTGTAGACCACAGTAGCTGTGTTTTTGAATTAACTTTCTGTATTTAGTGAACATTGCCAAGATTGTTTTGGTGGTTTTATGTCTGTGGAATAGAGAAGAAAAATCTGGAGTATTTGCATGGAATCAGGGAAGGAGTGGCATTAGATGCAGCCCTGAGTGGCCCAAGTGGAGGGTTCTTGGGTGATCCCTAGTGAATGGTGTTGCTGGAAACACAGCAAGCTTTCAAATATCCAAATACCGGTAAGAGTTTTCCATAGGTATTTTGAGAGAGAGGGAGAGAGATAATAAGTAACTGTTTTTTGTAGACTGTTTATATAGCATGAAGTGAGTTTGAGGATATTAATTGGAAGTGGTTTCTGATGTAATGAGACATACTTAAACATTTTAAAGATTGATGACATCTGCTAATCCAATGAGAAATTTCTTAATGAGATACGTTATTACTTTCTACCTCCTGTATTATGCAAAATGAAATGTTTATATTAGTGAACAATAATATAACTCTCCCTATGTGTGCTGGGGAATAGCTGTTTTACCACTAAGCCATTAGAGAAATAAAGAATAGAACAGAGAGAGATTGTTTTATAATGACTTGTGTTTGTACAGTGCCTAGCACGATTGAATTCTCTTCGGTTGCTGGTGTTCCTATGTACCACAGCTTTATACAAAATGACATAATTAAGACTTGTTAAAGATGCTGTTTACAAAGATACATTATTAACATTCTAAAATAACATTCAAATAATTTCAAGTGCCAAAACCAGTTCGAATAGCTGATATCAAGATGCCGTACTAGAGGATAGTAGAGGAGAAAATTATTTTTATAGGGAAACAGTGTTTCGAAAAACCTTGGAAGCAGGATTGTCTGTGTAATAGTTCCAAAATGCGTTGTTGGGAGAAAATGTCTCCAGTAGTAAGAGGAATGTTTTTAAATGTTACTTAGCATTTCCGCGTTCACATATTTGGCAGTCATCCCTTCTTCTATTTGCATGTAGCAAAACTCTTGTTCTGAATTTGATATGAATGTGCTTGATATCCTGAAAGATCACTTGTGTTATGTAGAGTTTTGCTTGTTTTGCAGTTTTCTACTGAGTGGTTGAATCAAGTGTACATTGTGATGACTTTTGTCCCGTTTTATTCTGCTTTACTTGATTTGCTTGTGATTTTTGGTCAAAATAATGCCCTGATTAGGGGAAGAGGTGGAGGAAGAGGGTAAAAGCCATTACAGTAACAGTAAGACTGCTACATCTTGCAACAGGGAACATCAAACCTTATTTAAAAAAAAAAAAAAAAGGCTGTTATAGTAAAGAGGCTGGATCCTGAATCCAGTCTCAGCTCTGCAAGTGGTTTGCAGTGGTGACGCTGGGAATCTCTTTCCTGTCATGTAAAGTGATGTTTATGTGTGAGTATAGTTTTCTGTAGCGCTCTGTGCAAAAACAAAACAGAAGAAACTTTGGTACTCGTGATTTTTGATATAGTTATCATACAGTTCCCAAGAAACCAACGCTTTAGCACACTTGTAGTACTTGTCATATGCAAGTAAAAATGGATGTAATGGAAGAGATTAGGACATTCGGGAAATAGGAAGAAAGAAGTTAACATGAGTGGAGAATACAAACATGAAAAGCATGGGGCAAGCAACCAGCAGCTATTTTCTGTTGAATACAAATATTTAAAATAAATTGTGAGATTGGAAAACTCAGGGGGCTGAGAGAAGGCAGCGATTGCTTGATGAACAGATATGGAAATTTTTTAACTGACATGAGTTTTCTAATGAATCTGCCTGGAAGCTGTTTTTGTACGACATCAACAATACATACACCTGTGTGTGCATGCTTGCATGTGTGGTATGTATGTGGTGGTCTGAAAACATTACTGAACAATGCTGTGTGGATCCAATGGCACTACCTTAAAAAACATATAACAGTAGGTTACTTAGGTCTTCAGTGTCTGACTAAAACAGTAGCACAGCTTGAATTTGCGGTCACTTCTAATAACAGAAGTGTATTTTTTTTTATATACCACTAATTTATTTTAAGAAATTCCATCTTCTCTGCTGCTGCTTAGCTTGCTATTTTTAAGAGGCATACTTTGAAGGCTGTCATTGAAACCACTTTTTTTTGGTAACCCTAAATGAAATCCACAGTCAGCATTGCTTTTTAGACAGCAGCATTGGAAAGACCAACTCGTTCCTGTAAGACATGCTTGGTGCCATGCAGAAGATAATGAAAGGAAGAGGAGGGAGAGTGATAAAGCGACTGAGCGTGCAAGGAAGATTTGTAGTCTTTGACTTGACGTGGATGAATGACTTGTGGGTCTCCATATTTCAACTTGATATATGAATGTCAACACCTTGGGAATAGTTTGGGTACCTGAACCATAAAGCTAGGAAATTCAGGTTATTTTCTATACGTACTTCCATGTCTTTGTAGGGAGCCGCAGGACAGTCGATGGGCTGTGCCGCACAAAAGTGAGTTATCTGAAACTCTGCAAAGTGCGTACCATGACAGATTTGTATAGGTGATCTACATATTTACTAGCAATAAATATTTCATTTTTCCACTCTGTGTTTAATATGCTTTAAAAGCTTTATGCAATAAATCAAGATGATGGGTATATGTACTAATTATAATTGAGTCTTGCTTATTTTGTCATAGTACAGATTTTAAGCTATTCTGTCAGACGTACTACCTATTATATGTGATGGAAGTAACTCTAAATTTATGATTTTGTAATACGGATATAAGACAACTTGGGTTTTGAGATTTTTGTCTTATCCTAACTCTGCAAGTTCATTTTATTGCTCTGAGGATGTTAGGTAGTAAATGCCTTCCCTTGAAAATACTGAATTTGCTAGGTTACAGTGCTTCAAAGTTTATCCTGAACAGTATACTGCTTAGTTTCTCTCTTAACCCAAAAGTAATCTTTAAGGATCAGGGTCCAAAAGCTAAAATTAGGTAGTAAAGATTTTACCTTTTGGATGCAGAAGTAGTTTTTTCCAAAATAGGTATGTTTTTTTGCAGCCTCACATATAAAGGGACATTGCTGATTAGAAATGAAGTAACAATTCAGTGAAATAAAAATTACTGCCATGTAACCAGAAAAAAGTCTCTCAAAATGACAAAATCTATTGCTTACATAATGTATTCGTAACTCCCATTTAAGAAATAGAAAATAGATGTGGTCATATCAATGAGAAATCTTTCATATTGGACTAGAAACAGATGAAACGGTGAACCTGTGTCTCAGAGTAAATTATGTATTGTTACTGTTCATATATAGATGCTAGTTTGGGTGTAAGCCATTGTAAGAAAGATGATAGTAGATAATTTGCTTCTAAAGTCACTTATGTATCTTTCACAAAGGTTGTACATACATCTTCTGAACTAATAACCTTGCTGTTTTAGTAAATTAAAGACAATTTTCAATATATGCCCATAGCTTTCTAAATATATTGTTTTCTCAGCAAGTAAAACATAGTTATCCAGAAAATGTATTATTATTATGCTATGAATGGAATCCAGACTGTATATAATCCCCTGAGAGTGATGAGTACCACTCCTAGAGGCAGGCATTCATTAACAAAATATGGATTTAAGAAGAACTTGAGATTAAGAAAAGGTGCAACTTTAATTAAAGATAAAATATTAAAAGGAAGAGCAAAAAATGAATTTTCAGTCTTGTGATGCCTATATTAGTTGCTAATGCAACTAATTTTTCAATTTCTTTTCAGTTTAAGACCTTCATCACCTCTTATGTAAGTGTTACCAGAGAGATTTATTTTGGAAAGGAAAGACAAAATATATTAAAAAGCCATAAAACAAAGATGCCCTGCTTTCTGTATAATGAATCAGGTAATATATTGCCTTTTTGTTAACTTTTTTTTTAATTGAAAGTATTTAAAAAGAAACAAGTTATCATTGGCTAAGGCTTACTAAATCTTCAGAATGTTATCAAAGTAGTTTAACCTAGACAGGGAAAACAGATTAATGAATAGCACATCTGGGGAAAAAAAACCAACCAAACATAAAAATTGAAGTGTGGAACATCAAAGATAGCATGGCAATTAAAAAAAAAAAAAAAAAAATTTCTTTTGTGTTATATAACTTCACCTGTGACTGGAGCTAACAGGCAGAGACTTCATCTAATTTGCTGCACTTGGTTATAAACAAGAAGTCCATTTGAAGTAGTAGTGTTGCTTTTGGTTTTGAAATTTTTAAAGTAAAGATGAAGCAGGCTCCCTGAAGATAGAAACTCATTAAGGAAGCCAAGGGCTTTTTGGAGAATGTGTTCTGTTCAGGGTGGTTTTTTGTTCCCCACTTTGTATGTCTCAGACACACTGCAGCTTCTAATGAAAAAATAATGCAGTTCGTTAATGTGGAAAAACTTCTGAAAGTAGCTACATTCTCACAGTATTCTGGGAATTAGTTTGAACATAATTGGTTGGATCCCAATATTAAAAAGCACTGTAATGAAAAAAGGAAATGCTCAAACTATGATAGTTTGCTGCTTCTGATGAAAAATTTAATGAGGCTGAATAATTGCCCATCCTTTCTTCTTTCTTCCTAATCTGCCATGTCTTCCCCAAGCTCTGCTTTACGTTTATTGTAAATATCTTAAGCAGTAGGGTTTCTATCACTGTAATTGAAAGACTACACTAGTGTCTGTGTCGCATCATTTTATAGCTAGTTTGCCTTTTTCTGTAACCCTTTTTCCCTTCATGACTAGATTACTCAAGAAGAGTATTTGTCAGGTGTCATGCCCCTTGGCTCTCACTTAGCTGAACTGCGCTTACTGAACTCTAATCTTTCTTGATAAATCAACCCATTAGTGTTGCACCAAGCAGCACAGTATCTGCCATTTACATAATGGTTACTGTAGTTGGTTTAATGTGACTTTTATCTTCTAACTTCAGGTTGAGAATTACTTCTTCTGAGATGTGATCATTGCCCAAATACATACACTTTCCAGTTACCGAGTTGGCTGTTAATAACTTATTTAACAAAGTTATGAAGCACATGAAAGTTGGGATTTTTCATGCGGAATCTATTTTAAGAAAACAACAAAACAAAAACAAAAAAACCACCCCAAAATGACAGACACACACACAAACAGAAAAGCCACAAAACCACATTATTTGAGTGGAGGGCCTTTTCTTCTGATAACTAAGTTGCCACAGAGTGATATGGTATCAGTTTGATACGATGTGCACTGTTTTCTTAAATATTTTGAATTCTAGATGCAGTGCAGATAGATGAGAAATGAAGCATTCAGACTAGTTCTTTAAAATGCAGTATGTTTTTGTATAGACAGGTTTTCATGAGTTTTCCAATCTATCATCTATGATTTTTTTCTTTTTGTGGTTGGGTTTTTTTTTTTGTAGAAATGATAGTTTTTATGGCCCCATCCCAGTTTCTCACATGACTTGTATTAGCTCTTCCATATCCTACCCCTTTTCTGCCTCAGTGGGCTAATGGATGCTGTATGAGATGTTTGTCTCCATGACCTGGGTCTGTATTAGCAGCCTGTTCAATTACTGCTCAGTATTCTGGAGAAGAAACATGTGCTCTTAGTGCCATAGGCTCCTATCTGCAACAAGAAACAGTGGCTCTCCTTTTTGTGATGTTGTATTAATGCACTTCCAAAGAGAAAAATGAGACACACACAAAGACAGTCTTATTTATCTCATGCTGTCAACATCTAAGAATTTTTATCAAAGATGAATTGAAATTAGAAGACAAAGCCTGAACCATTTTGGTGCTTTTTGTTAATGATGTTCTAGATCTGTAAGTTACAAACCCTGAATATTAGTCACACCATGATGGTGATGCAAAACTCGATTTTAATATTCAGCTGCACTCCATAGAGACATTTGGTGCTTCAGAAGACATTTGCTGCTGTTTCTTTAGAGCCTGCGGCCTTGAAGATGACCTGGAATGCTAGATTAGGAAATTGATAAAGCCGTCAGTGGTTTGCTGTGCTCTACTTCCCAGGCTACGAGCCACCTGGTCACATATAGTGCTCATGATACCATCAAATATGTGACATTAAAAGATCACACCTTTTTCTTCACTTCATAAGAAGGTGAGAAACTTTCTGTGTAAGCTTAATAAGCAAAATATGAGACACATCTACACAATCTCTTAATAAGAATTTTTGCCTTTTTCCTAATTCCATTTAATAGTTCTGTGAGTTTTCCCTTTTTATCACGGTCAAGAGAGAGGCAAATCCAAATCTTTCTAGCAGGATGTTTAGTGCAAATGTATTCTCTCACTATACGGATTGTAATAACAGTGTATTTTTGTGGGATTTTTTTCCATTGAGAAAATAAAATTTCTGGGTCCAACCTTATATGCATTTAGCTCCTGTGACCTTAAACACCACACAGCCATTTGCTCACTCCCCCTCCAGTGTAATGGGGGAGAGAATTGGGAAAAAGATAAAACTCGTGGGTTGAGATAAAAAAGACAATTTAATAGGACAGAAAAGGAAGGGGAAATAATAATAATAATGATGATAAAAGAATATACAAAACAAGTGATGCACAACGCAATTGCTCACCACCCACTGACTGATGCCCAGCCAGTTCCTGAGCAGTGGCTGCACCCTCCCCCAGCTAACTCCCCCCCATGTTTTTTTGTTCAGCATGGTGTCGTATGGTACAGAATATCCCTTTGGCTAGTTTAAGTCAGTTGTCCTGGCTGTGTCCTCTCCCAGCTTCTTGTACACCTCCAGCCTCCTCACTGGCAGGGCAGTATGAGAAGCTGAAAAGTCCTTGACCAGTGTAAGCACTGCTCAGCAACAACTAAAACATCAGTGTGTTATCAACATTATTCTCATCCTAAATCCAAAGCACAGCACTATACCTGCTACTAGGAAGAAAAATAACTCTATCCCAGCCGAAACCAAGACAGTAACACTTCAAGTGCTCAACGTCAATTCTGGAATGTAAGAATCATGAGGTAGAAAAGCCAGCAGTATTTTGCCTCAACATAATTCTTAGGTGTTTACAGATAAGATATTTAACTAGTATTTTTTATTTTAACTAAAAAATGAAGGATTGAGATTAAAAATATATAAACGCAGCTTCATGTTTATTGGATAAAATGGGGGAAATAGTCTCCCTGAGAAGTTCCTAGATGTTTCTTTTTGTCATTTTAATTTATATTTTATGCTAAAAATTCATCTTTCTTCTTTAATATGTATTTTGTAGTATCACTTTCTTCTTAAATATATTAAGCTTCGTGCGGCACAGTACACTGAGATTTCCTTTGGTATATCAGTTAAACTTTAATATAGATCACAGAATGGGATCACAGTAATTTTCCCATCTTGGAAGCATCCTTAAACTTTTATTCCTTCCTGTGTCACTGGAATTACACGTAACTGTGAGAGCGGCCTGTAAAGCAGCTTTCCAGAAGCTCGTGAACTTTCATTTTATCTTCAATTTTATTTAAAGGAATTTGTCTTAGTTGCCTTCATTGATACAATATACATTCAAACAAAATGCCCAGTGCTGATTGTCTTGTGTTTAACTAGCCATGTTAAAAACCTACTTTAAAAAAAAAAAAAAAAAAGTATAATATGTGTGTCTTGATCTTATTTCCTTTTCAGGAGGTTCTTAGCTATTAGGTAGATTAGCCTTTATGCTTTAGTTAAGGAATAACATCTAATCCCTTGAATTAAAAGGAATGGGAAGCAGAAGATGAAAATTGAGCTAGGTGGCACTTCATTTCCTCTTGTTTTGGAAGAATTTTTAGAAAAGGTTACTCCCTTTATCCTTCAGAAATATGGGCTCCTGTTAGAATTGATTCTGAGCATAATGCCAATGTGGTTTTAACAAGCAGACTTGGTAAACATATGGATACATGAGTTTTGGATTAACATAGGTTGTTTTGGCATCCTTTAATTTTTCAGTTGTAATGAAGGATGTATTTTTTGGGTGACAGTTGGGGAAGTTTTAATGTAGATTTTTGTTAGTTCCTATAGTTACTATACATTTGGAGTTGATAGTTCAAGATCTTATTTAGGAGTTGTTCTGGTTTATGTGCCCAACCCATTTCTGTCTCCTTTTTGCATCTACCATGACCATTGTCTTCTATGGAATTGAAGTAATAAAAAATGCTACTTACTGACATGGTTCTTGCCACCTCTGAGGTCCTTTGGTTATGTGGAAAAAATAATTCTAAATTTCAATGCAGTACAAGCAAAAAGGAATTTACTCCTTGTGATAGCAAAGAAATTTCTGAGAGTTAAACTTTTTGTTGTGGTTTAACCCCAGCCAGCAACTAAGCCCCACGCAGCTGCTCCCTCACTCCCTCCCGGTGGGATGGGGGAGAGAATCAGAAGAGGGAAAGTGAGAAAACTCGTGGGTTGAGGTAAAGACAGTTTACTAGGTAAAGCAAAAGCCGTGCACACAAGCAAAGCAAAGCGAGGAATTCATTCACTCCTTCCCATGGGCAGGCAGGTGTTCAGCCATCTCCAGGAAAGCAGGGCTCCATCATGCGCAATGGTTACTTGGGAAGACAAATGCCATCCCTCCGAACGTCCCCCCCTTCCTTCTTCTTCCCCAGCTTTATATACTGAGCATGACGCCATGTGGTATGGAATAGCCCTTTGGTCAGTTTGGATCAACTGTCCTGGCTGTGCCGCCTCCCAACTTCCCGTGCGCCTGGCAGAGCATGGGAAGCTGAAAAGTCCTTGGCTAGTGCACACATTAGCAACAACTAAAACATCAGTGTGTTATCAACACTGTTTTCAGCACAAATCCAAAACATAGCCCCATACTAGCTACTATGAAGAAAATTAACTGTATCCCAGCCAAACCCAGCACACTTTTCAAGTATAATACCTGTCATTTTGAAATCTGGTAGATGAGTACCCTTGGCCTGGGTGTTGGCAATGATTTTGTATTTAAACAAGCTTTTCATTGCTATTCCATTTTCAAAGCAGAGAATGTCATGTGTGTTTAAAAATAACTGGTCTCAAGAAAAGTTTCAAAATGAGAATATATTGTTTTAAAACCTACTTAATGGAAAAGCTTTCAAACTGAAATTTCCTTCGTGGTAGCTGCTTGTGGGAGAGGCAATGCAGTATGATTCCAAGCTTCTGCTTTTATCTGCCTTGATAATAGTGCATCAGTCTTCAGTGCTGGTAAAGATACAGAAATTGTTCCTAGCAGCATAAAAGCAATACCCATTTTAATTTTAAAGGTCATGCATGTGCAATGCCTTTTGATGAATTAGTAAGCAAGTGATTATTTTTTGATAATTTTGGTTAGTCTTTGTTAAGTTTTAAGATGGCTTTATTTTTGCAGTTTAGTACCGTTATGTAGCTTTTCAGTACAATATGGGAAGCTAAACAATCTTTCTACTGCAGGGATAGAGGGTTGAGCAAAATATGAAATGAATGTATGACCATCCTTTCTGCTCTAAGACTGCCTGCAGTTTCAGTGCCATCCATCTATTCACAGTAGCTAACAAGACGTTTTTGTAGTTTGTTTACAAACAAGGAATTGGGTAAGGCTTTTGGAATGCAGTATTTCTTCTTGGGCCAGTGCAATCAAGAGTTTCTTAGTTTGCAAATTATTGCAGTCTATTTTATTGTGCTTGTAAGAACACATTTCACCAGCATGGCCTGGTGCTTCTCTGTGTTAGAATATTCTTAAATACTTTGTGGTGATTAAGTATAAGTAGCCTCTTGGAAATGCCTGTATCATTACAGTGATGCTATAGAATTACTTAATGTAGTTTTCATCACTGAAAGATCTTTGCTGTCTGTTTCTCAGTATCAGGATTTCTGACATCCTGACAGATTATTGTAATTTAGCAGATGGCTTTAGACTTGATCTTTAATCAGTAAACTCAAACTGAAGGTTTGGAGTTCATCTGTTTCATTCTAAGCTATGGACTAATAGTGGGACAGATGGATTCACCCCGGTCAGTGAGGTTGCTATATAGAGCGCTCTTTGGAGCAGTAAATGTTGCTGTGAAATACAGCTAGCACCAGTGTCATTTTGGATTGTTGTGCTTCAGTTTTAATGTCATTTAGAAGTCCTCATTTATGAAAAAGGCAATTTTATTCCACTTGTTACGAAAGCCCTTTTACAATTTTCAAGGGAAGCTCAACTAATTTCTAATTAACCTTACGTAAGAAAAGGTGAGCACCTGAGAACAAATAAGGAAACACAGATCTTTACTTTGCTTTAAAAGTATTAAATATGGAGATTCTTTCATGTGGCTTTTCAACTTAGTTACTTAATGTGCAGTATTTTTATTGCTTGTAGTTAACTGTTTTTATGATAATTTGAAAGAAACTATCTAAAAATACATTCTTGAAAAATGTTGACAATGTCACAAAATTATATTTAAAAGAATAATTTATATGTGCTAAGTTCTTAACTGCAAAAGAGATTTGTTGGGTTTTGGCTGCCCCCCCCCCCCCCCCCCCCTTTTTTTTTTTTAGAAGTATATATGTTAAAGCTGTCAATACAATGATTGGTTATAAGTGAAACCCACAGTACTATTAATACTGCTTTATCAGCATGTTGTTTTCATACAATATGTTCTCTTCGTGTCAGAGTAAGAGTACTCTGCCATTAATTCAGTGGATTCGGTGACAGGTTGTTATAACTGCAGCTCAGAATATAGAGATAAAATAATGATCTCTATAAATACATATCTCTGTCAACCAGAGCTAGCTGCTTCTCTTAAAGTGTAGAGTAACCTTCCTTCCTGCCAGTTTTTTAAAAGTTTGCATTTTGTGCTTTGTTAGAAACAAAGTTTCTAGGTAACAGAGAAAAACTAGCATTTTGCTGATCAAACCTGTATTTTTCTGAGTGTTTCCTTTTTAATACCATGATGCTTTCAAGTATAAGCCTTAATTTCATCAGCAGAGATTTTGAGTGTAAATTGGAAGGGAAAAAGGGTCAGTTATGTTGTCAGTTTTTGTATGTCCTGAAGTAATCCATTTTTCTTCAAAACTTCTGCTGCTGTTTGTTTCCCAGAGGAGAATGATGGCTGGCTGTCCCTGCTTGGAAACATAACTTTACATGATACTCTCTTGACTCATTCCTGGTGTTTAGAAATACCATTGTTTTATAGAATGGAAAAAAAAGTAATTAAGTGATTCTAAAAATCATCTTAAACGTAAAATACAGAGTTTACATAAGCCTTTCTTTCTGTTATTTTGGGCAACCTTCCCTAAGCAAGGATTTATTGATGGTAAAGCATTTTGGTTTGCTTAAATATGGCTATCAAATGGTATAGTTAGACCTTTATATCATAGGTGAGAGGTCATGCTAGGAATAAAGCTAAATAATTTAGAGCAAAGTAGACTAATTAGTGGTGATGGAGTGGACTAATTATTAGTAATGGTTGGATTTCAACTCCCTTTTTCTTCCCCCTAAGTACGGTATTTTGGATATTCAGTGTTTTGAACTGCATTAAAAAAATGTGCCATATGGTATTGCTTGTTTTTCTTGATTGGATGTAAACACCAGCTGTTACTTTGCAGATTCCTGAGTAGACAGTATAGATTTCGTCTGTGAGTGCTCAGGCATTCACGTTCATATTTGTTTTCAGCGTGGATTGTCTGAAAACTAGATTATGATTTATTTGAAAATATGAAAGGGATCTAAGTATGGATATTGTTTAAAAGTAAGTGTAATTTCAGTTAGTGGTTTGAAACTTTAATTGCAAAATAAAAGCACAGAATGGTGTGGCTTTTCTGTAATGCGTAGACCTTGCTTTTATTTTGCAAAGTTGCCTGTATAGAAGTAATTAATTGTATTTCTTTAAAAAAAATTATAAATAATTCTCTATAGAGTCAGTTTACATGTATCATGTTTCCTTGTAATATAAATGACTACACTGCATAAACACTTCATGCTTGAACTCTTCACATTTATGGTGATTTTTAGAGTTACTGAACTATTTTAATTTCATTAAAATAATGAACTAATGTTTTTTTTCAACAATATAAACACTTGTTTATGATAAAAGCTAAAAGGCTTTTCTTAACACTTAAGAGTTTGGTAGCAATTGGATCAAAACAATCATGAAATTATTTTCTGTATCAGAGGTTGGATAGTATTCGTATTTATTTATTTAAAGTTTCCAGTAAATATTTCTTCTATTGCATCTTGCTAGTTGTGAAAGCAGAGTCAGCAGAACTGGCCAGTGACTTTGGAGTGCTGGGAAGAGCAGGGTATTCCCAGAATGACCGTAAGAGCATCCAAAATCATGGGATGCAAAGGTTCAAGTCCAGGGTTCAAGGAAAGAGTTTGTACTGTTAAGTTGTAGCGTATAGGACAGTGTTTATAGTACTGTGGAAAAGACTATACTGTATAACATCAGTTTATTAGCGTCTTTCTGTTCCGCCTCCTTTTCCTGCAAACTGGTGGATGAGAACCTTTGTTCCCCTCAGGTCTTTATGCAGTGGCCTTTGCTATTGCTGCCTTACAGGGACATGTGAGCTCCCTGACTGCTCTGCGACCACCATAGGGTGGGTGGACGGTTTCTAACATTCATAGTCATTCTAGTTGGATGGGTTATTGATGAAATTGCTGTTCAGTTCTGATGACAATTTAATAGAGTACATGATAACTGAACTGAGTGACCTTTGCTGCAATTGATGTTGGTCTTTCTCTCTGTTAAGTGACCGCTCAATTTATCTAACTTATAGGAAATACTGTGATTGCTGAATAAACTGTCTCGGACAAAGATATCCACCATTCATCTTAAAAAGGTTGAGTGGGCACTAGTAATCAGAAAAGGTCAAAGAGCCTGATTTAAGATTGTTTAAACCTAGTGCTCTTTTTTCAGAGGTAAAAGTACATGATGTAACCCAGTGTCTAGCTCCGGTATCTGTGAGCCTGGTGGAGGCAAAGCAGTGGTGTAGAAGACTGTTTAAAGAGTGTCACCCAGACTGTCAGTCTGTAAATGCTAGACAGAACAAAATAAAAGTTTTAGGCTTGTCTTCAATTTTCACCAAAGACATGTAATTATTCAGTTTTATCATAAAGTTGTGTGGGACCTTTAGTATACATGTAATTAATATTTCTTAGAACCCGAGACAAATGCTTATCTTTAGGGAAAATTGGTAGATATTGGTCAGTTAAATTGTGATATTTAGATTAATTTATACAGGCTATTTTCCTAAAAGTTTCTGCTGTTGCAGAACTTACTGCATTCAAGTGGCGTTAACTAATGCTTCTACGCTGAAGCACAAAACTATCAAAGAGAAATGAAGAGCAATCAATCTGCATGCTTTTCTTCAACATGTATTGATTTAATCCATGAAGATTATTTTCTGTTTGATTATTCTGAATCTTGAAGTGTTTTAGCAGGAGATGATTAACTGTGATTTTGTTCTCTCCAGCTTTCACTGTTGACCTGATCGCGTTGGTGTATTACTTGCGATGTGTGCATACAGAGTGCACAGGAATTTACTATGTACTGAGAATATTGTATAGAATGTTGGGTTTTTTTAACCACATATGGTACTTCCTCCCCCCCCCCCCCCTTTTTTTTTAATTTCAATCTGACACAAATGGAGATTTTTTTTTTTAACTTTAAAAAAAATTATTTATTTATTTTAAATGTAGCTCTGTTCTAAGTCCTAACCATGGCTGTTATGAATTCTGGTGGGTTAGCACAGTGACACTAATATTTAAATGGATGCAAACATTGTTGTATAAGAGACCCAGTCTGTCCTAACATGAGAGTATTCACAACTCTTCACTCTAGGCACCCAAGTTAACTGGCTAGTTCCTTTAGAAGTTAGTCTGTTTGAACAGTAACTAGGGATGTTGAATTACTTCAAATCATTGAGGTAATCTAATAAGCATTTATTAATATTTTTTGTACTTAATTAGGTAAAGTTCATTCTGCATTTCTCATAGCATTGATGCACTATTGCAGAGAAAGGCTATACACATAGTAGTGAGATTCGAGTCTCCTTTGGATTGTCCTGAATTGACCTGTATGAAACACCCTGGAGGTAGAAATATAGCCACTTCAATTTCTTGTCCTTATCTTGGTCAATCATGAGACATACATAAACACAGGACGCTAGTCTGTGTTTTAGCATGTTTTATTTTTACATTCACTCATTACATAGGACTACAGTCATCATTCCAGTGTGTATACACAAGTGTGTGTGTGTGTGTGTATGTGTTTGTTTACCCAGTGCACAGTGTGACTTGATTGAAGTTTCATTATGAGCTTGTTAACAGCTAGGTTAAAGAGAGTGTGTAGACTGTCTGGTTGTTAATTAGTTCCCATCAGCAAAATTATTAGCACAGTAGGTCAGAATTACTCCTGCCAAATGAAAGCTTCAAGAATCAGTACTGTATCTGGGTCAGAGACCAATCTGGTCATAAATACTGTGATTGCTTGGGCCTGGAGGGTGCAGGGCCAGAGTCAGCAGCACCACAAAGCTGGTGACGTAGAATTGCTCCTCTGTCACTGATAAAACTATACACTGAACATTAGCAGTAGCTCTTTTTTTTTTTAAAAAGTTTTTGCTGACACTGTGGAATATTGCCTGTTGTCAATAATAATGTTCAAGCATGAGACAGCAGCTTGCATAATGAATCGTCACCATAGGAGATGTGTGAATTGGGATTTTTTTATTTCAAAATATTGCACTAATAAGGATCCCATCACAGGAGATAGTAGTTAACAGTTAAAATGCTAGAAATAGCTCTTAAATTAACTAATCTGTCTGAATTTGCTCACAGGTTTTTGTTCATACTTAATTCAAATGGAAATAATCTATTATATTACCGATGCATATACCTCTATGTTCCGAATCTGTACAGGACATCTTGAATGATGAAGCGTGTTTTGCGAAGAAAGTTTAACAAGATTGAGAAACAATCCTACTGATCTGTCTTTTAAATGTCTGTTTATGCAGTGCACCTAAGAGTTAAAGGACAGAAGGAAAATGAGACTGGGGACAGTTGATATCTTAGGAAGTGGATCAAGAGCTTTTCTGTTTTGTAGAGGACAGCTGTAGTATTGCTCCATCTGGGGAGAACTACTCCTGCCAACAGGTCCCTCAGAGCTGTGCGAGAAGATTATCTTAGCTCAGCTCCAAAGCAGAACCACTGTCACACATAATATGTCGTTTCCATCAAGGTTGTTTTCTTTCTGAACGTTACACGTGTACTCACAGGAGAACAGTTGGGCATCTTCTGTACTAACCTGAAACATAAAGATACGGTTCCCTTTCCTGTAGGGAAAGAAATAGTGAGCCAAGTTACATCCTAGAAAATATTGTTGATAGTAGTTTTGTGGAAAGCAAAAGCATATGGTAGCTGAAAGTAGGTAATTCAAGGAAATACTTCCCTGTTGAAAATACACTAATTTAATTTTTTTTTCCTTTGACGTTTTTACTTTTTTTTTAACTTTTACTTTACTTTGATTTTTTTACTTTTACTTTTTTTACTTTGACTAACTTTTAAATTTTTTTTACTTTTTAATTTTTTTTACTACCTATTTATTTAAAAATAAAGCAGTATTTTTCCAATGTTTAAAATAATAATATGGAAGTATTTATGAAAATATGCTTCCTATGAAAGGAATCTGCTTTTCTTCTATTTATTACAGTAGACCAGAAATTTTAAAGATGTTGCCACTTCCAAATTTCTTGTCTTGCTGCTCCCAGCTGAGACACCCTAAAGTCTGTATATCAGTGCAACATCACTGTTTTGGTTTGAAAACAGAGAATTTTTAGTACATTTAATACTACTCACTTTAGAATAATAATACTTCTGTATATTTTGTTTTATCCCTCTAGTGCTTTCTATAGAATTACATACAATTCAGACTTCTTTTAGTTTGCTTTTTATCATTTTCTTAAAAAATAGGTGAATGAGACAAATCAAGTGGTACTGTTTTCCACGTGAGTGTCAATAAAGGTTTCTTTTTGATCTATTAGTAACAGAGCAATGTGGCGACTTCAAACTATTTTTGGCATATTAATAGTTTGTAAAAAGATACAGTAGAACATCTTTTCAGAAAACATAAGCCCTGTATAAATTAACCATGGATCCACAAACATTTGAGGGTGTTTTATAATGAGTTAAACATCATAGATGATGAACCAACATATGATGGTGTTTAAACAGAAAACTATGCTGTTACCTGTTCAATTTCCTATGCATTTTTTCTTTCTTATAAATAAAAGTTCTTCAGAAAGAACTTTTCTTTGTCCTTTCTTCTGCATCAGCCAGTGGTCTCTGATGTATTTTGGGTTTCCAGTTTGCATTCATAAGCAGTATTTTTTATAAGGCTTAAAAACTCACATTAAAAATAATGGAAAAATAATGATTGTTCTGGTGCTCTTTGATTTGCTTTTATAAGTTGAAGCCAAATGTTCCAATGACAGTCCTGTATTCTCAGGTTTTGCTCCAAAACCATGTTTATGGGTTTAAAAAAAAGGAGAAAGAAACAAAGATATCTTCAGATGTTCGTGCACTATTATTTTACCCAGATATCTAAATCTCTTAAATTTTGTATTTTCTTATGTTTTTTTTAGTTCCAGTATATAATCCTAACACTCTAGGGATTTTTTTCTTCCCTATTTATCACTAATTTGTCGCAGTCTTGTGGCATTATTAACAACATCTAGGGTAATGTTAACAGCATCTAAATCAGAATGGTTTTATTTCGTACTGTATTTCCTCAGTTGCTGTATATACCTTTTCATTAACTGGTCTGGAATATACGAACGTGTTGTTCAGGAGACTTCATCTTCTAGTTCTAAGATCTTATGCTTATAAGGTCACATTCTTTTAGAGTTGGCATGATCTGCTCTCTGATACAGGCTTGCGCTGCCCTGCTTCTTGACCTTGCTTTTGTTACCTCTAGCTTTTCTTTGTCCCCCTTATCACAGCGCTGAAGGTGTACTCCAGTTTTCACTCTCAAGGTCCTGTGGTGCTAGCGCTTCTTTCCACTCTGTAAAGCTTCATTATTCTGTTAGCCAGCAGCTTAGTGTTGAATGGCAAATGTGTATCACTCCTTTGTTATGTGTTGGGATTTTTTTCCCGTTAGTGCCAGGAATCAAGCCAAGGTCTCTTAAAGGGCAGAGTTTTGTGCCCTGTGTCAAAGGGTTCGTGGAATTATTTTTAGTAATTGTACCTTCTTAGTTATCCTCCTCACATTCATCTTATTGCTCGTTGTATGACTGAAATAACATAGTAAATGAGAAATGTCTGGATATTAGTGATATGGGATAGAGCCATAGAGCTCCTAACATATCAGTTTGCATCCAGCCCTTGTAAAAAAATCAAATCTCAGGAATTGCTGGACGACTTTTATTTTCTTGTAGGCAGGCTTGGCCAGGAGTTTGGTAATGGATTACTCCAATAATGAGTGGTACGAGGGGAAATAGAATATGCTTTAAAATTGAGTGCATAGTATAGCAATAATAGACAGATCTTCTTATCTCTAAATATCTCTTGCGAATGTTGCCATAATGTTGTTTTAAACTTGTGCTGCTTATGCTGCTCCTTATGCCCTTATGCTGCTCCTTATGCCCTTATGCTGCTCCTCAAGTAACGGTATTTAGTAAGTTTAAAATTTTTTGTCATGTCAGAGTTTTAAATATCTGAGGTCAAAGAACTTGGAATATATATTAAGTGAATTCTTAGCCAAAAATAAAAGCACAACTCCATAGTGGGCTATGTGTTTGCATGTCGGATCTCAAACCGGTATTTGGGCCCACTTCAATTTTCATGAGAATGTGCTAAGAGAGAGAAGTCCCTGAACGGAACAATCAAATGGGTTTGCCATGCCCTGTGTTTCCACTCTTATTTCCTTGACATTTCTCTTTCCTTCCCCAAAGCCCGTACTGCTTGTACCATGCTTTTCTAGGAAGCTGACTCTGTTGTCATCCCTTTCACTAGTTTTGGACTTAATTACATTAAATAATCAAATGCACATTTTAAATCTGAAACAAAAGTGGAAGCTTCGGAGACTAAAATGTTCTTAAAAAACGTGTAAATGTGAGTATCCAAGGAGGCAACCACAAATTACTGTCCCCACTGAGGGGAATCGGGTAAATGGCTCTTGCATGTACTGACCACACTTCTACATTGTCTATCAGTTCTTCTACACTGTCTATCAATTCCATCCTACAGCTGCAATAAAGGACTTATCCTAAATTCACAGTTTGTATCTAATACTTTTTCATATTTCTTCTTAGTGTATGGCCTGGTTCAAAATTTTACGCAGTGTTTTGGGTCCTTCCCTGATCCCCAAGCTGTGATGCTGCAAACCAGCACTTCAGAGAGGAGTCTCGCTGTCCTTGCCCTGTGCCCATGCTGATGAGCGGTGCTGGCTGCTGAGTGAGCATGGCACCGTGGACTCTGGTTCATCGGTGCTGTTTTGGTTAAGAAATCACTCAAAAGAAATTCTGCCGATGGCTGTGGTGCCTGTGCTGGCTGTGTCGGCCAGAGCATCCCTCTCCCTCCCTCCCCGAGCCATTATATAATCGTCTGTGTAACACTGCCAGATTTGCAGGCTGTGTTAAGAAGCTGCTGGTACAAGGCATTAGCCAAGTTTTTAAATAGTTATAGTGGGCACTCAGCAATCTGTGAGCAGAGTGGGAGAGCCCTGTCAGGGCATATTGCATGCTTTGGCGTGACCAGTAAATTGCTGCTTCTCTGGGAGAAAAACTTCCTCCGTGGTGTAGTTGTTGCCCCCAGCTCTAGTACCTGCTTACAGAAATCATAGGATTTATTGAGACATGCCAAGTAACTGCTACGAGACTTCTGGCAGCAATGGCATGACATGCCCTTCCACCCCACCTTCCCAAAATCTAAACTCTACTTAGGGTGCCGCTGGTGGTGAAGGTACCAATGACTGTAGTGGCAAGTGATCTGCTTTGTTAGACGCTTGGGTTGTTTGTGCAAGTTATATCTTCCTTTCTGATTTTAAGGTAGAATTCAGTGATATTCAGTGACTGTAAACAGTGGATTTTGGCATCCTAAATTTCTACAAATACACAGCGATGTACAGAAAGTGAGAAAAATGTTGTCAAAAACTGTTCATGCTAATGAAACATGTAGAGATGAGAAAGAGAGATGAGAAGACATTTGACTTTAAATTCTGAGCAACCTATAAAATACTTAATACTGAATGCATTATGTAATGCTATGCTTTCAGCTTTGACATTTTTTATGTATGTAGCCATCTAGTTACAGACCTCTTTTGCTTCATCACAGGATGACCCAAACCAGATATCTAAAAGTTTCAATGTAATGTGAAGCCAGTAATATTTAATATATGCAGAACTAGGAGACATGGGAACTATGGGTGTGCAATGAGAGAAGGGCAGAAGTGGGACAAAAGAAAGGATTTGATTGCTAGAAGACACACATTGGATACAAAGGAAAACAGGAATTTGGAGATACCAAAAAAGAGCAGAGAGAGAATGAGGAGGGTTAAAGAAAAAAAAGTCTAATGAAAAATTTAATATGCAGTCTGTTGACCCCTCAGGCTGCTAAAGAGTTGCTTTGCTCTGAAAGGTACAGAAAAGAGGGATGAATTCTCCATCCCAGTGTGTTTGGGTTTTTGATGTGGGTACCATGACGAGGCAAATTCTTCTAAGCTCTCTTCATGGAGATACTGACTTGGATTAGGTGGCTCTTGGATAGAAATGATATCCGTAAGATGTGCCCTATTCTTATTCTATTCTAAACAGAGAAATTCTGTTTCTTTGTGTTGTCATTTGATATAGAATTAACACTGTTGGCAAAAAATGCCATCTACGGCATTCTGTGGTGCAACTGCATAGATAATGCAAAAAAGGGTCCTGAAATTACTATCCTGATTACAACTTGTGGCAAATAATTGGAGGCCAATAACTAGTGGCGTACCCCAGGGGTCAATACTGGGTCCAGTCCTGTTTAACATCTTCATTAATGATCTGGGTGATGGGGTGGAGTGCACTCTCAGGAAGTTTGTTGATGGCACCAAACTGGGAGGAGTGGCTGATATGCCAGAGGGTCGTGCTGCCATCCAGAGGGACCTTGACAGGCTGGAGAAATGGGCTGACAGGAACCTCCTGAAGTTCGACAAGGAGAAGTGCAAAGTTCTGCACCTCTTGGGGAGGAACAACCCCAGGCACCAATATGTGCTGAGGCTACCCAGCTGGAAAGCAGCTCAGCAGAAAAGGAGCTGGAGGTCCTGGCGGGCACCAAGCTGAACATGAGCCAGCAAAGTGCCCTTGTGACAAAGAAGGCCAACGGTATCCTGGGCTGCATTAGGAGGAGTGCTGCCAGCAGGTCAAGGGAGGTGATCCTTCCCCTCTACTCAGCACTGGTGAGGCCCCATCTGGAGTGCTGGGTCCAGTTCTGGTCACAAAGATGATTAAGGGTCTGGAGCATGTCCTCTATGAGGAAAGGCTGGGACTATTTAGCCTAGAGAGGTGCAGGCTGAGGAGGGATCTTATTAATTCATATAAATAACTGAAGGAAGGACTGAAAGAGGATGGAGCCAGGCTCTTTTCAGTAGTGCCCAGTGACAGGACCAGAGACAATGGGCACCAACTGAAACACAAGAGGTTCCATCTGAACATCAGTAAACACTTTTTTACTGTGAGGGTGACTGAGCACGGGCTGCCCAGAGATCTTGTGGAGTCTCCATCCTTGGAGACATTCAAAAGCTGTCTGGGCATGGTCCTGGGCAGCCTGCTCTAGATGGCCCATCTTGAGCAGGGAGATTGAATCAGATGACCTCCAGTAGTCTCTTCCAATCTCAACTGTTCTGTGATTTTTATGAATTTGTAAGCAATAGAAAAAGTATCTAATACTTTGATACTTCTCTAAATTATAGAAAAATACTATAAACAAATTCTGCACAACTAAAATAAAAATATGAGAAATTCCCCTTCAGTCACTACCATTTAAAAATACAAAGATAGACTCAACAAAACATTGTTTTCCTGGTTGTAGGGTAATATTGCCTTGAGAACATCTACCCCACCCAGCACCCTGGAGAATCTTCACCCATCTTGAGTCCTTCAAACCTTGTAGCTCCCCCACTACATACATGTGCACATCTGTAAATATGCCAGCAGTTTAGATGCCGTAAGTTATTCCCTCCCCTCCAGCTGCACACCTTCCTTCACATACCATGACCTCTGCTTTCACTGCTGAGGCTGAATTTTGTCTTTCAAAATTTTGAGCTGGTTATAAGGAAGGGGAAGCTGTGATTACTGCCACCAACTCCTTCAGAAATGCATACACAGCTAACCTGGGCTGAAATATTTGAATAAATTGTTGTATTGACATTTTATGTATATTTTATGCATAATGTCTTGTACTCTCACCCATGGAAGAGACAAGGTTGTCTCTCTGTTTCTGTGCTGTTCTGAAGTCAGAAAATGGCCTTAGTTTTGTGCCGTGCACAGTGCTAGTGCACAGAGCTCTGCCAGGGAAGAGGCACCTGGGCTCTGCTCTGACAATAGCAACAAGTTTTTGGTTCCATTGAGATACTCTTAGTTACTTCTACACAGACAGTTTCAGCCTGAAAAATTATTCATCCAGCCAGGTAGTTATCTGAAAAATAATGTTTTAGTATTAGTTTGAGGTTTTATGGTTTGGGGTTTGGTTTAGGTGGGTTTTTTTTTTTTCCTATTCTTTTCTCCCTAATCACTCCTCATACTGATTCTTGCTGAAGACCATTAGACCATTTTGCTTTAGCATCTGACTTCCTTAGCGTTGCTCTGGAAATGTTGATGTTAAAATAAAATACTTCCCCCCCCCCCCCCCCCCCCTCCCCCCGGACCTCTAATGTGTACTTTCTGAAACTAAAATAAAACAATATGAAGTTTCATGATAATCTTGTATCAGTGGACCAGGATTTTTTTGACACTGATAATTGAAGAGACAGTGTTTGAAGACACTAGTGATTTTTACATACCTACTACAGTTATTTGCCTAAAAAAACCAGTAGAACTCTTGAAATATGTAGGTTGTTTGGCTGTTGGATTTTTTGAGTTCTTGAATAATGCTTAAAATATCCATCAATTCATGCTGGAACTTCTGTGTCATTCACAGAAAACCTGTGGACAACTGGAAAACCTTATGCATAGGTTTTCAACATCAACTTTTGTCAACTCTTGATGAAAGCTGGAATATTATTTCTTTTTTTGCATACTTCAAAGATTTTAATTAAGTTAACACTTTGACAGTTACATGACTTTTTAAATTTTTTTTTTTTTTTTAAACTTAGAAGTCCTGCAAGGGTATTTGAGAGTTAGGGAGTTGGTTGGTTAGTTATTTTTTTAGTTGGTTGGTTTTCATTAGTGTGTGTGTGCATCATGTAATTGTCTCTGATCTGCAAAACACTCTTACTTTGATGGAGACTAACTTAGCTGTAGCTTATTCTTTATTTTATATTCAATGCTAAGAAAAGAGTAGGTGGTAGCCTATTTAGCCTTGGCTGTGTGAGTGAATGTAATGTTATTCAGGTGCCTTTTTATTACTTTGAAATTAACATATTTGATAGGTGATAACTCTCCTACGACTGGCATTCCTGCAAATGCAGAAAGACTGGTGTTGGTATCGTTGGCAAAGCATTGGTCTTGATCGATTGTTCTTTTTGCCGGACAGTAGATTCTCATAATTTAAAGGTAAATATCACTTGGGTAAAAATTAAAGTTTAGAATCACATATTTGTGGATCTTATTTATTTTTTTTTAAATTGTAGCGATTGCTATAAAATGGTACAGAATGAAGTTAGAAGTCCAGTGGACATTGGCATCACATAAGCAGTAAGATTAGTTGGCAGTAAGCCCTTACTCCATTTTGTGACGTGGCAAAACCTGGGTCTCTTTAATCACTCTGAGTATACTCAGTATTGCCTGGCTTTTCATCTAGTGTGACTTGTTTCCAGTCAGTGGTGGTATATAGCAAATAAATTGAAATGTGATCAGCGTGATGGATTGTTTAACCCACCGTTGTCTCGCTCTGCCTGTCTGTTTTAAGGCACATCTAACTCTCTTCATTTGTAAACTTGAATTAAACCTTGAAGTATCTTCCTTACTGCATACGTTTCTTTTTACACAACATACTGCATATCGTTGTTTGTTGCAAAAAGTATGTCAGTAGGAAAATTCAAAAAAGGGTATTTGCTATTTGGTAATTTGTGCTTTGGTTTCTCATGCTTTGGTTTCTCATGCTTTGCAATGCAAAATTGGAATGCTTGTTGAAAGGGATTTTGTGCAGCTTTGAAGGATTGCCTTGGAAAAAAAAATTAATATGCTTAATTTAAATTTAACCCTTTCCCTGTTTTCAGGGAGTTTCTGTTAATTTTTTTTTTTCAATGCTGAAATTCAAATAATAACAAAGTAGTTGTATCTGCGGTAGCTGCTGTTTTGCCATTTGTAAAGGTGCTTTTTCAAAGTGGCATAAGAATGGACAAGAATTTGTTTTTAAGTGTTATGCATAAAGCAAGGAATATCATCCACATATTAATAACTGAGAGAAAGCATGCATAGAAAAACATTGTCAACCACAGTCTTCCTTAAGTCCATGGTCATTTAATTACAGCTGATTTTAAACTGAGTTTAAAGTTTAACTTTAAACTTTAACTTAAAGAAGTTAAGAAGTTAAAGGAGAAAAATACAGTTTATGTATACTGTCTAGATAGGTGCTGTGTAGCTTATATATGTGTGTGTGTATATATAAAAACGTATAGCTGCAAGTTGCATTTGTACTCAAGTGCAGAGGTTAAGGTTATGCTGTTAAATTTTGTTTATATAACTGATCTAAATTTTACTTCTAATTCACTGTAACCAACTTGCTTCCAAATTCATTGGTCTCCCATTATCTTCAAGCAGCCCAAGTGCTATTTTAGCAGTTGCTCAAATTTTTATACATGAAATGACCTAAGTCTCCTCAGCTGCAAACTAACAAAAGGTAAGCACATTCTCCATTTATAGGTAGTGCATCAGGCCTACCTTTAGATCAGAGTCTTAGCAATATCTTCATAAACTAAAAAAATGACCTCACTATATAGAGTGGACAGTCTGCCACCTGACAGAATGCAAATAAAGTTTAAGAGTATAAATGCTTTAAGTAGAGGTGTGACCTCAAATGTGTAGACAGTGCATCCGAGACATAGCAAACCTAGGCTCAAGTCCCTGCTTTACCTACTGTAGCGTTGTGAGTTGAAAACAAAGGCTTCATTTTCACGATCAGCTATGGCTGGTCAAAGCAAGTTTCATGTATCTAGTCAAATGTTTTCTTCTGGATCTGAGATCTTCCTGACATGCATTAAAAAAAAAAAAGTGTGTACATATATATGTATGCATATAAATAACGTATTAATAATAAGCTATATATTGTATAATATATTATCAACACAATACAGTATATAACAAATAATTATATATCAATACAATAAATGCATGATATTTTATATACAACGTACTATTATGATACTGTATAAAATGTATAATATGAAATATACATAATATGTTATACATGTTATGTATATCACATGTACACACACAGCAGTGCTTAATACATTTTGGTTTCATTACCAGTGCATTAGCTTTTGCTTGTAATTCTTCAGCTGTCAGCGTTATAATTCTTCTGTATGGTCATGTGTCTCTCTCATTTGTTTGTTTTAGATAGGACTAATTTAATTGCAAGCTTTGTGGTTTGAAATATCTGTTATATTTAGTCAAGTATTCAATCACATTTTTCTTTTTCATGAGATGTATGTAGGTGTCAATTCTGTCTTCCACTTTGTTGTTCCTTCAGTATCCTTCTGTACTGTGACAAGACATCATTTATTCTGGTAGTCTGAATTTTGGCTTGTCAACCATCACTCTTGTATTGTGTTGAACGGGTTAGGATTGCCTTTTATTGTCAAACCATTCTCTACAATACTTAGTAATAGGGGCTGTCTTATCAGACTACAGTGGAAGCTCAGCTGGTGTGACTTTTTTGTTTCACAAAGCTCAGTATTTTAATTTCTAGCTCATTAAAAATATATTGTGATGGGAATTCTGACATTTGTAATGTATTCTTTGTTAATCTCTGAACATGCAGTTCTAGGAAGCAATGTCATAATACTGTAGAAAATTGAACTAGAAGGGACATTTAGTTCAGCCTTGGCAAGATTAATTTATTTTAAACGTATGTTAGTAGAGGTTTCATGGTATTCACGGGCAATCTGATAGTATGTTAACCGTCTTGCTATTAAAATGACTTTTTTGTTTTATAATGTTTTCACTTCCTAATGTCTAAGCTAAGTTTCCAGAAAGCAAATTAAATTCATTATTTTTGTTATTCCCCTTGGACACTGTTTCGTTTACTTTCTTCCATGAAGCAAACTTTTTCCTCTGTGAAGTCTGTTTTGCCATATTTATCTTTTTTTTTTTTTAAACTAAAGATACCCCCCCCCCCAGTCTTAACAGTAGGTGTTGTTTTTTATAGCCCGTGTTATTCTAACTCTTTTGATTCTGTCCAATAACTCTGCTAAAAAAAAGTCCTAGATCAGTTTTACTTGCACAAGGTAATTTGATTTATATTTCTAAAGGTAGTTGATAAAATAACTCTGTCCAGAAAGTCAAAGAAATAATTCTGAGATATTTCAGAACAAAATAATTAATGTGGTTTGAGATTTTGAATGTAGATGGAAGGAATACTCAGTCCCACCTCTAGAAAAATCTTTTCCAAGCAAAATTAAGTAATGTCTTAATTTTATTCCCTTTAATAAAGGGAAAAAACATTTCATCAGCTTCCTTGTAGGCTTGACAAACTTGTTGCAATTAGACTGACTATGGCACTCATCTTTTTCTCTCCCTCTGGGTAAAAGCTCGCAGCAGTTTAACAAAAGTTGTGGTTTTGGCTGAGCTAAAATTTTATCTCTGTTTGCATTCTGTCTGCATTCTTTAAAAAATAAATAAAATGTGAAGTGGAGTACAATGGTAGTGAGAAAACAATACCAAGCATAACATTCCTGATTTCTTAAGATGAAACCCAAGGCAGGCCAAGTCACAGTGTCAAGAGCTGGTTTTAGTGGCAACCCTGATGATAAACCTTGCTCCCTCCCTTCCACCTCTAGCATATTTTGACTTTATATTTCCTCTAACTGTCTCTCAAAGCAACAAATCCAGAAAAAATGTAATGGGCAAAACCAAACTCTTGTTTTTGTCTTCCAGTTCACCCTGATCTCCTGCTTGTCTGGTAAATGATGCAAATGAGCTAAGAAAATAAAAATCTAGGAAGCTATCAGTATGCTTTTTTGTCTGAACTAAGAGTCTTGTGTGTAATGCTGTGTAACAGCAGATGATGATCTTTTGTTACTGCAGACAACTGACTCCAACAAAGCACAACTGGGTGGAAAGTAAAACCGGGGTGGGGAGGGAGACCAGTACATGCTCTGGATAATGCTGCTGGCAAGGGGAGGAGGGCAGCATAAGCAGAAAAGAGAAACCCTTCACCTTGCTTGCTTCTAGAAGATACGTCTTTTCAGTACCTTCTCTTTCACTTTGTAATCCACCTTCTGTGGAAATGCCCAGAAATCCTAACAGGAAAATAAAGTTTATGGGCGGGGGGGGAAGTGGAGCAAATTACAGTTAGATGACTACGGAGAGCTTCCGCTTTGTTGGCCACCATTTGCAGACAACAAAAAAAATTGTTATGGGGAGTTTTGCAAATTTGATTGGTATTGAGTGAAAAACTTGGAAGACTTATGAAAAATTTTGAAGAGGAATGTGATGCCGCATGTGCTATGCTTTGAAGGATTAATTATTTCTAGTTCATTAGAAACATAGGCAACGTACTACTTCTCAATTCGGCATTGCATTTTAAACCTCCAAAATTTCATCTTTCAATTGCTTTATACAGTTAGTATTATGATTGATTACTGACTATTGTATCCATCAGTGCTATAAAAATATTGGTCAGCTTTCATACTAATTATCAGAGCAGAACTAGTAAATAAATACAGCTATCCTAGTATTTTAAGTCACAGTACACGTGATAATCTCTAACAGTAATTTGAATTATGAAATTCCATAATCCTGTACTGAAAAGAGCTAAAATCCCCAAAGACAAAAAGAAATGTTGTAAATATCTTGGTTGCTCAATGTTTCCTTTTAGTTTCCCTTTCACAGATAATTTGGCCTAGCTTGCCAGTATTGTTGGCCTTAAGTGAGGAAGCTTAGATAGTAGAATTGCTAATGAGCATTCTTTATTTGACCTAATCATTAGAGTAAGAATGCTTTGCCTGTGTTAAATCCTTGGTTAGCTGAGATAGTTGCAATGTAGATAGATAAAAAGGAATTCTTCAGGCCCTGTGTCCCTGGAAAGGGCTGATAAGGAGAAGCTGCACAAGAACCACCTAGTTTTGGATATGCAAGGAGGGTATGAGCAAGACAAAATGGACTGAGCACGTGTAAAGACAAAGTTCGGTCAGCGGTCAGAGTGATGAAGACTACTGACTTCCTCCAACGACCACCAGAGGATCCCTAACAACCACCTAAGGATTTAAGAACGCATGCGTCAGGGACATTTACATATATTAATGAGTTCCAAGAAATCTCATGTTTATATAAATTAATCTTATGAATATGTATGATTTTGCAGCATATAACCTCTGCGATCTTGCTTGTTTGTCGGAGCACTTATGGTGGAGCGATCCCCAGTGCTGCCCAGCGCTGTAATAAAGGATGCCTGCTTAATAGTAACTCCGTTGCTATTGAGTTTTATTTCGGGAACACTCTGAAACTCCAGTTCACCTGTTGAGAGATTTGGATTTTAAAGGGTAGTCTCCACGAATTTTGTTTCAGTACAAATTATAAAATAAAATACATGGAATATACTTACTAGAATGAGTTGGACACTTGACTGAGGAAAAATGATCAGTTATCCTAGAAAGTTGCATTCTCTGTAGAATATGTTTTGAGCAGCATGTTTCACTGTGCACATGAATGAACAGGATCATGCTGCCATTATAGATAGTCATTAAGGAAGTAGAAATTACTAATTTTTTTCAGTAGCTGACCGCAGAAGGAGAAATGCCACCTTGAATGAATAGTTTCCTTTCTGCAGCCTGACCTCCTCCTACTTAGATGTGAAGGTGATAAATCACTGACTGAAACAACAGCAGGGATCCTTATTAATAACAACCTTCAGCTCTCTTTGCAGTCACTCCAAGTGCAAATGACACAGTGGAATTGTTGTGGGTTTTTTAAAATCTGAAACGTGCATTTTCTGCTAGCTAGGAAATTTGCCTAGATTGAAGGGAGCCTTCAGTGGCCAGATTTCAGTTTTTTGGTTTGGTTTTGGGAGGGGTGTGGGTTTTGGATACAGGCATGTCATGTGCAACTGTGGATGGACATAGGAGGAAATGGGAAGGTCAGACAGTGATTCTGTGAACAGCATTAATTGCTGTTGAACTTTTAGTTAATGAAATTTGTGAACTGGCCCTTGTCTTTCATTAGAAAGACAAAGAAAATGTGGGGTTTTTTGGTTTTGTGTGGGTGTTGGTTTTTTTTTTTCTGAAAGCTCAGGATTTTTTTAAAGTCCTAGTTTTTGTTGGCACTGTCCAGCTTTTTTTTCCTTTTTTTTTTTTTTTTTTGTGGAAAAAGGCCCACATCTGCAATGAGAAGTCCCAGCAAAGGCTGGGAAATGGGCAGAAGACAGATACCTAAATAAGAGAAATTTACTTTTCTGAGACATTTATAAGCATTTTTGATCTTACCTTTGTCTTCTGGTAAAGCTTTCCTAACCTTTTAATTTTGAGGTTGCTAGTTTGAGACACCTTTATTTCTTGAGAGCAACACCTGTAAGCCAGGCATGATACTAGAGGATGTCTGAGGTACATCTGCATTAGTGTTTTAAGTTGGAACAGGAATGTGTGTTTTGCACTGAATTATGTGTTGATCTCCGTTTACCATGCTTGCCTTCACATTGTAAATGAGTATGCACAAATTGGTTTCCTTTGGGTGAAACTAAACTGAATGATGCTTTCTGGGAGTGCACTTGATTTGTCTCCTGCTCCCTGTTTCCATGGGACCATAACAGAGCTAGTCCTTGAAAGAAGGGATTGCTGTTGCTACTTTGACATTGCTTCTTCAGGAACCTCATTTCCATCCTGACAGTGTACAAGTAGTGTGTATAGGACTGGAACGAGGAATTCTGTGATCACTATAGACTTCTCCAGTTTCTGAGATGTTCCTTGCCACTTCTTGCAAAGGCTTGCGTGCCTTCTATACAGAATGCATAAAATGTATAGTCTTGCTTACTGGAGAACACATTACTTCCTTCTTCAGTAGGTCTGAGTTGGTCGTTTGTCTTTGCTGTATGACTATTCATCTGTGACTGCAAAAGGATGCCATCAGTTTGTAGACTTCTGATTGTTTTCCTCCTTTCCTATATGGAACTCAAATGTGACTTACTAACCACAAGTGAAGGTTATTTCTATTACAAATTTGATTTTAGCTGCCTCTTTGGAATTCATTTGTTACAGACCAGTGTAAATAAGATGGGAAAAGAACTGGTCTTTCTAATAAAGCAGTTCACTCACTAGAAATGTATGTACTTTTAGTTGACCTGAAAGCATATGTAAATCAGGGGCAGCTCTGGGAAACAGGTTTCATTGGCTGAAAAATGTTAATAGAAATTACAAATGGTTCTGGGTTGTTGATTTGAGGTACAGAATCTAATCTTGTAATTTCTGTAGTATACTATAATGAAGTAAACACTACCACAACTATTCTCCATGCATGAATGCAAACAGTATTTAATTTGTATTAAATGCTTTTTAGTGAAAAGAACCCTACAGGTACAGAATGTTGTTGAGGATGCTCAGGTGAATTAGAAAAGGTGGGTGACACACTGAATGGTCCTCAAGTTTCTGAAGGTGCCCCGTGGGTTGAAACTGCGATTTGGTGTGTTGAGCACCCTTCCTCATTTAGTATCATCTGCAAATACAGTGTAGTATGAACATTGTGAGCCCTAGCACCAGTCCCAGGGGTACTGTGCTTGATACTGAACACCAGCTACAACTCAGACTACTGTTTACGAGTCTCAGAGCCCAGCAGTCCAGCCAGTTTTCAAACCATCTAGCAGTCTGTCCAGTCCTCATCTTATTAATGAGAATACTGTGGGAGTCAGCATCAGAAGCCTTCTTGAAGTCAAGTTACATTGCACTGCTTTCTCCTCATGTGCAGGCATGATCTTCCCTTGGTAAATCTATTTTGAACGTTCATGATACTGCCTTATTGTCCTTCATGTGTTTGTAAGTAATTTCCCAGAAGACATGCTTCATGACCTTGCCTGTGACTGTGCTGGGGCTGGCCCGGCCTGTGGGTCCCTGGGTCTGCCCAATTGTTAGCGTGTCTCCCGTTGTCCTCCTCCAGTTTTGTAGATCATAGACAGCGGCTCTGAAGGCTCAGCAGCCTGCTTTCAGCACCTGCAGGTAAATCCTCTTTACTTCTATGGGTTTTCATATGTCTTATTTCTTTAAGTAGTTTCTAGCTTGTTACTCTCCACTGTTGGCTATCACGCTTCTTCCCAAACCTTGCTGTTATGGTCTGTGAAGATTGAGGCAAAAAAGTCATTGAACTGTATCAGTCTTTGCTGTATCATCCTTCACTAACCAGCCCGTATCCAACCCACATTTTCTTTGAACTTCCTTTTGCTGCTAACAATGTATTTAAATGAGTGTGTTTTAACAATGTTACATACAGAACCTATAGATTTGGGGATGTAGTCTGTATATAGTGCAAATCTTGTTTTGGTAATTTCTGAATGTTTTTCAGTATGTTCAGCCAATTGTACTATATTTAGCAGCTATGTCCAGCACTCAGCACTTTAACTGAACCTGAATATTAGGGTAATATTTCACTTGTATACCTCCTTTGAAAGGTAGATTAATATTTTTATGCTTTATCCCTTCTCTTATCATTCCAGTCTTCTTTTTGAATGTCATGCAGATCTCATAGTGTCTCTTTACAAAAGGAAATGCTTCCTAGGTGAGCATTCACTTTTCTTGTGGACAGTAATATATTAATTTCATTTAAATTGAGTGACAGCTGCATAATTCTGTTTTCTTGTGAAGTCCATGAAAATGGATGAGCAAGGTCCATATACAGGAGAAGAATGAAGTTCCTCAGATTCTGAGCAATGATAGTAACAGTCCCTGATTTGTATAATCTTTATAACAATAGATTCAAAGGTTTTCTATGCATGTGTAAGTCAGAATAATAAGCCAATTTTTAAAGTTCCATTTAATTTTATCATTGTACTTATTTCAACATATGAAACCAGAGCAGTAAAAATCAAGATTTCACGGGCTTATTAGTGATTTAGCAGTGGCTGCACTTGACTTATACTGCTGCTACCCAAAAAAGGTTGCGCTAGAATCCAAACAGAATGATTTGTGTTAACCTTTCTCCTAATAAATATGTAAATACGCCTGGGCTGATTGAATCTGGAAATTAGAATACCTAAATATGATATGATACATATAGGGATACTGAAGATTGTGTCCCTCAATATCAAATGAGAAAACATAGCTGATTAAGTCTGAAGGGGAAACCAAGATTTAAATCACAACTATTTAAGTTTAGTGGTATTCTGTTCTATTTGCTTGCTATTTTAGTTACAGTACAGAAGAATCAGCTTCTGGAAAAAATTGCAGGAGTTGGCCATTTAAGAAGTTGTTTATTTTTTTTAGGTTTAGATGGTAATTTCCTATCAAATATGCCTTCCTGTATCTCATAAATGTCCAACCAGTAGACCAGGTTGCTGTAACGTGAAAGAATTGCCTGCTGTCATAAGAGGAACATGCATGCTTTGCTGCTTATTCTTCCAAACACTCAGATATTCCAGTTTATTTCAAATGCTGCAAAAGCAATACTGAAAAGGGGCCCAGCACTCTGCCCGTCAACAGCCAAGCACCTGTCCTACTTGAAGTGAAGTGCAGCAGTACTTTGCTTGAGGGAAGGCTTCACACAGGGATTATAATTTGGTCCATGTAGATTTATGGTATCTGGGCACGGACCACATGCTTCCTGTGATTAATCAGTGGTTCTGTAGAGTAAACTCTTAATGACTGTTGGAAAGAGTAAACTTTATTCCAGCCAACTCTGCTTATACACTCTCTTATAGACTTTCTGTCATGCTAATTGCTAGAGAAGTGTCATTTTTATATTAGTGATCTTTGAGTTAACATTGCAAGTGGAAAAAATGCTTTCAGAAGTCGATTGTTTAAGCATCTGTTGTGCTGCATGAATAAATGTTCTGACCATGTGATATTGCCTGATGCGGTTACATCATAACAAAGAAAGGGCCCAGCCTTTTCAGGGCTCAAACTTCCTAGGCTGATGTCATTCCAAATGAATTGTGACTGGTTTTGAAAGGCAAATTGGATCCACTGTTTATAGAAAAATCTGGATTTGCTAAAATAGTGTATCAGTGCTTAGAAAAGGGAATGCTGTGAATGAAAGGTGATGAACCCAGTTAAACTATGCATATTTAAATAGTATCAGGGTCAATTTCAGTAATCCCTTGTGGTATCAAGAATTCTTTCCTCTTGAACCTGAAATTTTGTTTATAACCAGCACTGGGACAATTCTATGAAGTCTGTTTTCTGAATATCATCGTAGTCGATGCCAATTCAAGACGATTTGGAGCAAAAGGATGGAAAGGGGAATCATTAACACATATACACAGAAATCAGTCTATGGTATCTGTTTGCCAGCTGACCTCAGGCCAAAATAGATTGAAAATCAAAAGTAGTCAAAAGGGAAATTCTGTGTCATTATGAAATGCTTCAACATGTCTTCTATTTTCTGAGTAATGAACCTTTAATTTTGGATTAGCATGTTTACAGTTGCAGCTTGATGTTTGATTCACAATTATACATGGTTTTAATAAGCAGAGATGGTTTAGACTGGGAAGCAACTGTGAAATGTTCATCATGAGTGTAAATATTATATCAGTTCCAGGTACAGAGAAACAGAAATAGGTTTTCAAAACTGGATGGTTAATCTTAATCAAAAGCCAGCAGTAAAATATTAATAGTTCTAGCATTAAAAAAGTTGCTTTCAGCCATCCAGTGGAAATTATTCCCTGTAATATTTGGGCTTGTAATGTAAATTCTCATTTTGTCCAGTTCACCTACCTATCAAGAAATTTCAGCAATATGTAGAAGAATGATATATTCTATAATTTATTAACAAATTATCAGTGAAGATGATGATGAATGATTTTTAATCAGACATTTACAGGAACTATATCTTAAGCTTTATAGTTAACCATGGACTTTAGAATATTGAAAATGATTAAATTGATGTTTGTTAAGTGCTAAGTTTTTCCCACAGTAAATGTTTCTGGTAGTGACAATTGTTCACATATTTTGCTTCGGTGGTCTTTCATTTTGTTTGATGTTTTAGCATTTTAAAAGATAGTAAACTGCTAGTGACAGTGAGATGAAAAGCAAGTTCTTAGCTAGTCTTGTGACTTAATAGTGGCCCAATATTTTAATTTTATTATATTGTTTTCTGTACTTACAGTGGCCAGTTTTAATAATTGAATATGTTGATGAGAGGTTTTTTCAACTTTCTTCAGTAAATAGAAAGCCCGTCTCTTGAACATTTTAGTTAATACTTTAGAAGATGGATGTTTCTAAAGGGTAAGGCTTTATGTGTTTTGGTATAGTTACTAGAAGTTCTGCCTTGTTTTGGGGTGTGCTTCTGCTCCCCTCCTTCCCTCTCCAAAGGTGTAAAAAAACCAAAAACAAAAAAACAACAAAAAAAAAACCAAAACAAAAAATACCCACAACCACCCCCCCAAGCCAGCTTTAAATTATTTCCTTTATCTATCTCAATATATATTTCCATATACCTCATATATAACACCCTCCTGCCCCCAATTTCAAAACCCAAAAGACCAGCCTACCACTAGCTCTTCTTTTTCCTTCTGATCCAGCTGAAAATAGACAGACAAACAACAATCTGAGTTTTAAATTCAGCAAATATGCAAGTCAGATGCTGATGGTGTATATCCTCTTAACTTCATGAAAGTCAGTTCTAATGTGCCAAGTTTAAGTAGCGAAGTATCTGGTCCATTAACTTGCTCCAGAGAGAACTGTCATGGGAGAGTCAGAATTAGATATCATAATGTGGATGCGCACCATTGAAAAACCGTTTTTTTTTTTAACATGTTAAGTGAGCATCTAATAGGAACTCCAGCTGTAGATAATGTGTTGTCCTCTTGTGACGTATATTTTCTCAGAGAGGATTTGTGCTTTCTGGTTATATGGACATAAAGTAGAAGAGTGCTAATAGTAACATTTCCTTTTGAAGAGTCATTAATATAGCATAGAAAATTTTTACCTCCCTCATTTTTATTTTTATATACAGTTAATTCTAGCTATATTTAGCACTGTTTGATCATTTCAGAATTTCTTTTAAAAAAACAGACTTCATCTTTTGTTTTCTCCATTCTGTTAACAATTTTGTCTTCAAAAACACCTGAACTACTGTTGGTATGTCTAGCCTTACCGAAAATTGCAAATGAGATATCTGAAACACAAGAGCAAAAACGCTTTACCTTCAGGTCTTGGACATATTTTAACATTGATAATAACATGAACTTTTTTTGCTCTTTAAATAAGTGCATTGCACTAAAAAAAAATAAAAGAAAAAAATGTGAATTGCTATTTGCTGTAGTACATAAAAAATAAAAGGAAAAGATTAAGACAAGCTCTTTGCAAGGTTGCACTCTCACAGAGCAAGTAATCATATCTTGACTGGAATAATGAATTCCACCATGCATTATATTTCTTCAGAGCAGAACTGTAAAGTCAGTGTCTTCTGACAGAGATGCCCAGAAGCCTCTCCATAGGCTTCAAGTAAATTGATGAAATAAGAAGCCAAATACCTTGCAAGAGAGAAAGCAAATTAAGCAATTTTGCTCCAAATGTGGAAGTCATCATGCTGTAATACCAGCATCTTGTTTTCACATACAGCTGCTTATAAGTCCTGGTGATTTGTGACGCCAGTGTCATAAAGGACCTAATAAAACTTTGAGGTTTGATTGCAGTTCATACAACACACAAGTCTATGCCTACTTGGGATTCCTGTAGCATCACTTTAGACTACCATTGGCGGATGCTGGCTTTGCGGGTTATGATTTTTGTGTAACAGTGTGATATATTCCATACTGATATGCATGTATATTAAGCTAAAATATAATCAAAGTAGTTTGGCAATATTCTTATCTCTAGGTTGTTTGGTTTTTTTAAATAATTTCGCAACTTCACATTCAGCAGTGGTCATACTAAAGATACTGTACTTCAAAACAAAAATAAAATATCATTAACAAAATACTTTGGTAACTGTTGTGGTTTAAGCCCAGCTGGCAACTAAGCACCACACAGCTGCTCTCTCCCTCCCCACAGGAGAGGTCGTGTGTTGCATGGAGTTACGGTGCACCAAAGCCAAGTCAGGTCAGGTTGCTGCTACACTTGCACTGCTGCTTGTAAAGGCTTGTCCTTCATTGGTTCAGGTGGTTCCTGCTATAGTAATTCCCATAACATGCAACTCAAATCCCGGGTTACAACAATTTAAAGGTATTTGCATTACAATCTCCACCCCTGGTTCCTTTGGGCCAGGTTATAGGGTTTAACATTGCAATGAACTCTTCCCCTTGCCCGTGCTCTGGCTTGGACTTCTCCACAGACTGCAGTCCCTTAAGGCTGTATCTGCTCCAAGTGGAGCCTTATCTATGAGCCACAGTCTCTCCAGGGGTATACCTGCTGCGGCATAGACTTATCCACAGCCACAGTCGCTTTGAGGTCCACCTGTCCAGCATGGCCTTCTCCATGGTCCACTATGCCTTCAGAGATATACCTGCTCCAGCGTGGCCTTACCCACAGCCACAGCCCCTTCAGAAGTAAACTTGCTCCAACATAGCCTTACCCATGGCTGCAATCCCTTCAGAGGTGTACCTGCTCTGTTGTGGGCTTACCCTTGGCCATATGCTTTGAGGTGCTCCAGCATGACCTCATGCACAGCCACTAATGCTTCAAGGTGTACGTGCTGCAGCATGGACTTATCCATAGCCACAGAGGCTTTGAGGTGTACCCTCTCCAGCATGGACTTATCCTTGGGCCACAATCCCTTCAGAGGTACACCTGCTGCTGCACAGACATAACCGTGGCCACAGGCTCCTTGAGATGTACCTGCTCTTGTGTGGACTTATTCACAGCCACACATGGTTTGGGGTGTCCTGCTCCCATGTGGACTCATCCACAGGTCACAGTCCCTTCGACTGGAGTTCCAGCCTGTCCAGTACAGCATCACAGAAACAGCAGTGGTGCCAGCCCAGGCACATCGCTGTTGCTCTTATCAAAATGTTCCCAGGCACAGCAGAGTAAGATGATCCACAGTACAGCAAGCAGCGTAAGCAAACAGCAGCCACTAACGAGCACTAGAGTCTAATATACAGTGGGGCCAGCAAGCCCCATGGCAAGCACAGGAGCCTGCTAAACAACAATAACAGCTATAAATTTGATCTAGCACATTCCAATCAAACCTGTCATTATCTTGAACCCTTTGAGCCCCACGTTGGGTGCCAAAAAGGACTGTCATGGTTTAACCCCAGCTGGCAGCTAAGCCCCACACAACTGCTCACTCGTTCCCCCCCCGGAGGGAAGGGGGAGAGAATCAGAGGGGTAAAAGTGGGAAAACTTGTGCGTTGAGATAAAGACAGTTTACTAGGTAAAGCAAAAGCTGTGCATGCAAGCAAAACAAAGCAAGGAATTAATTCACTCCTTCCCATGGGCAGGCAGGTGTTCAGCCATCTCCAGGAAAGCAGGGCTCCATCACGCGTAATGGTTACTTGGGAAGACAAACACCATCACTTCGAATGTGCCCCTCTTCCTTCTTCTTCCCCAGCTTTATGTGATGAGCATGACGCCATATGGTATGGAATAGCCCTTTGGTCAGTTTGGATCAACTGTCCTGGCTGTGCCCCCTCCCAGCTCCTTGTGCCCCCCCAGCCTACTCGCTGGTGGGGTGGGGTGAGAGGCAGAAAAGGCCTTGACTCTGTGTGAGCACTGCTCAGCAGTGACGAAAACATCCCTGGGTTATCAACGCTGTTTGCAGCACAAATCCAAAACTTGGCCCCATACTAGCTACTGTGAAGAAAATTAACTCTATCCCAGCCAAAACCAGCATGGTAACTTTTTCATGCAGGCAGAAAGACAGCTTTGTTTTGTTTAAGCTTTTCTAAATTTAGTTGCACAAACATCTAGGTCTATTGATACTCATAATACCTTGGGAGTTTTTGCGGTTTTTTGGGAACTGTTGGTGAAGACTGCATTTGTACAGAGAGTTGGGTTTTGATTGATCCCATTTTTACTGAAGTGGATCACATTATCCTCAATGGCTTAGAGATGGATGCTGGATTTACTGATACCCAAAGTTCAGGCTACTATTTGCGCTTTTCCTTCATGGATGCACCCCACTGTACTATGTCTAGTTGCCTGTGCGTGGCTGTTTGGAAAATGAAGTCTGTATCTGGATATTGTGTGCGTAGGGGGGGCTAATATGGGATGAGATTTGGGTCAGGTTGAAGGGGAAAATGGGTTGGGAGGAGTAAGGGAGTTTGAAGTTTAGATCTGGATGCTGTACTGGGACTTTGGAAAACGGCTGGGAAAAGCTCTGGGAAGGAAGAGGCTGGCTCAAGTGGATTTGCAGGAGAGATGTGGATGGGGAGGCTGTGTGATGTGCAGGGCCAGTCTCTAGGCATGTGCCCAGCATGCATGCAGGTAAGCAAGATTCTGGGTAGGACAGGAACATGTGCACAATTTTAATAAAGGAATTAACATATTTCTCTGGTTTTATTTTTTACTCTTATAAGTACATGTTGACTTTAATGCTGTGCATAGATTTCATTATATGTTATGTGTATTTAATAATTATTAGTGATCTTTACTGAAAAGCAAAAAAACCCCAACCCTTCCCCGTGGTTATGTTACTGTAGTTACCACACTTATTCCTCCATCCCTTTGAAAGGCTCTTTCTGTGATTAGAAATTTGTTTACAAGAATTTAAAACCATTGGAACAGCATGGTTGCATGTCCTTTACCCTTGAAGAAAAAGGGACTTGTGAATTGTCTTATTAGGCCCTCATTGAATGATTGCAGCAGTTGCTTGACCTTGAGAGAAATGGGATGCTGCTGGCATTCTCCAGAGGCTGGTGTTATTAGTGCTGGCTGACCTCGGGGAACTGGGTGACCTCCATTTCACCTTCCAATCTCCCAACACCAAAACAAAGCAGTATTTTGCAACATAATGTGAATAAAAGACAAAGGATGTTGTTTTTATATATAGGGGAAAAGTGAAAGAGGCTGCTGTAGCTTTGATTAAAAAACACGATGCAACATAAATCCGTCTTGTAACAAATAAAAAGACTAGACTTCTATACATACTTTGACGCTAAATTTCAAATTTAAGGTTTTCACTTGGAGGGTAATGGACATAAACCTCACTGTATGTGCTACAGTTATTGCTGGTTTTTAGGAAGAGGGTGGTCCATGTTGTCTTGTATCAATTATGGAATCATGATTCCCATTCCATTCACGATAGTACATTCTGTGCAACCACCACATGCATGCTTTTAAGTATTCATTTTTTAAATTGGTAGGTAACTTGTGTTTTGTTTTTGAAAAAGCGGCTGCAGTTGACTTGAAATGTTAGGCCAGTGTTATAAAATCCACTAATGATTCCACCAGTGTTTCAGGAAAATATATGTCTATTTGACTGTTGCTATTTTCAGCTTACTGAAAAAAACAATTGATGGATTCTTTTCCTAGTCGTTATTGATAATGTTTGGGGTAGAAGCTTAAAGTCTTTCAAGTTAAAAAGAAAGAGCAAACTCAAGCATGTTATTTTTTAGATTTAAAATTTGCATTCGCAGAAGCTTCTTGTGTACTTACCTATGTGTATGCTTGTATGTATGTGTGCATGCAGTGCAGTCCTATGTAATCACAACATGATATGATCTAATAATGTCAACAAAAATAAGAGTAATTATTTGGACCCACCTTGTCAGCAACAAAGTTTGCTGTTCTTCAGACTGCCTTTTTTTTTTTTCTTTTCATTATAGATTCTCACTGGCTCGTTTTTGGAAAATTAAGATTTCAGTCAGTGACTTAGTCATGCTTGGTTTGCAGCTGTGCCAATTCTGCATCTATCCCTAGTAAAGAAGATGTAATAGTAATTATGGTGTTATTGAATATACCAGTCTTGGCCTCCTTTAGCTATACCTACCAGTCTGACAAGGACGCATGGATCAGATTCTTGAGAAATGCTGTGGGCAGACAAGTGCTTACCAGGTCTTCTAGTGTATAACTTGGAAGTATTGTGAAATGCCACGTGTCTGAGGGAGTGCCTCACCACTATATTTTCTCTAAAACTAAGAGGAAGAAAATTCAGCCTTTCCCTTCATTATTCTGGCTGAAGACCAAAATAGTTGGAAACTGAACTCCAGTGGTGGGTTAAAGCTGTATGTGACATGCTTTGGAACAAGTGCTCGAGTTTCAGGCAAACGATGGATTAACACATGCCCAATCTGCTGCTATTTGATGTCAGGCTAATTAACACTTGCTATTTATCAGTGCGTTAAAGAAACTTGATTTGATCCTACTGGTGGAAAAGCTGAGTTATGTGGTTATTGTTTAGGTACAAGTGTCACTTTAGGTAAGTTGGCCTTCTTTCACAATCCCAGAGGAGGAAAAGCCATGAAAGGTAAGCAAATCAGTTTGGAAGGCAAGTGTCTGGTGGTGGATAATCCACTTATGAAGGTGGCTACCTTTGTGTCCTCTGCTGTACCTTACAGTGAGATCTGAAGCCTGCACACCTCCTTTCTGACGTATTCTGGGAATGGTTCTAAAACTGAATTTCAGTAGAGCTGTATATGTGAAATTCATTGAAACGGATTTCTTGCTGTGAAATAAATGATGTGTTGCAGCATAATGTATCACAAATATATTCCTGCTTAGAGACTTGCATTTTTGATATCTACAGTCTGAAAGCTCTGATACGTGTTTACAGGCATGCCAAGATACTCTGGTAATTTTAATTGTATGTATATGCTACATGTCTGGTTCTGTTTCCCCTTAAATTACACAAGCAACTTAAACTGCCTTTCCTTTCAGGGGTCAATGCATGTATTGTTTAGAGTTCAGTGAGACGACAGTCTTGTCAGAATATTGAAGCCAGAGGCGTTTTCAGATTGGAATGGATTCAACTAATCAAATAACAGTGCTGACTTTTCTGACACTGAAAAATTATGATATATTGTAGTATAAATTGGACCTTGGCTCAGTACTGAATAACACCCATAACTGACCTTGGATCATCTGATTTTTGTAGGAGTGTGTGAGGAGGAAGAACTCCATATTTGAGAGCAACTCTTTATCAGAGGTTTGGAAGGTTTACTAGCAGGTAGGGGTGTAGGAGGGAAACAATTATATAATACTTGTGATCCATAAAGTGTATATATTATATATTTTTCCATTAACAACCACTGCTTTCCGTTATTTCTAATAATTTAACCATTAGCTTTTATCATTTTAAACTCTGTCATGCAACGTTAACTCAGAAGAAATCCAAGTTGCATCATAGTTAAGTCATGAACAATGTATTTCATAGCTGAAGCTATGATAGCAAAGTAAGAGCTACATGTATATGCAGATATAAAAAGTCCTTTGTCATCAAACAGATGGTGACTTTGTAGGTGGAAATAGTGTCTGATTAGGCAGTCTAGATCTGCTAAATATATATGGGCTATAAGTATAGATATAAGTGAATGTGTTTATTGGAGAAACTGTAATGGCTCTGGCTGTCATTTATTCTTTACTTAGCTACATTCCTGCTTTCTGTCTCACTGATCCAAAAGTGATCATTTATGTTAGAAAACTTTCTAGAAACAATTAATGTTCATTGAGGACCTACAAAGCACTGTGGTGATGTTAGGGCAAGAACTTTTTTTACTGTCAAGGGATTTATTTTAGACTAACTAGAATTCTTAACTCCATATTTTATCAAATTGCAGAGAGTAACACTGAGACTTTTTAACCTTTTCCTTAAGAACTACGTGCACGTGTAGAATGAGATCCCAAATTATAAACCATACTTGTGCATCTGGTAACTAGCAATGTCAAGCCTGGAGTTCTCCATTCAGAATAAGAACATTCATAAAGAGTATTCAAGTAGCAATGAAACACTGATGTATAGGTTTATGTGTGCATCCACATGATTACCATGAACTTTCAGTCTAAGCACTTTATTAATATTAGGAATAAGAACTCTGAGCAAGAGTGAACAATAATTTTGGCTCTACAGAAAATAAATGAGAATTTCTGTGCGGCAGAGAGCTGGAAGACGGGTGTTTCATACCTTCAAGGATGGAGGTACTCCAAGAATAGGAAGAGATAATAGGTTGCTGGGTGATTTTTGGGACCTGAGAGCCCTTAGGATGCGCGTGCTAATGATTTCATGATCCCTTGTTAGCATGCTTTCTCCCACAGCCAAAGACTCATGCTATGTATCCTTGTTTAGCATAGTCTTACTCTGCTTGTGACAGCTGTACTTGAAATGCCAGTAAGTGATGTGAAACTCAGGAGTCAGGTTCACTGCCCTGCAGACTTTTAGAAAATCATATATTTTAAAACAATGAGAGAAAATATTAAAAGAGAAGCACCAGTGTTGAATTAATGTTGTGTAAGGTTTTGTTTTCCAAATGCCTATTTCTTTTTGGAGAAACAGCCTCAGCACAAGCCAAATCTTTTCAAAGAGAGATCAAAGACAGTGAGTTGTGCTGAAGTAAAAGTGCTGATGTGTTGAAAGCTGCAGAAGGATCCTTGGGGTGTTTGGGCCTCTGGTACTGGTGTATATATTTTAAGTGAACCAAAAATAATTGTCTCATAGCTGAAGGATGTGCTTAGTTCTGCAAGCTATTCAGATGCTGTGAGGTGTTCAGATCCAAGAGTTTGAAAAGGGGATCCAGCTGTGTTTAAAAAAGAAATAAATTACATAAGCCATTTGGGACTCTTAATAAATGACTCATTCTTTTCTGAGTCATATTTGATGTGATTCTTGTTCTGCAACAGAATTGTGTGCTGTGTGCTACGGAGAGAATAGTCTGCCTAAGAAGCTGAAGCAGAACTGAAGAAATAAATAATTCATTGACCAAAGGCTGTGATACAGATGGGAAGTGTAGAGCCTGTGCATCCGAGATCCCTTACAGTGCCTGTGTGCATGAGCGTGGAAAGATGTTATGTTTTGGCTGAAAGTAGTAAAATTACATGTCCCATTGTTGTTTTAAATCTGGAACTTCATACTACAGAAGTACATGGTTCCAATGAAAAAGGTGGTCCCCAGCCTTCCTTGCTACAGCCAGATGCTGGTTATTGACAGTCCCACAAGCCAGCTCTAGACCTTGTACATTTATGTGGCATTTGTATGATGTAATGGCTAGTTCTCAGCTGCATCGGCCCACTGGGTAATTTGAGATGATTTTTGGATGATCTTGAGCATTCAACCTGCACCATGTGTGTGGGGTTTGTTTTTTTATTGGTTCATTTTGTGGTTTTTTTTGGTTTTGTTTTTGTTTTTTTTTTTTAATTTAATTTCTGGTCTTATTTATGTCCTACAACCAGGTTGCTTTTCTAAGGGCTTGGAGTTGTCTGTCCTTGCATTGGATTTATTGATTGTTCTTTCTGTTAAAGATTAGAAGTAAATGATTTGTAATATATGTAACTTTTTACTTTGGGGATGAAATTGTTTAAGGTATAGAAAGCTTGGCATGAATCAATAAAAGTGATGTCATGTATCTGTCAGATATTAGTAGTTTATCCATTCAGATATCATTTCTGACGCAGAACTCAGTTCCAAAGCCTGCTTATCCTGACTTCTCTGCAGTGAAATGCAAGTGAATAATCTGGTAAACGGGATGGAGGTGTCAAAGTTCTAAAATCTCTAGAAGGAGTTGTGAGAGGAGCAAAGGCTCAGGTCTGGGAGGACTTCTGTAGCCTCTGAGAAGGAACAGACAGATAATTGCATACACCAAGGGGGCAGTGCTTCGCCTTTTGATATGGGTGGCTCCAACAGCTAACCAAAGAGAAAGTCTGGGGGTCCTGAGCTCAGTGTAGAGAGTGCTTTAGAGAAATAATGGAACAAAGACAAGCGTTAAGGATTGACACGTTTCTTTGGATTTCTGTATCTCCTGTGTTAAGTATTAATTATAGCTGCATGTGGGCATGTGTGTGTGCTTCAGCTGTTACCTAACCTGGAGATCTGAATCATAAGACAAGAATACCCCTGGCAGAAATGTGTCTGTGTCTGAAGTACTTGGCAGGGTGAAGGGCTCAACACTTGTTACAGCTCCTGGATAAACTGGTCTGTATGGTTCTTTTTCTGTGATGGCATAATGTCCATGTTTTCCATGTAGTAAACAAATATCCAAAACACAGCCTGACTTAGGTGTCACAAAAGTAATCACAGTGCAAAGAAAATATATAGCTTATGTGGTAGACTTCACCAGCCCCGTAAGTATAAGACTTGTACGTTTAGAGACTAGGACACAGCCAGATCCTTAATGGAAGCTGCAGATATGAACGGGTGGAAAGCATTTAAGGGTTCATAGCATTAGCACTGTACAAAACGGTGACCAAACCCAGAAAACAGACTCCAAACCTATGATCCATATCAATTAGACTCTGAAAAAGTCTACTTGATAGAGTCTAGCAAAAAATATAGACATTAATGCCATTCTGTGTAGTGACTCCTATTGTCCTGTGACAGCCAAAGTCGATGGGCCGTGGCATGGGCAAGGTCCTAAGACTCGAGCAGTGAAAATGTTAGAGGATACATATTTTACGGGATTGGGTTGGTGGACGTCTGTAACGTCAGCCCTAGAGAAGGCACGAAGATGTTTTTGTTGCCTATGGAGCAGGCATACTATCTGCAGAAAAAGAAGGCAAAGTGAAAGCTAACTTTGTGCCAGATAAAAAAAAAAAAAAAAAAAAAAATTGCTGTGATCAGCAATCTCACTGGAGAAAAATGAGGGGCTTGTAAAGAATAAAATAAATGAAAGTTTACAATACATGCTAGAGTGTGAATGAAGGCCTCCAAGGAATATAAAGCAACTGTAAAAATACAGAAGGAGAGAGAAGGATCTTCTCTTACTGCATGGTTTCAGGTTGATTAATCAAGAACTGCATCTTCCTGATTTTCACAGCAATGGCAGGAAGAAGCTCTGATAGCATCATGTAAATCAAAGGGCATGATTTAGGAATGGGTGTATACTGCAAGTGGTGGAAACAAAGTCTCTTTGGCAGATGGCCTCATGGTTTCAAAGGGTTCACAGGATCAAGAGGTTTCGGGACCAAATCACTGCCTACTTCATTTGGAAAATCCTCATTGCTTCTTTCAGACAAGATGACACTGGAAATCTTCAGGGCAGCCTCACAGTATTTTTTGCCTTAGTTTGCCCTGCAAGTTTTGTTCAATCCAGAATGGCAGGATTTGGTCTCAAGACTTTAGGAACAGGTAACAGTTCTTTATTCCTAACCCAGTCCTGAAATACATCATTTCATAACACCGCAGCCTTTGAAGGTATGCTAACAATGTGTATTTGCATCCTTACTGTGCGTGTTCACTCATGCCATCCATTTTCCTTTTGATTGTTCAAGTTGGTACAGCAAAATGATTTCTGGAATTTGGGTTACTTTTCTTATAGATGCACTTAATTTGAATAAAGTCATTTGTAAGAAAAGCGAAGAGACCTACCATTAGTCATCCCTAATATATCAGTAGACTTAAAAAGCCTGCAGCTGGAATCAGACTTGATCTGGTTGTTGATATATCTACTGTATTTGGGTCACAGTATGGCCATGATGAAGTCAAATAGTAAGATGATAGTGATAAGAGGAAGACTAATCACTTACCTAAATACAATTGAAAAGATGGCTTATGTACAAGCCATTGGTTTTCTGCCCTTTGATAAATGCATGTAACTTTTTTTTTCTTTTTTATCCCAGGCTTAATCTGCTAATGGTCTTCACAGAAGGTGATTACTTTTTAGCTTGGTACAGATTTGATTGGACTTGTGTTGCAACTGCAGTCAGCATAGCCTTTGGGATAGAGTCAGATTGTCAAATCAAAACATAATGGTCGTCTTCTAGAGTGTCTTTTTTAGTAATAGAAGTCTCTCTAGATTATATACATTCAACACAGCCTCTTGTGCAGATTCAGTACTATCCTAGAGCTCTGAAGCATCTTTTAATATAAAAAAGCATGAGTGCTGATGTTGAGCTTAGATTTTTTTTTTGTTCGAGAAAATGCATATATGCTTTCTGAACATAAGGTTGACATGCACAGCTCAAGAGTGATCACAGTGCTACTGTTCACGTGAAAGCTGCACAAACATTGTTATCCAATATATGATTAATTCTCTTGTTTACCCTTCTTTCCCCCCAAACTCGGCATTTTTAACTGTGTAACAAGCATGTTTTCCTCACCTTTTTAGTAGTGCTTGTAAACCATTGCACATTTGCATTTTGATTGCCACACAAGTTACAGAATATTTTTGTCAAAGATTTAAATTGGGATCTCAAAAAACCAGCAGTAGATGCAAGCAACAATATTTAATGAGTACAGTAATGCCAAAAGAGAATGTTATGAGTAAAGGAGCATTTTTGCAGATGTCTTTTCCTTTATTTAGCCTTCTGGGTATTATTTACTGATACTGTTTCTGGTTTTGAACTAAATGAGTAGGTCACTGTAAGATCTTAAAAATGATGGTATGACTAGTGATTTTAAATTTTTTTGCCAGTACAAAGCCAGTAACTCATGAAGCTCTTATAATAAAAACTTATATAGCACAGCTACAGCATTTTAAAATCTACTCGGATATCAATCTGATATTAAGATTGATTTCACTGTCAATCCTCTGATGTTTGGGGAAAAAAAAAAAGAAGAAAGAAGAGTTAATAGAATTAACTGTGGCAACTGCAAAAGAATAACGCTTGGTACTTTGTCCATTCAAGGAAGGAAAAATTTAAAATGTGGTCAAAAATTCATATACATTGAATACTTTCTGAGTATGTTGGGTAGGTGGAATTCTGTCTTGTTACTGCCAAATTTAGGATCACGGCTGGAGGAACATAATGTTAGGAATCTGGCTTGAAGATTTATTGTAGCTACTGAAAATGTGACATGACAATGGTGGCTAAGATGCTGCTATTTTGTGTGGCAATGTCGTTATATTAATCAGGCCCTTTCTGCATAAAGAAAACCAAGAGGAACCATTCAATTTGTAAGGTTGGTGCATAAAACATTTACTTGTAAGCATCAAGGAGATGTTCAACCTGCCTTGCAGGAAGGGCTTAAATGAGGTGGCTTTATATATTTGGAAAGTGAAACTTGAAAGGGAATGCACTTCACTTTATGCTCCAACACATTTAAAAAGAAAATCAGAACAGTTTGTGCAAAAAGAAACAGCTAATAGTACATGAACAGATAGATTGAAGGTGGTTTTATATATATGTATATATATATTTTTTATATATATATATATATACACACACATAAAAGATTTGATTTGGCAACAAACAGAAATGGAGAGGGAGGCTTGGAAACATTTCCAGGTTTCATGCCAGTAGGAGCAGTTAGGGTAAAAGGCCTAATTATTTTAAGAAAAATTCAGATATTTAAAAAATGTTTTAGACAAATGAAAGATTTGTGTAAGAGAATACATGACATATTTACCTTAAGCAGCAGAGGTTTGTATTTGCTGGCATTCCTACATCCCTATTTTAGAAGGATATTGCCAAAAAAGACCAAAGGCAGGAAGACAGAAAATTGTATCTGTATCTGTATTGCAGTGCCGTCCAAACCGCTCTGTAAAAAAAACATTCTACTTGTACTATCTCCGTGGCTTGGACGTACAGACCTGTAGAATATATGATTGTAATTGGAAATTATACAGGAGAGACATGTTCTGTCCTTTGGGCCAACCTTGTTTGGTTGCTTTTTTTTGGAGCGCTTCATGCTGCATGTGGAGCCTGCTGATCCCTGATAGCATCTGAGCTGTGAGGCCATTGCACCCTTGTGTGTGGAACGCGTGCATTGTAGAAATAATTGTATTGATTGCAAAAAAGGAAACAGCAAAAGATATAGTTAAAATGATGAAAACAAATAAGCTTGTTTTCAGCTTTATTACCCCCTTAGCTTGTCACAGAATGAAAAAAGAATTATTTGGGGAATCAAGCAAATCTGCCCCTATCTTAACTAGAAGCAACAAATTGTAATTTAAATGTTGTATACATACATCAATTTTTATATTTTGTGGATTTTGAGGAGATTGGCAGGTGAGAGAGGCTCTCAGCTTCTAACAGTGCTGTGAAACAGAAATTGTTTCCCCCACCTCATCTTTTGTCACTGCTGTGCTGATTGCGACCGTACCCACTCAGACATGACCAGCATTCCAATATGTCTATCAGCAGCACTTTTTCCAAATAACTCTATTTGCCTCTGCTTATATCTTCCACATAGGCTAAGCCATAGCACCAGATAGAAATCACTTGGCAAATATAGCAGCACTTACTATGCTCTGTTGTGTGCCTCTCTCCTTCCCCTTGCGCAAAGGCTGTAGATGCTCATTTACAACACTGCTTCTTGAAGAAACTTTGACCCCCTAGAGAGGCTCTAGACATCAGAAAATCACTGCCCAGCTTATCAAATGAGGCAGCCCTTTCTGAAAGGAAGATTACATTAGGAATTAGAGTGTTGAAGACGCTGATTCAGTGCAGTGGATTTGTCACAAGGCAGTTCTCTGGCACGTTCCCTCTTCTCTGTTCTCCTCTGTAATCTCATCTGCTCAACAACTTCAGCCGTCATCCACTACAGCTGTGCTGAATGCCACCTCTCACTTCTGACCTTTCTCACTCCAGCTCTGTCCCGTTGCCTTTTGCATTTCCTCACTGATTTCTTAGAACAATTTAAGCTCATCCATTCCCCGGCAAGCTAAGCCATGCCCTGCTATCTCAACTACAGGTTTCTGATTGCTGCCTTGATCCTGATCTTTGTATCAGTATTGCCTTACTTACCCACTTTCCCAGTATTGGCCCCTTGCTGAGTTGTATTTAAACTCATTGAATCACATGGTGACAGGAATTACATTTCACACAGAAATGTTATACTGCATAAACACAGAATCATGAAGCTGAGAATGACTTGGGGCCCATGTACATCCTGAAGGGTGTTTGCCTTCACTTGTTTTTAAGGAATTCCAGAGTTGAGAACCCTGTGACATTATGAGATGATGTATTCCAGTACTTCGTTACGCTTTTCACAAGAAATTTTTTTCCTAAAATCTCACCTGTATGATGCTGCAGTTTAACCAGTCTCCCTCTGCTACTGCTCGTATCGCAGATGTGAGGAGTAATCATCCTCCTTGCCTTCAAAGCAGCCTGTAAAGGTCCTTTTTCCCTCCTGTGTGGTCTGAGTAGACCTTCTAAAAACTGCAGCAGTGTAAGCAATACACCACTACACTGAGTCCCCAAATCATTCATTAATGTCAAGAAATAGGTGGAATTCTGTAGAAAAGGATTATTTTTTTTAACAACAGTATTTTCATAATAAGAAATGTTACCATGGCTGTTGTCTATCATATTTTTTTATGTATCTCATGATACATTTTACTTCAGCTGATGAGTTTTAGAAATCTTGGATATATATTTTATCTTCAAGGTTGTATAATAGGCATGAAATGTCAGATAAAATAAATCACACCTGTTTATTTTTATGGTTTCTGCACTACAGACTGTACAAAGTTCTCATGTAAATAGGCTTAAGTAATGCTGTAAACAAATCGGTGGATTCACTTAGACTTATCCTTTAAATTCTTCTTGTGTAGATTAAATATTAACATTTCTTTATGGTTCGTAGAAGCCACTAATTAAGTAATAAGCTAATAACTTCAGAAATCTGTTCTGTTGCTTCAACAGTCTCTGACTGTTGCCAATTACAACCCAATTAGTCCCTGTTTTACTGTCAAAACAAGTTCATGAAGTGTTTCTTCTTAATGCTGCTAATATTTTTGATAGTAGAAATTTCACTGGGGTTTCTTTGAGCTTTCTTTCTCTTTCAGTAACCAAGTATACCTTAACTGTTAATAATTTCCCACATATACTTAAGTGAAGCACAGAGGAACAGTATTGTAATTCTTTGACAGCAAACCTAACATTGCAAAATAATAACTGAAAAAAATATAAACTTAAAGACAAAAGTGCTGGTTTATTCCACAGAAAAAACCCTTCTTCAGATGTAATAATCTGCTAATTTAGTCAGTCTATTTATTCATTCTATTTAGAGATCAATTTTGTAATTCTTTTCTTCTCAATGTTTTAAACTTTCATGTTTCCGAGTTCACTCAGAAAAAAAGAAATATTCAATGAATGAAATAGCCTTCTTACATGTAAAAAGAAAATGGCATAGAAAAATGGCTGATCTGGGATTTACAAATATCTATTCATGCTTTTAAATAGAAGCTGTATGCAAAAATCAGTATAAATTTGATGAGATCATAAAAGATCAAATGCTGTTACAGGCTTGCAGGCAAGTCTGGTGAATAATCATTATCCTGAGAAGGGGAACGTGCACCAGTGTAATCCCTTAAAATAATCTCCAAAATAACTCTAATCCTGAAAATAACTTTTTTGAATTTGTATAAGGATAAAAAAAAATGAGAAAGAGGTATTATGTGAAATGCGTATAATAAAAAATCAGAGTAGATAAAATACCTTAAAGCCATGGGAGTAATACAATTTTGATTCTTAAAGTATTTTTGGCAAAAAAAACCCCAAACAACTAACCTGTGAAATGTAACATCATAAAAGCTATACATGGTGTTATGCCATTAAGACATTTTGCAGAAATGTAAGCATATATGCACTCCGAAGTGGGATTTTGAATGCAGGCTTTTTTCTACAAAATTGAAATAAAAGCCTACTTTTTCATAGAAAGCAGTGAACTACCTGGAATTCAGAAGGACAATTTTGAAAACAGTACCAGGAACACCATTATGGTTTAGGAAGTAGCAGCTCTGAATTATTACCAACTGAACCAAGATCTAAGGGACAGTAGTGCCTGATATCCACTGACCTGAGAATGTCTTCAGCTGCCTCATTCTCCTCTTATTTCCAAGATTGTGGCGGCTGTATAATTTTTATTTATATATATATTTTTTTTTTTTCTCTGCCTATCTAAATACGATAAAGTATCTGAAGTTTTAAAAATCCCTCCTTACAGAATGAAAAGGTAGTTTGAAAAATAAAATAAAATAATGCTTCCATGGCTGCATTCCTTTCTAATGCCAATACCCTGATTGATGTTTGAGGATTTCCCTGAATGCCACCCATACAGTGGCATTGCACAAGTAATAGATAAGGTGTTCCTTAGTGGCAGTCACATTTTAAATCACAGTGGGTACTAACCAATTATTTATAAATCAAAAGATGTTATAAAAGTTTTTGTGAATGTTAAAAATATTTTTATTTTTTAGTTCAGCTATATAATCTTACTTCTTATGATTCAGAGCACAAGTTTCCTTCTGTGCCAGATTTCAACATTTTGGAATTTTGAAATCCCTGGATAGGGAACAGTGTGTCTGCACTTAGAGTGGCTGCTAACATTGATTTTGTATGGTTATTTTTTTTCAAGGTCCTGAATTGAGGAGAAACAACAAAGATATTTGGGGTTTATAATAGGATAGCAGAACTAGCTAAAAAATAAAGAATGAGGTGCTAATTCAGATGTTGGGGTTTTGTTTTGGTTTTTTACATGGATAGCTTTTATACTATTAGGTAGATTGCCTAGGTATTAAGAATTAACATTTTGCCCCAAATATTTTTGCTTGTGTGATGGAATGGGAATGTGTGTGTATATGTTAAGCTGTGCAGCTAAAGAAACCAAGAATGCTTTGGTATTTGATAAAGGTGATTCCTACCAGATGTTTTTTAGGAAGATTGTATATAATTCATTTACATATTTGTGATTCCTGAGGTAACGGTATGAATCAAGAATCCGACAGCTCGTGGCATCAGCTGGGTGGCTCAGTGCATGCAGAACTGATGCTGTTTAGCTTATGCACAGGCTTCAGACGTGTGGGTGGCTGGCATTGCATACGCTGAGGGAGTAGGGACTGCGGGTTTTAGTTCTTTTAGGGGTTTGGGGGGTGTGTGTGTAATTTAGTTCTTTCTGATGAAGCTATTACAGTGGATGATCTCCAGCTTTATTATCTTTCACTGGTCATTCTATGGTAGTTAGTGCATCACAGTTGTGTTCATCCTGTGTGTCATCCTGACTGTCTCAACCAGCTTCCTTTGCATCTTTCATGATGACAGCTTCTGCAGCCTCTGTTAGCACACAAATACCTTTCAAATACACACTTATGTCTATGTTATTCACTGTACCTAAATATGCAGGGATAAGCCTATATGAAAATTATGATCTGTTGCAGGGTATTTTTGCCTTCTTAAAGCTAATAAAGAATATTCTAATATGAACAGGCGAAAATCTAATTTGTTTTCTATTAAAAGGTAATAAACTTTTAATGTGAAAAAAGTAGCAACAGGCATTTATAAAATGGCAGTACTGTCCAAACTGAAAAGTTTTGATACTTGTTTTTAAAATAAGGTGGGCAAAGACACATTAGTGCATCACATTTGCTCAATAGCAAATGACAGAAAGTTTTTGCTGATGCTGCAGTCGAAGTGAATCTCAGTCATTTTGCGCACAGAGTGTAGTTTCACACGTGGTATTTCACAACAGGAACTGACTAATGTGATAACCTCCCACTAAGGTACAGTGCCAGCTTTGAAATAAAAGGTGGAGTGCACTGAGGTCCCAAAGGGTGCAGCCAATTAGCACATTCTCTCATGGGGTCTTGCTGCCTTGGGATGAGAGGTTTATTTCCCTCAAACTGAAAAATATTGAGGCTTCTTAAAGCTTTGGTTCTTAGGACCTGCTTTGTATTTCCGGAGTATGGAACTATTAGGCAAAATGCCTGTCATGTTATAGAGTCTTAACAGACTCTGATTCTAGGTAGCGCTGCATGTGTTTTACTTTCCTATTTATTGATTAGAATGGTAAAGAATAGAAAATTACTCTAGTATTTAGATTTCAGAGAGTTTTGACTTCCTCCTACACCTTTTTTTTTTATCCCCCTCTTAATTTATAAAGGATTTAAAAGTACTTTGTGTTTTGTTTACATAATGCTAAAAATAAGCCACATTTTATGATATAAAAACTTAGTAGCATATCTATGTTCCCCCAACCCATCATGTAGATGTATTTAAAAAAACCCCAGCAAACAACAAACCCCACCCTGGAAATGTCTCCTGTTTCTACACCATAGAAAGAAGTTTAATCCAATTCTACACAATAATGAAGAAAACCCCACTTCTAAAGCATTTACCTTGCTTATAGTTTACTGAAATATTCAGAACTAAAGGAGGAGGAAATGTACAGTAGCTTTGGCTCACGTGCTTTTTTCTTTTCTCTGTACAAATAATACCTTTTAGGAAGGTTTCCTTTTTTAGGCTTTCTTTGGACTCTCTATAAGCGACCCCTTTCTCTCTGAATTAACACCATCTTGATAAGACGTGTCCTTTCATGCTTTTTCATCTCACAGTTCTATAAAAGTAAAATTTTTACAGAGTTCCCCATGTTAAGTGTGGTGGCTTTTTGTACACATTGGGCAGCATGGATTTTGCTGGATTTTATGAAAGCAGACATGATAATTTGGGGATAGAAGGAAGAATTTTATCAGCATGGATTTTTATACATGCTGATTAAAAAAGAGAGCAGTCATATCAAATGAAAACAAAGGTTGATTTAAGACAATATCCTTTCTGTGACCCTGGTTTCTGGATGCCTGGGGAAGAGTATGAAATGAGGACAATCATGTAGCGATACCACCTCTAAATATTATCTCCACCTCCAGCAAATTGTGTCGTTCTAAGCCAATGGTAATCCCTTTCTGTCTAATAACTATTGTTAAATTTTTCCTCCATAACCATGTCCTGCTGCTTTTTAAACACAATCATCTACAACAAGAAGTTCCCAAGCTGTTTTTACATGTTATGTGAGGAACGTCCTGTTTTGGTTTGGTTTTAATTGCAATTTAGTTCTACTTTTGTTTGAAGCCCTTCCTTCATTTATTAGAAAAGTTTGCAAATAGTCACTGTTTATTAACAAGCTCATGAAAGACAATGCTAGTCTAAATCTTAACATCATGGATCCCTCTCATCTTGTTTGTATGTATATGTGTGAATTCTAAGTATGATCCCCAGCGTAGCTATCCAGCACCTCAGATCTGTGCAGTTTTTCACAGGAAAAGGATGCAATTATGAGACCTGTAAAATAAATAAATGGTTTTAAAGTCCCTTGCTTTAGGCAATATTAGCTGTTTTGAAATAGCAGATGTTTAGAGAATGATGAAGTTGTTGAGGTCAAGAGCTTAGCAGATTTCACAGACGTAGGTGTTTATACAGTTACGGAGACCAGCCACAGTTAGTCTGTGGTCATACAGAATAGAATAGAATCATTCAGTTGCAAGGGACCTACTTACAATGATCATCTAGTCCAACTGCCTGACCGCTTCAGGGCTGACCAAAAGTTAAAGCTTATATGGTGGTAACCCAGCTAGTAATCCAGCTTTTCACAGGGAATAGACCTCAGGAACCTCATAGCACCCTGGCAGTGACAGTTTAAGCAAGTAGATCATCTCTTGTCCCCAAGTTGCTTTTTTTGTTTTTCCACAGCTTTAACGTATTTATTTAGCCCACGGTTTTCAGGACAATGATACAATTTTACAGTTGTGGAGCAGATCGATTTACTAGCTGTACTCCTACTGTGCCGTTGCAGTGGTGGTGGAGGATTTCCCTAGGTCATGTTCCTGACCTTGGCATGATTGTTGGAGCAGGTCTAAAATAACAAGGGTAGAGGAGCATGCAGTCCTCCTCATGTGTCTAAAGGAGGACATCAGCAGAACATGCAGGGAAGCCTCTACTGGGAGTTGTAACTATTCAGCCCCCGCTACTGCCTTTGGGGCTCAGCTTGTCTGAATCACAAGCTTGGACTTCATCTGGGACATTTTGTGCAAGTGTTTCAAAAGCCGGTATCAGCAATAATGGCAAGTTTGGGTGATGAGCTTCCCAAGTGCTTACTTCCCTAGTGGATGCGGGTTGGAGATCTGCCTGTTTTGAGCCAAACTTTTAACCTGTGATGTGAAAGTGGACCCTAAAGGATCTGAAGAGTGAAGGGCGGGACTGGGCAGTGTACATCCAGCCCAGCTGCCTGCTTTGCTTTGTACTGGGGGGTGAAGGGAGCTTTTTCATTCAGTCCAAGAACTGAATGAAAGTCCAAGAAAGGTTGACTATTGAAAAGGGGTTTGTTACGGATGTTAAAGGGTGAAGGAAAAAAAATTGTAATGGTTCCATATGCATGAGAACAGCATGGCCTAATGTATTGTCTGAGATGGTATGTTTTGAAGCATGTTTTCTGGGTAGTGGTATGAGGGAGGGTGTGCATCTTTGAGATGCAGCTCAGTGCCCTTGACAGTCTGTTGTAACTCAAGGGCCCAAAGCTTGTACAGGTATGAGACTTTCAGTAACCAAAGAGTAGCTCACACTGACTTGTGTTTGCTGCCTCTAGCATAAAGTACGTCTCTAAAGATAAGTCCATTGAATGTCATCACCTCTCTCTCTGCAAAACCCTCAGCAAAACCTCCAGTTCCTCTCTTGCTGTGCATTTTATGAATGTTAGCCTGTCATAATATGCCTCAGTAGGAAAATTAACGCGGACACTGAAGCAGCTGGCCTTTTGGTAGGGTTAGGTGGTATGGGAATGTGTATAGAGGAGGCAGAGGCTTGTTGGATCATCATTTTTCATCTTGGACAGTCTCTAGAGATGCCGTTTTGGCCACAGTGTGAATGCAGTCGGAATGTTTAAGATAGAGGTACGCTTATTGGCTTGGGATTGACCTACAAGAACAGGATTGACCTACTCATTTTTTCCACCTCTTCCATAAACTGCTGGGAAATAAAATCCATTTTGTTAGTTGGTGCCTAGCACTCTGTAAGCATGTAATTTCAGGTCAAGAAAACATTCCCTGTGTGTGTATTAATCATCCAGCATCTTGGACCTTTCAAAATATACAGTCAAAAGCAAACTGGACTGTAAAATCATTATTGGTGCTAGAAACTCTACTGGGGCAGAGGTGAGAGGCCTTAGCCTGATTCCTTTATGCATCCATCTAGCAGAGAGGAATGAGAATGAGATGACTTGCTGGTGGCAACGTTTGCGTGCTCCCCTGAGGTTTTAACAGTTGCAACCAATGGTTTCAGAAGAAGCACAAGCAGTGGTCTCGTGCTTCTTCTGAAATATATTAATGGAATTCTTCTCTTCGATTGAGTAAATAAACTTTTTTAACCAATTAAAAATGCTGTTACAAAAAAAAAACATCTTTTGAAATATTTATTCTCAATATGTATGTATCATGGAATCTTTTACTGTATTATCTCCACTTTGAAAGTAGTTCTGACACATACGCAGTGTCAAACAAAGGCATTATGTATTTCCTATGAACCAACAATGCACTGCGCTGGAATGTTAGGGCCCTTGGTTTTGTCACTGGTTCTTTGAACTCTGTGTGTCGAAGCAAATTTTCAGGGACCCAGTTCTGCACTGCTGAAATGGAAGTAACGAATGATTGGTTTGCAGTATCATTGCAGAATATGGATTTGTTAGTGTGAAACTGTGCCTTTTGTCATCGCTTCTACTTGCAGCTTATGGGAGAATGGTCAAAACAATCCTGTGTTTTGCAGGACAAAGAGGAATTCTCTGGGCAAGTGCTTTGCTCCCCACGACTTCTGGTCCCAAGCTGCAACCTCAGAGTTTTCAAGCATTGTACTCCCAACCAGTGTCATTCCCATTTTCTGAACAATAATAATTCCCTGTAACATTTGCCGTGTTTTCAGGACATCCTACAGTTAATAACCTAGGTGGTCCATATGTACGTATAACCTCATCAAAGGTGTAAGTAATACCGGGAAGCAGCACCAGACAGAAGTAGGCTGCATGTATTGAACAGGTTGGTACCACAAATTAACAGAAATAACCTTACTCCATTATTACTGTTATATGTACAGTAGAAATCAACCCTTTAACACTTCCAAAAAGGGGAATACATATATTTGTGATTTATATTGGAATATTAACATGAGACCCCAGTTAGGACTCGGTTGCTCTTAGTAGATTTCTGTTAAGTTGTGCAGTATATTTATTGGGACTGCTTTTTGCCATCTGATAAAAGAGCATATACCTGAATAATGGGGGAAAAATTCCTTATTTTTGATCCTGAAATTTCTAGGGTTTTAGGAGAAGATAATGGGTCAGTCATGCTGGCCGAAGTGTTTCTTGCAAACTAAAATCAGGACATCAGTCTGATGGTTGTTGCAGCACAATTGAAATACGGTCATTCTCTGTTAGAGAAACTACTTCTACTACTTTATTGTTTTCAAACCTTTATGTTTGAAAGGTTTCAGAGTAACAAAGAGAAGCTGAAGAACAATTAGAAGACATCATCTTAATACAAATAATCTCAGATAATTTGTATTAGTTACAGAAAATGTCAGGGTCTTTTATAGAAAATCTCTTGCATTTCCATTCAGACTTTTTCTTATTTCTGCTCTGTAAATTGTGTAATATGGTTGACGTATTTAGTTGCTGATAGTGAAAAGCTTGTTGGCTGTAAAGTGTTTGAAGTGAAACATGTAATTAATATTGAATTTGCTCAGATAAGTGTTCCATTTCTTACAGAGAAATTATGAAAGCTTCTGGTATCATTCCTAGTAATAGAGGAAGGTCTGTTAGCATATGGATTAGTGACTGAAACCAAGGTCTTAAAGGCCACCAAGGGAGTAATAGAATCACTGTCTGAGCTTCTATTGTTGGATTTTAGCTATTAGTGTTTGAATTATTGAAAAAGGAGAGCACTAAAATAGCTGGTTTTCTTCAAATTTCTCACTGTACTGTGTGCATTTTGTCTGCTTATTTAAAAACCGAAACACACTTTCAATAAAAGCTATTGTTTTAAATATATTTAATTCAAATTTATTAATCAGTATAAATATATTCCGTTACTTCATAAAATAGTGCTCTCTGCAGCTTTAAATTAATAGTGATTTGTAGATAGCACATGTTGTATTTTACCTTCCCTTAGAAGGCAAGAAAACAAACATTCCCAATAGCATCTTTCAATCATTTTTTTGTGTCCTATTATACTCCGTTAACATATATCATAACAGATTGGTTGGGTAATAGTAATAGGGTGCTCCAAATGAAATTATGCTGGCAAAATGCTTCCTGGCCCATTAATAGTATTTTCACTTTTACTTTGAGTTAACATCTAACTTAAATTTAATTCTGGATTTTCAGCTGGTGTCTAATTTTAATGTATGGTCAGGTGCTGTGGTCCGAACGGTAATGGAGCCTGACAACATGCTATAAAACAAAGCTTTATTGAGGCAGTAGGAGCAAAGAAGCTCCCGTACAGCGACTCGCCTAATCACCGATGGCAAACACAGGGTCATAAGCGATGCCACGGCCCTGGCGAACTGCCGGGGATGTGCTGGGTGTCTGGGTCATCTGGCAGCAACAGCCAATTGTGCAAATGACTCGTGCGTGCGGGTAAGAATCGCGCCGCCCCTTGGCTCCAGCTGTGGCAGCGTGGTTGGAGAGAATCCTACCTGACGTCAATAACGTGGGCAGCACCTTGCCTACGCTGCTGATGTCGGGCAGGGGCAGGGTGTCAGCAGTCTGTCTACGCTGCCGATGCTGGTCCAGGGGCAGGGTGTCAGGTGTAAGAAAACAGTTACCTGTGTGAACATCTTTAGGTGCTCTGCAACAAAACATTGCACTAATGTCGTGTGGATTGTTCAATGACTGTTTAGCTGCAGAAGCCACAAAAGTAGGGGCTTTTTGCATGTGAAATCCACTATTTTAAGCTCTTGTCCTTTTCTGATTGACTGTTTCAAACCTCTCTTCCTGCCTTCCTCGTGGTCACTGTACCTCAGCTCCACTCACACTTCTCATTGACTCTTCTCTACAGTTTTCCCTTTTTCTTTCGATTTCACATAAACCTTCCCAGGAATACCCAGCAAAGCAAATGATCGATCAAAAACTGAATCCAACTAATATATTTACAGTCATCACATTGTTTATTCTGCATGTGCATTATACATATCTCCCCTGAGCTTGATCTAGCTTGTGAACTCCTTGGAGTAGCACCTGGACACTAGTTCTCCGAAGCTGCACAATGTCTAACACAGTAAGGTCAGATGTGGTTGGTCCTTAGACCAATAACATGAATGTGACTAATAGAGTGCATCTTCCAGAAAAGCATCTAGTTTCAATCTCAAGAAGTCTAGGGAGAGAATGCTATCTTCTTGGTGATTTGTGTGAATGGATGAAAGAGAAGAAGATTGTCTCATTTCTGATTTGAGTTCCTTTGTCTATTTTATAATACCCAGCTCTGATAAGATTCATGTGGTCTTGTGCTATTCTAGGGAAATTCTAATCAACTGGCATGAAGTCAGGTTTCTTACTGCTATAACCTCCTACTCTGGAGTGGATTTATTGCCTTTAAAAATCAGAACTGGAGGGAAAAATGCAGAGCTTACTAATTAAGCAGGGTGCAATGATTTGCATATAATAAACAGATGCATGTGGTTGGGAGTATATTTTATTCCTTGCTACCCAGCTGACTTTTGTTTCTTTCAGCAGTGCCATACTGGGTTGAGCTTTCCTTTGCTTATATTAACCTGTTGTTGAACGAACAACTGTGTCCTTCTTAAAGTGTGCCCATTCTCTAGATGAATGTGACTATTTTTCACTCCAAGTAAAAGAAGCATCCTAAATAGTATTATAATAAGGAAAAAAGGGGAAAAAAAAAAGGCAAAGGTATTGAGGATTCAGTAATAGGTCAAAGTATGTAAGACAAATTTAGGCTCCTGCATTTGATTTATAATTAGTTTGTTATACTTCTATATGAGGCAAATTGTTGTTATCCAACCATGAACTTTATATTTTAAGAGGGAGCAAGAGCTTCTCCAATTCTCCAGTAAAATTGGAACTGAGTCAAATTTTACATTATGATGGAGACTTAGGCCAAATGCATGTGTGTCCCTGCTTGGACAAAATTTGTTCTTCTGTAGTGCATCTGAAGAGGGTGAGAGAGATTTTTATGGCTGCTAATGTAGCCTGGATGGATAATTACCTCTTACACGTTCTCTAGGAAAAAAAAAAACAGTGGCCATAAGATCACTGTAAATGTCCTTTGAGACATTTAAATTCCCCTAACAGTTTTTTTTCTTTCTTTCTTTCTTTCCTACTGAGCCCAGCGAACATTTTCATGTTGATGAGTTTTAAAAATGATTAGGAAAGACTTTTCAGTCATTCTTACCCCTTTGTAAAAAGCCTCCTTGAAACGAAATGACCTTTCTGTTTTTAAGAACCTTTTGAAGATTTTTCAGGGTAATTCAGGCTGATAAGGATCTTTGCATCACCTGTTTGGCAAGAGGGCGAGTGTTCCTTTGTGCAACACTAACCTTCCTTCTCTGCTCATTATCTCTGGTGAGGGCTGTCTTAATTGAAGTCATCCTTTGTGAAAGATATCTCCAACCCAGTTCGTTATTGATTTTGAAAGATCTGACCTGTTAAAATTTCCTTGCCAATGAGTTAACCTTCTTACCTGAAGGTGAATTAAAATAGAAAATGACATTTCTAATTTCTGAAGTGATGTAGCCAAAGGAGCTGTGCTGAAGTGGTATAATGTTAGCTCAGCCTTTTAAAAGGATAAGATTTGTTATTTAGCTTGATGAGCCTTCTTGGGCCGTGCAAGAATAGATCTTCACTCAGGTGCAGTTGCTTTCTGGAATGGCTTTTAATTGAATATTATTATATCACAAAGAGACGCGCTCAGATTTCTCTCTCTTTCTTGACGTTCTGTTGTAAAGTTACACCCAGGAAGTGAGGTCTAATCAATCATTAGCAAAATAGGAAGAATGTAAAGTTAAGTAAACTATTTAGCTACCTAGACACTTGACTGACCTGACATCACAGCATCATTTCAGCAGTTTTGATGAACTGGGCTCTGCAGACACTTTTTTCAAATACATTTTTCCTAATTCAGCTGGCTTCTTAATAAGAACTCAAACAGCGTCCTAAAATTTCTACTAGTGTGACTGACTGTAAATGATAATTTCCCTGTTCAGATATATAGATCTCTCCCAATACTTATTTTCTCCTTTAAATCAGACTTTCATGTGGACTGTTCCTTCACCATGTAGAAAATGAGCGTCACATTTATCTAATATTTTGAAGTAGTGGGAAGAAGAATTTTAAGAATGAATATATGTATATAAGTACATATTGTTCAATGAAGCTTAAACAAGGAGATTTAATGCTGGTGGTAATCCATAAAGAGTGCATTATAAAGTCTTCTCAATGTATAATTTTGAATCTTTTCTGCCATTTTGTATCTGTCACAGTTCTTTCTCTATTCAACTAGACTTAATAATCGTAAAAATATTTAGGAATTAATTTCTAGTGTAGTTAATATTTAATGAAGCGTGAATACATGTTACACATTTTAAGTTTATGGGAATTATCTTTTAGTTAAATTTTTAAATTCTGCAGATGGTTTTCATAATAAATTGTTCTTCCTGTCAGTTTTCTGATACAGAATCTCTGGCGTGGAATTAAATAGCCGTTTCTAGAAAGGTACAGACTTTATACTAAATTCTATGATTCATGAACCCAAAACCTTAACAAATAGCATTTTCTTACTGTCTGCTTTCTGAATATATCTACTCATGAATGCATAACATCTTTTAGTCTTTATACAGTGATTTAAACTTTGGCATAGTGAAGTTTGGGAAACTGAGATTCTGGAAAATACATAACCAAATATTTCCTTTGTGACTTTTGTGTTTCATATTGATATGTGTATATTTCACAGAATCACAGAATGGGTGAGGTTGGAAGGGACCACTGGAGGTCACCTTGTCCAACCCCCCTGCTCAAGCAGGGCCACCTAGAGCCAGTTGCCCAGGACCGTGTCCAGACACCTTTTGAGTATCTCCAAGGATGGAGACTCCATGTCATCTCTGGGCAACCTGTTCCAGTGCTCAGTCACTCTCACAGTAAAAAAGTGTTTCGTGATGTTCAGATGGAGCCTCCTGTGTTTCATTTTGTGCCCGTTGTCTTTGGTCCTGTCACTGGGCACCACTGAAAAGAGGCTGGCTCCGTCCTCTTTGTACCCTCTCTTTGTACACATGGATGAGATTCCCCCGAGCTTTCTCTTATCTTCCCTTCTGTATTTAGATTAGAAATGATATTCTGTACTGCTTTGTGTTCATATTTTGTGGAAAATTAAATATTGCCAAGTTTTATCTCAGAAGTTGATAAAATGATCCCTAAATTTCTGCTGACAATGAGAATTTGGTGACAGTCAAGACCAGATTTAAACCATTGTTTGTAAAGTATAATGGGTGCCTTTAAGTATCCTGTAGTAACACGGATTTTACTTACTTCAGCATTTGCATGCCTTTCACAGAAGTATGCTTGGTAGAGGAAGTACTATCCAATTTATTATCTTTACTAGATGGGCTTTTAGAATTGTGGCTGGCTTTCTGAAAGAGCAGAAATCAAAAGTTTATTTCCTTCCTCCTTTTACTTATTTTAATAGCATTTACAAATGACACCTTACTCCGTCTTTACCATATTTTACTTTATGCTAAGCTCTCTGGAAGAATTTCTCTTTCCTGTAGAGTTCATTTTATCTACACAAGGATTATGTCAGACCTATATGTTGTTGGGATTTCGTTAATAAAATTTCTAATTTCTTTTTTTCAAAAATTTAAACTAAAAGAATTGGCTGGGTAAATACCTGATCAATACCACATGATGCATATTCTGTCATATTGTCCTTTCTAGAGGCTTTCACAATGTCTGATGAAATCAAAGGTTTACAGTTTTCTTGAAGGCTGAATGAGGACCTGGTTAAAGGAGAAGAGAAAGGAAATCTGTCGTCTTTGAGGACAGGAAAATAGTGGTGACATAAAATCATTCTGGGGGAGTATTCAATGACTTTCCTCACTGCTGAACTTGGACACTTTAGCACAGTTTCCAAATAAGCAGCAAATTAATAAAAAAGACAAAAATTCATTTCTTGTGTTTGCCTTTCTGGAGAGGAACATGCAGTCTGCCCCGATACCACGTTTCTTCCTCAGCCTCGTAGCTTTGCACATTTGAGGTCCTTTAATGCCTTCTCCATCTCTCACCTTCTCTTGACTTCTCTTGACTCTCACCTTCTCTTTACCAACATAACTATTGAGTAAATCCTTCCAAATCTACAGAAGGCCTAAGGTGATACTAAAAAAAAAAAAAAAAAAAAAAAGAAAATTTACGCACTATTTAGGGATTCTTCTGTCAAGAGAAAAGAGCAAAAGAGGTGTCATTTCCTAATAGCATCTTCTAAAAGATTCTGCTGTTACTTCTTATGAAATGACCTCTGTGAGGTAACTTTAGAAATCAAAGGTAGTACTAGCAATGGAAAGGTAAGTGGTTTTTGTGCTAGAACAGAAGACTAAGGTAGAGGTCGGTCACTGTGTTCCTGTCTCTGTTTCTTTGATGGGTGAGAGGAATTTTAAGAAATCTCCTTGAGATTTCTGATACGACAGTATTCTTATGATGCCCTCCTTAAAATACTTGTATACTTTTAAATTTTTGCAATAGTGATTCATTGCATTTTTAATAGGACATCTTGGGTTCTAATAATAGATCAATGTGATAATACCAGATCAAGTTCATGTATTTTTAAGCAGAATTCCCTACTGTGATTAATGGGGAGTTCTGTTTAAAAGCCAAAGTTATGTGGTCTGAGATACTGAAACTACTGCCTACGTTAATATTTTATAGAAGTTATTACTTATTTCTAAAACAAAAATTGAAAAAACCTATTTATACAGAAGGGTTTGTTAGATATATTTCCAACATCACAAAAATAGACAAAAGCACTTATTTTAATACAATTGTGCAACACATTTGCCAGATGGAAGTGAGTAATAGTCACTTTTTTGAATTAATTATTTATCTCAGTTGTGTCTGGAATTAAAATGATTTATTATGGAGTGCTCAGATGAAGACATTACTTATTTTGCATACATTGCAGTGACAGGTTTCATATGGTCCTGACAAGACTTCTTCAAAACTGATAAAGATCTGTCCTTGTCTGATACACAGCAGCACCTCTATTTTGAATACATCAGCATGGCTTAGTTGGCTTTCCTTCCCATAGTTTTAAGTACTATGTCTATATAATGAAAGCACCACAATTTTAGGGGAAATTTGCCATTTAAAAATTGAAAATGGGTTTCACAGGAATTCAGCAAACTGTAGATGATAATGAATAATAAATGAACAGAGGATATGCTTGGGAGAATGTATCTCAGCAAGACATAAAGTCGTAGTGCACTTCAAAAGATTTATTACTGGATTGTTATTTCAGTCCAACACGTAGGCAATTTAAATAATGAAATATTTAAAGGTAAATAAAAATAAATGTGTTCTGTACTTGAAGACGCAATTGTATGAAACTTTCTTTGCTTCAACGAATTAGAAGAAAACCAAAAGGATGACAGGTCCAGAACATCATCTAAGTCATATTCATTAAGTTCAGGTCTCCTATTTTATTTTATTCCATTAGTGGCAAACAAAACAACTATAAATAATCCAGAGATATGAGAAACATTCCTATTTGATCCTTGAATATCTATATTAGATCTCTTGTGGCCAAGGAGGCAGAGGGAAGACACAGACGAGAAGTATGCGTGCTGTGCTCTATGAATAAGGTTTCTGTCAAGAGTAAGAAAAAGCAGCAGCTTATCGTCTGGGCTTCTTGCTTTTTTTTATTAAAACACACCTTTCAACGCAACTGGGATTTAGGGCAAAACTCAAGGGAAAGATATTGAGTAAATTGTGTGCTTCCAGAGAGAAAATGATAGAACATGTATTCCTACTGCTATTTACTTATTACACACCGTTTTTCATCAATACATCTAAATGGGCTTTAAAAATTCATATTGTTGCCCCTGCCTTACACGGAAGAAGCTGAAGTGCAAGGAGACAGAAATGTTGTACGTAGATCATCCTGCAGGCTAGCAGTAGGGCTGAGAGTACAACCTAAACGTCTTTCCAACTTCATGCAACTAAATTGTAGCGTTTTCTTAAAACCAACTTCCTGCTACCTTGTCTGACATTAAAGGGTCAGAATTCCTGCAAGATACAAAAAAGTCAGTGCGCAAAGATATTACAATTAATTTCTGATGTCTGGTTCTAGTACTCTAGTCGAAAAGCTGTAGCCAGTCTCCGAAAAGCTGTAGCAGTAAATTTCTTCATATCTCAGTGAAGGAGATTTTTGACTTGTTTGCCCTTGGCTAATGTAAGCAGAGACTGGGATTACAAACCGCTGGGCTGGCACAAGCATGATGGCCTGCGCTGACGGGTGTACCCTGTGGTTGCGGCAGCCTTGCAACTAGCACTTCTGGCCATCAGCACCACAGCAGGAGGCTACAATGAACAAGGGAAAGAAATAAAAGGGCAGAAAACAAGACAGAGGCAGAAAAATAAAAGCATTCACTTAGTCTTGATGCTAACTGAAAGAGAAATAGTTTGTCTTCTCTTTTTTAATATATCAGCTGGCGTGTACTGAAGAAAATCATGTTTAACAAACTGAATTGCAAAATTATTCATGATAGAAGTGAAAGTGATCTGATTTAAAGTCCCTGTAACCTGTGCAATATGGCTGAAAACCATGAAATTGCACGAGACTGCACAAAAATAAACTCTCCTCATAGTACCAAGAAATTGGTACTGCAACGCATGCTGATGCCCAAGTGGCATGACAAGGGCTAGTAGTGTTTTTCCATTTAATGTAATTGGCGTTTGCTGATGAAAAGTGGATGGCAAGCCTCAGTTTGTTGAATTAGTGCACAAATCTGCATTTCCATGTATAGTCACTAAGAATAGTACTAGCAATGAGATTTTCGGGTTAAGTGAGATGTTCTCTTAGCAGTGTTTCAGTTAGAATTTGCCTTGAGGTTTGTGAGTAAATTGAATGTAAAACGCCAAAGGGGAGAAAACGGTGAATCTTGGTTCAAAACCAAGGGGAAAACCATATCTTAATCTATACAAATCAAATCCTCCTCTTTAATACGCAGTGGATCCTGAATTGGTTTTCTCAATAATCTATCCCTTAAAATCAGACTCCGATGCAGACAGAGCTGTAAAAATCTACAGGGATACAGATAAGAATAATTTGTGGTGATGTTATTGTTGCTCATATAATTATAGAGCTTTCATTGTAAAATGTTAATATTTACTTATGATTACAGTCTGTATAATAATTGGAACTATTGATTTCACAGGTTCACTCATAATTGGCTCTGCTGTTCACAGGAGTTGTTTTTGTTTTGTTTTTCCTTGCCCACTGCGTAAGGAAAACCAGCTTCACGCCATGTATTTTCTATCGTTACATTTCTGGTAGCCTTGCACAGAAAAAAACCCAGCAAATGTAGGAGTTTCTAATATGATTTCTAAAATTGATCTTCTTTAGAAGGCAGTTGAAGAACACATGGACGTTCCTTATCTGATGTCCATGTATAAGTATTAATTATATTAGAAGCGTCGTACCAACACGTCTACCGTGGTGTGTGAGCTGGAAATGGTGGTAAACTGGGAGGGTACCAGGGAAGGCATCGTATATGCTCACCATATTTCTACACCTTCTTCAAGCCTCTGCTCTTTGTTGCTGTGGGAGATGGGTACTGGGGTAGGTAGGACTTTGGTCTGAGTCAGCATAGCTGTCTCACACAGGAGATGCAGAGCAGCTTTCAACTGTTAGTAATCAGAAGAAAACAAAACAGTCATGTGTGGGAGAGAGACAACCAAAGGTTGATAAAGCCTTTCATCCAACTTACAAAGCCTGCAAGAGTGTTTGCTATGTATGGGAATCATCATTCTGTCAGAAGAGCTTTATCTGGCTTTTCAGCCAGCAGTGTGGCTAGAGAGAGAACATAAGGAGAGGAGTGCGAGGAATACGTTAGTATGGTTTTAACACCACCTCTAAGGAAACTAAGAAATGTTCATGAACCAGCTTTATATGTAAACAGACTGTGGGCTAGAAGAAACTGTATTCAGTATCTTACAGTATCAGAAGTATTTATTACAACATGACTAGAGGCTCAAAGCAATGTAATTGCTTTGTAGAACATAGAAGCTCTATTTCTCTTTAAAGCATGCTGCTTCAATTAAGTATTCCTTTCGTGTATTCATTCAGTATTCATTTTGGCTGCTACTGCTATGCTATGTAAAGGAAAAATGAATCGTTAGACGACTCATGCTAAAAAAAAAAAGGTTTGGAGGAAGAACTGTTTTAAAACTGAATAATGTTTTGAGAAGTAGCTTAAGTTTATAATAAGTCTAAAGGAAAGGATTTCATTCAACTACACAAAGCCAGATAGTTCTGCACTGTGAGCTGTCAGCCTTTCATGTTTGCGTATGTGCTAGCATATACTTCAGATAATCATGTTGCACCACTACCGTGAGCTGGAGACTCTTGATAGCTTTAGTGTAGATCGCGATTTTCAGGGTGTTACGCCGCTGTACATTCAAATTACTTTGGGAAAAAATGTGGTATGAAAAGTGGGAGCCCTGATGCAGTTTATTTAAAAATTTGAATCCGCACAGCCAGAGCAACAAAATAAATATCAAACAGTGACAAATATAAGGAGGTGGTTGGGTTTTCTTCTTTTTTTTTTAAAGTGTTGGATTAGGTTTTCAGACCTGACTGTCTGGGAGATGAAGAACTAGCATTATATTAAATAAAGGAGAAAATTTTTGAGACCATTTTGTTTCTTTATGTATTTTTTTGTACTATAGAAATAGATGCTTTTTACCTTCTCCATGTTTATAACAGATTAAAAAAAAAATTTCAATATCTATTATAATTGTCACAATGTTAAGGTAAGCAGACAAAACCCCTCTCTACCAAGTGAAATGTGGTGTTAAAACTACCATGAATTACGGCACAGGAGGCTGCTGCATCAACACTGGGCAAGCATGTTAAATTCAAAATTTTTTCTTATGAAGTACACAACCTTGTTTTAGACACACCAGTTTTCTAATATACAAAAGGAGTACTTGCTGGAGGCAAATAAGTAAAATTTGGTTCCAGTAATTTGTGAGGTTCTAGTATGAAAATGCTCGGTTAGGGAAACACTGAGTAAGCGTTATGCTTTTTGTGATGTTGATGTCAGAATTTAAACTGGTGTGGTACTCTTACTTTTATTTCATGTGTATTACATTCATGATTTTAAGAGGAATTTGAAAACAGATGGATAATGTTGATTGCCATGCCATTAATAGTATCAGGAACATGTGTGAGTGTATTTTCCCAATGGATATTAATAGGGGGAAAAAATAAAAGGGCCCACACTTATAAAGTGTCTTAATAATTATGTGCACAGCTAGAAAGCTATCTAAGTGGCTGATTTTTATATACTTTCAAGTTTGCCTTTTCCTTTATCCCATTGTTTGAAAGTGTGCCCTGGAAAGTTGGGGAAACAATGTGAAATTTGTAGATTAGATTCATCTACGTCACTGTTTTTTAATGTTAATTTTTATATTTCCTTATTAATTTGAGAAATGTGAACAACTTGTTCTTCAGATTCTGAAATTATTTGAACTGCGGTGTGGCTTACACTCTCCCTTATACTATAAGGAAATAAAAAGATTGACCTAGGAGTCAAATCATTTGTAGGCATATTTGATTCTCCATTATCTTCCTCCGAATCACAGGTGTTATGTTTTATTATGTTGGGAATCCTTTCCTTTTTTATCTCTCTTCCATATCCTGAATCCATTTTCTTTGATGCAGACACTGCCTTGCCTGTTCTTTTCAACCTCTGAAAGAGGAGCCGAGAAAGACAAAAGCATTAAATAGAAATGACAGTCAAGGTGATCCATAGCACTCCTGGAGGGGAGAGTTTGCTGGCAAACAGGGCAGGCGGCAAACCATACAGCACCCAGGGAGTCCCGTTACCTGTGGGAAAGAGGCAAAAATAAAGGTTTTGGCTGTCAGTGATCATCTTCTGTCTTGGCACTCCCGATAGTATAAATTACAGAATCTGTCTCTCCAAATGCGGCCAGCTTGTGTTGGCAGCATCTCAGGTTCTATATTAAAAAAAAAAAAAAGTTATCAATAATTTATCTAGAATTATGGCATTTTGCTGTATTACTTCTTCCCAGTGTAATAGGCAACGTGTCTGTACCAGTGAGACTCAGTTTCCTGTTTAGATTTTCGCAGTTGGCTACTGCTTGTGATAAAAATACTCCGTTGCGGCAGCAGTTGTTTTTCCTTTGCCGCCATAATTGTGTAAAGCAAATATAGATAATATAGGTATACTGTACCAAGTTATAGACATGCTTATCATATTTTAATTTAGCCAAGTGGATCTGCAAGTGATTTTGGCAGCAGCTCTGAGGCCGATATATTCTCGGTGGTCTGCTGTTCATCGTGCTCCTCGACCAGCTCCGCTATCTATCAGGAGCTGCAGTTTGCATTCACTGTCATCTCCCGAGTCCTTCAAAGACTTCTTGATCTATGTCTTTTTGACCTCTCTCCAGATTTACTGCTTGGGCCTGAACTGTATCTTGTAATACTGGTGTCCTTCTGACTCTCAGCCCTGTATCACCCAGTTAACCTTCTTGGCCCACATCTCATAATACAAAGAAATTGGAGGTATCCAATATTGGGTAAGGTTAGCTTGTTTCTGAACTTAGGAAAAGTAGATTTCTGCTAATCAGTCTGTCATTGGTCTTTTTAAATACAATCCTCTCAAAATACTGAAAACTAAGCTGCTCATTGTCTTGTGCAGTCTGAGTCTCTCTGGCATTAAACTGCTAATGCTACTTACAGGCACCAAACTAGTAACACAAAAGTGCGTCAAAACCAGTTCTCACTGAAAGTACAGCAAAATTCAGATGAAATCAGTGGTGCAACCCTCATTTGTTAAAAATGGGAGTAATGTCTTGCTTGACGTTTTAAGACGTGTTTTGTGTTTTATGTTTGGGGATAGTTGGGGGCTTGTTTTCTCTATTTTTTTGTATTTGTATGTAGGGAAAAGCTCAAGAGATTTTCACATAGCCTTATTTGCCCTGGATCAAAGTTCAAAATAATTTTTTTCTTCTTCAAATAGTGGTAATTTTAATACCTGAGACAATATTAATACATAAGATATTAAATACTACGATAGCTTACTTCGTTCTCAGCAGCAAAGCTATCAGTGCTTTAGTGGGGTTTTTGTCTTGATTTTTTGACTCCACTGTGATCACTCCCTGAAATTTCAGAATAAACTTGCAGTAAGGGTTAATTCATGTACTTTCCTGCTCCCTAACAAAAATAAATGTTAATCCTCCAGAAGCTTAGAGGGAATCTTAATATTGTATTTTACAGTAATCTCTTTAGAAGACAAAGAATTACAAATGACATTTTAAACTCGCTAAGACTTCAGTGACAACTCCCAACAACAAAAAAAGAAGCAAGCTTCCTATTTATTTCTGTAATTGCCATTTGTAGTACGCTGATTAAACAAAAAGCAGATAAATGATGGTATTTTCATAAGACAAGTATAGGTAAACTATGACTCATTCACCTAAATATGTTTAAAACAAAATCCTAAGAAAAACTACTTTGTATTCACAGCAGCAGCTTTTTTCCCCAGTGCGAAGTGGTTTAAGCACACATACATCCCATTGCCCGGGCGTAACTGGATCGGTGCACAGCAGGGAGAGCAGAGTGTCTGTGTGAAGACTGCTTCAGTGGGAAAGAGAGAACCTAAAGAATATTCATAAAGAACAAATTAAAACATCATATGAGGCCTTGATTAGGCTCGACAGCTTTCCTAAAGACTTTCTGTTGTTGTTACTAGTGCTTAACATCAGATGAGGATTTGTGAAAAAGCAGCCACCCCCACCTCCTGCAGCCTTTAAGCGATGGTGGTGGGTGAGACTCTTTACATTGCATTCTGCTCATCTCTTTCATTGCTGAGTTGCATATCTACGCTACACTAATTTTTGTGAGATTAATTTTATCCCAGAATTTTACATTTACAAATGTTGTGGTAAATGTACTGCCCATAATAATGATATAATGTAATATAAAAAACACGTTGCAGGTGATCTGTATGTGGTTTTCTCATACTTTAGAGGATCATTCAAAGCCTCTGCCTCCACTATTTTTTCATCATGTATCTTCAGTGATCTCTTGACCAGCAGGCAAAGAAATATTGTAAGCATGTGCTGAGTGCTTTCTCTTCAATCTGTAGCAATGAGAAAAAAAATTGACAGTGGATTAGGGCTACTTTGGGATGCATTTCTTGTTAGTTGGACAAAGTTGCAAAGCCCCTTTATTCTGTTCAGAGACATTTCTTTTCCTGCTTTTCTGTGATTTTTTCAAATGAGAACCATGTCTGGCCTTGAAGCTTGCAATGTGTTTGGGGCCACTTACATTAGAAGTGAATTATTGTAGGCTCTTTTTATAATTGGTAGAGAGAGAGAGATGGGTACCTGTAAAGGGAATTGCAGCGGAGCTTCTCTCTCTCTTTTTGTGGGGTCCATCTAAAGAACGTATGGCAACAACATTCCTCAGCAAGTGCTTGAGGTTAACAACAGTGACTTGTGATCCTACAAGAAAAGGTGGATAACGTAACTGAAGATTTCAAAGCAGTGTGCAGCTGAAAACTGATGGAAATGTTGGTTAATGTGGGTGCCAGAAATTGTTTTCAAAAGAAAAAAAAAGTTTTGGCATTTCTCAGAATAATTTTGGTCAAAGCAAGTTTCTGTTCTTATTGCTAGAAATACATCTTTTTTTAAAATTTTTTTTAAAAGCTGAAGAAAGTAACAAAATGGCAATTCCTCTTCTTCCCCCCAAATAAGACAATTGGGTTAAAGTAAGCTGTTGAGATTGCTGAGATATTCATAGGTATTGTGAAATCAATTCATTGGAAATTAGCTTGAAGCTCTTATTCTAAAGGAGCACTGAGTATGGAAGTGTTAGGGTTTTTTTTTCTTTTTTTTTTTCCCCCCATATCTTCCATAACCCCAAAGAGAAATGTGACTATTTTTGACGAATGATACCAGTTACACTTTTTTGTTCCTGATTGGCATTACATTTGTTGAAGTAGTTGTTGGTGGAGCCATCTACAAAGATGGGGAGATAGCATAGAAAAGAGAGAAAGTGTGAGAGTGTGGGGGGTATGGCAGGGAGCAGGTGGCCAGTCTGCAGGGGGAGAGGGGTTTCTAGAGGCCGGAGAGGACAGGACAGAGTTTGCTTGCACTCAGAAAGTCACTGGATGGGAGGGAAGCACAGAGTCACCACGGAGGCTCAACGGGCAGGGGAAGAATTGTGTATAACTAATTTATTTTTTTATTTTTTGCTTTTGCTTTCAGTATTCTTTCTTTAACACCTCTCCCCTTCACAAGTTTTAAGTTTCTGCGCAAATGAAATTAGATGTGGTCAAGCGTGGAAGCCCTTTAGTCTTTTGAGGGAGCTCACTAAGGAGAAAGCCTAAACAGATCCCTGCCCCAAAGCTGTGGCTCACTTTAGGGCCCTGTCATAGTCATGTAAAGAAGTGTGCAGCAGAGTGAAAATTTAAGATTTTGGAGTACTTGCAGCCTTGTACTCTAAACAGATTATTTTTTATTTAAACTTAAAAATCAACTTAATGTAGATAAGGAGGAGGGTCAGATATATCACTAATACCTCTCTGTCAACAATTACATGAACCTGGAGGTGCTAAGTAGTAGTTTGTTCAAAGGTTCACATAAATGTGGTTTGTTGGTACTCACTGGCAATGCTTTTATAAAATTGCATACTACTTCACAGCAAAAACAAAATAATGCAGTTTAATACATCAGCCTATCTGTGTGCCTCATTGTTATTTTGGATCCACTTTAAAACCAGCATTCTTGTAATATAATGAAAGAGCTTATTTTTGTCCAATTATCACACTCCATGTACAGACTATTTTTCATATTTACATTGCCAAAGGCAGTAGTTCGTGCATTGAGGCCGAGATATTTATCATCTGCATTAGTATAAACGTGTCAATGAATTGGATTGAAGATACTTAGATGTCAAGCACAATTTTTAGGTACAATGTAATTTATTGGATAATTGATGATGGGAAATTTGGTAGAATCCCAAATGGGCAAACTCTTCATCTGGAGTACAGTAAAGACCTGATCTTTAAAAAGAGGGATTTCTTCCTTGAACACACATAGTATACACAAGGGTGCAGTGATCCGATGAGACAGAAGTTTGTAGTTTGCAAGATGAATGATTTAGCTTTATTTCAATCACAATTATTTTAGTATCTCTGCTTTAGTTGGAGATTTTCTGCAGTCTTTATTCTTTTAAAGTTGGCAAGTGTTCAAAGTGGTGTTCTGGGGAAATGATAACTCTTAACTCAGTGTAAACAGACTTAAATTAAATACAACAATGATTATGTCATTTGTGGAAGGCTGGTTAGAGATAAAGTAGGGTAATCATGCTGAAATGGAAATGTATTTGTATTTAATATACATTTATTCTTCTGGATAGCTAGCTAAACCTTGGAAACCCTACTTCAAACTTAATCTGCAGAAAATATGGAGGAGTTTCCATGGGCTGAATCAGTCTCTGCCAGCTGGCATTGCTACGGAGTATTAATGCTTAGGACTTTAGAACTACAAACAAACTGTTCAGCCGCAGTGTCCACTTAAAAAAGAGGCAATGAGGAGCAGAGGCTAAGTGTATAGCCTATCATCAGCCCTTTCCCAAACGGCTACTGAGGCTATGTTGGATGAACAGCTGAAAATGGTGTTGAAGTCAATGAGAGTTTTAAAACTCATGGGAATCGGTAATAAGATGTGGCTTCATATTCCTTCCAGTCATTCAATAAGAAGGTGTTGTAAATAATTTGTACCTGCTATAGTTTGTTTAACTTACACTTGTGCAGTACCAGAAATATTCTGTTAACCTGCTTTGGAAATAACAAAGGCTCAGCCCAGCATCTCTCACAACTTTACTCACACTAATAGTCTTGTTACTGGGGCCATTCATATGAATGAGGATTGCTTGGCCTGGCCCCAGTTTCTTCATGGAACATGAGCACTCCGCAGTCAGAGAAAATGTCTTATGTGTGACCAACTGTCTGCAGGTAGACATCTTTTCTTTGGGAAATGGTTACGGTTTTTTTTTCTGAACTGCTTGTTCTTTTCCTCTTTCATAGTAACTCAGTGCATGGTGTGTATGAGGGGAGGTCATAAAAAACCCTGAAAAACAGAGGGGTTTTTACCCTCTGATTTGTGGATTTTGTGAATTGAACCGGGTGAATATTACAGTTTTAATAATGGAAAAAGCAATCATATCAGCTTTCAAGGATATAGGTTTTTATTGGTTTTGTTGACACTAATTATAACAATATGTCAAGTATTTACTATAGACCTTAGAGATTTTTAAAAAGCAATGGCTTTTGTTCTTTGGAGAGTAGCCAGCTGGTATGTCTCTGTTTTCAAGAACTTATTCTGTGTAATCATTTCACAGATTGTGTGGAACAAACACTCCTTAACTGGCTTTTAATTTTTATTTTAGTTATAATAAAGGAAAGAACAGAAGTGGCCTACCTGAAATTACTCTATTTTTCAAAATGTATTATGTTGTTGTTCTCATTACTTAACATAATATGGAAGGAAGAGAATGTGATATCGGTTGGCATCAGAGTATAAAGAGTAGTGCAGTAGAAATGTGAAGCAAAAACCAAAACAGTCTAGGAAAGGGTATTCATGCAGGTGAGGGAGAAGATTAGATTCATGCCTTGGAGGGGAGGACTTTGGCTCCTATCTTGCTAGTCAAAACATCAACTACGGGATGGCTTTGTGATTGCTCAGTTCTTAGTTCTCTAATGTGATTAATTCACAGAATCACGGAATCGTATAGGTTGGAAAAGACCTTTAAGATCACCGAGTCCAACCGTAAACCTAACACTGCCAAGACCACCACTATACCATGTCCCTAAGCACCTCATCCAAACATCTTTTAAATACCTCCAGGGCTGGTGACTCAACCACTTCCTGGGCAGCCTGTTCCAATGCTTGATAACCCTTTCAGTGAAGAAAAATTTCCTAATATCCAGTCTAAACCTCCCCTGGCGCAACTTGAGGCCATTTCCTCTTGTCCTATCGCTTGTTACTTGGGAGGAGAGACCAACCCCCACCTCCCTACAACCTCCTTGCACATACACAATTCCTGTGTATGAACATACACAATTCCTGTGTATGTTCTTGAAATTAAATATTCAATTTGTCTAGGATAAAAAATGAAATGCATCTGTAATCATAAAAATAGGAGATGAAGAATAATCCTCTACTTGTTTTGTGTTTTCCAAGTTCGAGTTTCCCCAAGAATGAAATTCTTAGAGATGTAGGAAATGCAAAACTGGTTCTGTGAGCTTGGTTTTGCACCATGGCAGAAAAACAATTGTGTGTGCAATGTTAGCATCTTCTCTTGTTTTCCAGGTCCATGGGGGAGATGCATGGGAGATGAATGTGGTCCGGGTGGCATCCAGACGCGAGCTGTGTGGTGTGCCCATGTGGAGGGCTGGACCACACTGCCCACGAACTGCAAGCAGCCAGAGCGGCCGGACAACCAGCAGAGCTGTTTTCGGGTCTGCGACTGGCATAAGGAGCTGTATGACTGGCAGATTGGCAGCTGGAACCAGTGCCGGCCCGTCCTCTCCCGGAGCCACGAGAAGCCCCTGGAGTGCCTCAGAGGGGAGGAAGGGATCCAGACAAGGGACATCACCTGTATCCAGAAGTCCAACGGGGTGCCGGCTGAGGATGTCATCTGCGAGTACTTTGAGCCGAAGCCCCGCCAGGAGCAGGCGTGCCTCATCCCGTGCCGGCAGGACTGCATCGTGGCCGAATTTGCCCCCTGGTCGGAGTGTTCCAAGACCTGCGGCAATGGGCTTCAGCATCGAACTCGGCACGTTGTGGCTCCACCGCAGTTCGGTGGGTCTGCTTGCCCTAACCTCACCGAGTTTCAGATCTGTCAGTCTAGCCCGTGCACTGCTGAAGAAAGCCTGTATAGCCTAAATGTGGGACCCTGGAGCACATGCTCAGTGCCCCATTCGAGACAAATAAGGCAAGCGAGGAAACGAGGGAAGAACAAAGACAAGGAAAAGGACAGAGAAAAGGCAGTTCGGGATCCCGAGGCTCGTGAGTTAATTAAAAAGAAGAGGAACCGAAACAGACAGAATAGACAGGAGAACAAATATTGGGACATACAAATTGGGTACCAAACCAGGCAGGTCACATGTACTCACAGAAATGGGAAAACTGCTGCTCTGAGGTAATGACTATTTATTAATTTGCACATCTTTATTTTTCACTGTTTAAGGTAAAGCATGCATAAGTGCACACTGGTATTATTTTACACGATCCTGAATCTCAGTATGGGGCACATGCTATTTCCAGTATGAACATCCCTCATCAAGCTCAAGATGTTTCTATGATATGAAACATGCACACTGAGCTGGTAATCATACTAAGCATCACATAAATGTGCACTGTTAAGCTATACTAACTCCCTAGGTTCTGTTTGTCTCAATAGATTTCCCCCAAAAGCTTGAAGATATTTGTCAAATATCTGCTCTGTTTCTGTGGGTTCAGGGAGGTTTTTGCTCTCCAACAAGTCATGCACGTTTGGAAGAGGTGTTGTTACTGCTTTTAAGGTTCTGGGCACAAAGACTAGCAGGAAACTGGGCTGGGTCTCACTCACAGCAAAAGCAGAAAACAGAAAGATGCTGCAGGAGAAGGCAGTATCTATTCTTTCCAGTATGTTTTGTTTTGAAATAGAAGAGCATGAGATACTGTTTGTCCTTCTTGATTCTTATGGCAAAATTCCTGAAACGGAGACCGTGAAACCTCTTTGTTTCTTCTATGTGCTTCCTCTTTTTCTTTCTCATCGGCACCTTTATGCTGTCTGTCTGTTTTCTTCTGATATTTTTATTTATTTATTTATTATTTTACTTTTCAGGAGTTTTGGCAGTCACGGGTGTTTTGATAACTCTTTCCATAGGCTTCTGCGTACTTTTCTGCAACCGTATTACCTTCCACTTGTTTGTTTTACCTGGCTTTCTCTTGCTAGCTCATTTTTTCCTTCCCATCCCCCTGAATGTTTTTGTCCCGCTAAAAAGTCTTCTTTCAGTCTAGTCTACCTTTTTCCGTCTTTGATGTGATTCTTTCTATTTCCTTTCCTCTAGTTCAATACATGATTAATCAATTTTACATCAACTGTGAAATGACTAAGATATCTTGCTGAATGAGGCTGACATACATTGCTGCTAGGTTAGTGTTTATGAACTTTTTTCATGGTATTTTACTTGGGAGTTTTTGTTGTGCCAGTTAAACATTCTATCAAGGAACTTGTAATTGCTTCAACGTTTTGTATCAGAAACCATATATTATAGTTTTTCAAGTGTAGTAAACGTTTTTTGAGTGTATCCTCTCCTTTCAAGAGAGGATCCAGCAGTAAAATGGGAAAATGATGAGAGGTCCCTGGCTTGAGGGAAGAACTGTAAGTTTTGGATTGTTTAGTTGGAAGGAGGGACATATGAGCGAAAATCTGAAGTGTCTGTGAGTATGTAAATACCCGTCACCAGGAAGAATGGAACGAGCTATTCTCTATGTATTATGGATGTATAGGAAAAGCAATAATGGGCTAATCACAGCAGTGCTGAATGAGGTTAGACTTCGCAATACTGGGAATAGTGAAGCTCTGGAAAAGATTGCCTGGGGAATGCGTGGCACCTCCATCTTCAAAGGTTTATAAGAATAGGCTAGAAATGCACGTGTCAGTAATGATACGCCTCCAGTAACCCTTGGTTAGGGAAGAGGGGCCAACTGCATAGTTTTTTGCAGTCTCCTCTAGCTCTGGTTTTCTGTAGTTCTTTCAGATTTTGACCCACACTTGGATGAATGTCTGCACCAGGAATCTCAAAATCAGCTTGCTCAGGCAGTCCCAGGTGTTGGCTGCAGCACTGGCTCAGTGCTGGTACAGGAAGAGGTCGCCTTTACCCCTTCCTTTTCCAGCCTCACATCATGCAGCCCACACTGTGCCTAGCCCAGGAACATCATTACCCTTTAAACATAGGGAATAATTTATCAAACATATCAGTTGCTAGCAGATAGCAGGCAGCTGCTCTGTTTGAAAGTCCCCAAGTTTTTGTTAGGTTGAACAAATAATTCAGAACTACTGTATTAAAAAAAAAGGGGGGGGGGAATAATTTGTGTGCTGAGGCTCTGATAAGTGGTAAAAGAAAGTAAAAGTATAATTGGAAGTCAATGGCATACTTTACTCATCATCTTTACACTCGCTCTTGAATTCACTCAGATCAGTAATGCTGTCTTAATTTCAGATACCTCAGTGTATTATACCATATATGCACATTTCAGGCTGTAGCAGGGAAATGGATGAAACCCTCTTGCCTGAGGCAGTGAAACAATAGATAATACAATGTAGGAGCAATTCTTCACAGGAAAGAAAATGATGCAAATGATGCGGTGGACTTTTTGATGTCTAACATATAATTTTATGGTGTAAATGCACAAAGGATTTCTAATAGTCTTCCCATCAAGTTTAACATAGAATCTTTTTTTCCAGTTGCATAGTGAAAACAAGAAAATTTGGTTAAATGACTCATGTGAGAAATTCTGGCACTGATACATTGGCTTCAGAGACCTATCTATGTATGTCATCTATATATCCATTTGTTTCATTTATGCTGCACTCTTCACTAAGTGGTCAAATGCTTTATTCTATGATTGGCATTCCAGAATCTCAAGCAATAGAATTATTTTTCTGCCCAGGCTGTCAATGCAGCCAGCTGAAATGATTTTATAATCTCCATCACATAGTAACTGTGTTACTAAATAATATAGACAAGTAAGGTGACTGGAAAACCTGCCGTGCTCATGTGAAATGCTCTTCAGCTTGAATAGTCCATTTTCAGGGAGTTTTGACTTCAGCAATCAGAAACAATCAGCCCCCTGGCAGCATGACTGAAAGAAGAAGAAAAACCCTCAGGCGAGTAATATTTTTTGCAGAGGTAGCAAAATTGGTATAGTATAAAAAGGGTTTAAAAAAACAAGTTTCAGAAGGGTGCTCCAAAGAAAATGGTTCTGTAACGCTGTCAGCAAAACTTCAAAAAGGCAAATTCTCTTGACACATCAGCACACCAGGCATGGTAAAGAGAAGTGAAACAAGAAAATCAAAGTGTAATTTATACACTTTATTGCCGAGTGAACAATACAGAGTCTCCTGTGAAGGATGAAATATTGGATTTTGTATTGCTCATTCTGCAATAATGTACATGTTACATGACCTATATTTGCTTTATGTTTCCCTTAGTCTGAAATTCTGGTGCACTGAAAATATTTTAAAAATAGAATTGTTGGAGAAGAAAGAATTCAGTAATTAAAGCTGACTTGCAAAATGACCATTCTGGATAGCTAACAAAACCTGGACAACGTTGCTGTTATTGTAGAGGACAATACTGATGCTCTGAAATGTTTCCTCTTTTTTTTTTTTTGGTGAAAGTAGAGTTTTGGTGAAAGCAGAGGTCCCACAGAGAGCCGTTAGACAACAAACTGTCAATGTAGAGAAACATAAAACGTGTGTAAAAGTTCATTTTGAATTACAAATCTGTTTGCACTATTATAGGTTGCAATGATTGTGCCTCATGTTAAGCCTGTCATTTTCTATTGTAATATGTACTCTGGTTTTGCTTTCTTCTATTTCTGCCAAATTGTTACCATTGGGTCTCAAACATTTCCTCATAATTGTCTTCCTGAGCAGACTTTTGGGGGAAAGTTTAGCAAAAATGTTTTGGCTGGTTTTGTACAAGCCTAAGAAACATATTTTGTTTTAGCAGTGTTTAATTCATACAACCATTTTACTGCGATGCTTTACTGAGAACCCACTGGATTGGGGAAAGAATTTGATATTTGGAAGGACTGGAGCAGGTTATGAGCACAGATATTTATAACTGTAAGAACATGGAACGGAACAAGAGTATCTTCTTGGCCCTGTATGTTTCTGCACTCCAGTGAAGATTTTGAAAGTCACTGACAAAGTGCATAAAGTTCCCCTGTAGCAGCTGGTCTGCAGGCATGGGGACAGCCTGCAACTGCTCAGAATCAGTGAGCTCAAATGCCTGCACATGGAGCTGGAGTTAAAGCACTTCTGCAAGGATATAAGTGCCTATTTAAAAAAAAAAAAAAAATCCCAGGAATTTCTACGCTATTTCCTTTCTTTTTCTCCATCATTTGGATATGGCTTATTTATCTTCCTTAAACTGGGACCAAAACACCCGTGTCTGAATGGGGGGAGAAATGGAGGAGACCAAGTAGGAAACTGTCCCCACCAGCTCTTTTGCTGTGGTTCCCAGAACTGGTTAATATTCCCTTGTGTCCTGGTTTTGGCTGGGATAGAGTTAATTTTCTTCCTAGTAGCTGGTATAGTGCTGTGTTTTGGATTTAGGATGAGAATAATGTTGATAACACACTGATGTTTTAGTTGTTGCTACGTAATGTTTGCACTCGTCAAGGGCTTTTCAGCTTCCCATGCTCTGCCAGGTGCACAAGAAGCTGGGAGGGGGCACAGCCAAGATAGTTGATCCAAACTGGCCAAAGGGCTATTCCATACCATATGGCGTCAGGCTCAGTATAGAAACTGGGGGAGTTGGCCAGGGGGCAGCGATCGCTGCTCAGGGACGGGCTGGGCATCAGTTGGTGGGTGGTGAGCAATTGCATTGTGCATCGCTTGTTTTGTATATTCTTTTATCATTATCATTATTATTATTTTCTTTTCCTTTGCTGTCCTATTAAGCTGTCTTTTTTATCTCAACCCATGGGTTTTTTTGTTTGTTGTTTGTTTGTTTGTTTTTTGTCGTCCCCCCCCCCCCCCCCCCCGATTCTCTGCCCCATCCCACCGGAGGTAGGGGAGAGGGTAAGCGAGCAGCAGTGTGGTGCTTAGTTGCCAGCTGGGGTTAAACCATGACACCTTGGCAGCACTTCTGTGGCAGAGACCTGTTTGTGAAGCTGAACACTATTGATAATTTGAAGTGAGAATTCAGGAAACAGTAAAATTTAGATATATTCAGGGCTTTTATTTCTTTGTTGGGAAATAATGCATTTGATCGTATGATCATGTTTCATTTGTTTCACCTCTGTCCTCAGAAAGTAATTATCTGTTATTTACTTTCATCCTCCTCACTGATTCTGTGCAGTCATGCAATATCTAGCAAACTATATCCACACCTTGTAATGAATTAAACTCTCTTGGAAGTTTCCATAATGGTCTTATTGCAGTGCTTTACTCACTTTCAAGTTTGGGAGAGTTCAAGCTTTTATTTATTCCAATATTATAGTTGAGACATGAGAGATGACAGTAGGGCCAAAATTATTGAATTGTCCTGCTAATTTTGAGCATCGAGTTTGAGGTATATAATGCCTGATTTTTCAGCTTACTTCACATAGACCTGTATCTGCTTTAAGCACAGCCGCTATATTCACTAGTGGCCACAAGTCTTAAGCTAGATACCCAGGGACTGAGAAATTAGAGAATGGCCAACCGAGTATTTTGGCTGGTGAACAAGTGATACTCGAGATGTGTTGGCAGAAAAAGAGAGAGAATCTGCTCCTCTAGGATGACATTTTAACTTTGTTCGCCTTTCCAGGTCCTGAAACCTCCTAATCCAAGTACTCACCTTCCAAATCATGCAACAAATGCCTCCATCCACTTTATGGACTCTCTCTCCTTTGAAGTTATAGACTGTGTGGAGGAGGGCAAAAAAAATACAGCATAAGCCTGTTGCTTTCTTTATGCCACTGATTTGGAGAAGCAGACAAGTCACCTTGAGGTATACGCTGTCAGACAGCAAATAGAAGAGAGATTCAGACATATAATACAGCAGCTCAGTTTGTTCGACCCTGTAATAAATTCCTTTCTTCGAAAAAGTCTTAAAAGATTCTCTGTACTTCTCTGAGCTGCTCCATGAGGCAACAGGCAGAAAGGGTGATGTATGTGAAGACGGCAGTGGCTAAGGTGGAGTAGCTTCAAGGAGACAGGCTGTGGGAAGGTGAGGGAATAGCAATGCAGAGAGGACAGGTTGGAGAGATGAAGGAGCATAAGCAACTTCTAGCTTGTTCATTGAGGACCAGATGGAAGTGTGCATGTCTACAGGTGTGTTTTATGTTACTGGAAAGGCAGCTCTGCAGCTGTTTTTGTAGAGGAAGCCTCCAAGCTCACCACACTGTAAGGGTTTAGAAACCATAAGTGGTTCACTAACAGAACACCTCTAAATGTCACATATTTGGATAATGAGCTATATACAGTCATCTTGATAAATTAACTTGGAATCACTTAAAGCACATGCTATTGACAAATGGAGAACAGGGAAAAAGAAAGTCATCTTGGAAGAAAAACCTCCCGATAACTAAAAACAGCAGGGTAATTGTCAGATACATTGGGATAATAAAAAAGTAAAATATTATTAGAGAAACAGGATGCAAGCATATTGCTTTCCTACCATTTTCCACTGTGCTTTTAGAATTTTTGAAAGTCAGAAGCATCCTGTATCTTTTTCATGTGATTTTGGTGGAGACATTAGTTTCTGTGGATATGCATAATATTATTCACTGGGTGTTCCTTTCTATTCTAAGTACCTGCTCCATCATCTTACTGAGGCTGCTGTTTTGACAGTGCCTTGTCAGTATTGCTATACATTTGACATACCATGCCAAAATCTAGATTTAAGATGGAAATGTACACACTGTGCTGAATAATTGAAACAACAGCAATGAACCATTACTTTCTCCACACCATATTTTAACTCTTTTCATATAGTGAACAGTTGTTCTGTCATTTAGATGTATGACATTCATATATTTCTGTGCAAAGCATCAAGATTGGATGCCTTTCTAGAATATATTTTTTATTCAAATGCATGTAAGTGGTCTTCCTTAGCAAAATATAATACCTTGTAATGTAATGAGGTCGAACTGCATGTTCTGATAATCTCTTGTGGCCTTAAATCCTATGATGAATTAATTAATTCTATGAATGAATGCTATGTTGAATTTCTAGACTTAATTTAGTAAGAGATTAAGATGCATGGTGGTAAATGGAATTAGGCACTGAGATCTTTAACAAAGATACTCCTACGCTGTACTTTTATGCATCTTTTCTGCCTTGTTGTCAGAGAATTTTTATGTGCCTAATGTGACTTCAATATACCTAAATAAATAAATACGAATCAAGCAATATTTTTCTAAATTTTGGACATCTTTATATTGGTATCACATCATAGTCTGTAAATAGTCCCATAAGGAACAAACTAGAATATATTACTTGTTTAGAGTTATTTTGTTTTTTCTATTATGTGACTGCTAAGCGTAGTCTGGGACATAGAGTATACCCCCATTTTCTCGATGAACTTTATAAAGTTATGGTACAGCATGTGAGCTGAGCATCCTCCTAGGAGATACTGTCCCCCATGGAGTAGGGGACTGCACAGGATAGGAAGTCACAGAGTTCTGCTTCACTTGCAGATCCCCAGAATGGCAGAGTTGGGTACTTCAGTGCCTAACTTTCAGTGGTCCCACTGAAAATAAAATGTCCAGCCTACTTCCTAATATTGACCACTTTTTTCCAAATGTTGGAAACTGAAATGAAACCAGGGATATTGTCAAAGCTAGGCATCAATACAGGGAACAAATCTAAAATAATCACAGAATCACAGAATCGTATAGGTTGGAAAAGACCTTTAAGATCATCGAGTCCAACCGTAAACCTAACACTACCAAGACCACCACTATACCATGTCCCTAAGCACCTCATCCAAATGTCTTTTAAATACTTCCAGGGATGGCGACTCAACCACTTCCCTGGGCAGCCTGTTCCAATGCTTGATAACCCTTTCAGTGAAGAAACTTTTCCTAATACCCAGTCTAAACCTCCCCTGGTACAACTTGAGGCCATTTCCTCTTGTCCTATCACTTGTTACCTGGTAGAAGAGACCGACCCCCACCTCTCTACAACCTCCTTTCAGGTAGTTGTAGAGAGCAATAAGGTCTCCCCTCAGCCTCCTTTTCTCCAGGCTAAACAACCCCAGTTCCCTCAGCCGCTCCTCATCAGACTTGTGCTCCAGACCCTTCACCACCTTCGTTGCCCTTCTCTGGACACACTCCAGCACCTCAATGTCTCTCTTGTAGTGAGGGGCCCAAAACTGAACACAGTATTCGAGGTGCGGCCTCACCAGTGCTGAGTACAGGGGCACGATCACTTCCCTAGTCCTGCTGGCCACGCTATTTTTGATACAAGCCAGGATGCCATTGGCTTTCTTGGCCGCCTGGGCACACTGCTGGCTCATATTCAGCTGCCTATCGACCAACATCCCCAGGTCCTTTTCAGCTGGGCAGCTTGCCAGCCACTCTTTCCCAAGCCTGTAGCATTGCATGGGGTTGTTCTGGCCCAAGTGCAGGACCTTGCACTTGGCCTTGTTGAACCTCATACAATTGGCCCCAGCCCATCGATCCAGCCTGTCCAGGTCCCTCTGCAGAGCCTGCCTACCCTCAAGCAGACCAACACTCCCGCACAACTTGGTGTCGTCTGCAAACTTACTGAGGGTGCACTCGATCCCTTCGTCCAGATCATTGATAAAGATATTAAACAGAACTGGCCCCAACACAGAGCCCTGGGGAACACCACTTGTCACCGGCTGCCAACTGGAGTAAACTCCATTCACCACCACTCTTTGGGCCTGGCCATCCAGCCAGTTTTTTTACCCAGCGAAGAGTACGCTCATCCAAGCCATGAGCAGCCAGTTTCTCCAGGTGAAAGCTGTGGGAAACCATGTCAAAGGCTTTACTGAAGTCTAGATAGACAACATCCACAGCCTTCCCCTCATCCATTAGGTGGGTCACCTTGTTGTAGAAGGAGATCAGGTTGGTTAAGCAGGACCTGCCTTTCCTAAACCCATGCTGGCTGGGCTTGATCCCTTGGTTATCCTCTACATGACGTGTGATGGCACTCAGGATGATCTGCTCCATCAGCTTTCCTGGTACCGAGGTCAGGCTGAATACCTGAGACACAACTAATATTAGTAATATAATTTTCAGTATTTTTATTTCTTATTTTAATTTCAGTACTGCATATTTTTATTCCCAAAGTTTGGCATTGTGTTTATTTTTTCTTTGCCAATAATTCCATGAATCTAACTGTTAGTTAGGGTCAAACTAAATGCTGATTAATGCTATGTAACAAAAATTCCCACTGACAAATGGAAATCCCCGCAAAAAAGCTTTAATAAGTCATCTATGTAGACTGTTGCCAAATTGGGGCAATACATGTGCATACACGTCATTGTACCATTGGACTGTGAAAGACAGTACCTCTCCGTAAACGCTTTTGCTTTCTTGTCTCCTCGAACACTCATGGTGTTTGCAACAGCTCTGCAGCAGCTGTTGTTGCCACTTGTTTGGGTGTAGCAGACTTCTCGTTGCTTTGCCTGTATTAGCCGGTATATTTTTCCTTGACATAGTAGTTGTAATCTCTGTTTTCTTTTCTCCCGTAATGTAGAAAGCCTGAGTGGTTTTGGTTTTTTCAAAACTGTTTTTGGCTGTGCATCTTTGTTGGCAGAATTAAAGTTGTGAAACGATCATGAGAAAGTAGTCTTGTGAAAAGCACTTAGGTGGACAGTACTTGAATTGTAAATGAATAAAAGTGGCCTCATTGTGTGATTATAACAGCCCGTTATACTGTGAGGTACTAACAGTTTCTCAGAACAATGTACAATATGACCAATACTAAACAGTGCAGCTGTAGGGAAAATGAATCAGGACTATGTCATGAGGGATACTCATTACATTTACCAGTAGGAAAAAATACAGGCACTGTATTTTCAGTAACTTCTTTAAAGAAACAAGTGTGTACCAACCATAAACTGAAACTCTCAATGATGATTAGACTTTACAAATTACATTTTATATCTTCAGAGTAACTTATGGATGTTATCTAAACTCTGGATTTAAATTACCCTTTCTACTATTCCTGCTGTCTAGTACTTGCTCATTAAACAGAATTTTTTTTTCATTAATTTTATTTATGATAAAATAAACTATTTTTTTCTTTATACCAAAGAGTTTATCACAGTCTCTTTCAAAATCCAGCTATACCTCTGATCCAAGAGTGGTATAGAGGTCATTTGATTGTTTTGCTTTAGAGGTTAATGCATCCAGCAGGCTGTATGAACTCTGAGGAGAACACTGCCTAGAAGGTAAATATCTTGTTGCAACACGTTGGGACGTTGTGCTTGATTCTTGTCTCTGTATGTTAACTCCAAAATCCCTATTACTTGTACAGAGCAAGCATCTTTTAAGGTTCTGTGGTGGTCAGATAAAGAGCAAGGAGGAGACCGTACACATGCAATATTAAGATCTGGATTTAGTCCCAAATAACACAAAGGATTAATATTCAGGATGAATATTACTGGATTTCCTCTGGCCTCCTTACCAACAGAGTGATCATTCAAGGTTGCTGTAGAGAATTGCACACATGGGTACATATATTTCAAAGGTTGATTTGACCTTCTGACCAGACCAGATTATTTCTGCGAGGTAGTTCTGTTAGAGGGTGTGAGGATCTAGGCTGTGGGACTGCCCACGGGTAGTCAGATTTCCCAGCAGTGTAAGCCTAAGCTTTTCTAGGATGCGATGCTAATGAGTGGTGTGGTACATGTTTTACCCCTTCACTGTGACGTTACAGTTACGAGAAGCAGATGCGATCTTTGGAAAGTCTTCCTGTGGTGGGTTGACCTTGGTTGGACACCAGGTGCCCACCAAAGCCGTTCTATCACTCCCCCTCCTCAGCTGGATAGGGGAGAGAAAATATAATGAAAGGCTCGTGGGTTGAGATAAGAACAGGGAGAGATCATTCACTGATTACCGTCATGGGCAAAACAGTCTCGACTTGGGGAAACTGGTTTCATTTATTAACAATCAAATCAGAGTAGGATAATGGGAAATAAACCCAAATCTTAAAACACCTTCCCCCCACCCCTCCCTTCTTCCCAGGCTCAACTTCACTCCCGAATTCTCTACCTCCTCCCCTCCAGCAGCGCAGGGGGGTGGGGAATGGAGGTTGTGGTCAGTTCACCACACGTTGTCTCTTCCACTCCCTCCTCCTCCGGGGGAGGACTCCTCACACTCTTCCCCTGCTCCAGCGTGAGGTCCCTCCCACAGGAGACAGTCCTCCATGAACTGGTCCAACATGGGCCCTTCCCACGGGCTGCAGTTCTTCATGAACTGCTCCAGCGTGGGTCCCTTCCACGAGGTGCAGTCCTTCAGGAACAGACTGCTCCAGCGTGGGTCCCCCACAGGGTCACAAGTCCTGCCAGCAAACCTGCTCCAGCGTGGGCTCCTCTCTGCACGGGTCCACAGGTCCTGCCAGGAGCCTGCTCCAGCACTGGCTTTCCACGGGGTCACAGCCTCCTTCAGGCAGCCACCTGCTCCGGTGTGGGGTCCTCCACGGGCTGCAGGTGGATATCTGCTGCACCGTTAAACCTCCATGGGCTGCAGGGGGACAGCCTGCCTCACCATGGTCTTCACGACAGGCTGCAGGGGAATCTGTGCTCCAGAGCCTGGAGCACCTCCTCCTCCTCCTTCTTCACTGACCTTGGTGTCTGCAGAGTTGTTTCTTTCGCATATTCTCACTCCTCTCTTCAGCTGCAGTTGCACAGGTTTTTTTCCCCCTTCTTAAATACGTTATCACAGAGGCGCTACCACCATCACTGATGGGCTTGGCCTTGGCCAGCGGCGGGTCCGTCTTGGAGCCGGCTGCCATTGGCTCTGTCGGACATGGGGGAAGCTTCTAGCAACTTCTCACAGAAGCCACCCCTTGTAGCCCCCCCGCTACCAAAACCTTGCCACGCAAACCCAATACTGTTCCTTATAGTCTCTTATTTCTTTTAGCAATCTACTGAGATTTAAGCAAACTTTAAGCAATCTACTGAGATTCTCTCTACTGAGAAAAGTAAAATATGCTTGTATTCAAACCCTGCTTTAATTTCTTTATTGTTTTAAGGATTCTTTGGGAGTTGGATCAATGTTCATTCATGGCTGTAGGATGTCTTGCAAGGATACTGTCTAGCTTAGTGGTTTGATTTGGTGGGGTTTTTATTATTTTTTTTTTTTTTTAAATCACAAATTTACTTTCTGATTCTTTTCTAAAAGCTTCCTCTAGTTTTAGTTGGCCCTTCAGTCAAAAATGCAGCCCTTACTGTTCTGTGTATTTGTGTTTACTTACTGTTACTGCTTCTGTGTATTTGTGTTTGTGTGTATAATTTTGGTTTTCAAGTGCTAAACTAACATCTAGAACTGTGTTCTCTAAGCAATTTGTTACTGTTCCAAGTCTTTCTGCAGACAAGTTTGTTTGGTCAAATGGGCTTGTATGTCAATGGTTTTCATCTTGTGGCCAGTGGGAAAGATTGCAAACCATTTTGCTAATGATATTGAATGATGTAATGTCTCATGAGATCAGCAAGAATTCAAGAGAGACTCTCCTGGTTCCTGATGATACAGCTGGTTGTGGGAGGTGGGAGATGCCTGATGGTACACAGGACATTCAAGGCCAGGAAATGGGTAAATTATTCTGCTTTAAGGGAGCCTGTCGTGTTTTCTTTTATCTGCCAGGTAGTCTTTGCTTTTCTTCCTTAGTATTTAGATGAAGCCACTTAAAAACCTGTTAAAGGATTCTGGATTTCTTTAGCATGTTGATTGTGCTTTCATCTGAAACCTTCAGAAGCAGCTCTCTTTTCCTGCTGAACTGCTGAACCTCCTCATATCGTACTCAGTATAGGTTTCTTCCAGGCAGTTAACCTAGTTTTTGGTTATGTCGTCTTCAATCCTCTCAAGTTTTTAATTCATTCATTCAGTCTTGGGTGTTCAAAACATAATTTTATTACGTTGTTGGGGTTTTGCTTTGTAATACAAGCAGAGCTTGTATTTTTCGCTGAAAATGTCATAGCCTTCTTCAAAAAGAATGATAAAGTTCCTTCCCCAAAGGTGCTGGGTTTGAACTCCTCAGCAGACAGAGAGGGTTCTGGCCCCACAGCCCTTCCTGATCACGAAGGGCGTGTGATATCTAATCCCTGTGATACTATATACCACGAGAGAGGCAAGGGGAGGAAGAACACCATTTCTTCCCAGGTTTTTTGTGTGGTGTCTGACAATGTAGATGTCTGTTGAGTGTCTCTTAATAACGCCCGCTGCACTGAGCTCTTGTGAGAATAGTAAGATATGGGTGTGTCTGCTTTCCACACCAGGGTCGAGGGTAGGTTTGCTGTACCAGGACTGGAGCAGCCTGGGCAGACCTGTAGGTGCACCTATAGGGAACTTTAGAGCCACAGGAGCAAAGAGGCTGTGGACATAATCCACTACCACATCAAATACTGATCCAGGCTTGAAAAATCACAGTTTTCAATTTACAGGTAAAATTCCACTTAAGTCCTTTTCAGTCCAGCTCTAACCCATGGCTTTTGTTTCCCATGAGTGCCAAAAGTTTATGTTGGCATCAGTTTCTCTCCTGAACTGTAGCCATGTTATTCATTTCAGAACAATGGAAATCTCTGTATGTAATAAAATAAGAAAGTAGCTAGAGAAAAAATAAATATATCAGAAATCACTGTATACAGTGAATGAAAAAAAGGAATAATATCTGTGAAAATTTCATTAAAGAAAACCAAAGCTGAAAGTTGATAACAGTGAAGAATAGAGGAAATATAGCAAAACAGTGCAGACAAAAATTATTGAAGGGGCTATTTGACTTGCATTAACCTTGTCAATTGGGCTCTATTACTTTACATTATAGGTAAAAACAGTAAATAGCGGTTCTTGTTAAATATCAGCACTGGGTGAATGAATTTAATTTATTGTAAAGGACATTCTCCACTGTACAATTTTAGATTTAAATTGCAAACCTCACATTGGAGCTCTGTTACATTTGAACATGAAGAGCAGCTGTATTGGGAAAAGTACCAAATTGATCTTCAGGATGATGTCTCCTTAATACATTGGATATGTGGACTCATATTTCCATTAACTTATAGATTGTCCAGATACAGTAATGTGCAGATATTTTGGGATTGTCCTTAGAAAGAATCTTGAACTGCCCTCAAATCCAAGCCAGTTTTACATCTCAAAGTTGCACATGCAATAGAAGGGATATGTAATTGCAGGATATAACTGTGTTCAAATAAAATGAGACTAAGTGAAAGAGAACTCTTCGACCTAACGAAGAGACAGTCGAGGAGAGAGCTTGTAGAAGTCTCTAAGCTCACAAATGCTACAGAGAAAGTGAATAGAGTGTGGTTATGCAAGGTCTGAAGCCAGGAAATGAAATTAGCAGAGCAATTTTAAAGCAAAAATAGCTATCTACAGTTATTGGTGAGTAAAAAAGGTGTGTAACTCATTGTTTCCAAGATGATGTAGATGCCAAAATCTTATCTGGGTTCAGAATGCATTTACCCTAGTTCATGGAAGAAAACTCTATAAAGGGCTCTTCAATGTAAAGATACAACTTGTGTTCAGGAAATTTTTCAGCCACAGTTTGCTGGAAAACCAGAGGGTATGTTGGGAAAGTGTGACCAAATACTTTGCTGTCTTTCCATTTTTGCCCTCCATTTGCTACTGGCAAGGCAGGTGTCAGACTGCATGGATTATTAGTTAGAACCACTCAGCCATTCTCATGCTGCTGTTCGTCTTTTCTCATTAACTCTTCTTTATAGTTATCAGTCCAATATGGTATGGAGGAAACGCCAGCAAAAGTAGGAAATCTCTTAGTTGTACAAGTAAGTTATGTATAGCTTATGGAGTAAAACGAGTCCTACTGCCTTGCTTAAAATCTATTTATTTTTCCTATTCATTCTGTATAAATTTAGAGATCAGTCCTATGGTCATGCATTACCATGCATTTGGCTTTATGCATGCAGTATGCATGGCTTTATTGGAAAAAATAAAAAGAAAAAAAAAAAAGAATTTTTTTCTGAGTTGAGCTTATAGAAGAGGAAATTCCAATGGTCTCTTCCATGACTTTTCTACATAACTTAAAAGATAAATTTTGAGACTGAGATTACAGACACTCAAACAGGTCATTGGCATATAAAATCAAGTTGTCCTGATTTTTAAACATTGTAAATGCATGATTCACTCTCTAATAGAAATTTAGGATACCTCCAAAAGAATTGTTTTACCTCTTGACTAAGCTAATTTTATCACACATTTAAAAGCTTATCTTCCAATGAAAAGACTGCTTTCAACTGCACAGCTTGCTCATTTGTACAGAGGTATTACGGTGCAATTTGCTCCAGGTTTATGCCTCAAGCTTCATTCTCTACGTGTCCATAGCCTTAATTATCCCATAAATTACTTTGAAATCCCCAGACGGAACCTTCCTATCCAAAGCAATATTTAGTTTTTATTTATTGCTGTAAGAGTAAAAAATGAGGCTACAGAACGTGAGTAGACACAAATTCCTGACCACACATCTCCAAAAGAGGTTGAGCAGCAATTATGTTCTGTATTTTGCCCTTTGTACCAGCACTGCCTTTTTCTTTAGTTCATTTATCTAATCTAAGTCTTTGAGATCAGGAATAGGTTTGATGTGGGCTTAATAGCAATAGGGCTCATTCATCACCATTTTGTTTTGCTTGGGATTTCCTTCTCTTTCCACTATGTCATCTATATACTTATAGATGTGCTTATATACCTTAAGCTTCAGTTCCCCACTATATCTGTCTGTTGCCTGAAATGGTACTTTCTCAAACCACAGCCTTATTTCAAATTGTATAATGCCCTCTTCCCTGCTAAAAGACAGACACTTAGGACGCTGTCCTTTGAACGTATTCACTGGGTTGAGAGCAAGTTCCTGCAGCCTTTACATGTTACCTCTGTGCTACCTCTTCTTGTATCCAGTCTGCTCTGTTGACTTATAACAGCATTTTAATGCAACTCATGTACTTTTCTTTGAGCTTCCCAAGCAATTATCTGGACAGAACCATATGGGTTGATAGTGAGGACTTATTTGTGCACTCCCTGTGCTTTTCGAATGGCTAACTTTGCATATAGCGTATGCTTAGATGTTACTGAAAGTACACAGACCATGGAGATGTTTGATGCAGAACTTCTAATGGTTTGGGTGGTATCATGAAATGAATGTTAACTGTCTATTTTTGTCTTCTGATCAATTACCTGCCCATTTGCTTTTTCTCCTGTGAGAAGATTCATCCAGCTTTGGGTAACTAAATCAGACACGTAAATCCATCAGAAAGTGCAGAGCAATTTACATGAAATTAAGCTTTGCTTTAAATTATTTGTGGAAATCAAGTCTGTAACATTAGGTACCAAACCCAGGAGACACTATTTTGTGTAACAAAGGCATTCCCAGGTTTCGATTAAGAATCAAACTATGCAGTTTCCTGAATCTGACATTTAAAGGAAATGTGACCAGCCTTCTCAGCTGATGTATTACATGTGCTGAACTTTTTAAATGGCACGTGTATCTTTCAGAGTTATCATTTTTATACAATACAGTATTACTTTAATTATGAATGTCTGTCTATATATAGTCATCTGCACTGAAAGGTATGAGAAACATCTGTTTCTCTTGGTTTGATAAAGTTTGGAAATCTTTTGCAAATATTTTAAAGGTGTCAGGATTAAAAGAAGAAGAAAAAAGATATTTGAAAAATGAGAGGAGACCTTGGAACATCCAATTCATTGTTCCCAAATTTCCTGGGAAAGGGGCATATGTAGAGATGCAACATGAAATTAAGTGTAAATTAGTTTAGTTGCAGGTAATAGGTATACATGCACTTGGGACAGGGAAAGGTGGCAGTGAGGGAAAGGATTTGTAATCTGCTCTGGAAGCTACTCTACTACCTTCAAAGAGATTGAAGCACTTCTATAATCATTACTTAACTAAAGAGTTTTAACTGGGTCTTGTTTAGAGAGATTTGTGATGCTGAGAGTTTAAATGTGATGCTTCCCTAGTCCCTACTTGATCTAGAATGCAACACATCTCCTGCTGCCTGCAACATGAAGAAAACCTCTTGATAATGGCCATTTGCAATGAGCTCTCTCAGTTTCTCTAACTTGTTCAAAGAAAACCAAGTGTTAAAAGAAGAAACAGCAGCTAATTTGCTTGTCTGACGCTTCTTTTGCTAATTGTAACTGTCTGTGCCCTCTCACAAAAATAATATGACAGTATGTATAACAGTAAAGAGATTGTTTGCTGGTGACTTACAACAATATCAATTACTTGCAGTATTTACGTAACACTGCAAGGGGTGCATGGTTTTAATAAGCAAGCAAGAAAATAAATGGATAACTCACTTTGCCTCTTGTTTGTCTCCCTAGTAACATTTATGTTCTGGTTACAAGAACTTAAGAACTTAATTATTTTATATTTCATTTAAAGTTGATTAATTTTATAAGTAAATATTTGAAGTGAGGCATGCTTTAACTCTATTGCTTTACTTCTATCAAGGATCATAAATAAACAATGGGGTTAGTAACACGGTACCATTCTGTTTGGGTCCCCTTCATACCTGCATATGGAAATAATTAATAACAAACAAGATAAAATGACCATTCTAATTATATAAGCTGTATCAACAAAAGCTTTTAATTAAAAAAAAAAAAAAAAGAGCATGAAGTGGAAGGTAATAGCCTACTGAATCTATGCCACTGACCAAATAACTCTTCAGTTGAGTCCTGTGACCAAATCTAGGTCTAAATTTTTAAAAACATTTTGCATCGTGATCCACAGAGGGACTTCAGCATCATGGCATTCAAGATTACAGGGGTACTGAAAAGCGAGAAACTTCAGGAGGTCTTTTTGCATATATAGCAATTACAGTTTAAGGATCTGTGAAATTAAAATTTATTATCTAAAGTTGCAGTAATGCCTATGTTGAATTCTTTGTGAATGATCTAGTAGCACTTGGAATCTGAAAAGTGCCTGAGACCTCTAGTAATCTTTCAGGAAGTGAGTATATCCTTTAAAAATTAATAAATATAATTAGTTTGCAGGGCTGGCCTTAATTTTTAAGTGGAGTTGATTGACAACTTTCTGTTAAAGTGTTTTTTTCAATTATGGTTATGGGAAAACATTTTTTTTTTTTTTTCTCAGTACACTGGCTCAATTTTGTCAATTTTTTCCACTTTGTTCAGAAACTGTGATAAAAATTCCTTTTGAATTTGACTACCTCAGAATATTATTTTTAAAAAACTGATAAGTGCATTACTTTTGAGCTCTATTGCAGCTCAGGGTCTCATTTCTCCTATGCATCAATCATCCTAAAGAACTTGAACCCTTTGTGTTGTGGTAGAGGTTTCCCTTATCAGGGAAGGAAATAATCTCTGCATGAAGCTGTGTAGGAATCGCAGCCAGTCACAGCCAGGGGCACCTTTAGGGTTCCTGACAGTTAAGGGATACAGGCAGGTTGAAGGTAGCTTCAGTGAAGAAAGTTTATTTATTTATTTAGTAAGACAACTTCTGAGAATGAATATTAGTCTTTCTCATGTAACACTTCTCCCAAATAAATTTTGAAGCAGATGCAAAGCCCATGCAGTATGACATGGCATTAATGGATCTCTTCACTCCGCACCAAAGCTACTTCGTGGTGGCAATTTTGTGCATGTTCCCTGGCAATATGTGTCTATAATTAAACTCAGCCCCAGTCACAATATGAGTGAAGAAATTGGTTTTGTCTGCTCTCAAAGGAGTCACATTGGAAGGGAACTTGGGAGGTGATAATATGTCATATGTTCTCCAGAAGGATTTGCAAATACTGCCCGTGTTAGAATCCATAAGGAATAGATCTTTTCTCCAGTCATTAAAATGTGTATCTTTGTGGGATAAATGAGTCTATACGTTTTGTCAGAGGTACAGAAACTGCTATATTGAATTTGACAGTACTGTAGTCCTATGCCAGATGGGGCTACATGAAGGTGAAAAAAGTCCATTATTAAAGAACAATTTTCTCAAAAGCTTTGAGTGTCTTCCACCCCAAACAAGGTGTAGTTTCTGTCCTTAAGCAGAATAAATGTTGTCTATCATGTCTTAGGGTTTCCCCCCCCCTGCCCCCACCTTTCACATAATAAGAACATAAGAAATCCCCTACTGAGTAATCCCCTATGGTCTGTCAAGTGCAGTAGTGTCTCCAGCAGCAGTAAAGGGAGATGCTATTTAAAGACCAAGCATATGAGGCCTGGCTGCCTTTTGCAGTCCATTCCCTTTGTATTTCTCCTGTATCCCAAGTCAATGCATTAGGGATGGTGGCTGGTATATCACTGCCTACTCATTTTAGTATCCACATATAGACCTATTGCCCACAAATTTGTCCAACCTCTTTCTGAACCTGCTGACGCTGTCTGTCTCCACAACCAGGATCTTCTGTTAGCAAGATGGAGAATTGCTCCGCCTTTTGTGTATAGAAGTACTTTCATTTATCATGTTTTAAAATCTCCTATTCGTCTCATCAAGTATCCCTAGTTCTAGTATTACAAAATTTTGTTAACGGCAGTTCAACAAGATGTTTGATATATGGGTAGGGCAAAATTTTGTATAGCAACAAAATTATTGTAAATATTCATTATTCTGTATTATTTTGTATTCTATTAAAAGGAAAAAAAATGAGCCTTTGTTGTGTTGTTTATAGGACCGGTACTGAACAGAGCATTTCATTGTGCCATCTGCAGTGCCAATAAATCTTTTTCCTCCTGAACTACTTCAGAAGCCAGAATTTTATTCTAAAAGAGCCATGATAAATATATTTATGTCGTAATTATAATGAAGAAGTTAAAATTATGATCACTTTAATTGTAGTTTAGCTTCTCTATTGCTCATTTTCCTATTGTGAATCAAGCTTTAAAGTACAAATGTTAGTTTCTAGTTAGAATATAACATTTAAAAATGCAGAGGCATTTAGAGGAGAAAATCTGGCTGGCAATCTATGTAATATGTGAATGAAGCAATCAGATAGAGAATGGAAATTAAATGACAGCCTTCATGAGGAACAGGAAATTAAAGCTATGGATTCACTGTAGCAGGGAAGGCTCTATTTTAAGGCAGAGATCGTTCCCCTTTTAGACCATGAGGTATCACTGTGGCAATATACCAGCTGTTAACAAAGCAAATTATTAGTGACCCGGTATTCATTATGTTTGATATTGTGTTTTTAAACAGTTTGTAGTCTGGAAATGAGGAGAAGATAACATTGAGCGCTTGGTTCTCTTCAAAAACATTGTATAGTCATTTCTGTTACTGATCCTTCACTTCCTTTTCATTCAAAGAAAAATAATTGAGTATACCTAAAAATAAAAGATAAGTGGTGAAAATTGATTTCCTCTTTTGTACTTCTATATATGTATGATGATTCATATTTTAATTTTGATCACAGATGTAGCAATACTGGTCATTTCTAACTATTGCAAATCTTATGTATCTGGTTTGAGTCACTTTAACTCAACCTTTTGCCTGACTTTTTGGGATCAAATACATGTGGACTGGAACTTAACAGCTTTACAATTATTTATTGACTTTGCATGTTGCAATGGACATCACTTTTCTGTAGGAGTTCACGACTGTCTGTGAACGTGTGCTGAAAATTGTAATGCTCTTTTATTACAGCTTCTGCAAACAAGACAAGTTGCCCATTACGTTCCAGTCCTGTGTGATCAAGAAGGAGTGCCAGGTGTCAGAGTGGTCAGAATGGACCCCCTGCTCCAAAACCTGCTTTGACATGACAACCCCTAAAGGGAATCGTACGAGATCACGGACCATTAAACAGCTCCCTATCGGCAGTGAAAGCGAATGCCCGCAATTAGAAGAAACAGAGCAGTGTATTTCTCAAGGAGATGGTGTGGCACCGTGCATTACGTAAGTTGGTTCATTTCAGTTCTCCCTCTACTAAAATGAAGAATTTCAATTAAGCGTACAGGGCTGGTGGGTGTCAACCAAATCATTATTAAAGAAATAATAGGGGTTAGGGTTTTTTTCAATCCTTTGCTTATTCAGTGCTGCTCTTAAAAGCTGAAGTCTGCAAATAGCTGCTATTATAGTGAAATCACTTCCTCCTCTGACTACAGGAAAAATAACAAATACATATTTTATTGTTAGTGTTAACTTTTAACAGAGAACGTTTGTGCATGTGCAGGCTCAGTCAAGACCATAATAAATTAATTGTATTAATTTGACAGTGACCTTTTCCCTGCATAACATTTCTACCAGAATCATTGTTTTCTGAAGTATTTGTCTGTTTGCAGCCAAAATGCTGAATATAGGAAAGAGGTGATAAGTATCTGTTTAGCAACCAGGCTTTTTTAGTGAAACTTGTATTCAGCACAACAACGGCAGGACTGGGCCCCAAAGGGAAAGTGGGAGAGGATAACAGTGACAGTAAATAAATTAACTCTGTTTAAAGTTTAGGAGAAATGACAGCAAGCACTTTACAAGTTAAGAGATTGCTGTAATCCTTATCAACTAATCGAGATTAATATTAAAGTCCCAACTGTGCTTTTTCTTTATCAGACTGAGAAGAGGGTCTGAGGAAATGTCATTTGATGTTAAGCATCTTTGGCTGCAGTACATATTTTTCATTTAAGAGTTGAAATGTCATCTTTCCCCGTCTCCAGCCACATTAGGAAGCAGTTTGCTTGATTTAGCCCTGAAGTACTTGTTGGGTAGAGAATTCTGTGGCATTTCTTGCGGTTTGTAATCCTGATTGGGGCTTTAACTGGGAGTCACAGATCTTCTTTCCTGTGCATTCACTGATTAGAAAGCTTACAGCTTCTCATCATTCATCAGTACCCAGCAGGGATACTTCAGTACTGCAGAGCCATCTTCCTCTTGACAGTGAAAAAGGAACTTACGGAAAGGTTTTTCTGAAGTAATAATAAAAAAATACAATTATAGTTTTACCTTGATATTCAGGAGCTACTTCTGTCTCTCTTATCAAAGATGAACAAGAGGTTTTTGGGTTTGTTTTTTTGGGGTTGGGTTGTTGTAGTTTTTTCTCTCTCCTTTTCTGGCTCTTATGTTTCTCAGCATGCACACTTCTTTGATATTTTGGCTTTGGTTCATATAAATTGTCTAGCTCTAAACAAATGCTGAGAGTCACAATCTTGAAAGTTCACTTATGTGAACATAGACTATATGTCTCTGTATATCAAGTTTTTCTTCTCTCCAATAAAATATTTATATGTGCAGTATGTTTCAGGAATCAAACAGAAAAGATCTTCCTAAAAAGTAATGATTTCAAAAGCGGAATAATAGAGGATAAGTTTCCACCCACATAAAATATCAGACTTAATGCATCTCTGTGTACAAGGTATTGTGGGGCTCAGGCCTTTTAGAAAATGAATAAAGCTATTAAGGTGTTTCAGCTTGTATAACTTAATGCTGTGTAAAATGGCTTCATGATTTCTAAAGACCCAATTAACCAAATTTGATCCAGGTACGGTTGGCGGACCACAGAGTGGACGGAATGCCGTGTCGATCCTCTCCTTAGTCAACAGGACAAGAGGCGAGGAAATCAGACGGCGCTGTGCGGAGGTGGTATTCAAACCCGGGAAACGTACTGTGTGCAAGCTAATGAAAATCTCCTGTCCTATTTAAATACCCTCAAGGAAAAAGAAGGTAAATGTGATTCACTTGCAATTGAATTAGTGTGAAATCAGAGCACTTCAGTATTCCAGAGCTCCTTGACAGTCATTTTCGTCTGTCATGAGTGCCTTTTTACCTTGCAGGTTACTGTTGTTTTCTAGTTCGGATGGAAATACTTAATTGCAGTAGCAGAGATTTCATTCTCTATGCTGCAAATATTGGTTCTCAGCTACAAATTACTATTTCTTAATATCTACTGAAAAATATTGTCATATGTGAAGGATGCCTCTTAATAAGAAAGAGCATGAGAAGGTGGGTGAGAAATCCTAGATTAGGTTCCTTCCCCTACTGTAAATTTCCTGTGTGTCCTTCAGCTGGGTGATGGACCTGTGCAGTTCGATGTGGAGGTGGAATATGTCAATTCTGGCATGTCAGCTCAATAGACAAATATGTAAAAATATGACTAGATTTCATTCTCGGGGAATTTTTTTTTCTTCTTTTCTTGATTTGGTCAAGTTCTTAAGTCGCTTTCAGGACTTCAAGCCAATATAATTTCGCGGGTTTGTTGCCCTCACTGGAAGAGAGAAGAGATTATTCCTTGTCACTGTTACAGCTTGTACAGCTTCTTAAGAAAAGAGAGAATAGTTTAGGAGACAAAATCTTTAATTCGTTTGGTAATATATGTACTTAAGAACAACACTTGAGTATTTTGTTACATCTACTTCTGCATACTAATGCAGCACTATAGATTTAGGAATTAGTGAATTAAGCTAAATGCATTTAGCTTGTTAATTAAATTTTATCCTCTTCTGTAGCTGTTTCATATGAACACACATTATTATTAAAAAATACATAAACACAGCCACATACTTCAGGAAAAGCAACATGGTTATACAAGTCGTGTAATACAAGATTTAGACCAGAGCTGACCAAACTCCAGGCTACTCGGGTTTCTGCTGTGGGTTAAAGGTACTCTCAAACTTGCCGTAGAGGTAGATTTGTGGGGAATATTAATGCCAACATCCATTTCAGCATGACTGCTCGGATCAGTAGGGTGTGACTTGTGTGCTCCGTGGGCCCCACATCTGTATTTATTAAAGAAGCAGCTTTCAAGCCTCTTCGTTTAATGCAAATCAGCTTCCGCCCGAGGGCTTTTACTAAAACGCCTCTACCGAACAAAGTTTAGATGCCCCTGCCTTAGAGTAAGGGAGTAAAACCTCCTAGCTAAGGAGAGGTAACAATAAAATCAGCGGCAGCTTACTGTTCAGAATGATGATTAGGATTTTGGTAGGCTGTGAAGTCTCGCCGGCTTAGGCGGGTGTGAAATCTGCCCTTATCAGACTGTGACAGGAATACGCGGAGCCCATCAGGAGGTAATCTCTGCAGGCCCTGGAAAGCTGATTAAAATGTAACTAGTCTTTGGATGCATAAACATGAGAACAATTTTTCAAGAGCTCAAACTACGGGTGAAGTGGGTCTTAGCTTAAAAAGGAGCTCTGGGGTGTTTCCCTATTAGGGGACAGATTTTCAGAAGAGCTGCTTCTCCACTCATCCTCCCTCTCTCTCCCCTCCCGTCTTGGATTTGGTGTGGGCAAAAGCTGCTCTCCAGGCCCTCCTAGGAACAAGCAAATCAGTGCCTCTAAAAACAATACCGTTTGAAAACTATGCATAATTTGAGGATGGGAAAAAGCCGGGGGAGACACCTACCAGTTTTATGTGGGGAAACGCCTTCATTACAGTGTAGTTAGCTGTTTGTAGTGAATGCTGTCTCGGTAAGGCTGCTTTGAAGACCTCCATTCTCATATACTCATGGTGGCGTTTCCCTGTTATTTCAGAAAGTCAGTCACAGAGCAAGTCGAAGGCTAGTGCTGCACCTCTGCTATCGATCACTTTTGAAATAACAGGTAGGTAAATGAAGGCCTCCGACCTGGCCTTTCAATCAAAAGCGTGCAAAGGAGGCAATGTCCCTTTTGGGGGAACTACGTTAGCTGTATGTTTATAATCAACATGTTTATATAACTCTGAAATAGTTTAACAGATTTGTGCATTCTCAGGAAATTTCAGATCAATTTGAAAGTGGCAGGCCTGAACTCAAACTAATGAAGTTCATGAGCCAGCTAGGATGCTAGGACAGTTCCCTGCTCCACTCCTGAACCGTTTTAGCAAGTGACTGATTTTCCTCTCGATTCTGAGCTCTGGGAATTGCTTCGCTGCATTCATCACTGCTGCTATTTCCAGTCCCTTTTGTAGATTTAAAACACCAAGTTAGGGCTCCAGTAAGAATTTGAACTTTTAATACTTAGCTGAACCAAAATCCCTCACAGCATTCAGGCCTGTATTATCTCCTATCAGAATTCATAAATTTAGACTTGAGGAAGAAGAGGGAGTATTGGGTGTAGTAATTAGGCAGCTGACAATCAGGATTCCTGGAGTCCACTGTCATTCTGCCATTTACTTGCCACTGACTTAATTGTTTCATCTCTATTCGCCTATTAACTGGTTTAGTCATGAAGTTTCCCTCACGGTAAGCCTATGAGGTCATCTTTTCCCTAGTACCTTTAAAACCCTCAATATAGAATGAGGATGGAAGGAAAGTTCCTTTATGGGCATACATTTATTCTGCATTTGCAAAACACACACTCGTTGCCCTGTTAAACACAGAGGAACTGCTTACATGCATGGAGTTGTGCAGTGGTTTAGAAGATCAGGTCCTGAATTATCTGCTGTCTTTTGATGACAGCATTCAGCATTGTAGAAAATGGGGGAAGAATATGTATTCTTTTGTTGTTGGTCATAAGGTGTTTTGGGCTTGGGTTTTTCTTGCTTTTTTTGAGTGAGAGCACTTCAGTTGGAGACATTTCCTTCTGTTGTTTGCTGTGAAACCAGTGCGACAAATGACCAGAAGGAGGAATATGAAATTGTGTCTGCTTATTCTGATGCAGCCACATACAAATTCACTCTCTTTGCGAGCCCGGTCGTTACTGGGCACTAGTCTGTTGAGGGTTCCTGGAGAAGAATGGGGAGGTTGAGACCTCAATAAATGTAACAAATGCTTAAGAACAGAACTGTGTTTTTTCATTTCAGTTCTTTTTAAAATGCAGTCATTTGGGGAGGTGTTTTACAAGGTGTTTTACTATTCAGCTAAAATTTCCTAATATAGTAGATGATTTCAGGACAGGGCAATTGAATCTCATTTTAGTTTTTAGGTCACTAACTCAAACCTGAAATTCATTCACAACTGAGTCTAATTTTTTAGTTAGACTGAAGGAGAAAGAGAGATTATCAAAATGCATTCACTTTTCTTTCCATTTTTGGCCCCAAATTTGGTCAAATTCCACACAGAGCTTGTAGTATTACACACAGTCTAATCAGCATTCAGCATCACTGCCAAGGAATAAAGAACAATCTTTATTGCTGCCACAAGAGAGTATGAAAGGACAGAGATAAGACAAGGTTTTAAACTGTAAATTTTTGCATCCAGCACCATCTTCTCTCAAAGCGTCTTTGCTAAACAATAAGCAGCAAAAGCTGAGCTCATTTATACTTTTTTTGATGCTGAAAGAAATCCATTTAAATTAAAGGGAGCAAGATGTTCATAAGATACCCAGGCTAAGTTTTCTTATTTTACTGTCATCTCAAAGAAAGGGTTCTGAGTAATCCTGGGTGAAATACATCCTGAGTGTTCAATGATGAAAACATTTTTTTAATAATCTGGAAAACAACTTGTCTGTCCTACTGTTGAATTCTTTTGTTTTCAGAGCAATATATAACAGATCTGGTAGCAGACATTTGTACATCACTTACGTTCTGAGAACAGCATTTCAAAAACATTTTGGCATATTGAGAGATTTACTGATACCACTTACCTGTCCCCAAAGCACTTCTTTCTTCCCCTGCGCTCTAAAGAATGATGGAAAAGGCAGATATTTTCAGTAGGTGTTTTAATGGTAAGTTTATTTAACAATGTTTGCTGACAAGACCTAGAATTCTTACTGGACAGGTACCTCCAAAAAAATTGAAATAGTGTTCCTATTACTTAAGTCAACCTCTTTAAAGCTAGACACAGTCACAATTGCTCATATTTTAGAATTTCACTACCATCACAAATTTAGCTTGAAGCCAAATGGATTGCGACAGTAGCACAGTAGTACCTTCTATTGGCAGACTCTTAAAAAAATCTGGTTGAGATATGGAACATCTGTGATATGAAAATCTGCTATGTAAAGCTTCCTGATGAAAGGTCTTTGTTATTTTTCTGAGTAACATCCCATGAACTAGTGTGATAGTAAGTGCTTTATCCTGATGCAGGCTGGAGATGAAGCACGGTATTCTTCAGAACGCTTTCTCTGTTCTCTGAAGCAAGGCTGTGTCTCAGGGGTATAATTGACCCTTAATTTCAACTGTCTCACTTGGGCAATTCCCCGATTAAATCAAGGTTAAAAAAGTACGGTTAGCAATTACTTACTGTTTTTCTTTTTTTTTTAGAAACTATTCAATACAACTTCAATTACAGGCAAATTACGTTTATTTATATCCATGTTCTACACAAGATATGCATATTATGTTGATTGTCATGCACGTTAGGTGCACGTCAAACATTGTAGAATTCAATGTTCTGTCATAAAATTTAATTCCAACATAGCATTATGCAAATATTGGAATATTTGTTCTTGTATTATTTTGTGTTAAGAGATTGGTGAGCTGGAGGCAGTAATGTTGCATGACTATCTGCCATCTTCATGCCTTCATTATGTGGAGCAACACAGTGTAAAACTGTGCCAAAGGAGGCAACATGGGAGAGCAGAATGGGGTGATGATTTTTCATTCCCTTTTCCCCTTAAAAAGTGAGAATTGAATGCTTTTTCTGTAACTGGAAAAATCATCTGCTTAGAAAGTCTGAATGAAAAGACACACACATATCTACAAATGAGACCAAACAACCTGATGTTTACTTCAACATTATATCTGCGGTTATTGATCTTATCTTTCAGAAGGATGTTTTGTCATATTATGAACGTATTTCAGAATATGTTTCATTAGAGAGCTCTTTCCATCAAAAGAGATTATTTGTAGTGGCGGCAGAAAATTAGTGCGGTAACTTTCCTGTGAAAAAAATGCCGAGAGAGTAGCATGAGAGTGTTTTAAGTTAAGGAATTGCATGTTTCTTCAATCAACCAAAGTGAATGAATATGGCAGACTTCACTTTTGTCTTCTAGCAGATATGCTCTGCTTAGTTTAATATTTTGTCAAGTCCTATATTATGAAAGAGAATTAAAATCTTGCTTGTAATGTAATGGTACATTTTGTTTTAGAGTTCTGTGCCTTACTCTGGCACCTTATAGAGTTGTCCTATTATTTGTGTAACCTGGGAATTCAAAAGAGTAAAGTATGGAAGGAGCAGGGTGATTTTGGCCTGTTCCAGGCCTTATTGATCCTTAAAGAACAGAATAATCTGCCTTCACATGTGTCTTTATAGATTAATAATACATTAATGAAAAAATCAATAGTCTTGTGCAAAGTTTTAATTATTTTAAATATATTATGTATATATATTTATATTGTATGCAAACCATATACATATCTAAAACAAAACCTTTCTTGAACTAAAGTTGCTATTGCACAAATCTTATTGCTGAGTGTGCACTTAAAGGTCTTCGTTGTAAAAGTAAAACCAAAAATTTGTCATAATTTTAACTGTGTTTCAGGTTATAGCTTAAAAATAATCTTCTAAATATTAATTAACCAGGCTTTTGAAGTTATAGTATCATATAGGAGCAAAGGGATTTATACAGCTTTTTGTTCAGTTTCTTAAGTGAAGACATACTCAATAAGACAGCAGGACATCAATTTACACAGAGTGCAATGTGAACAACTGTTGTAGTAACATAATCTATATATTAAATGAAAGGACTAGGTCCGAAAGGGTGCTGCAATATCTACAGTCTTCCCGACTCCACATAATCGGATTTGGCTCTGTTCATGCAGAGTAAACTGACTTCTGTTTCATTTTTTCAAGACAGGCATTTTTCCATCACTTCACCAGATTAAAATGATGACATAGCAGCCTTTCTGAATGAAGGAGATGGTTCTGTCCACTTAGAGCTGAGGATCGTGACCAGTGACACGTGAGAAATGTGTTGACTTTGTTTTGACAGCCTCGAGGCCGGTGGACCGTAGGCTGTGTACGGGACCTCTTCCCAGCACGTCCCAGCTGTGCCATATCCCCTGTCCTACAGAGTGTGAGACCTCGGCGTGGTCAGCCTGGGGACCATGCACCTATGAAAGCTGTGACGACCCTCAGGGCAAGAAGGGTATGTAAAAATACAGCGAAGCCTTTTAATGGTGATTATTTCATATTCCTACGTCACTAGGCACCTCTGGCTATACAAGCATACTAAATTTTGTACCAAGAAGGGTATATCGAGTGCCTCTGAGCATCAAAAAAAGGTCATTGAATTAGGACTATATTTAGCATTACTGCTCCACCAAAGTTGGCAAAAATGTAGGCTGTTTACTAGGCTCTCAAGGTCAGTTTGGGTTATTACAGGTCAATTCCAGTTTCAAACCTTCCTCTCAAACTGAAAGGGATAGAGTTTGTATATGTGTTCAAATCACAATTCTGGCACTGTCTCGAAAGGGGGACAGAAGCAGCCTTTGAGGTGCATAGTGTCCAAGTCACTCAAAGATTTACAGTTCAGTAATAGCTTAAGAATTCACCAGTAGACCGTAAAACATGCTCTGGCAAAGAGTTGGGACCATTCGCTGTTGACAAGTGACACTGTTTTACTGATGACATATGTGCTGGTTTCAATTTTCACAACTTTTACAGTTTATTCCTATGCAGAACAGATTGTAGTAACCTGACATCAAAATAGGAAAGCAAGAATACAGTGACAAGGGCCTCATGTAAGAAGTCTGCAGGTTTCTGGCTGTAAATGAGAAAAACTGGCCTAGTCATCGCTACGATGTGATTATCTGACAAAAGTTGAGAGTACAGACTTGGTTCCTTGACTGAAAACACTCATAAGGAAGAGCAGCCACACATGTCCACTTGAAGGAGCAACTGTAATTACCATGTTAGCTTAGTTTCTTCTTCCTGCTATACTGCTAGCTACATATCAGTCTGGGCAGCAATAATGCAGGTTTTACAATGCTGTCTCACAGTAATGTGACGCAACCTTGATCAATTCAAGAAGGAAAAAGCAGTTCAGTGTGTAAGCCTATTGGATTAAGTCTCCTCTGAGTACACCTGACAAGTAGTCTGTTATTTCTGTTGCTGTTCCATCACTGAAACGTTTGCTACATTTTTGGGGGTAATGTTTAGGTTTGTGACACTGGCTTGGACACCTGCCTAATGGAAACGTATTAGAATGTACTTTATGCAAATCTTATTCCTGCACACATGAGCAGGGATCTTTTCTCAACTGCCAATGTTTTCCTCTTATCTGGAAATTCTTACATTTTATTTTATAATTGCATTGACAGTTCTTCTGAGAGAATGATGTAAAAGTTGTACAGGCACTCCCTGTTTTAGCAGCAAGTCTCTCTACATATTTCAGGAATGGCCCTTTACTGTGGATCATCTGCCTCCTTTGTTGCAGTAGACACTGGAGTTATTTTTTTTAAATTATATCAGCCTTTTGTGGCAGGCTCAGTAAACCATTTGGACATAATTTGGCTGACCTCTTCAATTTAGGAAAAAACAGAGATACATGGAAATGTATTTTTAAAGTAATATTTATTATGATTGAATTAAGAGGCACATCTTCAAACAAAGAATCAGTGCTTGCCCATATGTGTTTGAAAACTCTCTCCTGTTTAGTTTGTGTTCTGGTAGCATTAAAGAGTTATATGTAGTATTTTATAAAAAATATCTATGTATTACTAACCTGCCTGAGTATTGAGATAAAACAAAAGAGACTATGAAGAGATGTGAAAAGAAACAAACCTTTGCCAAAGTTAAAATATTCTGATCAGATATATCAGGAACTATAGAAAATTATTATATGAGAAACTATTTCGTGAATCCATTCAGTTTGGTTACGTTGTTCTGACTATAGATTTAGTCTGTTTTTTTCAACGTGCTGTCCTGAAAGTGAGAGAGAGGGTTGCTCTTAAAGACTGACATTGACCTGGCAGATGACACACTGTATAAAGGCCCATCAGTTTCTCCGATCCAAAATGAGCTTAGGTAATTTTAAGGAAATTTGAAAATGCTTGCAAGGGAATATTGTGATGTTAATTACTGAAAAATTGTTCATAGGACGACTTGGGTTTATTTCCGTGCCTTGCCTTGCCTTTTCTGGCAATGTAGTCTTTTTTTTATTTTATTTCTTTTGGGGAGGGGAGTGTTTATAAGCTGATTGCACTTGATAATCTATCCCTGTTGGAAGATACCTGGGAAAAAACCAAACAACATATTTGAGAAATGGCAACCCAGCAATCTAGTCAAGATTTGTTAGATGAGATGGATGCAGCAAGAGCGAAGCACAGGAAATGACTCCTGTCTCCCTCCTGGAGTACGTGTGATTAGAATAAACAGGGGTTTAAGGCAAAGCTTACTGAATAGGCTCAAAACTTGTGATGCTTTTGTTAAGTTTTACCTCTCTTCCTTCTTTAATGAGTTCTTCTACCTAGTTATCTAAAATGCAGTGTTGTGCTGAGTGTCTGTGGTGTCTTTTACACAGAATAGAAACAGAACTGCTCACTCAGGTGTAGATAGATAAAAATCTCTTCACTTTGCATTTTAGAATTGAATTATTCTGCCCTTTGTATTTTCATGGACATTTCAGGCTTTAAACTAAGGAAACGGCGCATCACCAATGAGCCTACAGGAGGAACAGGAAACTGCCCTCACCTGCTGGAAGCCATCCCGTGTGAAGAGCCCTCCTGCTATGACTGGAGAATCGTGGGGCTGGAGGAGTGCATTCCTGACAACGAGAAGCCATGTGGCCCCGGTACGCAAGTTCCTGTTGTCGTCTGCGTCAACAGTGACGGTAAGATGCTTTTTCCCACAGTCCACACCGACTAGAGTGAAGACGCTAAAATGTATTCCAAAAGGGTAGCAGTTTTTGTTGTTCTCAGCTTTCTCAGTCCTTAAGACCAAGCTGTCTGGAATAGAGAGAAATGTCCGTTACTATTGGTTAGGTAGGCTAGGCCCTCTAGTTGCTCTAGGATCAAGCTCCTTCCCCTACACACTGTAGGCTTTCAAAGGTTCCTGAAGAGACTTTGAGAAAAGTAAATAGAAAACAGCTATTGCTTTTCAGTAGGTCAGACTCATGCCTGAAAAGACTTGACTGAATTCCTTGATGTAATCCCACTAACAAATCTGATCCACTGAGTCCAAAACCAAATAAAGTGTGAGTAAAGTAAGACGCATTGCAGTAAGTATAGCTGGAAGAAAAATAATAATGTGTTTATTAGAAAGCATGGTTTGATGTGTGTTATGGAGTTGGTTTGACAGTCCAGGCTGTCTTGCTTCTTCAAAAGGTCAAAACCTCCCCCCCACCGTTATTCAATTATCCTCTGTGAGAGAAAACAGATTTTGCATGACATAGTCATAAAAGCCAATTTTGAAAGCTGCTAACAAAATACTTTATTCTACAGAAGACTCATGAATTACCGTTGCGAATATATTCCTTATTCATTAGTAATATTATAGTCTAGAGCAGCATATGAATTAAAATAATTGTACTGACTACAGTGTAGTTATGGTAAGATACTTCTAACTCCTGATAGAGGAATAAGTAAGGGTACACCTCTGATGAGTGTTTAACAGCTGCAGAAAATATTTTGTAATTAAATTGGTCCAAAGTAAGAAGAACTGATTATAGAGAGATTTAAATCTTGAGCTTTTGTGCTCAAGAGTTTGGGTCATAATTGAGTTTTGGGGCTTAAATTGAAAACCTTAGAGTAGAGCATAAGCTTTATTTTTCTGCATACACCTAAGAGAACTGGTAATCATTTTTACAGCTCAGAAAGAGATTAGCCTAGAATTACAATATTAAGTCTACTACATTTTATGTCCCTTTCTCAAAAAATTTCCCTTCACAGTGTAATAATTTGTTGGCAACAATACTGAAACTATTTGAAATTTTGTTTGTATACATTTTCAGATGAAAAATGGCCTTTTCGTCATAAATGAAAGTTTTTCCTAAATAATTCTGCATTTTTCTCTTTTTTTTTTAATAGCAAAAAAAAAATCTGTAAAACAAAAAGAGAGTGTATTTTTTTGCTTTACTAGATTTTGGATAGTTTGGCTTACCTTTGGTTTTGAGGAGTGGTATTTGCTCACACGTCTAACTTCTGATTAGCCTAATTTCTTACTAAGTTGTAATATAGACTTTTATATGGATGATAATTTATTGTGACCATAATACATTTGGAGCATGCAGTCGAGCTACTAAACTTCAAGATTTGTTTTATTTATATGGTATTTTGTATTGTTCTGTTTCAAACTCCTGGGATTTGCTCTCTGGACTGCATGGGCCTTGGTTTTGGCCAAATTTGACTTGGAAGACTTGTGGTTAACTTTTTTACTCCCAGTACTAATCTTTGTCTATCTGTTTTTCTGAATTATACGGCATTATATATTGCTGTAATTATATGGCATTATACATTGCCTATATCAGCAATCTGTCCCAGAAGGAGTGAGAAGTCGGGCTTTGGCCATGTGCCTGTCAGTCTTTAAGATTAAAGAGTTGTGGACACAGCTTCAAAGAAAGGAGAAAACATCTTGCAGTTATGGCTTGTTTTGCAAAGATCCAATCACCCACAAAGATATTTGTTCAATATATTTTGACAGAGTGCAAAAGCAATGGAGAGTAATGTAGTGGATTGCCTCAGCTCTTTCTTGAAATCACATCCTTCTCTTACTAAAGATCTTCTGTGATCTTCACCAGTAATACCAAGTGGCTTTTGCTTAGGTCTCTCCTTAGAAAGATTAGCATGATACAGTAGAAGCAAACAAAGTACAAAGTAAGGACCCACCAACCTCGGTAGCCTCTCCCTCCAAGCTAACTCTGCTCAAGCATCTCCTAACTTTGCCTTCCACAGCAAAAATCATGTAGGCAACTCTTAAATGCTTCTCTAAACACACACTACCACCTCTTCCCAGGTAGCTCCCATCTAGTACTCTGGCTTCCTACCCTAGCACACTTATCCTTCTTCATCAAACACTTGCGGGCATCCAGATTCTGCTCTGCAAAATGTAGGAGAGCAGCACCTTGCAATCAGGCAGGTTTTGCATCAAGCCCCACAGCTGCAAGGTAGTTTGGAAAATGCTACTCTTCCATTGTCTAAACATCATGGTTTAAATTAATCATCATATGAAATTTGTGATATTCAGTGTTCTTTGAGCACTTTTTGGAGAAGACTCCGTTGACTGTCAATTTAAGACTGTGGTTCAATTAACGGGATACATAGTTTGTATGATAATCTTGTGTGGCTGTAATTTTGATCTAAATGGCACACAGGTAATTTCATTCAGTTTTGCAGGTAAAAATGACTGTGAAGGGAAACTGTGTGGAAAGCATTAATTGTCGACTAAGTTTGCTATGTACTTAAACTGAACTCATCTTTACTTAACAATACTCTCTTCAGTCTCTTGAAGAGCTTTTTTTTTTTTAGTTCATATGAATTAATTAGCCAATCTTAAATCAGTGCCTGGATAGGAGAGTTTGGATCAAAGGGACTTAAGTATATTAAAACAAAATCGTATTTTCCCCTTGGCTTCTGCTTTATAAAATGAAAAAGGCTGGGGTTGTAATTTTCAGTATAAACATTGTACTGTAAATGTACTGCCTTAATGTAAGATGAGCCCCATGCTGATGAGTGTCTTCTCTTTCTGTTGACTGTTGCATCATTATATATGTTTAAAGCATAATTAGTTGGGATAACATGTCTCGACCTGGGAGTTTTACTTCACAATTAGAATCAAGTTGCAGTGTTTGTGAGATTGTTTTGTATAATTGGAATGAGCTTCTCTCTTCAATTTGGTGTAAAGATAAGAGGCATTACAACCTTTGAGAAAATAGCAAACAATAGATTATCCTCCCGTGTTGTTGCTGGAGGCCTATGATTGTCATTCTCTTTCCACAGTGGATTGTAGTAATCAGAATTTTCATTCAGGCTGAAAAAAATATGACAGTCAGTACCCCAGGTTGTCATTGTAGAGGCTATAATGAACTTTGATGTATTTTATTATATAAATAGAACTTCACCCTTCTACTGTGGAAAGAACCTTTTCAGAATAAATATTCTTAGTCAGTCTTCCAGGAAATTTTACAAAGGAGCTCCTTTAGGTGAAAAAAACTTCTTTCGGCTGTGGAAACTCCAATATTGGACAGAAGATGATCAGAATTCCTCCATCATATACATTATTTTAATAATTAGAGATCTGTGGCTAATGGTCCATGCTACAGATTAACTTTTGCTAATGATAGTGACTTTTTAAAAATAAATTATAATTAATCTATTTATATATATATATGTAATATATATGGCATACCTGCATGCATGCACACACTTATTATCTATTATTAAGTTCTTTAATGCAGTTCAGAAGAGTGATTTTACAACAAATGAATTTGCTCTATTCCTCTGTAGCTATGGCAATCTATGAAGAATACCATTTCAAAAATATTTCTATATTATTTAAAGACTCAGTCTATAGTAGGAAAGCTGGCCACTTCTCCACTCTGTAACAGATACATTAGTGCCACTCATGTAAATAGGGCAAAATAATTTCTGACATAAAAATCTGCAAAATTAACTGCTGCTGAAAATGCCTACAAAATTCTGGTTCGTTCATTACGGGTTTTTTAGGTTTTTATCTTTGTGCTGAACTCTGCAGCACAGGTACCGGCAGTGGCTGTGGTGTTAGTAGTGTGCTTCTGATCCTCAGACAGTAAGCTGAAATTAGTTGCTCATTTTGTAGGAACGCGTAAATGATAAATTGGTTTACAGCCTTTATAGTATACTGGGCTTTGTACCACTGTGTGTGTTACTCTGGATAAAACAGATCTCACTTTTGAATGGCAAATTTATTCCGGACCTTGTTCAAGCTCACTAATTGTTGGGTTACAGTTAGCTCCACAGGGGAAAGGGATGGACCCATTGCCATCTCCAGCCTCAGAAGAGGGAGCCATGGCAACAGCAAGGCTCTTTGTGTATGTGCAAATTCCTGCAACTCTTTGAAGAAGCAAAATTGTTCCTGAAGTTATCTAGGCAGAGACGTGTGCTGATGTAGCCAAGTGCCACGAGTTCTCTTCTGGCACATGTGTGTACGCGGGTGACACAGGTCTGGTCTCCCCGAGACTGGAGCGCAAATTCAAACCACCGGCGACATCAGTATATCCTGATGTAGCATGGGTGGGCTGTACCCTGTTTGCAATATTGGGGGGCAAAACAATGGTGTCGCTAGTTAATGAAAAGCTATAGAAGGTAAACTAGTCTGTTTTGTTAGGACACTCAGATGTAAACATTTCAAACCGGTTAGTTTACCTACTTTGTATGGAGTGGCTCAAACACGGTACTGGCCAAAATGGAACAGTGTACATTTCCTTTATCTGTGTTTATTCTCAGCTAGTGTGACTGACTGAAGACACCATATTTCAGCTATATGACAATCCTACAGTATTTAATTGCTTTACTGTTTTCCTCTAGACTTAGAAATATTTATTTCTGAAATATTTCTTGTATTCCTTCTATTGAATTTTACTTTGCGGAAAAGTTTATAAAATTTCTTCATGTAGTTTAAATTGTCCTCTATAGTTTCCTGATCAACGTCTGTATTTTGTTTCTTAGTTTTTAGCTTGTGGGCTTATATCTTCTTTCAATAGCCATCTAATTAAATATCTAGAATAAACTTCAGGAAAAACTGAAGATCGGCTGGTGCAACCATTTTCACTTAAAATATTTTGGCTGGTTTAAAAATTGGCTCTTTCTGTATATGGTTTGAATCAAATACATGCTAAATGAGTAGCTGCTGGTCTTCATTAATTTTCATAATGGGAAACAGTAAGAGAATCAATGGAAGCTTTATAGGTGTGCCCAGGTATAAAGAGTCTACTTCTGCCCTTTCTATTGTGTGGCTATATGTGTTGAATGAAGAAACCATCAGAGTGGTTGGATTTTTTAATGATTATTTAAAAAGAAAATACCTACTTTGTGTAACTTTATGACTTAGTTCTTTAAAAAGAATGAAGAGCCAGATTCGAATTCAAATTACATTGAATTATTGAGTTAATCCTGTAAGAGAACCCAGATCAAAATCTGGCCAATGCTCAGGAGTCAATTAGTAGAAAAATACAGTAGCTAATGACAGTTTCTTTCAGCACATACTGCCTTATGCTTACAGGAACTTGGTTAAATGGGCGTTAGTCGTCATTTCCCAATATTAATTTCCTAGCTAATGTCATTACAGAATTGATTTGAACTGTTCTTTTCTGCCTGGCAGCTTTTTGGCTGACCATCTGAGGCGTTCAAATGGAATGTAAGATGCATACTTTGTTCTTCACTGTAAACACATAGGGTATGAAATTTATAACCCGGTCCTTGCTTTCCTTTGATTTGTCTGGTTACATAAAAACTGTTGAATATGTTTATTGGATGTTTGTTATATGTAAGAAATTTTTACTGAGGGTAAAATACAGTCAGTTTAAAGGACCTTAAAATTGATACTCTCAGGCCATTATGTTTCAGAGCATTGGATTTTTAAGGCATTTCTTTTTAACAAGATTTCCTTTATTTAGTATAAAGGAATACAAGGAAAAATTAGTGCACACCACTGCTTAAACTGTTCCATTTCAGTTCTTGGGAAGTTTGATAATTGATAATTCTTCTGTCAGTAAAAGGTCACATTTAATATGTCATACCAATTCCTTTTTGTCTCTCATCTTGACATTAGGAAAGTGGACATATCCCTATTAAGTTCCATATAAGAATGCACGCTTTTAGTGTTTGTATAACATGAAGTGATTTCATTATATGGGATGTCTGAAATACATTAGTTGCTTTGTCAATGTCTTTAATATTTGGCTTGGAATGTGATGTGATGATTTCAATTAAATCATTGAATAAAACAAAACCAGAGTTTCATCTGTGTAGTGCAATAATTAATTATCACTTATGACAGTGCAATAGACCCTTGTTTCCAATTTATCATATGTTTTTGAAGACAGAGTTGCACTTGGTATGGACAATGCCTGCAGAGACATTAATGTTCATAAAGGATATAATTAAATTAAAAATAGGTGGGCCAACTTAATTACCAAAATCTTTTTCTTGCGTCAGATCATAATTTGACTGTCTAGTCAGATGAGTTTGCTGGGTTTTGCAATGTTTACTTCTAAAATGTGCTATAACATCTTTGCAGAGAAGCTGTACTGGTGTACTTAAAATTTATTGGACGTCTAGGAGTAGAAGTTGCTGTAGTGGGAAGTACAAATATTTTTGAAATATACCACAGAGAGTGCAATTACATGTTTCATATGATGCATGCTCTTAGTAACCTGCTTTTGTTTTTGATGGCACAACCAGATGGAAAAGTAGGATATTGCAGGAACTGCTTGTAATAGCAGTAGGCAAATTAGGAGGACGGGGGGATTTTGATGCATAAATTTTGATTTACATAGCAGCCTGCAAAGCAGGAACCCGATCCTGATTAGACTTCAAGCTTCATCATAGTAAGAATACAGAGAAGGGAAGTTGCAGATACATTTCAAAACAGTTGGTTTTTTAGGAAGGTCGGTTTAATGCTTTATAATCTTTCCATTTGTTACTTCAAATTATGCTGTTATGAAACAAGAAAAAAAGCTGTTTATGGACTTACGGATGGATTATAAAACTTGATTTATAGACCCAGTATTGAACTACTTTGGTTTTGGATTTGTGTGTCATGTGTTAACTCCCTAGAACAGACTCAGAAAATACTTTAAATATTTTTACAAAACATCCTCAGAAGAGATAATGTTACATTTAATAATGTTATATATAATAATAATAATGTTACATAGTTATAAATTAAATAGCGCTTTCTTGAAAGATTATATTACACAGTACTAATCATTACTCTTTGTGATAAAATGTTCTAAGACAGTATCCTTTCATTAGATTTGATGCGAGTCAATTTTCCGTCTGAGAGAAAAAGGTTGCACAGTTCTATTTCTATTTTCTGTCAATCTGCATGTTAATGGTAAATTTTCTTATTAAATGTTATCAAACTTCAAAGCTGTGAAACTAGTGTGTTGATAAACGATGAAGATTAAAACATCTTCAATAGCCAGTCACGCTGAGCCAGAATAAATAGGAATTTGATTCTCGGTATTTCCAGCCTTAAGCAGCTCATTGTCTGACCTTTCTTTCAGATCATAATTTGTGTTGAGTACTGATTAATGTAAAACCACTCTTATCTGCCAAGAAATACTTGATTTCACAAGATAACTGTTCCAGGGGGAACTTAAAGAGCCTGTGTCATTTTGCAATTCTTGTAACTCCTGCGCACTGCACAGGCACCATCTCCACTGAATACTTCAGAAAACTTCAAACTAAGAGTAAAATATACTTAGCCACAATGATTAATCAGAGGAAACAACTGAGGATCCCAGTCTCTACAGTGTTCCCAGTGATCTGGTCCAGATTTTGGGGTGCAAGTGGCTTTTGGCAGGGTTTCAGCTACGTCGAGTCACAGACCTATCGCAGAGGGAAAGGAATAGATGTGTACCTGGGATTTGGTGAAAAGGGGGATGGAAGACAAGAGGGAGAAACTGGTACTGACCAAGCAATGTGGTTAAGAACTGGGGAAAGGTAGGATTTGACCCTAGTTTCCTCCAGGACAGGTTACTGAGAGCAAGTAAGGAACTCAAAGGAAGTTATAAAATGTCTCTACGTGGCACGGATTAGGAACAGATTTGGGGAGGGATTCAGTCTGGTGACGGTCAGCCCAAGGGAGGATTTGACAAGCATCTGGAAAGAACTTGGCATGGCTGGGTGAGAGGGACAGCGAGGTGACAGACTGCGATTAGTGTCTGGAGAAAATAAGGCTGGATAAGAAGCCAGGGAAGGGAAAGAGAGAAGGAAATTTGTCACTTCTAGAGCTGAAACGCAACGCCTTATAGTCTGCTCCTGCTTTTGTCCCATGAGATCACCCAGCAGAGCAGTAGGTGTCCAGAGTCAGTGTAACACCCATGGCAGAAGTACTATTTTTCATTTGGCTTCTGTTTTAAACTAGAAAATTGGAAAGAAATATTATGTCAAAATTAAGTATCTTAGGTTGCAAAGCCAAGCCCTCCAACATTAGGAGATTAAGGTTGTTTGTCTGGTCCTTATGTGAATGTATCAGATGGAAGTCTTTAATTATTTAATTGTGCCTACATGACATTTTCCCCACAGAACCTGCTACTTATTTATGAAATGGATATATGTCTTTTGGGGAGATATTCATCCTTTGGGGATGAAGTGGGCATTTTGTAGTAATGAATGCTTTGTCTTTGAGAAAACTAGCCTTAGTTGCCTCATTCTTCAGGGTTTAATTTTGCTCTGCTTTTGTTCAGCATCAGTAAAATATAAATAATACTGACCTGTCACATCTTGAGTGTTCTGAAAATAAATGTATTAGTGGGCGTCTGATAGCCATGACAGAAATATCTTAGAAAAATTGCCAATTCTGTTTTAATAACACTTTTAATTAATGTGTGGTAAATAAAACATGGGCTCATGCCTTGAACAAAGAGAATAAAACGAAAAATACCAAATAGCTACTCATTAACGAGTTTCCAATCTTTGAACTGAGGGAGGAAGGGATCCAGTAGAAAAATAATAAGCATGTGATTATGCAATTTAAAAAACTGCATTATACAAAGGCAACTTCAATTCTGGCATTTACTGCTGTTTGGTTTCTTGACATAATTTTGGGGATAATTTATGGATTAGCTATGTAAATCTTGCCCTAGGAATTATCAGATGCTTGGTTTTAATTTTACTGATTTGAGACATCCTTTATTGGTACTGATGCTATTTTATAAATAGCAAATTGCTGCATTAGTGTTTTCCAGAGAAAAGATATTACGTAGAAACTATATCAAATCTCTTGTTCTGAATGTCTCAGAATGGATTTTTTTTTTTTAAAGGGGAAAAAGTAGAATAATCACAGAATCACGGAATCGTATAGGTTGGAAAAGACCTTTAAGATCATCGAGTCCAACTGTAAACCTAACACTACCAAGACCACCACTATACCATGTCCCTAAGCACCTCATCCAAACGTCTTTTAAATACCTCCAGGGATGGCGACTCAACCACTTCCCTGGGCAGCCTGTTCCAATGCTTGATAACCCTTTCAGTGAAGTAAAATTTCCTAATATCCAGTCTAAACCTCCCCTGGCGCAACTTGAGGCCATTTCCTCTTGTCCTATCACTTGTTACCTGGGAGAAGAGACCGACCCCCACCTCTCTACAACCTCCTTTCAGGTAGTTGTAGAGAGCAATAAGGTCTCCCCTCAGCCTCCTTTTCTCCAGGCTAAACAACCCCAGTTCCCTCAGCCGCTCCTCATCAGACTTGTGCTCCAGACCCTTCACCAGCTTCGTTGCCCTTCTCTGGACTCACTCCAGCACCTCAGTGTCTCTCTTGTAGTGAGGGGCCCAAAACTGAACACAGTATTCGAGGTGCGGCCTCACCAGTGCCGAGTACAGGGGCACGATCACTTCCCTAATCCTGCTGGCCACGCTATTTTTGATACAAGCCAGGATGCCATTGGCTTTCTTGGCCACCTGGGCACACTGCTGGCTCATATTCAGGCGGCTGTCAACCAACACCCCAAGGTCCTTTTCATCTGGGCAGCTTTCCAGCCACTCTTCTCCAAGCCTGTAGCGTTGCATGGGGTTGTTGTGGCCCAAGTGCAGGACCTTGCACTTAGCCTTGTTAAACCCCATACAATTGGCCCCAGCCCATCGATCCAGCCTGTCCAGGTCCCTCTGCAGAACCTTCCTCCCCTCAAGCAGACCAACACTCCCGCACAACTTGGTGTCATCTGCAAAGTTACTGAGGGTGCACTCGATCCCTTCGTCCAGATCATTGATAAAGATATTAAACAGGACTGGCCCCAACACAGAGCCCTGGGGAACACCACTTGTCACCAGCTGCCAACTGGAGTAAACTCCATTCACCACCACTCTTTGGGCCTGGCCATCCAGCCAGTTCTTTACCCAGCGAAGAGTACGCTCATCCAAGCCATGAGCAGCCAGTTTCTCCAGGTGAAAGCTGTGGGAAACCGTGTCAAAGGCTTTACTGAAGTCTAGATAGACAACATCCATAGCCTTTCCCTCATTCATTAGGCGGGTCACCTTGTCGTAGGAGGAGATCAGGTTGGTCAAGCAGGACCTGCCTTTCCTAAACCCATGCTGGCTGGGCTTGATCCCTTGGTTATCCTCTACATGCCATGTGATGGCACTCAGGATGATCTGCTCCATCAGCTTTCCTGGTACCGAGGTCATGCTGACAGGCCTGTAGTTCCCCAGGTCCTACTTCCGGCCCTTCTTGAAGATGGGTGTTACATTTGCTAATCTCCAGTCAGCTAGGACCTCCCCAGTTAGCCAGGACTGCTGGTAAATGATGGAAAGGGGCTTGGTGAGCGCTTCTGCCAGTTCCTTCAGTACTCTCGGGTGGATGTCATCAGGCCCCATAGACTTGTGAGTGTCTAAGTGGTGCAGCAGGTCACTAACCATTTCCCCCTGGGTTATGGGGGCTCCATTCTGGTCCCCGTCCCTATCTTCTGGCTTGGGGGGCTGGGTACCCAGAGAACAATTGGCCCTGCTATTAAAGACTTAGGCAAAGAAGGCATTAAGTACCTCAGCCTTTTCCTCATGCTTGGTCACTGTGTTCCCTACCCCACCTAACAGAGGCTGGAGATTCTCCTTAGCTCTCCTTTTGCTGCTAATGTATTTGAAGAAGTGTTTTTTGTTGTCTTTTACAGCAGCAGCCAGATTGAGCTCTAGCTCAGCTTTGGCCCTTCTAATTTTCTCCCTGCACAGCCTTGCTACACCTTTGTAGTCCTCCTGAGTTGCCTGCCCCTTCTTCCAGAGGTCATAGACTCTCCTCTTTTTCCTGAGTTCTAGCCAAAGCTCTCTGTTCAGCCAGGCCGGTCTTCTTCCCCGCCGGCTCGTCTTTCGGCACCTGGGGACAGCCCGCTCTTGTGCCTTTAGGACTTCCTCCTTAAAGAATGTCCAGCCTTCCTGGACTCCTTTGCCCTTCAGGGCTGCCTCCCAGGGGACTCTGTCGACCAGTCTCCTAAACAGGCCAAAGTCTGCCCTGTGGAAGTCTAAGGCAGCAGTTTTGCTGACCCCCCTCCTCGCTTCTCCATGTATCAAAAACTCTATCATTTCGTGATCACTCTGCCCAAGACGGCCTCCAACCATCACATGGCTCACAAGTCCATCTCTGTTCGTGAACAAGAGGTCCAGCGGGGCACCTTCCCTAGTTGGCTCACACACCAGCTGCGTCAGGAAGTTATCTGCCACACGCTCCAGGAACCTCCTGGACTGTTTCCTCTCTGCTGCATTGTATTTCCAGCTGACATCCGGTAGGTTGAAGTCCCCCACAAGAACAAGGGCTAGCGATCGTGAGGCTTCTCCCAGCTGCTTATAGAATAGCAGCTAGCTGAATAATGCTAGCTAGAAGCTTCTTAAATCTTGTGAGAGTCTTCTAGAAAACCAGTGACGTCCTTCTAGTAGGGGAAGGGAGCCTTATTTCCAGGGTAAAGCTGATTTCTCTGAGTAGGTGCAAATCTGCAGTGAAATCTGTCAGATTTCTGTGACTTTAAGAGGTTAGCCTGTATAACTTATTAATGAAGTAGAAATGTTATAATGTCCCTATACTTGCAGATGTGTTCCTGCTACTCTTGGGTTTGCTGTGTGACAATGTCATTGTATTTCCTTAATTTAGCATAGGTTTATAAGATGTAGTGGTATTTACCTCTGGTTGCTTTTCTCAGAGCTCTTTCTCTCAGAATCCATGTGCTGAGAGGCCGGGAAAAAGGAAAAGTCAAAAGGATCGGTTAGTTTTAGTCTTCTAGAGAGGAATCAATTATGAAAATGTTTCTAAAAGACAAGATTAATTCACAGTCTGAGCTGCCTAAAGGCATGCTGTGCCTTCCACTTGTAATGATAAGAAGTTATTCATTGCAAGATGGATAAAAAGATGTTCTCCAAAGACTGCATTTTATCTGCCAGTAGTAGGACATGGACAGAAGCATCCATGAAATTAATTATAAAACTGTTTCTCAGAAATGTGTAAACATGGCAGTGGCAGTGATCTCTTTTACATCTCCTCGGTCCTGTGTTTTAACTGTGATTGAATTGAGCTGTCAGATTACGTATAGAGTGACAACTCTTTACTAGCTGCAGGTGGATGAATAATGCAAAGAAAATGTTTGCAATCATCTTTTACTATATAAAATAATTTTTCTTATTCTCTTAAACCCCCTTTTGAGTTACATGTATATTTGTGTGTCAAGGGGTATCACATATATTTATGAATGTATAGTTGTGAACTTGCTGCAAATTTACTTCATAGTAGTGAAAGATTAGATAATTGACAAACTGAAAAATTAATCTATAATTCTGTCAGCTGCATGCCATTAGTCATTCTCTTCAGCTGTGGGTTATGCTCTTGCATTAGAGAGAGGAATAACATTAAAATGTTGGTGGCCAAATTCTAGGAAAATACTTGGTGATGAAACTGCACTGCTGGAGTATTTATGAATCAATTTATGATGCAACTTAGTGAACTTCTGAGCTTAAATCTATAAAGTTATCCTCCAAAGCTCATATTTATGCAGAAAATGAGAACCCTGAAATTCATGAAGGTTATGGATATTTAGTGTTTCTTGAAAACCAGGCCATTTAAAGTAGCTGTTTAAAATATGCAGATTAGTACCTCAGTGTAGGGAATTGTTGAAAAGGTCGACTGTGGCGAGCACTGTCATTCTACTGACGTTAGTGGAGCTGTCACATTGTTTTCATGCTACTGTTTTTGTAGTCTTGCCTATTATTTCCTTCTAATGCTTCTATTCCTAACTCATATCCCTGAATGTTAATCTAGTTCAGATCAGCCCATCAGAATTATCATTTCTAATTGGACTTGTTGGAGATAGCTGACATTCTATCGCCCTTCCTGGACTTGTTCTCCACTTAATTTTTTGCTTATTGGAGGGGAGGGGGGAATGTCTAAAATAGTAGTTACAATCAAATACCTGTGAAACCTTTTTAAAGGCTACAACACTCTACTTGTCCATATCTGATGAGTTTAAAAATTTGATGACAATACCCAGTAGTGACAAAATAGTAATATAATTCCCAGTGATTAATAAAACTTCTTGTTTTCTAAATAAAAAGACATAGTGCAATGCTAAAATAGATACATGTTGCATTTTCAAATCCATGTATTTTAAATCCTACTATTGCCAATGTTCAAAATTACACTACAAATATTTCTAAAGCCTGTCAAGGGAATTTTTTCCCTATTAAACACAATAGAGTTTCTGTAACATTTTACAAACAAATGGATAAAGTATTTTTTTATTTTATTTTTGAAGTCATGCTTTTATATCTTTTTGTCACTGTATAAAAGTCATACTTTTATGTCTTTTTATCACTGTATAAATTGTGGCTTGATTGGGAAAAGTTTATGAGAAGGTCCAGTTAATCTTGGGATCAGCTATGTCTTTTTAAGGTGAGTTGGTGCTTTTGCCACGTGTTCTTAGAAATACACCGAATTTTCAAGTGATCTCATCCTCCAGATTCACACTGTGTTGTCTTGTTTCCTTATAGCTCTGTCAGCACTTTTCCCTCCTTTCCCCATTCTGCTTAAAATGGCATGTTGGTCTGACATATTGATCCCACTTGGTCCCATGACTAATATTGATTTTATTCTCAATGGGACCGTAGCCTGTCATCAAACTTACTTTTTCTTTCATATCAAGATGATGTTTGATTGGCTTATTTGACACTAGAAGGCAACTGTGCTTGGTTATGATCAATACACTTGTATTCTCTGTTCCTTATCATTCTCAGTAAGACTACGTTAGCAAATGAACCGTGAAAATGCTTCAAGTACCTGTCAAGCAGTAGGAAAATCTTACTCCTGTTGTTAGGCAATGTGTAGGTACTCTGCTGGGCTCTTTATTGAAATATTGGACTACTATTCCTGTGGTAAAAGTCTACTATGGCATAAAGTTAAAGTACAGCAAATTTTCAGCTAAAGGCATGTCATGTTTCAGTTTTTGTTTACTTTGTCTTGTCTGCGTGGAGACACTTAGGAAAGTTGATCCAAATTGACTGCAAAAATAATATTAATTAAACTATATTAAACGTGTATGTGAATCCTGTTATTCAGAATTAAGGTGACCTTAACTCTATTTGTTAAGAATTTTCCCTTTCATTCTGAATAAGGATAGCCATACAAAACGTTAATACAGTTTAACTAATCTTCTTCAAAGTCCCATTTTAATTGATTTGGATTAATTCTTCAGTATTCCTATTTAGCTCAGGCTTTTTCAGTGACACATTATCACTAGTAGTTCAGATACAGCCTCTTTCATGCTAGTGGATATTCAGCGGTATCAGAAGTAGTGAAAATTCAAAGAAGGTATCACTGCAAGAAAGAGTTTTCCATTGTCTTTGATGCATAATACAAAATATGCACTTGGTAAGTTAGTGTTGTGTCAGAGATAAAAAGGCTGTGTTACTTTTTAAGCCATAGTTAGTGCTGTAAGACACCCTCAGTGTGCCTCTGTGTGTATAGTGAAGGAACTGATCTCATGTATAATTTTTTTTTTTTAATTTTTTTTTTTAATTTGGAGTTTCACAGGTAGCCAAGTGATTGCTGTATGCTTGGGGGAACTGATACTGTGGCTGCGATCACCATTACTACTTAGAAAAGTATGTACATGAATATAAGCAGAATCGGAAACCCTTTTTCCTTGTTTTCTGGGTGAAATGTATGTAATGTAGTTTTTCAACCTCAGGAAATCTAGCAAAGAATAGTGAAAAATAAGAGATGGGATAAAGGAATAAGAGGTAAAGTTTGAAAGTGGATACCACAAAATGTTGTTCTTGTTAAGATGACAAAGACAGCAGAACAGTTTCTTCCACTTTTCTCATTCTCATCGAGTAAAGAATTCAAGCATAAATAAAAAGTTTGCACTTTAATGGAAAAAAAGTAAGTTTTTTTTTTCCCCAGCCAAATACCTCAGGTTACTGTATATTTCTGAGTTAACATAATTATGGAATATTATTTTTTCATACTGTTTAATCTGGCCTTCCTACATATGTGACAGATGACACTGCATTTTACATTAAAAAAATATTATTTGGATATACTGTATTATTTGGATATAAAGAAATACTATTCATTTCCTTGTTTTTATTTCCCTCTGTCAAATTTAGACTGTATCTACATGACTGTAATACTGATAGATGACTCTAATATAAATAGAGGTACATATGTTCTTCTATTACCAGACATGAAAATGGGATTACTGGAAGCATTAATATCGTATCTGAAGGTGTGAGTTCATTATTTTTAACCAGTTACATCCAAAGAACATCCAAAGATGTTTCCCATCTGAAGCAATTTTAGTAGGAAATATATGTCTTTAAACTAAGCTCTTTGTTTTTGTTTCACAGCTGTCCCTTGATTGCTGTCATTATTTCAAAGTAAGGAGTGTTATTTTGGGTTTGATTATTCCTGTAACGGTTTTATATATGGTGCAAAGCCTTACCTTTACCTGATGCATTAAGGAATACTGTACTGGATTTCTTAGCAGTGACTCACTTTTCTTGAAATTTGCATGATTGAAACTTTGGATTCGATCATGCAAAGGACGGGGAAGACATTTTGGAACCAGAATTGCCCTACCTCTGTAGCAGAATGCCTTTCATACCTTTTAGCTTTCCTATAAGCCGCTCGCAGAGCGTTACCTGCTTCTGCCTTCTTTCCACGTAGCTGCTAATACGCTGTGTTGTGGGGAAGGTTAGCAAACACATGCTACTCTTTAAGCTGTAGCTGAGGTGCAGTAGTAGCATTTACTGGTTTGGTTACAGAGAAGGAGCAGAAGCACCCAGGTACTATGGTTGGAATTAGATTTCTGTATGAATGTTGGAGTTCTTGAAGCCACTGTCTTCCCACTTGTCAAAATTTCTTTTCCCATAAAGTGAATACATGAGGAAAATGGCACATAGTCATAAACAAGAAGTTATTGCTTGTAGCATGTGGTGTTTCATATCTCGTTAAGGAATAGAAAATCTTAAAAAGATCATGAATTTTCTTAAGTATGTTGACATGCTATTATCTTTGATTTGAGAAACACTGGATATGGTGGGTTTCTAAGCTCCAGCTATTTTCCTTTTGTATAGTATTTGTTCCTGCCATCATCAGTCATTTTTCATTGCAAATGTTTGCTTAAAAAAAAAAAACAACCCACATTTTAAAATTTAGGATTATATTTTAAAAGGTATTCATATCTTCCAGTATTTGCATAGTGAAAGGGGAGTAGTCAGTGGCCTTTTCTATATGTCACTGGTTTGCGTGTGCAGTCATGGTAAACATGTAAATAAGATGAAGGTGTACGTGCTTGTGCAAGTTTCTCGTTTGAAAAAAATTCCATCCGTGTTTATGAGATTTATGATGCTTTTTGAATAAGGGACCAAAGTATCATGTTTATAATTTTTCTTTTAGTAAGGAATAGACTCTATGATACTACTTGAAATTCTACAAAATGAAATTCTGTGAAATGAAAACCACAGTAAATTTTCACACACAAATCACCAAATCAAACAGCTTACAATCCTACAATGTTTTCATATCATTAAACTATTAGACCAACTTTCTTACATTTTTGCATAATGAGCAGATGTGAGAAACTAGTGTATTTGTCTTCATTGAAATCAGTGTCATTTCTACTTAGGCTTCTTAAAAGAAAATGACTTCACGAATATTAACCATCAACTAATTAAGACATACTTAATTAAATGCAAATGCTACTTAGCAAAAGCAATTGAGAGAAAGGCATGTGATTAGGGAATTAGCAACTGATTTAACACTTGGAGCTACCGGCTAGGCACCTAAGCAATAGAAATGAATGCAGAAACTTCACTTGATAAGAATAATACAAGGGGAAAATATACCATCTTTTCACATTGTGTTTGTTGAAAAACTTCGAAGCTTCGGAGCCAGTGAAGTAGAATATATTGAGAATATAAATTGTAGGTTAATGTTGCTTTATGTTCAATAATCAGAGAGGTTAAAAATTATCCAAAATGTTGAAAATTTATCAACCTACCTCATGCAGAGATTTTTTGACAGCTGGTCATTCAGGAACTAGAACAGAAAATAATTACATACAAGGTAACATAGTGTTGGTACTGTTTTCAAGGACACTGCCATTTTACTAACATTAAAGCTTATGTTGACAGGCCTTATCTTTGGAGCAGATATGAATAAACACTGTCAAGATGTTCTGAAGGCTGCTGGGATTACTAAAACATTTCAAGTTTCCTAATGTCTATCAAAGTGTGTGTTACATACAAGTATTGAAGTGGTTCAAGAGCAAAAATTGGTCTGTCAGTCAGATACTGTTGCACGTGCTGCCTTTTTTGCCTCCAAATACTCTTAAGATTGTTGGGCTAAACAACATCGTAAATGATGAATTGCATGTAAATATTATTGTTTCCCCTTTCCATGGCTTATTTGATTAGGTTTTCAGAGATTAACTTCTAAATTCTCCCTACTGAAAAATCTGGGTCAGCCTTTCGCAGTTGTATATGCATTTTAATTAGAGGCGTGCTATGAAAAAGACAGGTTTCCTCAGAGAGTTCCTCTTGTATAAGAAAAAAAATCACAACCAAACAACAAAACAAAAGAATTGCAAAAAAAAAAAAAAATCAGTTATGGTATGAGACTGAATTTCCAATCAGCAGTTCTGATAAAGTTGAAGTAAGATGTGGAGATTTGAGGAAGACAGATAGCAAGTGCCTGATTATGCAAAAGGGCACAAGTTGAATGAAAATATTATGGGCCTCCACTTTTTCCTATGCATAGTTCACAACGTGGTTCTCTACCTTTTCTGATCATTGAAAAAAGAAAAATCCACACTACTGTGGTTTGGAAAGAAAAGTTAATTTGCTGTGACAGTTCATGCTAGGCAGGCAGGATTTTTCCTTTTGTGGTGAACTTTGGGGACTGGTAATTGCTTAGTGATTTGAAAGAAATGCAATAGTATTAGAAATGAAAATGATAATGTTAATTTATCCTGGTGATTGATTGCTATCTGCTTATTAGCAGATATAAGGTGTCCTAGCATCTGAAAAATGTATGGTTTTGTGGTAATTTTAACAGATTTTCTGTAATGTAAAGAATTGCCCATTTTGCATTACACTAATCAGCCAATGTGTAGACAAGGTTATTACTAATGAAAGTCTAGTACAGAACTTCAAATTTGGATGCGTTTCTATGTTTCTCTTATTTCAGTGGTTTTCTTGAAGTTGGTTATTTTGTATTTTCTTTAGAATAATGACAGTTAAACTCAATGCTTTTTCTATACTATTACAGTCTAGTTATGACATTCTTGTAACTTTAAGGCAATTACATTTTAGACTGATATTTTCTTGCTTATTTTCTGCCCTGAGTTATAATTAAAACAGACATTTAGGCACTTCAGAACTGTAAGAAAAAAAAAATTCCCCTCTTCTAGTCAAACTACCTTTGTATATCTACAGGAATAACACAAAAATTGTAAAATTGTAGTACGTACAAACTTTTTAGTGGAGAAGCATATGCTTTACTAACTTTGGGTACAGAGAGTCATTAAAGTTAGTTCCATATGAAAAACAGGGCTAAGCACATATCACAGATCTTGTTTTACTGAGTTTTGAATGTAGATAGGCATATTTTGTTCTTGATGGGCAGAGTCCACACAGCAGCTTTGGCTCCCCAGCCAGTCTGAGGAGGTCATTCAACTCATTCAAAGCCTGACCAGGGAGTCAGGACATGTATAGGTCCTCATGTGGGAGGAATGCATATGGGAAACTGCATGGGAATTCAAGATAAAGAACAGTCTCGTTGGCCATTTCAGCCTTTACAACCCGTACAGGAGGCAGTACAATACTTTCCTGTTGATTATTTTTCTACACAGGGAAGGAAGGAAACAGTAAATGGCAACCAGCTCAGCTCACAGATTTTAACATCATGAGAACTAACTCCATTTTTTTCCTGCGGCCTCCGTGCTTAGAGGTATTATTGAAGGCAATTGAATAAGAAACAAGGCCTTCTTCACCAAGTGCTTTAAAAAACACAGAGTGCTTTAAAAACTGGGCTCTGGGGTGATTTACCAAGTATTTCAGGTGCTTGGTGGTTTTCCAACAGATGACACATTGTGTGCCTCCTTTTCAGCTTCACTGGCAAGACAAGAAAGCTGGTAAGAGAGACAGCGGCCAAGACAGCGATGCCTATAACTGTTATAGTCACATACATAAAACACAGTATATACCCTAGTATGTATAACCAGTACATCCAGATCATGCAGTGCTTTGAACTGTCAGTCCTTTCCATCCTTTTGTATTTTTACATCGTCATTTTAAATGTGCAGGTTTAAAAACACTTGAATGATACACTGTAGTTTCCTGTGGTCTGTTGTACTTAAAAGCAGACTATCGTATGTGGCTACCAGGAGCCACAGAAAGAGGATATTGGCATAACTGAGCCTTTTTTTTTTCTTAGAGTTGTAGATATACTAGTAAATTTGAACACATTCGACTAAGCAGGACGGAGTCTGAAGTCTGCAGTTTTAGCATTTAGGCTCAGTTGCTGTTGTTAATTCTTTTATGAACTTTAAAATATAATTGCATGATTTGTTTTACCACTCTGTGGTATTCCTGTCCTTTACTGATTGCACAGGCATTTAAAAAAAAAATGTTCGATATTAATGTTCAAAGTGCTCCTTGATTTGATCCCATTTATTGTGATTTTATTGTGAATTTTTTACTTAGTTTATATGAGGTTACAGCTCAGCCTTTCAGAGACTATAGCTGCTTTCCAGGTACAGGACTGAGACCAAGTTCATTGCCTTATCGTGTAGGACCCCAGCATTATTTTTATTTTATGTTGATTTTTTTTCCAGTTGTTCTCTATGCCTCATTGAATCTTGCAGTGATTTCACTGTTCATTTTAAGGCTTTAAAAAAAATTTGCCCTCTGTTAAGCACTTGCCTTTCCATTTACTACAGGTCAGAATTTGACAGCAATTTTTTACTGTGCACTGAAGCATGCATCATATTAAAAGATGCACAATAAGCAAGAGGGTTTCCTTGCCATGTCTCTCTAGTGATACCAGCTCTGGGAATGCTTCCCATTGGAAAGGTCTTAAAGCATTTTACAAGAAACTTAAATATCAGACATAGTTACAGATGAGTAAACAAAAAGACAAAGGAGTGACATGATTCAACTGCATTAAACACAGAACATAGGCCTTCTGCAGTCTAGCCCAACCTTTAGCATCTAGACCATATTTTCACAGATACCATATTTGCTTTGTGAATGTATTAAAACAAGAATGGTGATATGAATAGTCTGATACTTATGAGCAGTTAGCCGGTTCCTCCTGCATGCTATTCACAAGCTACCTCTCTTTATCTGTTAAAATTTGCCTATTCAGTGTGTGTGTGGGGGGATTTGTTTGTTGGTTGGTTTGATTTTTTTTTTGGTTTATTTGTTTTAAAGCAATTAAATAGTTCAGTAGTTCACTAGTGGCTCTGGTGTGTGCACGCACAGTAGAAGGTCTTCACACCAAGAAGGCCACAAGGAGGTTTTAATGTAGTGACTCGCTTTGCTGATTGTCTAGCTGGATGCAGCATAACAGTTCAAGGAAGAGATGTGGATTTGAAAGGCTATCTCCTTGGTGGTCTTTACTGATGATACAAGTCTGTAAAAATCCCAGCAAAGGTTTAAACAATTTTTGACATTTTAAATCCTTGAAAAAGAAAAACTCTTTTGCCTCCTGCCATTTCTACATGCAGTCCCCCCCTTTAGTGCAATTTGGATAATGTAGCCCAAAATATGCATCTGTTGTATTAGAGAGAAATATCATTCAACTATATAGGCACTGTTTCTGAATATGGATTATTGCTAGATTCCAGATTTTAATGAACAAATCAACTGATAAATGGTGAAGAGTTTTCTTGAAGGAAATGTCATATTCTGTTTTCATCTTTCTGGTTTTTACTTTTTGTCATTCTATTGCTTAGTGTTTAAATAATTCAGGGCAGGGACCTTTGACTCATGTTTTTGGAGTTCTGTCTTCTACTCTTGTGCAACATAAATGTATACCTATAAAATTCAAATAAAATATATTAGACTACATATGACAAACTTTTTCAAATGGGACTTTTTCTAAGTAGCTTTGGTCTTTACATTGGCATTGCTCCCACCGTATGGTTCAGTGGTTCCTGGTAGTTCACTACACTATGCACTTTAAAGAGGAAGACAACAAAGGTCAAGTTGTTCATAAAATCATTAGTGAAATGTCAGAAACAATTTAGTCTAAATAAAATATCTCCATGAAGATAAGGAGTACCCATTATAAAACATTCCTTCCAACTGCATATCTATGCTGTTGAATTTGTCAGATAAGAATTGGACAGTTGACAAAAACTAAATGTTAATATGGAAGATACATATTTCGAGAATATTTTCCCTGTAAAAGCAAAGGATAAAAGAGGGCTTTGATTTTGGGAGAGAGTGAAGGCTTTTTTTGGTTTGAAATATAAACTCAGACTGAAACTAATTTAACAAAATTTCTCATTGTGACCCCAAATTTAGCTTGAGTTTCCAGTTAACACCACCTTAGTTGGCAGGTGATAAAAAAGCTCGATACAGTATTGTATGTTTACACTATGACATATTTTATTGTAATAGTAGTATTTCTTGCAAGGTGTGAAACTGTCCCAGCAGTTTACCTCATTCAGTCTTACCTGGTGATGGAACAATTTGACAGTAAGGTTCACCCCTTTTCTAGCTTTTTTTTCTATTCTTTGGAAAAGAAGTTTGCTCCTTCATCTTGTCCTTCAACCCGAACACGTGCCATTCTGATGAAGCAGGCAGGAATCCCTCCTGCACTGGTATCAGGAGGTGATGACCTGTGATACAAGAGAAGGAGTAATTGATGCAAAGATTGAGTCCAGTGAGGAAAGCAGAACTTGATGTGGGAGATCTATGAAGCCTTTGGCAGGGATCAAATTTGTATTTTTAATATGGGAAAATACAGCTATTGAGACTGACTTGATCTCAAAGGTCTTTATAATTCAGATGATTATGACTACTTTAGGCTATTTTAAAAGTATGAGCTGCAGGACTTCCCCTGGTTTGCAGAGCCAAGGAAGGTTGACGTTGGCAGTTCTGTTGTGCATTAAGATTCTGTATGAATAAAATATTTGACACTGGTTAAAGGGATATAATATTGGATGAATGGCCCTCATCTTTTCCTCTTTTTATAAATAATTTAGTCATTAATAATTCTGGGACTCATGATATCTCACTAGTACTAAAGAACCTCCTATTTTCAGGAACTCAGTTTATCAGAGATTCTTATTTGACAGGTTTTAAGACTGTAAACTTGAATGACAAAACTGTGTTTTCTCTTTAGATTAGTGTTTAATTCATTTTATTATTATTCTATTAAGAAATAAAAGCCTAATTTGAGGCTTGGGTAAAGCAGTGTTTATAGATCTTTGGCTTCATTTACAGCATTCACAGTGCTCACTGAATTAGCTTTTCAGAATCCAGGTGGTGGTTATTAACACTGGCTGATGTCTTTATCATTAAATTACAGAGTATTTAATGATTATTTCTAACAAATGTTTTGTTGTATCGAAGACATATGTTCATTGCAAATCTTGATGAGACACTATTTTGTTGACATTAGCTATTAAAACAAAAGGGTTGACATGATGGATCATACCAAGTGCAATGCTACAGACACTCCAGTCCAGTCCCATCAAGAACGCATATGCTTCAATAATGTTTCAGTAGATGAATCATAATTCAACAGAAGGTTTTATGCCCTAGTACAGCAAGGATCATAAAACACAAAAGGAATTCAGATGCTTTTAAAATGTTATGCTTTTCAGAGCTTTTAAAATGTTATGCTTTTCAGAAAACTTAAAAAAAAAAAGTTTCATGTTTACGAATGAGACTGGCTCTTTCCATGCCTTGATTGTATGTGATTAACAGGGTCTCAGAAGTTCAGTGTGCTCTTAGATGCAACTTTTTCACAGTCCCTTGTAACTGGCATGACATATTGGGCTACTGCTCAGTTCCTGGTGCTTTTTGTTGCAAGCACTTTCTGTAATTGGTTTGTATGATAACAAGGACTGTCGTGGTTTAACCCCAGCTGGCAGCTAAGCCCCACACAGCCACTCACTCACTCCCCCCAGTGGGATGGGGGAGAGAATCAGAAGAGTAGAAGGGAGAAAACTCGTGGGTTGAGGTAAAGACAGTTTAATAGGTAAAGCAAAAGCTGCGCACACAAGCAAAACAAAGCAAGGAATTCATTCACTCCTTCCCATGGGCAGGCAGGTGTTCAGCCATCTCCAGGAAAGCAAGGCTCCATCACGCATAATGGTTACTTGGGAAGACAAACGCCATCACTCCGAACGTCCTCCCTTCCTTCTTCTTCCCCCAGCTTTATGTGCTGAGCATGACGCCATATGGTATGGAATAGCCCTTTGGTCAGTTGGGGTCAGCTGTCCCAGCCGTGTCCCCTCCCAGCTCCTTGTGCCCCCCCAGCCTACTCGCTGGTGGGGTGGGGTGAGAGGCAGAAAAGGCCTTGACTCTGTGTGAGCACTGCTCAGCAGTAACGAAAACATCCCTGGGTTATCAACACTGTTTGCAGCACAAATCCAAAACATAGCCCCATACTAGCTACTGTGAAGAAAATTAACTCTATCCCAGCCAAAACGAACACAAGGCTATAACTCTAAAACAGTGATGTCAAACCTCTCCCTCCTTCACTCATTTTTTCCATCATCTGCTCCAAAGTGAAGATTTATCCTGAGGCTTTTGTCACTGTCAGTGAAACTTATTGACCTCTGAATATGTGTTATTTGTTCATTCCTCACCTAATGGATATTAACTGATTTGATTGGGAAATTGTATGTCACCTTACAAAACTAACCACTTTGTGATTAGGGTGCTGTTCAGACAAATCTCAGACACAGTGCTCCCATGATTGTCTTACTGAAAACAAAAGCAACTCTGATACTTAAACACTAGCTAGTATTTCATGAAACCATTTATACTCGCCTGGATCTTTTTATTATAATGAAATGTGTACACTGATGTGGCAGAATACAAATGCATCGATCTTTTTATACTTCCATGACACAAAGACTGATGTGTTACTGCCTTGGCTAACAAATGAAGATCTTTCTAGCCAAACAAGACACTCTGACTGAATCTTACTGCAACACTCTTCATATTTTGATGCATAGCTGCAATTCAAAGGATGAATTGTGGGTTGTAAAACTGGCTGAGCTGAAAGTTAGGATACTTTTCCCCTTCTCCCACAAACATGGATGAAGACTAGGTTATTAATGTACATGCATTTCCATGTATAGTTTTCCATAGATGTATTATATACTCTATTATTCACATTAGGATTTTCTGTGGAATCAAATATGTATTAACAAAATGAAAGCCTAAAGACCACCCAGACTGGCATTCACTTCAGCAGAGTATCAAATTAAACTAGGTTTAAGCATGTTCTTCTAGAATCAAGGCAGAGGAGACAAGTCATTTTAATAAAAAATCTATTTACCTTGTTTATATAGAAGAACAGAAGCTAATTTATTTGTGTGCCCATCTGGACTAGATTGCTCATTTTAAGTTAATTTAACAAATGATAGACTGCTACTGGCCTTTTCTTTCCCAGGAGAAGAGGTTGACAGACAGCTGTGTAGAGATGCTATCTACCCAATCCCAGTTGTCTGCGAAGCTCCGTGCCCAAAGGACTGTGTACTCAGCATGTGGTCCGCATGGTCCTCCTGCTCACACACCTGCTCCAGCAAAACCACAGAAGGGAAGCAGATGCGTGCCCGCTCCATTCTGGCGTATGCAGGTGAAGGTAAGGTCGCATACTCTTGCAGACTCTTGTTTGATTGCGAATTCTCAACTGTCTTTGCAATGTCAAAGTAATTTCTTGATCCACAGAAACAAATTATTAGATGGAGTTGTGTTTTTTCAAATATAGAAAAAATATTTAAATGCTTATCCTACATTTATTCATTGTACCTAAAGCAGTTTTAAAGAGGAGATTTTATTTTGCTTATTTCAGTTAATGTTGCTTTTTTATTATTCTGCATAATGTTACTGTTTTGATTTCAAATACATGGTTTTCCCATTTTCTATTAAAATTAAACAAGGCAAACAATTTATCCTATGCAGATCTCTATGAAAGACATTTATAGACGATTGTTAGTAATCCTAGCTATAATTTAGGTCCAATTTGGAAGGATCTAAGTATGAATGCTGAAAAGATGAGAGTTTTAATGTGTTGAAATGCTAACAAATGGCTTTTGTAGCTTCTCAGCTCAAATCGGTAACTAATGTGAGCCCATTAATATTTTTATTCATAGTAAGACTTTGGTTTTACCCTGCAAATCCTCACTCACATGAATGGTTTCCATTCATGCAAATGGTCCTTATGCAGCATCTGCAGCAAATGCAAAAAGAAGACATAGCTGGAATATAAAGGAGAAGAAGAAAAAGTTTTTAGATATAGGTTCATGTCTATTCTTCAATATTTTCCATGCTTCCTGTAGATGGTTTGGTTTTGTTTTGTTTTGTTAAGTATTTTAGGGGATAATAGAGCAAATGTATTCTATATGTAACATGGTTCTAAACTGGCCACGTCAGGTCTGCCGGGGTCCCACTGGTAAAATGCCTTGTGCAACACTGGCAGCAAGGAGACGTAGTCACCAAAGAGTTCTTGGAAAACATTTACTCATGTGTGTTACTGACAGTAAAGTTAAATGCCTTCAATATAAAAGGATACGTGCATGTTTTAATTCTTTAAAACTGTTAAGCATTTTATTACTTCAGAGTAAAGATGAAATTTAGCTGAAAAGTGAAACCTGTAAAGTATGGAAGTAGTGAAACAGAGTACCCATTCTGAGAAATGGAGAAAGAAAAGGACAGGCTTCATCACATACCAAAACACTTCTCTGTTTGCAAACACAGTTAATTTCGTTGCTAAAAGTATACTGTGTATTTGACATAATTTGGGTAATTGTAAAAAAATATGTAGCAGAGCAGGCACTTTCAACCTTTTCCCTGAAAGAGACCTTTGCTACTATACTAGCAAACTATAGTAGAGAACTATACTCATTTTATATGAGAACTATACGCATTTTAGTAGGTGCTTCAAATAATAAATTACTTAGATCTATGTAACAAAGTAGAAATGCTCTTAAAATTAGAAAGAAAATTGGTTTTATTTTGTCCCCTTTTTATAGTGTGTCAAATGAACTCATTTTGAGGGAAACACAGGGCCACGTTTTCAGATGATAATTCAAATAAACATATATTCTTGTGCTTCTTGCTTTTCCATGTAGGTCAAGATAATAGATTTTTCCATATGCTTATGCAGTTTTACTGGAGACAGAAATTTAACATCCTGACAAGCATGCCACAGAAGTGAAAACCTGTTACCATTACTCTAGAAAATGATTCCACTTTCTTATGTTTCTTTTTAAAAAGTACCTATTTTATTCTGACTTTGGTACTTAACACATCTTAGGAGAATTTACAAGGCTGCAGATGCAGCAAAGCAGTTAAGCATAGGCTGGATTTTAGGTGTATGGATTTTATTTATGTCTGTCGTGCAATGATCAGAACCAGCACTGAGTGATCACAAAGACTGACAGGTCTCGAACCACACAGGTAGTAGTGAAGAGATCCCTAAACTACTGCTGAGAAAGCCAACTCATTACCTAGATGTTGTAGTGCTTCAGCTTTGCTTGATCCCTGGCTTCTTACCACTATTCCAAGATGAGGTTATTCTGTGCTTTTTTTAAGGATACAAGCTGGTATGTCTACCTAGCTTATAGCAATTCACTCACATCTTGGTCAGATATTTTCAACACCATGTTCCTTTGCATTCTGTACAAACTCCAGAGAATAAAAATATATAAATAAATAAAAGAACCTTCCAAGGCTTAGCATATTGTTACAACTCTAGCTGGAAGGTACTTTTCACCTTTGCTTGTATTATATTCAAAAAGTATCAATTTAGCTTTTATTTTTTATGCTTCACTGAAATTAGAGTTATTGTCATCTTTCTCCTCATATGTCTCTTATGCCTTTTAGTCATCTGCTGCGTGACAAATAACTGAATGACTTTTGACCTCCAGAATTGCATGACAGAGATCACCAGTGTTCCCAAAACGTAAAACACTGATTGTGTAGTTGGTGCTGGGAGGTCATTTTATGTTCTGGGGGCACAGAATATATTAATGTATCTGAAAGTCTGTATTCTGCTGATCTAAAAAGGAAGCTCCACATGAACCTCTTTTGGGAAACATGCGGTTCTCAGTTCTATTCAGAGCTTATAAAAAAGGCATGTTACTGTTGATGAAAACTCTGTAAATGTCATGTATAACTAAAAATCCCAAGTCTCATAAATGTAAGACCAATAATTCCATTTACACATTAAAACTGAGTTCTGAAAATAGCTATCAGTTCTGGTCAGGTGAACAGTCCCACAGGTGTTCCCTTTTGGATTTTTGAACCTTTCCTTGAACTGTTCGTATGCGAGACAGGCCAGGTTAGGTAAGCCATTTAGTAGTAATTCCTGTATAACATGGCCATGATATTTGGGAGTTTTTATTCAGAACACAATAGGACAAATATATTGTACATAAATATATACAATTCCTATGATATCAGGATTGGACCTTAATTACTGAAAGAATGTGCAAGTCTGTTGCCAATCTATGAATAAGGCTAAACTTGGCTTCTAAGATGACATAAGGAGTCCAGTTTTATCACTGTGAGTCCTTGATCACATGCATCCTTCTGCTAGTCATGGAGAATTCAGTCCACAAGCCTGGCAAGATCAAAGCATTGCAGGCATTACATACACAAGGAATATTGTAAGCCCTCAAAGTATCTGAAGTGCTCAATTCTTGTTCATTGGGGTACTTAAACATGAACACCCCATTGAAATTTTTGAGGGTCTGTAAATACACATGAAATGGGTTCTTTTATCTGGATCTCAGATGGCTTTTTAGCAAAGTATTGTCTGTGATCGTTCAGTTTCTCTCCTCTTTGAAATAAAAAATACTATATTCTGTCATTTTGCTTGTTAATGTTGGCATATGACTGTCCATGATAGAGCTATGTCATTTCACACTTAAGACCTTATTTTTCTTCTTACTTCCCAGCTATCTATGCTGCTGAATTGGTTTGAAGAAACCATCAAGTTAGCATAACTGGCCACCGGGAAACAGCCACAGTATAATCTATTTTCTTGGATGACTTAGAATAGGAATAATTCAGTAGTATTATAATAACTCCTTGGTGACAAGAGTAGCTTCACAGGAAAAATTGAAGCCATATGTAAATTACAGTAGTGGCAAAGTTTTCTAATGAGCTCTGGGATACGATGGCCCCTCCGGCACCACACTGGCTTCTGCTCGAGCCAAGAGCTGACCTCGGCCATACGCCCTCTCATCAGCATTTCCTCGTTCAGAACAACACCTCTTCCACACGGTCAAACCGTGCGCTGCAGAGCCTCAAGCACAGTGTGGTTATGCACATCTGGGATCGGTTTATTTACTTGCATTCAGTGGAGAGAGAAAGAGGAGTGTCTTTCCTCAAGATAAAGACTTTCTGTGGTTTGTGAGATGACTCCATGTGGAAACTGGTGTCACAATAACCATTTTTGATATCTTTTCTGAGATCATTGTCCTCAGCTTGAAGGTTTGAAAGGTGAAGTGATTTATAAATTTGCCTGTCTGTGAGCCTGCCTATAGTGGTAGCTCATTTGTGTCACTGTCAAATACATCTTCATGGTACAGTAAGAAACTCGGGAAAGTCATTGTCTCAAAATTTAAAATGACAGCAGAGGACATAATGATGTTACCTGATACATCATCTAGTTGTTCCACATAAGTCTAGTAAAGGCATCGTATACAGCTCAGCCTATCTCTGTTGAATGTAGGGTTTGGCTATTTTTGTTTTATTTTCTGTTCAATATTTCTGTTAATTTTTTATTTCCTGCTTGCAATAAATCTTATATAATTAGTAATACGCACTAAGACTACTTTACATAGACCATGACCTGAGACTAAAAAGTACTAAATGAGTCTTAATTTTTAGTAAATAGTATATACGCAGATTGATTCTGTATTGATTATACACTGCCATTGATTGACACTGCTAAATCAGTGTCATACAGCATAACACTAATATTGTGGATACATTCCAAGTTTTATCAGTAGTAAATGACTGATACTGATTTTGGAGCAGTAAAGATTAAAAAAAACCCCACAAGTCAAATGCAAAGAAGAAAATAATCTAATTAAAAAGCTTAATTTAATAAAATGAGAGTGAACGATGATTTTGTTTGAAATATTCTCTTAGGGCAGGGATGCATAAGCATGGCAATGTCTTATTATGGCTATTGTATGTTTGTAGATTAGCAAAGTGTAATGCTAGAAGGACTATTTAGTGTGAGCTCATGTATCACAGACTGTTAAACATCACTGAGTTAGATAGTATAGACTATCAGTTGCCCATCTCATCAGGTATTCCGTTTGACAGAGGCCAATAGCTCATACTTCTCATATATCTGCAAGATTGATTTACTGAACGTGTAAGGAATAGCTGGATCAAAGGAGTTTCTTCTCAACTCTAGGCAAATTATGGTTGATATGCTTTAAAATTTTATTCCTGTTAAAATTCTAGTGCACTTTTACTTCATAGTTGCAAAAGAGGAGCTATACTTAGGGCTTTTTAATGTGTTTACTCTTCTTACACTTGCTCGGTTTGTTTGGTTTTAATTTTGTATTTTCCTGTCTTGAAATAACAGTGCCTGGTAATTAAATCTGAAAGCACAGAATTGAGTAATTGTTTTCCCAGCAAACTGCTTATTCACCAAAGGATCAGTTTTGGAGAAGACAGGGATTTTCATGAGTTTTTACTGATTTCAGCTGAAACAGGAATAAAGAACCACTTAGTTTTGGAACTGGGGAACCTGAATTTTCAGGCTAGACTTGCAAAGTGACCTGCCACCTGCGTGTGACGGTGGGCTGGGGAGAGGACGTTACTGTACTTCCCCTTTTGCTCAGGAGCCCCTCAGTTCAGATTCCTGCCTGGAGTGTGGGGTCTGGGATTCAAATCCTATCTGAGAAAGAACTTGAGGACGGACCTCTCGTCTCCCATGGGTGCACCCTGACTCCTGTCCTGTTGTGTATTATAGGACAGGTCTGCTTGCTTTGTATAACTGGTATACCTCACGTGAGGAAGCGTGAATGTTTGCAGAACTGGAACAGGAGATCTGCACCAACAGGGCGGTCTTTGTTCTTACGTTGGCTGTGTGCATGTACTGACCACGTCTGCCTTCGGGAAGTGCAGCTGCCTCGAGGAGTGCCCACCTCATGCCTAAGGCAAAGAAGAAATGAGTAACACCTCACTCTCTAGGTTACAAGAGGCACTTCAGTCGCAACTGTTTTCTCAAACTTTAAGGTTATTCCAGCTCTTTTGAAATGCATATATAAAATTATATGCATTTGTAAAGTGAGTGATATAAAAATGATTACTTAAAGTGATCCTAAATGTTTTTAAAACTGTTAAGCATTTTGAAATTTGGAAGTTATCAAGACAATGTCCCAAAAAAAGACTTATAAAATCCAATCCTTGAATATCCTAGAGTGAGATGTCTTGCCCATTACCAGCTCCAAATCAGGTAGAAAAGCAATCTAAGCATATGACAATTCTATTAAAGCATTCAGGGAAACTACCCTCACATCTCTGCTATTTTATGAGTAATATGCAAGTCCCTCTGTAAAGCTATCCTTTCATTTCCAAGTGTGCTTTGCTTAACTATCTAAATCCAAAAAGAAATGCTTCAGCTCCAACTGTTTTTTATACCTTGAAATGAATATTTTAAGTACTGCCAAGCAGTTATTTAGTCACCTGATCATGTATTATATAAAATGTATTTAGTGTTGTATGTCCCTTTTTCGTGTATTCTGATAAAATTAAATGTCTGTTTTATTTTTTTTCTGTGATACTCATTAATTTTTATATTCCTGTTAAACCTGTCCTTATTTGGTGAAATGCTCTTAAAGTTGAGCAGCCCCGATCTTGTTACCCCTACACAGATGTTATAAAGGGCATGTCTAACTGCCAGTTTTCCAACCTCTTCTGCTTTTTCTGTACCTATTTTAATTTGAGGGAGCACAAGGGAATGCTGTTTTCCTGGAGAGAATGGCACACTGATTTATAAAGAAATAGTATATTTTTCAGTATTACAAAGATTTCATACCAGTGATGGTTGTTTTATATTTCAAAAATATTATTTCCACATTTTGTTTATTCTTTACGTAGTTTTTTTTAACTACTGGTTTCATCTGAACAGAACTGGATTCCCACTGAGCTGCAGACATTCATGCCCCAATGGTTTTCATTTACAAGTCAATGTCACACTCATTTTTTCCCTGAATATACATTCTTGCATAGCTGTCAAAATTGAATGTAAATTGTCACTTTATTCTCAAATGCCTTAGGAACTGGTGGTTATGGCATCCATTCCTGGGGAAACATTTCTCCTCACCGCCCACCCCCCCCTCTAATTTATGAATTTGCTTAAATATTTCCCTTGTGTTTCTTCTTGAGCTAACATCAGATGGAAATAATTAATTTAGTAACCTTCCTTATCTCTTTTAAATTCTCCTCTTTTTAACCCTTGTACTGGGGGAACACGTCTAGACTCCTCCTCATGTGGATCAATTTTGTCTCCCATGCCAAATAATTTGTGACATTACTATCTTTGGGGTTTTTTTCTTTTTCAAAATACACTCACTTTCTTAATTTCCTTGCTTATATTCCTATTTGCTGCTGTTAGCTGGAAGATTTTTTATTTCCTGAAGAAAGCTGCTTGAATAACTTTTTGAAACATATTACATATCCATAATTTTGCTTTACCATTTGATTTTTTTATGTCCTTTTTTAGGAAAATGCATATGACATGTTTTATCTTGGTGCTGTGCATATTGACATATATTTAAACCGAATCTGATAGACTTGAGCTGCATCCATTCTGGGCCAGAACCAATTCCCTTTCAGTCATTGTTTAATTACATTCACACATTTTTAGGTTTTTCTAATTCCCCTTTGCAAAACTTAAGATTAATTCATCTTTGGCATGACATCAGTTAATATGATGTTTACTGTTTCTTGGTTGCATCAATATTTTTAGCCCAAAATCAGAAGTTAAAATTATCTCTGTGGAAACAATTTGCGAATTTGGATATTGTCCTGTGGTTTCACTAGAATGGCCCTTTCCTCACATTTGCTGCAGATATAGATGTTCCACAAAAGCAACTTGGGGTATAAAGTATTTTCACCACTCGTGACACTTGACTTACTTGTGTTGGAGTACTTGAAGTATCCATTTTCTTTGATTACATTTAATTATTTGTTTAATTTCTCTCAACAATAAGTGCTTAAAACCCTTTCCCTCTTGCATGTCTGTAGGGCTGGAGGTCAACCTAAAGTTCAGTGGTGGGACAGAAAGGCTAATATTCTCTCTGATATGTTCTTGGTGTGAGCATACATCAGTGAAAAGCAAAGTATAGCTCACCTGCAGTAACTAATAAAAAGCTCCTCTTTCAGTTATCTTTCTTACTGTTTTTGTCTTCTAGGAAATACTAAAATGTTATTTAGATTTCCCCTGGCTTTCTGTCGTCTGGAGATAGGAGTCCTACTGTTCCTGTGTAGGCCATGAATGTTTGAATTAATTCTTAAACCTAGATTCTGTATGTCTAGTAACACCAGAGATCTAGCAGACATGCTGTCTACTCACAGGGCTAGACATCTAGTAGCCTATGATCAAGTCTGGTAGGAAAGACCTCCTCTTTACTCTTGGAGGATTGAGAGGCCAGATAAGCTTTGAAGTGCTTGAATATAAGAAACTGAACATACTGTCTGAAACCGGACGCCGTAAAGATAGCATTATCTGAGCTTTTCTTCACAATTATTGACACATGAATGCGTTTTAATCTCTACCTGCAACAGCCTTTGTTATCTCAGTCTGGACCTGAAATTGCCAGCTGTGCCATCCTCTTTGGTTAATTACGTAAAAAGGATAAATATCCACTGGGAGCTAGGACAAGAGCTCCAAAAATCTTTTTAATTGATCCTTGAATTAGACATAAACTGTGGTCTCTACACATGCATAACTAGAATATTTAACCATGTTTTCTGCCTAGAGCCTTCATACCTCCTTATGTGATCTCTTGCAGTCTCCTTTAGAGAATCCCAAAATAAAAAGGCTGTAGATTACTCCAAGCACATTAGCGTGTTATAGAAGTTATGATTATTTTGGCATCCTCATTGTACACATTTACATTTACTGTCCATGTACATTCTGTTCTGTGTAGTCTGTTGACTGAAGTTTATCAAAGTCCATATTGGGCATACGAAGGGGAGGAAAAAGGAACAACGTTTGTTTCATGTAATCAAAGTGATAATATATAACTAATAACATTTCAAAGTGTTGTATTTTTTTTTAGTAAAACACTTTCTTTCCTTCCACTGCATGAACTTTTGCCCTGTTTTATTGTTCCAGGGGGAATACAGTGCCCAAATAGCAGTGCCCTACAGGAGACGCGCAGCTGTAACGAACACTCTTGCACTGTGTATCACTGGCAGACCGGTGTGTGGGGACAGTGCATAGAGGATACGTCGGTCTCTGCTTTCAACTCCTCTGCCAGCTGGAATGGGGAGGCCACTTGTTCCGTGGGGATGCAGACAAGAAAGGTTATCTGTGTGAGAGTCAACGTGGGACAAGTAGGCCCCAAAAAGTAAAGATCTTAAAAAATATCTTCATGCTGTAATTATCTGTGGATTTTACTGCTCTGTATTTGTATCACCAATGACTGCATGCAAAGACAAAAAGACCCCCATCTTTGTGTTCTTATGAGGGAACAATTCATCTTTTTAAAATACAAAACTGAAGCTACAGAAGGACTATGAAACTCCTTTCTCACTATTGATTGTTACGGGTGATATTTACAGTGGTGATTTTGCTGACAGCTGACTGACTGCTAAATCCAGTTGGCTTCTTGCCATCATCAGGTCGAGTTGAGATAAAAGTCTTGAGGCTCGTGTGTTGTGTGCAGTGCAGCACCATTTCCAAGGTCCTTGTGGTACCTCCAAGCAAGCAGTGCGCTATATGGATTAGTGCAGTTCCATGCAAAACTACTGGTTTGGGTCTAAATACAGTACAGCCCACGGAAGTACATCTTCTCAGAAGTAGACTGAGGAGGTCGAGTATAGTACAGCTCTGACAATAGTTTGAAACATTAGTTTGACAATCTTTGTAAGGTTTTTCCCCCATACACGTTTTTCTAAGAGATCCCTTTGGCCCAATGATTTAATTTTGCAGTTTAATATATGACCAGGGTTAAATACAGATTAGCTGCTATTAAAATGCATTTGATAATATCTTCATACAGTTTGGCAGTCTGTAAATATATCCCACTGAGGACAGATTCAAAGCTGGAAGAGCTGATAGCAGAGATCGTTTAGAAAGTTCATGAGGCAGCTATTCTTGCACTAAATATTTGTACGGTGCCTGCCATTTGTTGCTTTATTCAGCAGTAGACTAATTCGTAATTTACTTTAAATGGAAATACGGGGAATAATGCCAGCACATTCAGTAATCTAAATTGTTGTGTATCTGCATTAAGTTGCTGTTCTATTCAGGCATGATACCATTATATCATTTATTTGGTATCATTTTACATTTTTAAAAAAACTCTAATGATTTATCTTCCTTTTAAAATCTGCTGTTAATGTCTCTGCCTTTGATTTGACCTTAAATTTTTGGGAGGAGGGCTGTTTTATTGTGTTGTAAATGAATCCTGTGAAATGAGAAAAAAAGTCATGGTTGATCCTTCAAATTGTCACATTAAAATCACTGAATCGTTTTTAAAGAACCAGACATTTAACATGAAAATGGAAATAGGAACCTTGTTTTAAACTCCCCTTAATAAAAAGGATTACTGTGGTATGATACAATCAATATTATTGGCCTTATCTACCTCACAAGTTACAGACTTCAGCTTGTATCTCTTCTGTTTAATTTGACCTTGAGTAAGGACTGCAAAAAAATCAATACTTCGCTTTAAGCCACATATACTAAATACAAACTATATAAAAGGTAGAAATGGTGTTCTAATTGAACTAATTGCCTTGCCCAAGGATCTGAAGAGGAATTGTAGTGTTCAGTGCTCCTGAAAGGTGAAGTTCTCAGTGAAATGGTGAATGTGTATAATTCAGACTTTTTTCCTATGCTTATCATCTCTGTTGTTCTTTAAGGAAAAAGCCGTTAGTGAGCCAATGTTCAATATTTTTCAGAAGCATTTTGAATTTTAACCTTAGAGAAAATTTCTGAAAGTGTAGTCAATGTATATGATTGGTGGCAGATGTTTTTTTAAAGTGTACCTGACCATATATAATACACCCATGCATACATAATCTGATTTTATGAATCACATAGAAACAAGGCACAATTTGACTTTAAAATGTAGAGAGCTTATGGAGAGGTGATGGAGATTTAAGTTGCTATAGCTGTAATATTTCATGGTCATTCACATTGGTATTTTAGGGGAGAAAATAGAAAGGATGCAGATGTCATTATAAGAGGGCACCAAGAAGTTGGTGCTGGTTCACAGTAATGGATCGTACTCTGACAAGTTTATGTGAATTGACAGGAAAATCCAGAGACAACCGATGGAAATCATGAAGTAGCAAGTGTTATTGCTGAAGAACATGTTCCTGTAAAGCTGCAACCCAACTTTTCTTCTCCTTTCCCCCTGCTTCTCCTCCCACACTGACACAGGCATAGTTCTCCACTGACCATGAAGACCACATTTTCTCGGTAGTTCATCGTTAGACTTGCCTGTGCTCCATTCAGCCTGGCAAGAAAGATGCCTCGTGCAAGCCAAGCTTCCCCAGCTGATCCAATCCAAATGTAAAACTGGTCTCTCATCTCTCTGGTCAAAGATGCCCAGCAGCCGCAAGAGGAAAAGCTAGTCATAGCAACATTTTTCTGCAGTGAGCCAAAAGCTCCAAAATATAGACATGATGTTTTTCTTACCTCTTTATGTAATCTTCTGACAGTCCACATTCTGTGCACTTCTAGGGCAATAGTAATTTTGAAATTATTTTAAAGATTTGCAATACTTCTGCAAGTTATTGCATCATTCTGAAAACAAGTATTGAAGCATAGAGAGTTGTTTGTCCTTGATGAAATAATAGGAACACAGAACGGGGGAAAATTACTTGGGTTAATGAGTCCCATATGTGGCAGTCCAATAATCCCTTTTATATGCTGATGAAGCCTCTTCCGAAAACAGGCAAGGTTTTCTGTCCTTTCTGACAGTCTTTCACAGTCTCATTGATCTGGCAGTTTCAACCCCTTTTCTGGTTTCTGTCATAATCATGGCCAGCTCATACCTATTTGTTCCTGGGTTAGCAATATTATTTAGTTTAAATATGCCTCCTTCCCGAGTTTATGTTTCGGGTAAATTTATGAAGAGCTGAAAACGTATTTTGCTAAGCTAAACTAGATGGCTTTTCTTCATAATCATTTGGAAGCTTGAAAATAACACTCAAAAGGCAGAGTCTGGAATGGTGAGTGAGGAATCATGATTTTTTTTTTGTTAAATCCCCAGGTATAGAATGCACCGGTTTTGGCTTGCTTCCACCAGCTATATTTAAATTCTAACAGTTTTTATTTCTGAGCTCAATCCTGCTGAATTCTGGGCATTCTGGGGATTCTAACGCTCCCCTTGTGTGCCTGCAGGCATTCAATACCTCTCATGATTCACCACTTTACTGCAGAATGATTGTTTATTTGATAATGCTTCTTTTTCGGGGTTTTTTTTTAGATGCCCTGAGAGCCTCCGACCAGAAACAGTGAGGCCTTGTCTACTTCCCTGTAGGAAGGATTGTATTGTGACTCCCTTCAGTGACTGGACATTGTGTCCTTCTTCATGTCAAGAAGGTAATTTTATCCATTATATGCTAGTAGACAGATTTTTAAGAAAAAAAAGGAGTCAGACTAGCAGTCACTTTTGGCAGAATACTTACATACATCTCTTTCTGACAGAGGACGTGCAATAGCTGGTAGAGCAGCTGCAAGGAGGATGTAGTGTTTTTGCTGAATGGAATAGTTATTTCTATACATTTTCTGTAAGCATTCGTTTGGGTTTTTTTCCCATTTTGTCTACTTTATGTTACAAACTTCCATTTGCATGTTCCACTGATAAAGACATAACTAGTCAAAGGGAAGGTGCCTATCTTTTAGTGTAACACCAAAAGACATACTTGTACAATTATAGAAACTGTATGTGAAGAGAGAGAGAGAGAGCTGTCCATATGTATATAATTTTGGCAAAACTCTTTCACTTTTGTCTGTGCTGGTTTATTCTACCCCAATGAAAACTGAAGGAAACTTAATAAAAATCAGCAGACTTTAACATGATATTAGTGGTCTGACTTAAACATACATTGCAATACCATTTTAATACACTTGGCAAAGCTCTTAAAAACAGTGCAGGTCTCCCTTGACTTTTTATTACATTGAAATTGTACATTAAGTTAAAGTGATGACTGGTTTAATATTGCCCACGTTTTTCTGCCTTATCTCTTTTTCTCTTTTAAGCTTAACAGGAGGTATTTTTATAATATGTACTATTACAGACAGAGTCTATAATACCCCGAGTTCCATGGGGTGCTAATCCCTGTGTGGGACGTGGTGGTTACTCACAGCAACCATATTATCAGAATGTAAGATATTGTTACATCAAATATACGCACTTCGAATGTCACGGCCAATTCTTTATGCTTTATAAAGGACACAAGCATAAAGTCATTTTTTCAGTAATTCCTATTAGTCCTTAGGGTGTTCTAACAAATAAAAAAGGAGTTAGGAAGATTAAATTTAAAACCTTTGAAAAAGAACAGAGAAGTAAGACCATTGAATCTAAATATATGAAATAGTTATTCATTATTAAATACTGTGTTATTTTACAGCAATATTAATGTTTTTTTCTGCAATATTTTTGTTGGGCCATATGATCTTGGACAAAAATGCCATTCTCTTCTGTTCTTATTTCTGCGGGTTTTAAGAAAGGTCTTGATGCAATGAACATACCTTCATGAATATTGACTACAAACTAGCATGTATGCTGCTAAAACAAGTATATTTGTGAACCAATACAGGCCTTTTGTCTATTCAGTGAGTCAAACTCTTTTTATACTACAGAAACAATTTTTATTTCACGGGTTTTACCCATTTGTGTCAGCAAGCTGGTCAGCAGCTTTGCTGGGCTGCGCGTCTGTCTTGCCCCTTGTGCCAGCTCCTGGCAGCTCCTGGAGCTGATTGACTCGGGAATGGAGGGTTTCCTCCGCGTTGAAAAGCAGCCAGGTGGTGGAGAGCCACCACCGGGATTCTCCTACCGCTTGCTCCTAATTACAATTGCTTGGCTGTGGTCCAGCACGCTTCTGTGTTCAGACAAGCTGCAGCTGCTGTAATAACCCACCCAAAGCTGATATCAACCCAGTCAGCCAAATGTCTGTGCCACAGCTCTCTGGAAAAAAAAAAAAAATCCAAGATTTTTACCTAACAATATTTGTGTATTAGGTATTGCTATGGAATTAATATCAATTTGTGTGTTTTCTCTTAATCTTCTGCCTGAAGAACTGATATCTGAAGATGACTGGAATCAAAATTCCTACAGGAACTATTTTCTGTTTATAATTAATAATGAATTACTATAATAATTAAAAACTGTAAACTGTAAATTAATTCCAGAGTGGGAAATAAAACTTCACATTTAAATGTAAAGCATGCTCTTTTGGAATATTTTTTGTGTCTCTAGATAGGGTAGCTAGTCTCAGGTGGGAAATGAGAGTGTAGGGAGCAGAATTAAAGCCTGGCCTGGAGAGAACCAAGGCTGTAAATTAAATTTGTTATATTCCTGGCTGTGGAGATAAGCAAAAGGCAAGTAGATTTTCTGATTGAGTCATTTACTGAATGGAAAAATTGTCAAATATAATAATTTCTTTCCATTAATTTCTGTTTCTGGTTTTGCGTGCAAATGATCAGGGCAAATTTACACTTTGAAACTGTAAAGTGTAGCAGCAAACTGAGCCAGTTTAATTTTTGTTCACTTGAACTGTGTGTTCACTTCAGCTGTATATTCATTTGTTGAGTACTGCTACTGTTTCTTTCTGTTTAGTTCTGCTTCCTGGCCTTTAGCTGAAATTAAAGTGTTTTATCTATTAGGCTTAATTTTCTGTTTATGGACAAAATAGCATGTCACTATTATAGCAATCGACTCAAATACCTGTTGTGTTAAATCTTATTTTTCCCCTAATTATTGTCATCCCTATGTAGTAGCAGGAGAAACAATCTCTTCTACTCTTTGCAGGGGCTGTCACAGTAAAGAAGCAGTCCCGTCACCGAGTCATCATCCAGCTTCCCGCCAACGGTGGTCGTGAGTGCCCGGACTCGTTGTTCGAGGAAAAGGAGTGTGAAGCTTCTCCTGTTTGCTATAGCTACAGGTAGTCTAAAGCAACCAGAGACAGCTCAGACCTGATTTTTCAACTTGTACTACCTCAAAAGCTTGTTGAATTCCTCTTCTTCAGAAAAATAGGATACATAGCTAAATCAAGGTTTCAGAACAGATATGTAGACTCAGTTGGGCCCATAGTGAATCATGAGTTCATTTTGTTCCAGTTCCTTTGCAGGAACATTGCAACTACTAAGAATTACTTTTCAGGATAAATCTTTCTTAGGAACTATTTTGAAATTCTGTACGATAAAAAAAAAATCTTCCTTTCTAAATGATCCAAAGCACTGAAAAGCAGCCTCATCTCTCTAGGACAGCTGAGTTCTGCTGCCATGCTGTGCCATGCACTGTATCCTCCATCTTTCCATCCCCATCAGCCCTGAGAGAGTCCACACTTGATAGATCGCCTAACATACAAAATTCTCTGCGTTGACCTAATCTTCACCAGAGAATGGTAAGGACTATTCCAACAGGTGGGGATCTCCACCATACTGCTTAAGAAAATTTTCGGGCAGTTTTGTAGTATTTGTCTGAGTGGCATGGGAAAGTCAAGATGTACGGCAAGATCTGGCTGTTGATATAGACAAAGTTTAGAAAATTCTGATGTAGTTGGTTGGATTTACTTGACAAAATTTAAAAAAATGAGGTTTTTAAAATGAATAATAAATATGTTTGAATTGGAAGCCAATGTTCTGTTTCTCCAGTGGCTAGAGAAGAACACCTGCTAGTTCCCATGAAACCCCTCTCTGTTGCAGTGGTGCAAATAGAATTTAAGCTTATTTTATCCCAAAACAAATTGAGATTAAAGAAATGTGTTGCTTTCATCATCTAATAAGAATTATCTTTGCAAATTCATTAGGAGATCACACTGAATATAACTGAAAGATACAAAAGGACGTAAAACAGCATTGGGAAGATACCAAAATCAGTACTCCAAGCATCAGAGAAATACAGCTCGGGAACTTTTTCTAGTCAGTATTAGAGTCAGAGTTTTATCTTTTAAAATGCTGGCTGCTCCTTGTCTCTTTAGTATCTTCAGTATCAAATTTTACCTGAGCTAGTGCATGATGATGTGCTGAGCAGAAGAAGAGTTGCTAGGGAGTGGTAGATGAAGTGATTTAAATTTCGTGACACAAACTAATACTAAAAACATTTTCTGTATATTTCCTTTAGCATCTTTCTGACCTATACACATGCTGCGACAGATGGACTCACACACAGCTTGGCTCATGCCTTAGTTTAGATACTGGCCTGCAGAGGCAAGTTACAATGAAACTTGAGGTGCAAAACCATTGAGATAATTTTAAACATGAGAGCAGTTGATGGTTCGAGCTGTGGATGTAGCATTTTTTTCCCCCCACTCTGAGTAAGTTGGACAACTGTGGATTATTTCAGAGATTTGACAACCAGACTTGCCTGGATTTGTTATATTTAAGGCCTACGGTATTCTACAGCACTAGAAGGGAACTTTGTAAAAGTTTCGTAGCAGTTTATATTGATAGAAAAATTTAAGCAGCACAATATTGCATTTCTTGTCAAAGTTTTTTGCAAGTTCTTTTTTCTGTGTTTTATTTTGATATGGTCTGGGCCCATATTCACATTGTGTTGGATCTCTTGGTTGGGTCCACATTTGTAAGGTGCTGCCATTCAGCTATCCGAGACCCTAGGTGCTCCGGGATTGCCTGAGGCACCCTCACAGTCATTTAAACCCACTGGCCCAATGCTTTGCTGTAGCTGGGGTCCCTTTTTGCTTCTGATTTCTCCTTTTGGGATAGTTTTTGGAAGATGAAGCTTAGCAAAGAATTTGTTTGTTGTGAAAACTTTACCCTTGTAATCATATCATCTGAAATTTGAGAAAACAAAACAAAAATCCCAAGACTTTGCTCATTTGACCTCATCTTTGTCTGTAACTCCAAGACTTGTTTGTGCTTCAAGCAAGGCAGAATTGCTCCATTTATTGTTGTGTTGCAAGGCGTGCTTAAGGGAGGGGAAGAAAAGACCTGGGGAAGAGGAAAGAAGGAAAAGAGAAAGAAATGCACTAACACCTATATGTGACAGTATTTACTGCCAAAACACACTCCCAGTACTGTGTGAACCAGAAATCAGCCCTGGAGTCTTATCTCTGGAGTGTATTTGGGAAACTTCCACACATCTTTGCTTCACTGAGATAGGTGGAAAAAAGAAAGGAAGGAAGGGAAAGTGAGAAAGAGAGGAGGTTTATTAAGGCGCGCTAGTGTTTAAAACTCATTCCTATTTAATAGGTCCATGTTGTTTTTATGAAATGTTAGTGTCACTTCACTAAATCCACTTTTCAAATTTTATTATGTCATTTTGTTTACTGGTAAAATACTCCGAGCATGCTCAGATATAAATCCATAGCAAAGGAGTTCTTCTGTTAAATGGGTATTCAAGTCACATCATTTCATTATTTTTTATAGTATTCTTTTTTGAAATTTCTTTCTCACATCTGGTAAAAGTGTGTTAATGCTTTGTATTAATGTATAATCCTCATATTGTGTTTGTATTCACTGTGTATTTGTTAGGTAATGTTAATGTACATTTGTACTTTGAAATTCTTGAAAATATATATGGTTTGCTTTCTTTTCTCTCCTGCACCTCCTCCTTCCTTTGCTGTGTTCTTAATGGTCTAATCCTAAAAGGAGAAAAAAACTTAACAGGAAAGAGGGAAAAGTTTACGGTATTGTTACTGTTTGTTGTGAATTGGCTGTGACCAGTTAATAATAATAAGCAATAGGTCACGGTGGTTTCTAATACTGTCTAGCACTTGTGCTGTCTCAGGTTTGATTGCTACAAGTTTAGATGGATTGTTTGAAGTTGCTTGTTTCTCCCCTCATTTCAGGTGGAAGACCCACAAGTGGCGCAGGTGCCAGCTCGTACCATGGTATGTGCGCCAAGACAGTCCAGGAGCACAGGAGACTTGTGGACCTGGGCTACAAGCAAGAGGTTAGACCCTTTGTTTCTGTCACATATTCCTCAGAAATCTATAGCTGCACGGGTGTGGGAAATGCCTGAAATTTTAGTCATTATAACCTAACATTAATTTTATCTATCTTTATGTGCATCAGCAAAAGGAAAATACTGAATGCTACTATGGTAGGGTGAATCCTAACCGGTATTTGGCAAATGTTTTATTCATAAAATATCAGTATTAATTTATTTTTAAGTATAGATACCGCATTAATGACTAATTTTGTGATACTGTTTATTCAGTTTATTTCACCATCCTTACCCAAAGCAAGTTTGCAGAGGTGCTTGTGGAAAGTATGTTTTCAAAAAGAACAAAAAAAGAAAGGGGTGGGTGACTTTACATGCTTCTTTTTGTGAAAAAGGTTGTGTAAATTCACCTGTGAAAATGTGACATTTTTCATGTGGCGAGGATGTGAAGACATGTTTATGGTATATCCATTAGACCGAATGTAAGACTTTTACTCCCTCTAAATGTTTGTTTGAAAATTTAGGATCAGAGAACCCTACAATAATTTTGAGTTGGAAGGATGCTCCGGAGGTCCCTTGGTCCAACCTTCCACTCAGAGCAGGGCTAGTTTCAAAGTTAGATCCCACCCAGACTAGAGCAGGTTGCTCAGGGCCATGTCTCAACATGTTTGGAGTATCTCCCAGGATGCAGAACCTACAGCCTCTCTGGGCATTTGCTCCAGCGCTTGTCCAGTCTAGCACTGCATTTTTCTTTTTTCCTAATATCTAAGCCGAAATTTCCCTTGCTGCAATTTGTGTCTGTGGCCCCTTATCCTTTCACTATGTATCTCCGAGAACTTTCACTATGTATCAGCCTCGAATTAGGTACTTGTAGAGAGCAATGGGAGCATGAGAGATGCAGGACTTTCCATTTACACTGTTAAAGTTCAGTGTCAGCCCATTTCTCCAGGCTGTAACAAGTCCTCTGAATTGCAGCCCTACCCTCCAGGTAGGTATTGACTGCTCCTCTCAAACTGGTGTTGTCCCCAAACTTGCTGAGGATGCTTTCTGTACAGGTTGTTAAAGATGCTAAACAGAATTGGCCCTGGAATTAATCACTGAGGTGCAGCGCTCTTAACCAGCTGCTGGTTGGACTTCAAAACCACTGACCCTTTGAACCCAGTGATTCAGACAGTTTTCCACCATTTCTATTTGATAACAAATAATTTTAGCATCCCTATCCAGCTTTACTGTCACCTGTCTTCATAGAGAGTTTTGTGGATTTAACAGAACTGTGTATGTGTGACACTGTTAAGTATAGTCAGGAGACCTTTTTTAGGTGCATTAAATAAACTCAATATGAACATAATTGTAGTTCCTACTTACTGTGTTACAGTAATTGAATTGCTTTGAACTACATCAACCCTGAATTCCAGGAAGGTTTTTTTCTTTCATCTTTTCTGAGTGCAAACTCCTATCCATTAAAACAATATTGGCTCAGCAGATTGTGGAATTCCTGAGCAAGGACACTGCTAACTGCAGAAGTGAAATGTTCTGGTCATTAACTTCCTTGCAGTATTAGAAGAGGTTATGGTATACTTTAAAAAGTCATAGAGTAAATCTTAAGCGAGTAACTCCTACCACTTCCTCAGAAAGTGTTACAGGAGATCAATTTAGGGCTTACCACAAAATGAAACCTGAAGGTATTGCCTGCTAATACAAAAGACTTTTGGCTGTGGTAATTCTTGCAAATGTCTATCACTAATGCAGTCTATTTCTAGCAGCTCTGGAGGATACATTCAGATTACACACTGAGAAAATAAGGTTTCTGTCTTTGACAGTAGAAGTTCAGATAGTACAAAATGTTGTCTTCTGTACTTGCATGGTAGTACCTAAATCTCTTGACTTTGCCTCAAAGTCAGTCAATAAAGAAAGATAGCTAACTGTACTGCATGCAAATTGTTTTTTATTATTCTTATGCGTCATGAGACTTTCCTTTTTTTAAACTGTAATTTTAATAATGTGCAGTACACACACATGCAGAGTAAGTAATACATTATTTTGGAATTACTGGGCATACGGTTTTCAAGTCTGGTAAAATGGATTGGCAGAATTTCCCTCTGGTACTACACAGAGTTTGGTCTTGCAAAGGATGATGTATTCAAGCAGTAGTCTTGTTCCTACAAGCAGGTATAATGGAAGTAGCTCTCTAGTGTAATGTGGTCAAGCGGTAGGATGAGCAATCATTAATTAAGAAGCCTGGGAGCAGCTAAGCCTGAAGAAAGCGGGTGGTTTTGGTAGAATTCTGTAAATGTTTCTAGATCAACTGTTAGAAAGGGGAGATTTTTGTTTGCTCTTGCTTTTATTAAGTCTGTCCAATGTATAAATTTTATTGTAGAACTCATGGAGAAAGTTATTTAAATTGGATAACCGAAGATTATTTATGCCTCAGTCCAAGTATCTAAATATGAATCTAAATATTGTCTAGCCTGTTGCAGTGGTGAAAGTTACAGGCATTAAAAGCAGAGCCTTTTTTGGCCCAATATTTTTCCCATTGATGTAAATTATGTAAATTAACATAAAATCTAAGTTTTGAACACAGGTGTTGTGGTTTAGCCCCAGTTGGCAATTGAGTACCACACAGCCGCTCGCTCACCCTCCCCCCCCGGTGGGATGGGGGAGAGAATCGGAAGAGCAAAAGTAAGAAAACTCGTGGGTTGAGATAAGGACAGTTTAATAATTGGAAAATAATAATAATAATAATAATAAATTGTAATGAGAAGGAAAACAACAAGAGAGTGAGACAGGAACAAAACCCAGGAAAAAAACAAGTGATACAACCGCTCACCACCCACAGACCAACACCCAGCCAGTCCCCGAGCAGCAATTGCTGCCCCCCAGCCAACTCCTCCCAGTTTCTATACTGAGCATGATTCCATATGGTATGGAATAGCCCTTTGGCCAGTTGGGGTCAGCTGTCCTGGCTGTGCCCCCTCCCAGCTTCTTGTGCCCCTGGCAGAGCACGGGAAGCTGAAAAGTCCTTGACCAGTGTAAGCACTGCTCAGCAACAACTAAAACATCAGGTTGTTATCAACATTATTCTCATCCTAAATCCAAAACACAGCACTATACCAGCTACTAGGAAGAAAATTCACTCTATCCCAACCAAAACCAGGACAACTGGTATATTATGTATCATGTCTCAGTGTTTTAATACCTGACGAAGTGTTGAATATATCTTTTACATTTGTGCTCAGTAATGTAAACTGACATTCTGTATTAGCTAAATAAACTAGTACAGCTTTTCTTCAGATTAAGAAAAGTAAAATATTTTCTGTTTTCTTGAACACCTTTACAATGAATATGACTTAGAAGTAACAGCTGAATTTTTGTACAAAAGTAACTTTCACTTTGGAAAACATACTTCTGCAATTCTAGAGATTATTGGTTTAAGTTTTATTTACCTCGCACCTCAAAAAATTGCATTCTGAACATGGATAGTGTGTTTTATTTGTTTTATATAGGTTATCTCCTACACAGGGCATTAACATATTCCCTTTCCTCTCTTACATTTCAAATTCTGCCATGAAAACAGCCATGTGTGAATTTTCAGTGGTGCACATTATTTTGTTTGGTTCCCTGCACAAGAGTTGATTTCATGCAAGGTACTCACTGAAGGGAGGCTGACCTGAAAGCAAGCATCTGGCTGACTGAGCTCTGCCCTGGACAGTATTAGAAGGATTTCACCAGTTTCTGAAGGAGGACTCTGGAAGAGGGTTTGTCCCCTCTCCCTGCTAATTCTTGGCTCCCTCCTGCATACTTGGCTCATCATAAATAAAGTTTCTTCAGGCTATGGAAAACTTTGCATGACAATAGGTTCTCAAAAGTTCTGTACTATAAATCATTTATTTAAAGATTATTTTGTGATGTGGATACTTGCTACTACTGTCCAAATCCTTTTAACCACCCAAAAATCAGGAAATACTGAACACCGAAATATGAAATCCATTTGGTATACCATTCTGACACTGCATTTATAGTGTGATACTGGAATAAAGATATTTTGAACAGATCATTTAACTGTTTGTTGGTGATTTCTGTACAAATGTTTACCATACTGTGAAAATGTAGACATAGCAGCATTTCTTTTTCAATTGAAAAAAGCATTATCTCTCAAATTTCTGATGCTTATGAATGCAGAAATCACACATTCATTCATCTATTTGTGGTAATTTACTTTTGATGACAAAGTGAAACGATAATCTTATAGAAGTAATCTCGGCCCTTTGGTTTCCTGTGGTTTGTCCTTTCATTTTGTGTCGATACTCAGTAGAGCAAGTAATTGCATTCTTGTATGTGAGAACAGTTCTCGGTTCCTCTTTTTCAGTGCAAGGGGATGTTGCCAATGCTATTAGTTTGTCCTATTTCTGATCTGATTGCCTACGGACACTGTAACACGTAACATATTGGCAAATGTGTTAAATAAGAAAGAATAGGAATGTACACCAGGGAAAAGGCACATCTGACTATGCATTCGTTAGCAGTTTATTTTGAACAAAATAGTCTGCACTGTTCATATTTTAGTTAGAAAGATAAATCTGAAGGAAAAACTAGAAGTTAGAAATCGCTAAAAATGACTGGTTAGGTGTCTGATCTTAAGAATCTATGAGTAACCAAAGCATATGCATGCCTTGCTTTATATCACAGCTTTACTATTTACATTTCCATTCTTTAGCTTTCTTATCACATTGGTCTTCCTTGGCAGAAAAGATACTTGGGTGAATCATAAAGTTTAGTATTGTGATTCACTGTTAAAGACCGTTCTGTTTCTAGCTGTCTTGTATAATGAAGGTTTTGTTACAAATCATGTCAGTTTAAATGAACATGTCACAAAATTAGAACTTGGGTCAATGCAGAGGAAAGAGAATAAAAGGGTTTGGTGGGTTTTTGTTTTTGTTTTAATAACAGATTTTTTTTTTTTAGATTTTTTTAAAGAAAAAAGTTCGTTAATTATTCATGCAAATGATGGACAGGTATTTATATCTAAATCTAAGCATAGTAACATAGCATTTAATACCTGAGCAGCAAATTCATTGTTGTAGTCATAAACCTTATTTGAACAAGGCAGATAGTCATGACAATTGTGTTGAATTTCTATGATGAATGAATATTTGCAGTCGTATCACTGGTAAAATGCCTTTTAAGAGTGGATAAGTAGGGCAGGAATGTATTACAGAGTTGCAGTAACTTAAGTCTTATGTCTCTTGTTCAAAACCCTCAAGAGAGGATATTATGGGTGCATCAGCAAGGAGTTTGAAACTTGCTTTTGACCCTATCCAACAGGAACAGGAAATGTAGAGAGAAGCCATAGTTTACTGCAACAGCATTTCTATTGTGTTTATTTTCATAAGCTGTTTCTCAGTTGACAAGAGTAGATTGACCAGATGTCTTGATGAGTCACCTGAAACCGAGGAGGGAGAGGTACAGAGTGTTGGCAACTACAAAATACCCCCAAATTTACAAAAACTAGAACAAGAAAGTAAATGCTTGATAAAGCCAGGCTACTAGTATTTGATGGGGAGGTGGGCTATAAAACACTGTGAGAGGAACCTGCTCCAGCTAAGGTGGGCTAAGAGATACTACTTTGTATTCTTAAGGCTGACATTTATTAGCACATAGATAACTTCAAAGTAGTGGTCTGCTCAGTGAGATAGATTAATGTACAAAGTTTGAAATTGTGAACAACTCAGGCAGGTATGTGTTATGTTATGCTCATATCTTAAAAAAACCTGTGTCAGTAAACCTCAGTTCCAGTGACTTCTGAAGGAACTTGGAAATACAGTTCAAATCCCTTTTGAATTGTGTAGGAAAGCCCAGGAAACTTACTTGCTAAAATGTCTTGTTTTGACAGTAGCTTCTGCAGATTTAAGCAGGGCTTGTTGGACTGCATCCCAACGCTAGTGAAGAGGACATGTAGCAGATGAGAAGCTCGAGTGTTCAAACTGCAATAGTCTAATCACATCATGATGTATATGTATGGATGCACATGGTAAGGGCTATCCCAGTGACCGAAAAAAGATTTGCAAAAGGATGCACAGCCTGCAATCCTTGCCACCGTAAATCTTCCTCAGAGTTTTGTAGGAGGAATGGGATGAAAATTGTGAAATCTGTCAGCATAGTCTGTAATAGCAAGAGGAAGGTTATTTGTAAAATTTAAGCAGAAGCTTAAGTAACCTGGCTGTCAGAGAAAATATCTGAATAGCTGTACTTGATGTCACTGGGAATCGGCCGTTATTAAAGAGCTGATCCCGAGCTCTCACTATTCTTCGTTCGCAGGGTGTATATACAGTTATTTGAAAGACAGTGGAGCAGGGGAATCGGAGGAAGCTTTCCAGGATGGCTGTGAGCACACAAGGAGGCCTTGCAGGCTTGTTTGAGCCACGGGGAGGCTCGGAGGCAGAACCGGTGGTCAAAAGCGCTTTCCTCTCGCTGCGGCTAAGCAGGGACGGCAGCCTCCCTCTCTGGCCTCGCTTCTGGGGGCGGCGGGATTTGCTCTTGGGGGGGGTTTCCCGCCCTCATTGAAAGCACAAGGAAGGAGACAAAATCATGAAGGAGTGCTGCTCTTTCATGGAGCTATAAACTCCTTAACTTCATCGAAACTTAACAGATGAGAGTGCCCTATTGCCTGGTTCATATTTTAGTCACTGCAAAGGACAACCGGCAGCTTCAGGTGTTGTACTCAAGTAAAAATTTGGACAACAGTGCTCAAGAGCAGTATTTACATGAGAAATTAAATCTTTATTGGCAAAACAAGAGCCAAAAGCTCCAGACAACATTATTCGCCAGAAACACATTGTTATTTTCTTCGGCACATAAAGAACGCTCAGGCTTGTATTTTCACAATATTATTGGCGCGTGCTCCCGATTAAGGTACTTTGTGACAGAAACATTTCATCATGCAGTGTCTAGTCTGCCACATCCCACAGAAAAAGAAATAAACATAGACGAAATCATAGCCTAGGCAGCATTGATAGTAGCTGTAAGAAAAGCTAGTGTGCTGAAATAATGCGTGCCTTTCTAGAAATGAAATAGAATATTTTTGTTGTTGAAAATACTTAACAATTGAAAAAATGGTATCACAAGCGTATTGTAAAACAAAGGACATAGAGCAAGTTCATTTATAAAATACTTTAATTTTTAGGTGTAAGGGTCACTGAATCTCACATCTCAGTGAAATCTGAGTGAAGTATACTAATGATGGTAACACTGGCAAGGTTTTTATATAAACCCACACGTAACAAGACTTGTTAAAATACAGTCTTAGTGTTTCGTTATGCCAACAACAAATATATTATCCTGTAGTCCCCTGTGGCTTGGTGGAAACAATGCTATCAGATAAAGTTTTAATTACATCGAAGTCCCTTGCCTAGAAAATTTAGACTGCCATTTATTTCACACCTTTCTTCTGGGAGATAATAATTGTTAAATACCAAAACAATTTTGTAAGTGAATGGTTTCCATGTTAAATTTGATTTTTCTGTTAGCAGTACTCCTGTTTCATGTTTTCATTTAACAATTACTTGGGCTCAATTCAGTAATAGAAGAACCATGCTCTTTCCACTTACTGCTAATGTCTGTAATAAATATAACATGGTTATATAGGCAAAATAATTAGTCTGGCACTGCATGGCTTTATAGTAGTTGAAGACACTTCTCTGTATAGTGAGTTAATCATCGATCTCAGAGACTTTTACAGAATATAATTAAAGAACCATGAGTTTGATCAGAGAGGCAGGGGATGAGTTTGCCCAAATTAGGTTGTGAGTGGAAAAAGTAACTGCACTAACAGTAAGAGCATTTCAGGTGTCAAGTAAGACTTTTACCTGGCCAAAATAATGTATTAATGGAATGTATACAGTTGTCAAAATCCCTACTTTAAGTAATGGAAAAATACCCACTCTTCAACAGTCACAAGGAGTATAAACCTTTCAAATTGATACTTGAATCTGTAGAATAACAATAGGAAAATGGAATATAGAGCCAATCATCCTTGTCTTGTCAACCAGAAGTAACATGAATTGTTATGGACAGGCACTGTGAAAATTAAGATTCAGGAATTGATTTGGTATGCCTAGCTGTCCTCTAATTTGTGTTGTTATTAAGGTGAAATATTTAGGTCTCAAGAATGAAGAGTTTTCCTGCTTTGATTGCTACAGTACAGCTGACAGTTAATCTGGAAAAAAACCAAGGTGTTAATCCTTAGGGGAGCTTCTCACCTGGGTGTGCTTGATGTAAATTAGATGCACTAATATGAGTCTGAAAAAATTTATGACAGAGTGGATAGCTGCCCACGGAGTAATGTTTAATAACCAAGAAAGATGAGGGAATGAATATTGGCTTTAGAAAAACTCAATTTAGCTAGAAAGAAAGTATATTCTTCAGTGGACAGTGCTTATGGCCTAGCAAAGGACTAGATGGAGAGGCAGTATCTAAAATGGATATTAAGCTTTTGAAGAAGGTTATTAAAGGTTATTGGGTTAATCAGTGGACCGTCTTTTAGCCCTTGGCTAGGTATAGTTTTCATTGCTAAAAATGGTGGCCTATATTTCCCTGAGAATGCAGTGAAGATAATGCAATTAGTTTTGCTGATGCATGCACATGCCAAGGTCAAACTCAAGACAGAGGATTTAGGTTTGACCTCTGTGGATTTCCACATGGTAAAACTAGTCTGAACTGTGTTTTTACCTCGGGGAAACTGATGTGTGTTATTAGCAGAGAAGAGTATCTCACAAGAACCCAAAACCATACCCTAGGCTTGTATTGGAAGATACTGGTTTGACTTGTGTTTTTTCCAAAATATTTGTGTAATTTTAGGAATCCTACAGTAAGTACAGTTAACACATTATTAAAATACTTGTTGTATGGATTTTCAATTTTCAGATATTCAGTTTTGCTCATTGAATTACTATAATTACATCTGAAGGAAAAAGGATTTCCTCGTGTAAACTACACCAATAATAATAGACTTTGACAGAATAATTGTATTAGACAATGTACAGCTGGTCAGTCCCCCAATAAGCGCAACTTAATGCAGTACTGAGCCTATTACAAACAGTGCTGGCAGCCCTGCTTCAAAGGGCAGTCAAGGATCAGGGAAGTTGTTTGCTTAGCATCTCTGGAAAAACAAAGCCCCTTCCCTTTCACAGTGTTTTACCACAGATGTGTGGCAAAAACAATTCACTTGGGACCTTTGGATATGTTTTAGTAGGCACGTGATGAAATGGACCATGTGGGTCATCAAGTTCAGCTTCCAGCACTCATCATGAGGTAGAAATTTAGTTTAAATTTCAGACAAAAAAACTTTTTTCAGAAATCATAGGTCGCTAAACCTTTATAATTACCTTACAACAACCTAAAAAGAAAAAAAGAAAAAGTTTCCTCAAGTATTCTTCCTTTTTCCTTCAGGAGGAAATAGTCACTCATAGCCAGTTTTCTGTTTTATTTTGAAACTTTGCATTCAAACTGCATTTTTCTCCAACAGTTGAACTTGATTATGCCATAATAGTTCTGTTAGTAAAATTTACATTTTTTTTCAATTCACATACCAATAAAACAACTATTGTCAATACAATTGAAGTGCTATGCTTAAATTATGGAATGGAGTATAATATAAAACATGATGTTCCCTCATAGGTATACAGAATAATATATTGTGTTTGGATGCAATGTTACTGCAACAATTGGTGACCCAAATTACTTTCAGAGTCATTATGAGATACTGCATATACTATGTGCTGTCAGATGCCAGCAAGCATAAATATAATTTTATTGTGTAAACAACTAGAAGCTTCCAATCTTGCTACTGCGTAATAAGTTTTATGGTGTTTTGGGCAAGGAAATAAAATTAGATTTACTGAGGTTTAGGTTAGAATAATAGATAAGCAACCATGTTAAAAAAAATTAAAATTATCCATGAGGAACAATAATAGAGCATTGTTAAATACTGTATTAAGGAAACAGCCTTATTCTTTGTAAATTGTTATGTTCCAACTTCTTCCTTTTGTGCCACCTGAAGTTTTCTTAAGAAACTATTTTTTTTCTTATAAGTAAGAAGCTTTAATTCACGATATGGCTATCCTATTATAAAACATTGTAGCCCTATTAGCTGGTACTCCATCCCTCGCAAACATGCTTTGTCCTTCAACCCTTTTTCAAGACTAAAAATTGCTGAAGAACATCAGGGAGCAATACTGTTGTGGGTGGTTAAGTGGTATCCGGAACTCAAATATGTTTCTAAATTTTATGTCTGTCCCTTTTTCTAAAACATATGCTGCTGATACAACTTTATAGGTTATACAATATTCAGCTACTTAAAATGGCATTGCAAGGTTTTTAATGTCTGAGTTATAGGCTATATCTGTAGGAAAAATGATAATGTGAAAAGTGGTATAACAGGTGTGGATAACATGGTGCAACCTTTATAATATTTACGGTTGTCTGTAAGATTTTTTTTTTCCCTGGTAAGTCCTGATAAATAGAAATTTAAACGGAATCTCAAAAAAGTCAGAAATGTCAAATGTATTAATGGAAATTATAACTGATAGTGAATATTAGGTTGTTGCGTAGCTATTCTGGGCTTTCAGCGTGATTTTGTGGTAGAATGTTGTAGACTTACTAAATTGCATAGAGACATTCATGAAAAAACTGCTGAATTAAACTCCATCCCTTTTTGCTTCCAGCAATTACTTGTCGCAGACAAGACGGAGGACAGGCTGACATCAGTGAGTGCCTTAAATACTCTGGCCCATTACCATCCTTAACACAGACGTGCCAGATTCCCTGCCAAGATGACTGTCAGTTTACGAACTGGTCAAAGTTTTCTTCCTGTAATGGGGACTGTGGAGGAGTCAGGACAAGAAAACGCACTCTTGTCGGTAAGAGTAACCAGAAAAATAATGCACCTTTTATTAATTATTGCTACTGTTTTGTTTAAAACCTGCATTGTTCTGAGGTTCCCTTATGACAAGCGAGGAATGTTTGTCATCGTGGCAGAAAGCAGAGCCAATGTCACTGTCATGCTCTATATACTGTTGGTGGAACACAAAAATAAGCCCTCGGGAGAACAAACTCCTGCCATACGTCTCAGACTCTTGATCACGGGGAAGTGGCTAGAGGGAAGACGGGAGAACACAGAAGGCCAGGGTTTCTTCTAAATGGAGCGCACATAGTAAACTGCAAAGCAGAGCCTTTCTTTTCCTGACAGGCAAGTCAGCGTTGTCTGTAGTTCCAGGGAGGTGAAAAATGTAAAGCAGCATAATTAACCAAAAATCTGATCCAGTATGAGGAAATAAAATAAAAAAATCTTTACCTGCATTTTCGTTGAGCCCTGTGTGTTATCTTTTCACCAAAAGGGCTACAATTGTTTGCTATTTAAAAGGTTTTCATATCATGTTTATTCCAAACCCTGATTCTGCAGCCTGCTTCTGTGCACAAAGAGGTCAGGAAGGTTGCTGGTTTATGGTTTATCATTTGTACAGAATTATGTCCTTGAGATTATCTATTTGTGCTAAGCATTTAACAAATATAAGAGACAGACCTTTGAGGTTACACTCTCAAGCAATTTCTCTGAGTTACAGCTTGAAATATGAGAATATTTTTTCAAAAGCTTTTTTTTTTTTTTGCTTAAACTTTATTTTACTGATAGTTTTCAGGCAAACGTTGGACAATTTAGTGAATGTTGAAAAGCATGTAACTCACAAACACTAACTGATTTGCTTAATGGTGTAAAAAGCCAAAGACCTTGAGGTCTTCAACATGATTTAGGTAGTGTGAGGCACTTGGAGAAGTCCTGGGGTAGGAAATCTCTTCTCTTCACGTCATTCTCAAATCCCTTTCAGTTCCAAATAAGGTTAAACAAGTTTAATTCTACTAAGGCAAGAAACTAGATTTGGAAAACTGATAGTGAAAACCAGAGTGGCCACAGACCCTATTAATTATTTGCATTTTGTTGATTTATGTGTGTTTTCTCAGCTAAGAGTTTAGGGAGCAGGTCTGCAATTTGTTTTGATTCCTCAGCAACCATGATTCTGTGCACAAGTTGTATCTTGCCAGCACTGTCTAACCAGTTTGAATTCTCACCAGATTGAATTGGGTCTGGTTTTTTTGGGTTTGGTTTGTTTTTTTTTTTTACACTGAACTGTAATTGAGAAAAAAAATCTTGTTGAAATTCCCTTGGAGCTTCCAATAAAAAACTTTTAATAGAAAATCTAGTGAAAGTGGATATTTTTTTTTTTTTAAATAGACCAATCAACAATCATCTCCCCTTAACAGGATCAGATGTTAACGCACTTGCATTCCTCTTCCTACTTCTAGTCTTGACTACACCAGGACTTCCCTCTCAGATCATGTTTTGGTGCATTAGAATTACTACGGCAGCTGAGTGCTTTTCAGCCTCTTGCTACAGATCATCATTTTCAGCCTTAAGCTTTGGTTTACCTCTTTTGAACTTCTTAGCTGCAGTCTTGAATGTCAGATTTATGATTAAGCCGTTCCTTTCCCTGGCTGAATGTTTGCTCTCCAAATTCTTTGTGTTCTGCATTCTCCGTTCTTCCATTGTCTTCATCCAGCAGCTCAGATCACCACATGAGCCAATATTTTGCTTAATTTTCTGCCTTATTTCTTGACACGACTGAGAATGCTCTTACTTTGTGTCCCTTGAAACCTCTTCTTGTTTTAATTAACAGAATAAAAAGTTTTTCCAATTATGTCCAACCCTTTGCAACAAACTTTTCCTTGTTCCACGTGATGGACACCCTTCCACTTTGAAACATTTTTTTCTTAAACTTCTTTTTAATAATTTTGTTTGTTTGTTTGTTTGTTTCTTCTGCATGAAATGAAGAGAAAAACATATGCTCTGCTTCTAAATTATAACAAACCTCAAGAGTGAGACTTGGCCTCTGTCACAGCACTATTTGCCAATTAGTCTGTATTGTCTGTGGTGGAGGAAAGCTAGCTAAGGGGGGTGCCCATTAGCAGCCTCAGAAAGAATGTGATAGGATCCAAACCCTATCCCCCACTCCATCCCCCTGTAAATCAGAAGACCTGTGGACAATGAATAATTCATGATCTTCAAGAAGGCTCACTGTGGCTGTCTGATAACTCCAGTGAACTTTATGCCAGGTTTGCTTCCACAAGGGAAAAAAAAAAAACCCTGACTAACAATTTTTTTTATTTTAAAAACAAAGCAAGGAAGCATAGAATCTCTTGCCACACTATTAACACTTTGAGATACTTCCCTGTCCTGAGTTAAGTTACCCTTTCAAACTTGCTAAGACTGTGATATGTGCTGTGGTGTATCCTCTGTGGCAATGTGCTACCCAGGCTAACACGTAAAGCTGACTTGGAGTGAATTCATAATTATTTATGGTGAAAATGAGGAGGAGGAGGAGCAGAAGTGTATTTTTGGTATTAAGTTGTGCTGTCAAAAGAAAGATGAACTTTTCTTCAGGTACCTTTTTTCTATTCAAAATGAAGGCAGTAGTAAATACAAGCACTAAGGGTGCTGCAAAATTGTGTCCAGTGCCTTGTTTTGAACAGCAAAGAAAATACTACAGAATATTAATTTACAGTAGTATCTACGTAACAAGCATTTTTAAAACTACTTTTTCAAAGACTTCTACATTAATATATATGAGCTATCTAGTATGGAAAGGAAAACCGAGCAAACTACCAAAGAGAAGTTTAAAAATAGATTTAATGGAAAGTGGAAGGTGAGTGGATGGCTATGCTCCAGTTGGGGAAGGAAAATGAGAAGAGATTTGAAAAGAAACAAATGCATAGAAGGAGCTTATACTATTAGTGGGGCGGAATGGTAATTATTAACAAATGTACAATAACAGGTGATGAAATTAAAGGATTTTGACATTTTGAAAGAAGGTACTATTGTAGCAAAGATGCATGTTACTTCCTTCTGCAATATTCTTCAACTTGAGGAAGTTTTATCCAGAGACAATTTTTTTTTTAATTGGACTGCACACTGCTGATGAAATAGGGGAAAAAGGGTATATTTGTTTAATTGCTAACTTTTTCAAACTGTAGTCCACAAGCACTTTTATCCAAAGTAAATATAAACATATGGCTTTATTTTAAAAGATGTTGCCTTTGTGCAAATTGTAGGCATCCATTACTTAAGAAATTCAAGTCATTAACCTAAATGAATAAAGATTAATGTAACTAGTTTTAGGCGTACGTATATTGATTGCAAGCATTTGTTACAGAATTCTAAATGAAATTTTTGAGGAGATGTAAACTGATAGAAACTTTCTAAAATAATTATTTCTTTTTTCCAGGAAAAAGTAAGAAAAGGGATAAATGCAAAAATTCTCAGTTGTATCCTCTGATTGAGAATCAGTTTTGTCCGTGTGACAAGTACAGTGCTCAGCCTGTGGGAAATTGGTCAGACTGTATTTTACCAGAGGGTAAGCTGGAAGTATTGCTGGGAATGAAGGTACAAGGAGACATTAAGGAATGTGGACAAGGCTATCGTTACCAGGCCATGGCATGCTATGACCAAAACAATCGGCTTGTGGAAACATCACGATGCAACAGTCACGGTATTTAGAAACCTCTTTTCTTTCATCTGTTTACTTATCTGCTCTATTTCATTTAATGTAATATGTGTACAGGTAGAATTATCAGATTAATATTTATTGCTTAGGCTGCATTTTATCCCAAGATACCTTCAAACCCAGCACACATTTTTGTTGACTCACAAAATAGTAAACTTAATTTTTACTGATTAGTAGAGTGCAATATTTAGAAGTAAAATAATGGTAAATTACTAACTAGGTGTTTTAATAAGTAAAAGTAAAATCTTGTTGTTTTTCCTGATAACTGTACCTGTAAATTTGAGAATAAAGCCATTTAGAAGGGTCAGATCCTCAAAAAATAAACAGGGACAGCACAGGACTATTTTGGAAAGGCTGAAATTATTTCCACAGATTCTTTAGATAGCTTTAATCTCCTTAAATAGCTTTATCTCTACCATTTGCTCTTCAGCACCTTAACAGGCATGCATTGACCTGAGACCAACAGCACACGACACTTTCTCTGTGCAGTTCTGTCATGTGTAAAACTAGGATGTTTAAAGACTTTATCTACTTCGTATTCACATTACTCCTGCAGGGAGCAGTGTTCCTTCCTAAAGTGGATGCATCTACAGTGTTAGGATCAAAACTGGCACTTTCTGCTTTTCAGTGAGCCAGAAATGTGCTAATTTACATCACTGGAGTTTTTATGTTAATTTTTTTTCCTGCTTGCAGTGCAAAATTGTATCTGAGCTATTGGTATGAAAAGCTGGATGTTAGTCTCAGTGCCATTAAAAGGTCAATGTAAGTTTAATTTGTATATGTATTCTACTTTATAATGTTAAATTAAGATAACAGAAATTTCATTTATTTACTTGGGTAAAGTTAAAATAGCTAATCAAAGAAATTGAAAGACTTAAGGGGATTTTAATTAGCACTATTAATTTCTGTTTAGAGCGATGATAAATTAGAAACTGACTGTTATCAAGCCAAGCTGTAGTGTATCTTTGTGATTCGATGGAAAAGTGAGCATTCAGCTTAATATCTTAAAGCAAAGCTGAAAGATAATTTTGTGAAGAATTTTCTCCCATGTTTATTTTTATTCAAAATCAGCTTTTGCTGTAGTTAACTCATACTGAAAGATAAATTTGCATAAATACATCTGAATGACAAAGTCTAAATCCTAAACTCGCATGGGACAGGAAATCTCTGTTTCTACTCTGAGAATGTTCTTTAATTCTGTTCTGAGCTGTTTGTTCTGGGTTGAGGTCCTCAAAGATTTAGTTTTGTTCTTTTGTGTAGTCTAAAGAGGACATGGTACACTTGCTTAGCCTGACCAGGACCACTTGCCATCTTTGTAGTACCAAAAGACACAGCTACCTGTAATGACTAGCATTTGTGTGATCTGCCTGGGCTGGGTAGTTGTCCTGAGGGAATTAGAAAGCTCCTCAGCAAGCTGGTAGGGAACGCTGACAAAAGAGTCGTGGAACAATCTGAATTGCTCAGAAGACACCTTTATAAAACACAGAACTGAAACTTTTTCCTATTTCTTTGTTGATTTCTTTTTAAACTTTAACTATACGTGACACTATGTTAGAAATTAGTATTCTTTCAGCATTAAGTCCAGAGTGACCTTTGAAAAGTGGAAAATTATAAAAGAACTTAAGTCGGTGGGAAACTGGCGGGACTGATGGCCTCCTGCCAGTCAGTTTTGGTTGACTTGAAGGATGGCGACTGTCAGGTTTTGTGTCAACAGCCAAGGCAAGACACACGAGGGAAGAAGCTGTCCAAGAGCAAATTGTAGGTGTTGTATGTGGTAGGTAACATGCTGCTTGAAGTAGCTTGCAAAAAGAGGTGGGAACTCTTTCTTTGTGTAGCACGAGCATGGACGTGGCTGCTTTCAAGCCCTGGAAGTGCATGTTGAAGTGCAATTCCATTGCAAGAATCTGAGAGATATAAAAGAAGAATAAAAAATGGAAAAAAAGGATATTCTCAACCATCTTTGTTTACCCTGTTATAACTCTTCATGATAGCAATTTCTAACCTAATGGGTTTTATCAGTGAATGTCACCTACACTCACAGTGACCACAATGAATAATAATCCACCAGAAAAGCTACTAATGGTATATTGTTATTATACCTTCTATAGCCAGGGCTATTGTTTACATGCTATTAGCACGAGCAAGACAACCTTCCCAAAACACAGTATAGCATTGCTTTGTTTTTGTTTTTTTCTTTCTACAGTTCCATCCCATTTTTCTCATGGGAGATTTGAAGTCTCTTTTAGCTCTCTCTGTAAACTGGAAATGTTTGCGAGTCATTACTGTATTTATTGTAAGTTGGGAACCCTGAACCCTTTGGGTTTTTGGGGTTGTTGAGGTTGTTTTGTTTTGAATTCTTTCTCTCTAGATCAGTTTATTAAGGTGTCTGGTTCTTTGATCCCCCCCACCCCGTTTCATTACCTGTTTTTGAAGCACAAGGCATCCATGTGTTTTCTCATTGGTTCCATCTGAGGGAGAGAGTACCTTTTTTCTTGGTCCGTGGTGTAGTGCATGGGCAGATGAAGCTTGGAATTGCTGTTGAACTAATCCCGCATTCCTTGCACTTCCTAAAATTGTTTGACAGGAATTTCAGTTGTGCAGGGAATGAGGTATCTAACCTGACTTTGATGGTAAGGAATTAAACTCATGCTAAAGACTATGTTACTAAAATTATGGTTTCCCTTCCAGTAGCTCTTCTAGAACAAAAATCTATTCTTGATGGGTGTTGCACATACACATTGTACAGATTATTTCTGAGGCTTACCTAATTTACTGCCTGCCTTCAGCATTTTTCCAGGTTTAGCATATTTTTGCAGATACAAGGGGGATAGAACAAGTGATATCAATGTCTCAGTCTAATTTCAGTATATGTTTGCTGCCTTTTCTAAATATCTGCTTTGTATTCATGGATTACGTTCTGAGGATTTGTTTTATTTTTCTCAACATGTATAAACTGCTGTTTTGCCAGTTAAATCTTATTTTATATCTTGCCAGTATTTATGATGCTTTTCTTGTTAGTTTCATGCCCTTGGTGTATGACAGTTCTTCAGTTTGGCATCATCTCTAGATTTCAGTGTGCTGTTTGTTTTTTTTCTTTAAGAACAAATATAAAAGCTATATTATGCCAAATCAACAAGGGACTTCTGTGTTATCACTGTAGTACCCCACCTGCTAGCAAATAAAAGCGCCTTGTAGCTTCCCATCAATCTGCTTTTAGTTTTTCAAGCGAAACTTGACAGGACTCATAATTCAAGCCTGCTTGGGTTATTTTTGTAAATTCTAACAGAGTTGCTTATTTCCCTACAGAAATGATAATACTGAATTTTTCACTAATTTTGTAACTGATCCAAAGAAGAAGAGTCAGGTTTGTCTGCTATGTTATCTGCTTTATTCAGAAATCTGTTTTACTGTTAGTTCCTGTGAGTCTGTTATTTCTTTTCCAAGTAGTACAGTATGTAATCACAGGTTTTATGGGATATGATTTGGTGAATTAGCTTGGACTAGGAGAGAAATCAAGACCATTATTTAAGGGAAGATGTTTCCTGTGTGGTGTCCAACTTTTACTTGAACTTTTGTTATCTCCTGACACTATGAAATCATGAGGTGGGAAATGGGGATAATTGTACTTCTTCATCTGTGACAACATCCTCTAAATCTGACAAGAGGGACAAACTACACCCACACTGATGTTATTAATATATCATGGGACATGTTGTGTGATATACTAAACAGCCACAAGGAACTCAGATTGCGAGACTGTCAAAAATTTTATGCAAATACTGCCATGTAAATTTATGAGGCCATGAACAGGTCAGTGTTGCAAATCATGCTGTTTTGAGTGGGAGGAATCAGAAGACAAACCTGCTCTGCAGTGCCAAAAAATTCATAAGCTGTTCGTTTTGTGAAATGTTGTGTACTTATAATCACAATTCAGTTGACTTAGGAAAGAAAAGGTAAACAGGAGCAGAAGAATAAATACATCAGAGCTCTTTTTACTGCTTGACACATCTGATTTTCAAAAGATTTGAGAAGAGTTAACTAACAGTTTCACAGACACCGAGGAGCTAAAGGAAGAGTGCGACACAAGGAAGGCCCTAAATTAGTACTCATAAGAGGATTCTCACGATAGTCTTTGAAATTTTGGGTGTGGCTATGAAGTCCCAAGTACGACCAAGTTTCTCAGAAAGACAGGAGTGACTGTAACAAAAAAGGAAAGGCAAAATATGGTTAAATAAATCTGTTGTTACTGCTAGGCGAGAACACTGGAGAAGCAGAGGGCAGAGTCCTTCTGAAGAGGGACCTTAGCTTTCTGTAGCTTAACAGGTGCTTCAAAAGAAATCCCAAACAGCTGAAAATAGACCTAAGTTTCAGCTGCAGAGGGACAAGGTGGTTTTTTTCTTATTTTCTTTTTTTATCTGTGTTTTCTCAGTGTTATATATGCCTAATATTTTGATTTTTCTTTTCAAAATATTTTGTTTCAAATTTGAGCTAAATTTATTGATGAAAGAGTTAGCACCATTCAGCAGCCATTCGAAATATTCTGCCACTGGTATTTTTCTGCCGTATGAGTTCTGTGGAGTGTGGGCAGGAGCTAACAGCTGACAGTTGTCAGCAGATGTGGTAATGTCAGCTAAAAGTGGTACCTGAGCTGTTGTTTACCTGTTTTGCTTAATGGAAGACACATAAATTGCCCTTCTTCTGGTTCCTGCTTTGTTTCAGTACTACGTAGGTAATTTTACTGGAGAAATACAAAAATGTATAGTTCGCTTGATAGTCAAGTGTAAGAGGGTTTTTTCCATTAGAAAAGCAGCAGTTGTTTTTCATAGCTTTATCCCTGTCATCACTAGCATACTGGAGCTCTGTGGATAATGACATGTGTCTGCCAACAATCTGTTTCAGTGTATATGTGAAAAAAATTGAAAGACAGTCTCTTTGTGGTCCCTTTAAACTGTACCTTGGAATTTTCATCACAAAAAAATCAAAAGCAGGCAACTGTCGTGCTTATGAACTACACTATTTACTCTTCAATATTTAGTTTTACTCTATCATATATCAATTATGAATCATGACCCACATAAGCTAAGCAGTGGTTGTGTTTGTGTGCACGTAGTGAAGGCAAACATAGTAGCATGGCAGACAGATGCAACGTTTTTATATAGGTTGTATTACCCTTCTTAATTCATGTCAGTTTACTGTTAAGACCTTAGGCACAGTCAACCAGTCCAGGATAGTTTGTCTGCTGCCTTATTAGTGTGAGATTATTTCCCCCTTTAGCATTAATTAAATGAGATGCAATGAATTGTGCTGACTCTACAAAGCCCTCCATGGCTACAAGGCTTATGCGGGGGATTAGAGAGGAATATCTGCCTATCAGTGAATACTTTTACAACAGCTGCTAGGAGTATCAATGTGAATCGAGGAATTTTGTATTTAATTGCTTATGTGTGCGATAGTAAAATCTTGTATGTTATAATGGGAGTCTACAGGGTCCAAGATGTCAGTTAGAACTTGCTGTATCCACTTGTATTAGGATTTTTAAAAAATCTTTTTCACTTTCAATATTCTAACCTGAAGCAATGCAAATTTACCAACAAAAAATAGCAGTGTTAAAATTTAATTGAGACTTTCTGTTGAGTGTTTATTCTAAAATAAATATATTTCCCATAGGAGATTCTAATCTAGTATGTTAGTAGGCTTAGGTTCTCAAATTGTTATTAGGATACTTTGCTGTTTCATAGCTTGTATCTTTTCTAAGATTTTTTTTAATATATGCAGGATGCCATATTTGTCTTGTTGTGTGTTCTCTAGGAATATGCTACCTATTGCCCTGCACCAGAAATACTAGCTTAGGCCTCTGCAGTACGGTGCCACTGTATCTGCCCTGTCAACAGCACATCAGTCATGAAGCAGTCATCCATCAACCCAAAGACCTGTAGTTAGTTCACCAGAGACAGAACTGCTGATGTAGAAGATAGTTAAGCATTAACAATTGCTCTCAGGTTTGAGGCTTTGAAGGGTAATCCTGGAATAAAAGAAAAAAGTCTTATGGAGTTCAACCTATCTTTCCATGGCTAGGCAGAAATATGAATAGTCTCAAGCAATACATATATTCTGTTACAAATGAAATGCAAATAATTGTATTTTTCTTTGTCCTGGAAGATGAGATCCAAGAACTTTAAATTTCCTTGAAAAAAAATCTGTGTTAAAGAACATAAACCATTCTGACATTGCAGTTTTTTTCTTGGAAACATAGCATGACATTTTAGTCATGAAAGCAGGAGCATAACTCTGTCAGTCCTACGGACAAAAAAGTTCATGTAAACACTTTCCAAGATGTTCTTTATGTCTGCTTCCTTCAACTCAAGTGGTTGGTCTGTTCTTATGCATTGCAGGTGCAGTTTGTGGGGAGAAACCTTATATCCACCTACTTAACCTGCTTTGTCATTAAACGAAGTGTGAAGTCCATTAAAGTCCTCCATTATAAATTATCCATCACATCTGTTAATGACTTTGTTCTAGGAGTCCAGATTTTATAGCCAATTACCAATGGGACAGTAAACCTTTCCCTTTTAATAATGAGTTCAGTTCATATTCCTAGTGTTTCAAAGCCATTTGTTAAATTGTGGTTCAGTAATAAATCTTTAATGATAGAATAGCCATGTTCTTGCTCATAGTAGGCAACTGCCCATTTCACAGTCTTGTGAAGTTCAGCTGATAGGAGCTGAAATAAGGGAGAAACTACTGCACTGGGAAAAGGAATAGGCCTTAAAAGACAGGAGTCTCTTTCTAACACCCTACCGCAGTATCCCAAGGTCTCATCTCTCCAACATGCCTCAGATGTTGTGGGGAGAAGGAAGAACTGCACGAAGCATGCAGTGAAAGACTTTAGTCAGGATGAGAAACAGCAGGCAAAACATGAACTGCTGATGTCCAGAGAATGTATCTTCAGCCTTACAGTGTTGGTCTTTGTTGTGGTTGAACTCCAGCTGGCAGCTAAGCACCACCCAGCCGCTCGCTCACTCCCCCACACTGGGATGCGGGAGAGAATCAGAAGAGTAAAAGTCAGAAAACTCGTGGGTTGAGATAAAGACAGTTTAATAGGTAAAGCAAAAGCCGTGCACACAAGCAAAGCCAAACAAGGAATTCATTCACTCCTTCCCATGGGCAGGCAGGTGTTCAGCCATCTCCAGGAAAGCAGGGCTCCATCACGTGTAATGGTTACTTGGGAAGACAAACGCCATCACTCCGAACGTGCCCCTCTTCCTTCTTCTTCCCCAGCTTTATATGCTGAGCATGACGCCATATGGTATGGAATAGCCCTTTGGTCAGTTGGGGTCAGCTGTCCCGGCTGTGCCCCCTCCCAACTTCTTCTGCACCTGGCAGAGCATGGGAAGCCGAAAAGTCCTTGATTTAGTATAAGCACTACTTAGCAACAACGAAAATATCCCTGTGTTATCAACACTGTTTGCAGCACAAATCCAAACCATAGCCCCATACTAGCTACTATAAAGAAAATTAACTCTATCCCTGCCAAAACCAGCACAGTCTTCTATTTCACCATCCCTCCCTCTTTTCCTCAGCTCTTCTTCATAGCTGCTTCACTGCTCTCATTCTTTCCTTCTCTCTGCATCTATTGTATTTCTACCTTGGTAATTTCTTGCTTGTTCTTTAAAACTCAAGGCTCTAGCATGCCATTTGCTGTAATTATATTACACAACCTGTCTGTGTGATATAATTGTGTGATATTCCACCATACGGACACCCACACACCCACACGTTAGAGGACTGTTTCTTTAGTAAGATTTTACACTGTCTAACACAAGGGGCACCCTTTCAAGGGTGATTAGATCAGAGTGGAAACAAGACTGAAAACTGAAAAATGGCTCATTCATGTCCTTTCCATGTCAGAAACTATGTATCTGCATCAGCAGTCCCATTTGCATGTAATATTTCTGGTTTCTATGTTTTCTATGTAATTTTTCTATACAACAATATGCTGTCTTCTCACTTGCTAACATTTTTACAGCTTGGACAAAGTTTATAAATACAAACACACAAAATATAACAAAAACAACCAAAAAAAAAAGAGTATAAACTTTTCAAAGTTCCTGAACATCTGCTTTTCCAGATTTGAGGGGTGATTGCTATGAACTTCTGGAGATTATAATCCTTAATCACCCTAAAAGATATGTTGACATCATACGTACATAAAGGCACCTGAGGTGATGACATGCTTCAGAGAAGCATTTTCTGAAAAGTACCATTAGATGGGTAGTAAATGGAGTGGAACGAGTAATTTGCAACAAGTAATTTTTTTTTTTAATTTCATCTTCTTTCTTGGCTAGAGAAATATCTGCAAGCAATTGGAATTCTGCTTCTGCCTGGGTTCCAAGAGAGTCCAGTGGCACAGCTAAATAGTCTGTTGAGCACAATAGTGAGGCTCCTGAGAGGAAAAGAAGATGCCAAGGGATGAATATGCCAAAAACTTTTAAATGTCAGATATAACAGGACCATTTTCAATTCTACACACTAATTACCTATAGAATGCAAATCAGAGGCCACAGTCTTTTTGTTTCTTCCCTTTGTCCTCTATTTTTATTTGTGGGAACATTCTTCATTACATTTCACTGTCTGGTCAGGAGATACCAGAGTATCTTGAGGATACCAATAGGCTCTTGAGGGCATTGCATTCCATTTGTGCTTCACCAAGATGTTACTTTTGGCAGGAAGTTTACTTCTTTTCTCCTCTTTTTTTTGTTTTGTATGCCTATGCAGTATGTCTTTACAATTCTCTTGATGTTCCGAGCCATTTATTTTCCTCTTCCCTCTCCCTGTCTTTTCTTACCCTTTCCTCTGTTCCCCCTCAGTCTCTTTTTTCTTGTGTCTCCTCTGTTGTTTTGACTTCTGACTCTTTGCCATGAAAAGTAACTTCACTCATTTATTTTCTTTTCCTTCTGTTTGGAGAAGGCTTGGAAGCTGTGAAACTCCTTTCTGGATCCCTTTATTCTCCTCATGTCCTTGACCTATTTTTTATCCAGTGTTCTTATGGTACCAGTGGTTAGGAGTTTTTTATGTTGTCTTGCATCTTGCATAATAGTAAGTGTTTTTCTCTCTGGTCTCCAGAAATGTTCCACATTTCCAGTAGCTCTAAGCCTTCCTACCTTGTAGAGCTTCTTTTTATGCCTTCAGTGATTGACTCCATACTTGTTCTCTTCTTCATGCGTCTTTTCCATTCTTCTTGTTCAGCTGGTTAATTTTCACATGTGGAGTTGGGGTCTTGATGCCAGCTTTTCTGAGGAAATAGGAAGGAGGGAGAGGAGAGCATCATAGGTCAGATATCCTAGAGATGGCATAGGAAAGAGCTATATGGTGAGCAGAAGTTATTCCATGAAGTTTGTAGGATTAAGGACCCAGTATAAGATTGCGGTTCAGTATTGTTTCATTACAAAGTGGGTGGGAAATGTCAGCTGGCCCACTTCATCCTCTCCAAAATGCATTAACATATAAGCAAGCTTGTAGTTTTCCATGTTATAACTCTTACTAAGACACTATACTTGTAATATGATGCTGTTCTGGCTTTATTGCATTCTATGCTAAAGCAGTTTTAGTGGCTGACTTCAATGTAGATATTTCATAGATAGTGTGAAAAAAGGTTGCTGTGGTGGCATGGTTTCATTTGATATTTTATGGAATCACTTGAACTACTGCTCAGTGTAATTAAAATGTTACCTGGGACTTGTGTACAGTATAATGTATTTGATATCGTGTCTGTCTGCAAGATTCTAAAGATCTTGTTAAACTTTTTGGCTAACATTCTCATTATCTCAAAAAAATCTTTATTGTCCTCATTTGGATGAGCTGAAGGGAAATAAAGCAAAACAGATTCTAATTTGTCAATCGTTTTACTTTAGTATGTTCCACACAGGCTCCTTTTGGTAGGCTATGAAGTATTCCCATGCTATAGTTATACAAGTCCCAATATATCGTGATATCCTGGAGAAGATCTTTCTATATGACTGGGGCAGATTGGGAAGATCCCTTTGAGATTAATTAAGACAAATTTAAAATAGCTTAGGGGTTTATGGAAGCCCTTAAAATAAAGTCTTTCTGAAGCAACCTGTACCGGTTAAAGTTACCTACTTAAGGATGTACAATATATTTAAAGCAACTTGAATTTGTTTTTTCCAGACATTAATTACAGAGGCAGAAATTTAACAAATGCTAAATGGTATAATTGTGAATTGTGTTATAGTAGAAAGGTTTCTCCAGAAAAAAAATGCTTAGAAGTTATATTGAAAGTAAAGGCAGCATTTCAGAATCTCAAGAAAATTCATAAAGAGCAGTAAAATCTTCACTTAGTTCTATCAGACAATAAATATCACTAAACACTTATTTTATTGCTTGGAGGGAATTGTTTGAATTGTTTCTTTTAACTTTTTTGTTATTGTCCATTTTCATTCAGTAGTTTCTTGATTGTATGAGTATATGGTTTTGTATAGCACCTAAGAGGGCTTGTTAAAAGCTCATTTCTGGTGATGATACGGAGTTTGATATTTATGCCATCCAAGTTCAATGTAGGATGGGGCTCTGAGACAGGGTGCATCTGATTTCTAAGACTCACTCAGAGATGTCAGGTAAGGTGAAATGTAACCAATTTTGCATTTACTACTGCACAGCAATCTATGTCACCACCTCTGATATGCAGTGATATGATCTTCAAAAATATATTTTGTCTAACAGTGTACCTTTCATACAATATCACTGACCTGATCAATGAAATGGCTAGAGATATTTAATAAACATGCTTGTAATTCAAGCTAATAACATTCTAGCCATTTTAAGAAAGATACATTTGGTGAACCGTAGTTCCGCAGTGCTCAAATTCAGAATGTGCTCTGTATATTTAACTGTTTGGGTTTTTTTAAATTAACTATTAACACTTCCAATGAGAGGAAAGCTATATAGGATAAAATAATCACCTGAATTTGACCATAAAATATTCTGAATGTTACTGTATGGTTAAAAAAACCCAACCAAAACCTTCTTTATATCTAAAACAAATTAATGGAAGCAACTAGAAATAGGTATATAGAATTGAAATCTTTTAAGTGTTTTGATTCTTTACACAACTTGTGATTGTTTGGTATTGGTTGCTTCTAGAAGAGACAGAACAGCTTTACTTAGAAGTATAGGTTAAAAACATAAAGCTGCTAACATCAGGTTTGATGAAAATGACAGTGATTGCCTTCAAACCAAAAAAAAATTCAAGATATGTGAGAAACACTTGAAACCATGCCTAGCAAACTGTGCCAATCATTTGAGAATGATCTTACCCAAGTATGTGTTAATTGTGCAACTGTGTTCATCAAATATTTTAATTCACTTTTAAATGCACTGAGGTTTCTCTAATCATTAAAGTGAACATTTGCCAACAGTAAATATGTTGCAGATCTGACACAGGAAAGGGGAGAGGAGAGTTCAGATAGGTTTAGGATATAGTTGTAATAAAAATGCAGTAAAGGCCAGCTTTTTATTTGACGTTTTATAGCTTCTGCTGTAAATATTGGCATAAATGACACGTATTGTAGAGCTATGGCATATGTTGCTTTTGAAAGAAAGACATTTTCACTTATTCAGTGAATTGAGGCCTCATGTTACTCCCTGCAGACCATGTCATACCTCTTTCCAACCTCTCAGGACCGATGACTTATCCAAACCAAACATCTGCTTTTCCATTCAGTGCAATTATTCAGTGTGCTACTGGGGGCAGATGGTTGTTAATCGGCAGATCATTAATGTGGCAGGCCACTCTCTCTTTCTAGCCTTAGAAAGGTCACAAGGTGTTAAGTTCCCTCGCTCCAGGCTGGTAAGATGCATATCTTCTGATTCAGTTGGATTTTTGATGTATAACTGCAATTGAATTACTTGATACAATTATGGAGGAGCTTTTAATGAAACCTTTTTTCCTTAAACCCCCCCCCCATCGTTTATACGTGTAAGAATGATGCAACCAAGGGATGGGTTAGTGTCAATTACACTGTAGCTGTCAGAAAGTTTGAATGCTGAAATCTGGTGAGTGTGAATCCTAATCAGATAGTAGTGAGGATGCTCAGCTGCTACTCTAACACAGTCTCCAGCTATATGTGTCAATTTTCTGCAGAATTTAATTTAGCCCTAATGATGAAGAAATCTGTCTATTCACACAGTCCTGTCAAGTCAAACTTTGGACAATCTAAATGAAGTAGACGAGGGCTTCAGGGAGAAGTGGCAGAATGACATGCTGAAGAGATTTCACTTTCTTTTCCGTTCACGCAGGTTATATTGAGGAAGCCTGTATTATTCCATGTCCCTCAGACTGTAAGCTCAGCGAGTGGTCCAACTGGTCTCGCTGTAGTAAATCTTGTGGGAGTGGGGTAAAGGTTCGTTCTAAATGGCTCCGTGAAAAACCCTACAATGGTGGAAGACCCTGTCCAAAGCTAGATCACGTCAATCAGGTAATTTGATTTATATTTACATTTTTGATATAGTTTTTTCCATACCTCAGATAACCCTTTTAGCTGTATTGTTTGTGGTGTAGAAAAACTAAAGGGCGGATGCAGGCAGAATGAGGAGTATGTGTTGGCTTAGATTTCCTCAATTAGTATAGGATCTGCCTTCATTAATTCCTCATCTGGAAGAATTTAGCACATTATCTGAACTGCAGATTGGAGACAATAAAACATTCTTACATGCAGATTGTGAAGTCCACGTTTCTGAAGATCCTCTCGTACAATGGGTAAAATGTATCATTACAGATTCTTGAACTGGTAAGATTCTTAGTGTCATTCCCAGACCATTTCCCTGATCAGAAGGGAAGTTAAAACTTCTCAAACACTCACACAGTATCATCCCAGTGTCCCTTAGTGGCTTTTAGTCAAGCTGGAGCTTCACCTTCTGAATATACTTGCCCTGGCACTGCAGTTCCAGTCAGGAATGCACTTCTAAGTCAATCTCCTAGTTGTCCCACTAACCACACTTGATTATCCGATACAGGGCAGTCTGGGTGCACAGTCTGGATCCTCTTCAAGTGAAACTAAGTTGGAAAATGTCATCCAAGAGCAGACCGGGAGTGCTTCGACCACTAATGAGCATTTAGTCTTTGGGACCAAGTTTAGCACTAGTCCAATTCAAACCCCAGAAGCTTGTTTGCTCCTGTTTGCTTGGGGAGTTTTAGAAAGAAAAACCTTCCTTGTCAATTAACTTATGCTCTTCAGAGTTGATTTATATTCATATTACTGTTGAATTTAATTTAGTCTGCAGAGGCATGTTAAACAGCCACACAGTCTTCTCTGTAAATATTCAAACATTGAAAAAAAATGTGCTGTCAATTTACATTTGAATAAAAATTCATGTACTTAATATTATCCTATTGACATTTTGCTAGCACAGAGTGAAACGGCTTGTTGATCTAATTTTCTACTTTAGGGAATGTAATTAGTTCTAATTTAGAAAATAATAAGTGTTAAACTGCAGCTAATAAACTAAGTTTGTGATCTACTTTAACAAAATACAAACTAGAATGAGGGTTGCTGGATTTGGGTCAGCATGTAAATGTGCTTTAAATTAGGAGAAATGTGTTTCAATAGGAGCAAATTATAGTCTATACAGAAGTCTTTTTCCGTCTTTAATATTCATGTAGTACATAATAGGCTCGTATTTTTCTGCATCAAAGGTGATTTTGCAAGAGGTTTGTTAGCCACTTGTATGCAACACTATTGCCCTCTACCGGTACTTTGACTCGAATTTGATTTGTTGCAACGTTACATGGTACTTGCCAAATAATAATAGATGATTCAAAATGTAATTATTGTAAAAATAAAATTGAAATATAATACTTTCATGAGAAGGGAGCTCTACAGATAAGATAGGAATGTCGAAGAATATAGAGGCTGTACCTTTCAATTTTAAGTACATTCACTGTTAATTCAGACATATGCAGGGAATACACCTGCATTCTAATTTTGAGTTAATTATTTAATCTAAATGTGATCCATCATTCATTCAGCTAGAAAGCTACTGACTCTTCAGAATATTTATTTCAATTACTAAATGTAATTTGTTTTATTTATATATTTATTACTTATATATGTAACATGCTTATTTGCATACATACAAAGTATAACGGTTAGACTGGGTCTTTGGTGCCTACAAGTGTGTGGAAGATGATGTACAGAGGGACTATGCTGTAAACTGAGATCTAGGAATTATGAACTCTGAGGAAAGACTGTAAGAGTTGTCTAGCCCATGGAAGAGAAGATGGGAGGGAGGATGCTGGCAGTCTCTAGCGTGTACATAAAAGGCTGTTGCAAAGAAGGAGGAAATAATCCATTTTCCATGGCCATCATGATTAGGATAAAAAGCAGTAGGCTTAGACTGCTGCAAGCAGATTTGGGTTAAGCCTTGGGAAAACTTTCTAATGGTAAGGCTAGTGAAACATTGAAATGAAGTGCTTAAGACATTTGTCAAGTTTTAAGAGCAAGTTGCTCAGAGTCTCTCAGGGCTGACATGTATGACTGTATTTTGGAGGGAGACTGAACGTAGTGAATGCTGGATGTCTCACTGAGCGTCTTTCCTCCTGGGCCATGCATGCCAGGGTGACTCCCAAACCACACTCCAATTGAGTGAAGCTTGCTCAGTACCCACTTCACTAGGCTAAAAGTCATCATAATTACAATAATAATAGAGTCAGGTTTGTTATAAAATCATGTCAATGGCCTTCAGAGGATTTCAAATGAAGAGACTAATCTGAGACTGTTAGAGAAAATACGGACATCCCTCCCTTCATTGGCTCCAGGCGTTATTTGCCCCCTTATCCAGCAGGTGGGTATGCAATCCTTACACCACCCAACTGCCATGGCCTGCAGTCATAGTTATAGAAATGCCAGTAGGGTCAGGAGAACACCACTTAAACACATTGAATGCAATACAGAGTTCTGCTTTGGCTTTCTGGCAAGATACCCAATTTTTATGTTACTGGAAAGGCTGTTGAATATGTGGGATTTATGTATTTCTCCTTTTGCCAATCGGGGTGAGACATATAGAGACATTTCCTTAAATTAAGGCTTCGCTATTTTCATTTTGGAAATCCTGGACCAGAATAAATAAAGTGCCACTTCCCATGTGACTACAAATTGTGCACTGAGTCCAGTACCTTCCTTAACATGCATTTACACCACCCATCTTTACGCCTGAGTTAGTGCTTATGTAGTTCAAAGAAGGCCCAAATATGCTGACTATGTCTCCTTGTGCATGGGCTGATCAGCTGCATAGTGATATATCAGATTCTCTATGCATTCATTGTTCAAGGCATTATTTTTTTTGTGACTGGTGGTAATTTGTTGTAGGTTTACTGATAAACTATCAACCCATCAGCCCTCTTTTTCTACCCAAGTAGTGTTGCTGAAAAGAAATCAAGGACTTGTTTAAGACAATGTCTTAGATTGTCTAGAAATATTAGTTATTCTGACTTGATACCCAGAATGATACGTGAAGTTAGCTGGTATAAGATAATTTTGAGGCAAAGGGCTTTAAGTAATCTCTGCATAATTAAGATACTCAATGAAGGACTTGGGAAGTTTGGAAGGATGAGAACTGCCAGTTTATTTTATTCCCCTGAATCTATTGTACTTAATGCTGTCAGAACAATTTCAATTAGTAGAGAAGTCCAGTATCCTCTTCAAAACCATTGAGGATTTTCTCTTGTCTTAGGGAAACTGGATTCCCTACTGTGTGAAGAGTTGATGCTCATTATAGGCAAAAAGGGAAAACTTTTATCATGTGTTAGGGACTGAGAAAGAGACTAGCTTAGTTTCAGTCTCTTCCCATTAGTTGTGATTTATAAACTTTTATTTCTTTCCAAGGGCAAACTTCTTGCAAGAATGCCTCATGACAGCAGGGGAGATCCAAGAGGAAAAATTGGATGCCTTTTGCTTGGCAGAAGTCATAGAATATTGTTTGTAAATAAAAGCTAAATGAATGCCATTTAAATACCTATGCTTCGCTCTAATCATTCTTTCTTTCTTTTCATCTTTGGTTTTTCTTTTGGGTTCATGAAAATACGTTCTTCAGGCTCAGGTAAGAGTTTCTAAAATAGAGAGATAACGTTCACACGTGCTTCCTGATTGTGCTCCAATGTTCACATTGTCTGTCTGTTTTTTTGTAACATGTGTTTGAGAAAATATATGGAACATTGTATAAATTACTATATGAGATACTATTTCAAATCTGTATTCAAATCTAAACATAATACTAATGCTGGTACGTGAATATATTAGAGTGATATTAAGTATCCACAACGAAAAAGAAAGTGAACCAGTATATATTGGTATAATTTATCTTGAGCTCACCTCTTTTTAGAAACACAAAAGCCCCACAACTAATAATGGTGGGATGGAATAGTTGAGGAGAGATGTGAAGGATAGAAGTGAAGTTTTAGCAGAGTTTTAGCAGCATTTTTCTAAAAGGTATACTTATGAGCTAGCCTAGTTACAGATTTTATGTTAGTTGTGTTGATGTTATTGGTGGAAATGACACAGCATGGGCTTAGTGGCAGAGACAACCAGGGAATCTGTCATTAGATGTCTTAGCTTCTAACTTTTTGTTATTTCTATAGTTTTCTATTAAGTATTTTATCTGTATTATTACTACAGCCCTCTAAATCAGCAAGTTTACACTTGTTATTCTTACCAAAAAGAGCATTAACCTTTTTTCGCATGATCACTGTTGCATGTTTATCTTACTTGTGTGCAACAAAACTGACGCTCGATGTGGATTCCAGGTGTATGAGGTAGTCCCCTGCCACAGCGACTGCAGCCAGTACGTATGGGTTACCGAGCCCTGGAGCGTCTGCAAGGTGACCAATGTCGACTTAAAAGAGAACTGTGGAGAAGGCGTTCAAACGAGGAAAGTCAGGTAAAACAGTATTGCTCTTCCTTCACTTTAGAGAACCTTCACTTTCAGTCATGGCTGTACTTAATTTGATGTAATTCTGTGTAATGTATAGTGTTAAGTCCAGCCATAGTATACTGGACCAGAACCCTGGCTGATGTAAATCAGAATAGCTTCAATGAGTGCAATATGGCTCTGTCTACTGGTTATGGATGTAGAGCTTGATTCCTAGTTTATAAACTCATGTATATTGTACTAATACTACTACAAACACTGCAACGTATTACTTTTAGTGCTTTTCTGAAAGGTGAAATGGTCCTCTTTCTATATGAAACTATGATTTAAAAAACCCTTTTAAGTACATATGCACTTGGGAATAATAGTTACACTTATTACAGGAAAAAGTGGCAAAAGTGAATGAAGCAAAATAGAAAAATCCAGAAATCTTCTGTTGCTTATTGAACCTGACCTAGGCACCTTGTATGCTTGCTCATCATCCTACAGCTCTAATCGAAGGTTAACGAAAATTAGTCTCACATGGTGTGGTACAACAGCAAGTAAAGCGGTACATGGACTTTGGGTTGGTTGGGGTTTGTTTTGTTTTGTTTTGTTTTTTATTGGTTAACTGCAAAATGACACACAATTTGAGATTATAAATCTGAATAATAAAGCATAATATGAATTCAGTTTGAAGGTCCAAAATGAGAGCTGTGTACAATGAACTGCTAAATGTTCTCTTTTCCCTGCCACAAGTGCTTAGAAACTGACACATTTACACAATTTTGTTCACAATAGCACTGTTTCCTCAGTGTAACCATTTCCTTCAAGAAGGTCAAAGTCTTCATCTTTGCTTGACCAAAGTTAGAAAAACTATGCATAACTGTTCTCACACAGTAGCACCTAACAAATTCCCATAAGAATACTCTTAAAAAACCTCCAATATGAAAAATAAAAATTAAGCAGTGTTTATATTGAAAAATAGACTTTACCATCAAAGCTAAAGACAGGAAGTGTTTTCAGCCTTTTGGGACTAAAAACATCTAACTTTTCATTTATTATCACATAAAGCCATTAAAGTACTAATTCCACAAAGCTAATATATGCTCATGCCGTATCTCTTGTGTTTACCTTAGAACAGAGAGTGTTTCAAAAATTAGTTTAGTCTGCTAGTGTAAGATATTTGCAAAAAAATTAATGTGGTCAAATGGAAGAAACTCCAAATCTTTATCTGTGTGTGAAAGGCTTCCTATTGATATGAGCTTTTCTCTTGCAACTCTGGAAAACAGACGCAAGACTCTTAATTTGAATGATCCTAGTCATGTTCTAGTTGGTCTTCTGCTGACAGGTGAAAGGGATATGTTAACAGTAGATGCCACAGCATTGGAAATACTGTGGAATTAAGACTGTCATCTTCAGCTCCACAAACCTAAGCATATTCATTTCTCATCTTAACTGGGCCTTCAGCTGCTAATTTAATATAATGGTAATTAAAGAGCATCTATGTAAATTAGGGATTAATACTAAGAATATAAAATTTTAAAAGTTTTAATATTTCTCAATTTAAAATTATCATTTGAATCATGCACGAAATATGTCTAAACTGTAGATGATTCACATTATTCTGGCTTAGAGGTAAGCAAATGTCAAGTAAATCAGCTGACCAGAAGCTTTCAGCAAACAACTGATAGGGACTGTCTAAATTCTGTGCATTTCTTTATATGGCTGTCATCTGTAAAAAGGAGGATTATTTTTGGCTCTTCAGCTTTTCTTGGATATTCATAAATCAATACTTAGTTCTGTTACTTCGATTACTTCGTGATTGTTATGTGCTGATGAAATGTTAAAATGCTTCAGAATACTGTGGAACAGAGTTCCTGTACAAAATCCACGGCAAATGCAGTTTATGTGCAGTTCTTTTTTCCAGGTGCATGCTAAACACTGTGGATGGTCCTTCTGACACTGTAGAGGACTATCTGTGTGATCCTGAAGAGATGCCACTTGGTGCTAGAAAATGCACGTTACCATGTCCTGAGGACTGTGTTATGTCTGAATGGGGATCATGGTCTCGATGTTCTTTGGTAAGAAGTATACCAAAGTGTAACATTTATAGTTTTAGGAGGATACTTTAAAAATGTATACATGACGTACTGTGCAAACATGCTGAATTGAGCAGCGATTACACGTGTAAATATCTGTATTTACTGTCATCTTTAGGTTCATTGACAGTTGGTTGCAAATAAAGTGTGCCAGTATTTTCCATTCAGTGAAATTGTTCCAAAACACAAAATATAATGTCCCCAGTGGTCATTCTTCAGTGTGGGGTGGGTTCTGTGTGGTGGAATAGCTTTGGCAGTGTCATTATGAGTCTGTCTTTGAGCCTAGCTGTGAGCCACTCCATAGCAATGCAGTCACTGTACTAAAAATGTCACTGTCCTGTAACGAGCAAAGTCTGTAGGTCAAGACTGAGCATAGAAAGATAATTTTGGGTCTCCTCTCCCCTTCCTGCCAGCAATTTCAAAAAGAAATATCAAAAAATACCAAATGAAACATTAAAAAGTGTTTCAGGACCTCTGAGTATTCGGGCTCTGGTGCACTACGTTACAGCATTTGGAAAGTGAGCATCTCAATATCAAGTTTATGAATGAAATAGTTTCAAAGCACTAGTACTGAAATATGAACTAGTTAGGAAAGTACCAAGGTGTTCCCAAGTCAGAGGATATTTCATCTTGTGTGGTACCAAGGTGAAAGAGCAGACTAAATTCTCTCTGAAATAACAAGGAAATGGTTTCTCTTACACAACAGCATGAGCCCGTTATTTTACATTGGTGTTTTGTGAAGGGATTACTTGAAAGGTTGTTATAATGTTGCATGAAAAGGTATTGGGGTGCCAAAATATCAAAGCTGTTTCCAATCCCCCTTTCAAGCCATGCAATGGAAGTAGTGTCCGTGAAAGGTCAGGTGAATCCCTGAGACAACCAGATGATGGAAAGTCTTGTCCTGCTGCCACCGAGACAGAAGTCTGCACTTTGAACAAAAACTGCTACCACTACGATTACAACGTGACAGGTATTTGTGGTGTTATGCTCTAGTGACAGCCTGGGACTATGGCTTACTTCCATCCACCTTACAGGACAGATTTTTCAGCTTTCTGTTCTTATCTGGAGGGAGCTGTGGAGCTTGTACTGAAAACTGATTCAGGCCATTTGATCCAGATAAAATATTACTGGAGGCTTTGCAACTTGGGTGAAATGTGCATGCTGTAACTCCAAGAAATGTATTTCTCCTATCATTTTGTGATTTGCTCAAAATCCATGTAGATGAAACCAAATATGAACTTTTCAGGAAGGCATCATGGCACTAACTATTTGCAGCAAAAGTCGCTGTTTCCAAAAATGTGTGGCAGCTGGGCTCTGTGAGCCTTTGCATGTGTAAAAGTTGCTTGTGGATTATTTTAGTCCATCAGAATTAGAATTAGGTGGAGATTGGATCATTATGAGTTTTACCTAAAATGTCTGCTACGCTAATGAATTCCTTATTTCCAGACTGGAGCACATGTCAGCTCAGTGAGAAGGCTGTCTGTGGTAATGGTATCAAAACACGGATGCTCGATTGTGTTCGCAGTGATGGCAAATCGGTTGACCTGAAGTACTGTGAAGAGGTGAGTGGGTACCTGTGAATAAGCTTGCTTCTAATGGTGCTAATTAATGCTGAGCCAACTGAGCTATACAGCATGTAACACATCTCCGCCAGATGTTTTGCAACACTATTCATGGATTGTTAAGTACCTCTGAAATGAACTGTACCATCAACAGTGATTTTTATACAATTTCCTTTGGTTACTTTTAAGTGCCGCCATGAACATATGCTAATTATTATGTCCTGAAGGAAACGACTTAGAAACAATAATTAATAAAGTAGAATAAAGGTAATAAATCTTAATCAGAACACTAATCATTATTCTAGTTTGATACAATTTCTGCATGGCGCCTTGGACAGCTGCCAGTATCAATCATTGACTCAATGTGTTGGAAAATATTTCTCACGTGCCATTCTGCAGCTGGGCTGAATGCTAACTTCTTGTATCCAGCTGTGCAATGCAAAAGATACCCAGGCTAGCGTGAAAAAATGTGCAGCATGAGTGCAGTGTTAAATAGGAGCATATATGGAGAACTAACCAGCAGACAGGAGCCCTTAAATTTTGAAAGAGCCATTTTGTAAATGTTCAAACTAACTTCAGATTTGACAGCATTGTTTTTCTGACATTTTGTGTGTTGGTTTTAATGTTTTCAATTGCATGGAGATAGTAATGTGAAGGAAAATGGGAAGACAACACAAGTGTTACATTAAGGGCAATCCTACATGCGTTTCTGATGGAAAGTATCTGAACTTGTTTCAGCTGCCGTTCCCCCACCACCTTGACATCAGAAACAAAATCACTTGCAATGGGGAACTAAGGTGGAGTGGCCTCCACAGCAGCTTTGGTACCAACGCCTTTTCTGTTGGACCTTCCTGGCTAGTCGCTGCTCTTCAGGACGTGCCTATAGAGAAGAGTCTCATCAGAAGTGGAGGGAGTCAGGAAACTCATCATGTAATTTGGACTATAATTTTGTAAAGGTGTATCTGACGTACTTAGGCTTCTCCAACCCCCTCTGACATCCTGGATTCCTGAATCCGTAAGTTCTTAGCAAAGGCAGGAGGTTTCAGCTGAGGCTGGCACCCTACTTTTGTCCCAGGTTCCTCCTTCACACATAGCTCTTGGGTTTATAATCAAATCTAATAATTTGATCCTGATTTCTCAGGATAAAACTCAGGATCTGGCTACCTACCAGCAAGTTTCTGTGAAGTTAATAGGGGAATGCATTAATGCATTCTGTTAATGTTTTAATGCGTAAAAAGAAAAAAAAAATTTGGCTCTCGGGTTATTTGTAAGAGACTGCAATATCGATTAATTCATGCCAAGACATGACATAAAATATCCATCTACATGAATATTTCAATAGAAAAAATATGCTTTATTAGATATTAAGGGGAAACATATTTCTTTTGCCATAAAACCAAGAAATTATTCCTGTTCTTAACCAAAGATTTTGAGCAACATTTAGAACAAATGATTACATTTTACACTGAAATCTCATTGCAGAAAACCTCTGGAGCTTTCTTGCATTTAAGAAATGAAAGTTTATTACTCAGAGAAATAATTAGGGCAACAAGATAATATCTCAAAAGCTACTTGCTGTAAATGACTGGCCAACAGACATCACTGCAGTAGGGTCCTGGCTTTATCAGCAACCACTGTGATTGCTGTGATTGCCCACTTATTTGCCCTTTTGATTTGCTAGACCATATAGACATACATCTTCCTGTAGAAAGCTCTGATCCACTCCCCAGTCATACTGTTAAGTCATACTATTTGTTGAATTATGGATGTGTAAGCAGTGGTACAGCAAGGTCAAAGGCTGATCCAATAACTGTGAGGAGTAAAACCTGTTAACCTGATTAACAGGAAAGCCAAGCTGTTCAGATCTTACCAGACCCTTCACTCTAAAGATGTGAAAGCCAACTCTGTGACCTTCCAGGTCATGAGAGGAGAGTATTCAAGAAGTTATCAAAACGTGAATACATACTATGCACTTCTTACTAATCTAATTGCAGGTGATCCTTCAGGGTGGGGTTTTTTGCTGTGTTTTTACATTATAAGAGCAGTACAGAAAGATTAAGTGAAGTTCAAAATAAGGTGCATGTGGTTAGAAAAGTTGATGATAAGAGAAAGATGAAATAATTTTGTAATGACTTAGCTAATGGAATTTCCCCTGGGCTATCATAAAACTTTATACTAGATGTACGAATAAAACAAAAGTTTTGTTTAATTCATGTGTAGATACCTTTACAGAATTATGACTCTCGTTATTATATGCGAAGAAGAGAGATCAGAATAGCTAAACCTATCCGATCCCTAAAAAATGAAGACGCCTGATTGCAGTATCTGAGTTCCTATATAATATGTGGTTCAAGAAACTAATAAAAGCCATATATAAAAAACCTCTTCATGCTGTCTTTTGAATATCACCATCTCCAGGTATGAGCATCAGCGTAGTTAAATACTAACATTTCTTCCGAGGCCCTGTGTTTTGGTTTCCTAATGCGTCCCCATGATCTTGTGTTTGTTTCAGTCAATCAGCTAAAGAAGCTAGCCAGTCATCCTGATTACTGCCAGGATAAATCAATTTCTAGAGCTTATTTCCAAGTCCTCGTTACGTTAACATAGTTCCCTTCAAACTCTCAAGGCACAGTAATACTGGATTACTTGGTCTCTAACTCTGCAAAATTAGCACATCACAAGAACTCGGCTTGTATTTTCCTTGAGTATTTGAAAATCAAATCACCTAAAGCAAGCTGGTCCTGGACATATCCATATTTATGGGCTTATTTTTATTCGTTTACTTTCAATTAAAGATCAGAAAAGCCTAGAAACCAGCAGTTTTGTCTGCATTAGAAAGCAAACTTTTCTGTTTTATTGGCAAACAGTCTGCTTGTCAGATTACATCAGTAACCTCCAGCAGAGGTTAATCTGCAGTGCCAAACATTCCTATAAACAAATAGAGATACTTTTTGTGGATCACAGTGTTTATAGAGCCTGCTGGTCTGGCAGCCTGCTGCCCTTGGCATGTGCAGCCAGGAGTACCGGGCGCTCAGCGGTAGCTGTCAGGGTAACTCCTCCAGTACTTGCCGTTCTCGAATCAGAAACCACAACTCATCCCGAACAGAGGTTCTTTCAGGTAAGGGAGCTACTGAACACCTTTCCAAATGTTTTCTAAGCTCTTCAAGGTGAATTGTGGTTCATCAATTGAAGGAAGGAGAGGGATGAGAAAAGAATATGTGATTAATACCAAATTGCAGCCTGCCAATTGTTCCCCAAATCTATTTCAGCAGCACTTCAGTATCTAAGATGTGCAAATAGCAGATCACTGTGGGTAATCTGGCCTTCAGCTTTCTCCTCTTCACCTTTAATATCTCTCTTGGGCTTTTCCTTCTGTAGCTGCCAAAGTCCAGCTGAGAAGGCCAGTCTTGAAAGAGAGCAGTTGTGTTTCTATAATTGGCAGGAATCAATTCAGCAGGCTTTAAAGCCTTTGCTCAGAAGATTTGACCCAAATATAGACTTCAAAGACGGTTCTCTAGCTTCCTAATCATCCAAATTCCAGATTATCCAAAGGTTTCAGGTGTTGCCTGTGTGTGATAGCTGGATAATCAAGGTTATACTGTACCATAGAGAAAAGCCAAGAACTCGTTCTTTGATGTATAAAACAGAACAGAGGTCTAAAACCTCATTTGTCTCAATAAATGGTACTGCAAATGCAAATTTAAGACTTGGTGAGTCTATCAGGGTGAGACATTTCCAGTACTTGCGGTAGTTTATTTATGGAGGACATGTTAATGTTGTGCCTAATTATTGCTCTATGCTTGCATTTAGTAGGAAATAGTGTTTTTATTTCCTTTTTAAAGTCTTAACTGCTGGTTTTATGTCATTAACCTTTCCAGTCGTTAAAATTAATAGGTTTTGAAATGTCTAGTTTGCTTTTTTTTTTTTTTTAAACTATGTGGGGATTTTATCTACTTAAAGATATACACAGCCTCCTGGGATTCTGAAAGGCCTCAATGATGATCAAGGTCCACTGGCAAGGGCCAATGAAGAGGACAGGCTTTTATGCTGGGAAGCTGCAGATCTGTTCATATTGGCAGGATTGATTTTCTTTCACGTTTTATATCGTACACACTATAATCAACCTATCCTTTTAACTCATTCTGAAGCTGTGCAGGCTGCAGGGATTGTTATTGTCATGCTAATATTTTTGCCATCAGTTGTATTCCATCTTGCATCATATATTCTCATGTGTGTTAGTGAGAATATCTCTTTTCTTCCTTGGATGGGGAAAATCTGGAGCATGGGAGTTTATAAGAACATGGAAATGGCTTTACAGGATCAGACAAAAGGACCATGTAGACATCGTGCCGTCTCCAAGCATGGCCATAAAACTCTTCCTTCCCTCTGGGGGTTCCACCCTTTGTTAATGTTAGGCTGACTCCTGCCCGGAGAATAGCTCAGTACAGAATGTATTTTTGGGAAAACATGTGAGTCTGGCTATTTTCTGTGTCCCTTTCTCTCATACTCCTCCAGCATTTGCAGCTTTTGCTTTAGGGATGTTAAAGGATTCTACTTTTTGCAAAGCTTTTCAGAAAAACATGCAAAGCTATTTTTTTTTTAGAACAAATCATTGTCAATGTCATGTCAATATTTTTACATACAGTAGAATGGATAACATAATGTATATAATGAACTTACACACCACGTTAGGAAAGCACCAAGAGAGAGGCATAAGCAGATGCCTAAGGAAGAGTAAGGAGGACAGACACACACGAGTTTCCATCTGCTCCTCTCACAGCCTCCCTGTTTTCAGCTCTTGGACTGCACTTGCCTGATGTGGTTTCTCTGTGTTTAAACCTTCAGATTTCTCTTCCATTAACTTGTTCAGTCTCTCTTGAGCTCCTGTAAACTTTTAGCATCTGCAGCATCTTCTGACAAATAAACTGACAATCCAATGCATGTTCATCCTCCTCCTTTTGTTAGTTTTGAACCTGGCTCCTAGCATCATTTGAATTCAGCTGTTAATAGCTGCTGATAGATCAGTATTTTTATATTCCTATTTCAAAATACTTTATTGATACTTCATAAATTACTTTGTCCTTTACCTAATGTGTAAAGTAATACTGTAGAGCTGAAGCCCTCTATTTATAGGCTCTAATTTAGAAAATAATTTATGAAAACAGGATTTAAGCATGTATTTAAAAATCTGAATATGCATTAGGACTGTCTTGAAGTGAGATTTTTAAATGTCCTAATTGCTTTACTTTTTATTTAGTAATGACTTCATGCTTGCTTAAAGCTTTAGTTGTCTCAGATTCATTGTGTCCAAATGCATCCCCTGCACCGCTGACGCAGACCAGGTGTTACATGCTGACCATTGAATATTATCTTTTAGCTTGGTTTGGAGAAGACATGGCAAATGAATACGTCCTGTGTGGTGGAATGTCCTGTGAACTGTCAGCTCTCTGACTGGTCCCCGTGGTCTGAGTGCTCTCAAACATGTGGCCTTACAGGTCAGTATGTACCTTTGGCATATTTTAAAGACGGAGCTTTTTTTTTTCCCCCCCTTTAATAAAAGCAATGATATCTCTTTTCACAGAACTAGAAATTGTAGCTAGCTAGGGAGAGTGATTGGGGATCTAAGTCCGCCTTATTGGTAGAAATAATATACTTCAGCGAGACTGTACTCACTGAAGATAATGAGAATTTGGCCCAGAATAGTTTCTAACTCTGGGAACACAGTGAGATATGATGAATGATATATTGAGACAAAAATAAACACTGATGTGAATATTTATTTTTCAGCCGGTGGGGGGAGGAAGAGGAGGGAGGGATTTCCTCTTAAGTTTCATTAGTGGTGAGTTTAGAACAACTAAACTTGTAGAAGAGCACAGTGATTAAAACCAACAAATTTACTCACTGCAGAATTCCATATTTTTAAACACAGAACAAGGGCAGGGGGACAAGTTACTTTCACTGTGATCACATTCGTTTTTTCCAAAATGTTGCTAACTACTATCTAAGTTTTTAAAAATCAAATCTATATCAGAGAATGGATATCAAAGGCACATTCTAGTTATGGAGGAACTCTTTGTTATTTATTTGCACTGATATGTCTCAGAATAAGGACCTGAAAGCACATTGTGCCAGGCAACTAAGGTATGCAAACTACTGAAAGAGAAGGGTAGAAGCCCATCTATGAAGCCTCTTCCTTCTGTAATCATGTCCAGAATATGTCACTACAGATACTGCATGGTTAGCAGTGTAAGGAATCTAATTTCAACTGCTGGGCTCAGAGTAAAAGGATATTGCATCTTTTTGTGTTCCTTGGGGAGCGCACCACAGGGAAAAGGTCTAGGCAAAAATATCTGAAAGCTCTGGCCACCTCAGGATCCCAACAGAAAGATCTATGGATTTTTTAGTGATAACAGTTAATAATTTGATACTGCAGTATCTAATAATGTAATAACGTTTCAGTTCTTTGAGCTTCTCTCAAAGCGTGACATCTACATTAAAATAATCTACACTTCTATATTCAAAATAATTCTTATAGAGTGAGAACTGAACTAACAGCTCTATTGACTGTTTAAATATGTTGCCAGATTTTCCTTTACAAGCTTCTGTTTAAATACAAGACCTGAACAATTGACCTGATATTTTTCTGAATGAGAATTATTGTTGCTACGCTTTTTCAAAATGTGAAGGTGGGTCACTATCTGAAATCCCTCTGCTTTCCAAGTGTAGAATTTATTTGTAGAAGTGCTAAAATTTATTTTAAATAGTAATGTAAAACAGCTTTCAAATTTTCAGTGTTTTTAACAGATGATGGCAACCTCACTTGTAAGCCTTGAAGCTGTAATTTTCCTATTAGGCAGGAAGTTGGAAGTAACTGCTGTTTCTCAAGAAGTAATAACCATCTAATAAACCCAGTGACCACAAAGCTGAACCGCTTTTGTGCACCCATGCAAATACCCATAAAGTTGAGGAAGAATTCTGTATGTAAGGATTCTGCTTGTTGCTGTTCTTTGGGGTTTTTTTCTCCAGTACTTTTCAAGAAAATCTTTTTTCTCCTGTGACATCTCAGTTGGAGCAGCTGTGAATCCAAGAATGATGAGGCTCCACTTGGCAAACAGCTTTCTAGCTAGCTGCAGTGAGCGCAGCTGTCTGGGAGATTGATATACTGCTGCTGCTGCGTCGTGGCTTGTGTAGCTTGCTTTCAGCAAAAGATTCATGTCATGATCATTGGGGTGTTCAATTCCAAATGCATCAGATTGAAATGTGGAATTAAAGATGAATTGTTTTGGCCAGCTAACACCGGGTGTTATGTAGGTAAATCTATGTAATGCCTTAGTTTATTATAAGCCTCAGTATACAAATTTAAATATATACATCTTATTTCAGACATGGTTCATGTATTTATCTATATATAGATTAAAATACCACAGTTGTGTTGGTTTTGTGGAAACCTTTGCAAGGTGCCAACTCTAGAGCAGCTACTTTACCACTACTTCTGGCACACAAAAAATTTTTTGGTTATATCACCTGACCTCTCTGTAATGAAGAAGCATAATGGTCTAATGTCCACTGCAAGATGATAGAAGCCAGAGTTGCCAAAGGGATAAAAATGTCTTCCTCTTTCTGTTTATATAAGTATTTGAAATAGAACCTGTATCTCAGCGATGCTGGATAGCGTGCCACTCATGGTTGAAGAGAAGATTAATGTTGGATAAGCTTATTGTATTTTAATTTTCTTTGGGCCTGAGTGAAGAATCCTCCATCTCCTGCAAAATCTGCATGTCACGTTATCTAGACAGACAGAGCGGGAAAGCTGCAAGCTGTTCCTGGTTGCTGGAATCAGACAATCATGGGACACATGATTCTGTATTAACTCGGGGAAGAACAGAACATGTTGGTCTCTTCTAGCAGCAAACTCCAGATGAGGAGCCAGAATCTCCACTGAAGTGCTACAAACATATTGTCGCATTCAGGAGTATTTTTCCCCAGGCTTCTGAACTAGGAAATTACTACTTTTTTTTGCTGTTACAGGAGCAATCTGAAATCCTAATCAGACATCCTCCTGCACTTCTTGCAGTACAAACAAATGATAGAATATAAAGTGTCTGTCTTGGAAAATATAAATCCATATAACAGACAAGAGCCAACAGACCTGCTTTACAATCCAATTTGTCAAATATGGAAAAAATGACTTTATTCAAACACAATGCTTTTCATCAAAATAGAACCATCTTGAGGAATAAATCAGTCTAACCACTTTGTTATTAGTTACACTGCTCTTTCTTATTTACAGGAAAAATGATCAGAAGAAGGACCATCAATCAGCCATTTCAGGGTGATGGGAGGCCTTGTCCTTCTCAGATGGAGCAATTCAAACCCTGTCCAGTAAAACCTTGTTATAGATGGCAATACGGTCAATGGTCTGCATGCAAAGTAGAGGTAAAAGCCATATGGGACTTTGAAGTTATGGAGCTTATATATCTAGGCATATTTGTGATATGCTCAGATACCTGCTTCGTAACACTGTAAACAATTTGCTTCCACCTGTCTTATACAAAAGCTAAAGATTTATTCTTAGAGTTCATATTTGTCGACAGATACAACAATGTCCTACAGATATTCAAAGTATAAATGTAAACTTTGGTATCTGAGCAGCATCTTTGCTAATAATTTAAATCTTTCTATTGTAAAAGAGTATCTGTGGAAATAGATTGGCATCCTAGAAGAGATCTCCACTTGAGATACTGCCGTGGTTGCAATTCAGAGGCATAATTAGCTCCATACTTTAAGAAACAGTGGTAGCAGCCAGCAGAATTTTTGGTTTGGGTTTTTTGTTTGTTTGTTTGTTTCAGAAGTAAAGAACAATGTCGTCTCTTTTTTCCTACCAGAATGAATAAGTAGTTAACTAAAAAATAGTAGGAGACAGAGTGACATGTAGCTCAGATCTCGTCTTTTGGCACTTTCTACTGGCACTTTCTACATGGCACATCCATGTATGTCCTCCTTCCCCAGGATGCTCAATGTGGAGAGGGAACACGAGTGAGGAACATTTCCTGTGTGGTTTTTGATGGATCTGTTGAAGATTTTGGTAAAGTAGTAGATGAGGAATTCTGTGGAGAAATAGAACCTATTATAGATGGTAATAAGAAGATGACACTTGAGGAAACCTGCACTGTCCCTTGTCCAGGTAACAAAGCTATTCAAATAAATGCTGCATTTCAAGATTGGTTGGGTATCATTAGTTATCAGTGCCTAGCATTAGCCACAGGCAATTAAATCTTTTTCACATGCTTTACTGATTGGATTCATCCATCAAATGACCAACAGAGTTACTTTCAGGTAGTGGCTTCAGTACAATAAATCAATTAGAAAAAATACGAGGTTTTAAATTTCATAAAAGACATGTCTCAGTCACAGATTGTACCTAATAAGAATATATTTTTTCACAAAATGTTTTGAAATAAAACCTGTGTTTGACTCTGTAAGAAAGAGTGTTGGTTTACAGCTAAGTATTTGCTTTAAGTGCTTAGATCACCTAACAGCTTTATTACTACTTTTAACAGTGGCTAAGAACTTGATGCCTTTTATGGGTGTCTAAGGAAGCCAAGACAGGGAGTCTTATTTTTTTGGTTAGAGGAGCTATTCCAAATGAAACTAATATTTTGATCTCTGAGAAAATGTGAGTGTCTAGCTGTTTAACTCACTGGACATGACATGCACTATCATTGCCCTTGTAGATTGAATCCAAAGGAGCTGTTATAAATGATCAGGTCCATGACCCTCATACTGAGAAGGATTAAGAGCCTATAACAGCTGTTTAATTTCCAGTAAAACCCCTCCAGTTCATTTCAAACACTTATTTGTAGAATTTGAAGTATATTGCTGTTGTTCAGTAGAGTCATTAGTGATGTATCTTCAGAAGTAGTGATTAACTCCTTCAGTTCTAATGTAGCTATCATTCCATACCAGTACTGGTTTTGTTCTCTTGCAACTCTCCTCTTTCTCATAATTTTTTCCAGTGCATTTCAGATTGGACTGAAGGTAAAGCTGCCTCAATAAATAGAAAATAATAAAAAACGGAGAGGCTTCCATCAGTGCTTTGTGCACAGCATTCCAGTTACATGATTTTCACATATTTTTACTTATTAAATGAAAATTGGAAGAATAAAAAGCTTGTAGTTATGTTTTCTTGTTAGTCAAATTTATAAAAAAAAAAAAATAGTTGCTTACTGCTCGCTTTTAAAATTTTGCTGAGCAGAAACCTGTTCTTCAACAATCTCACATTAAGCCAGCAAGAATAACTGCCCTGTGGGGATGTGCTAATGATACGCTCCAACTAATGTTTCCAAAAATCACTACTTGTTTTCCTATTATGTATACATCAGTTCTTCAATTATTCATTTTTTTGCATTCTTTCCTAACGTTGGCAAATAAAATTCCTTCATTAATCAGGCATCTGGTCAACACAGTACTGATTATATCTGTCATCAGTATAATGCAAGGTAGCATGAATTTTTAATAGCTCTTTCACTGAAATAATGAGAACTAAGAGGTTTATTTATGAGTCTCTGCACAGTCTAGTCCTATTTTCTACTGCAGTTTTAACAAAATTGTCTCTTTGTGTTGTGCCTCAGATCTTTCTTAAATGTTCTTCAGCCGATCACATACTAATTAGTGTCATTACTATAATTTTATTTTTAAGTTTTACACTATAAGATAACATTCTACAAATCTCTATTATCCTAACATGACATAGCCAGAGCAGGCATTTTAATCACCTTCCATTTCCCTTTCTTGCAAAGAATGTTCCAGCAGTTGTTTCTACTGTCTGTTTAGAGAAATTCTGTGTGAGGATAAGCAACAATCAATCTTTTTAAAACTAGACAATATTTTCTCTTTCTAAGATCAAAGAAGAATTGTGAAAAAGATATATAAATTTAGCATAAGGTATACAGTGCACAATACCCTAAAATTTACAAAAATCTAGACATTGGGTGGAGCGTTACTCAGAAATTTGAAATGAGAGTGATTTTATGGGAATGCTACAGGAAACTACCCCGCTTTAGAACAAATAGGCTTTTGTATAATCTTTTTATTCCTATTTTCTACTGCACAGATATTCAGAGAGTGTCAAAATATTATCTTCTCTTAAGTATAAGTCACATTTAAAAGGAGGAATGAAAGGAACTATAAAGAGGGAAAATTAATAAACCTGATTTGGACTTTTTTTTCTGAGACATATTTAGTGCGAAAAACTCTTCACGTATGATGATCATTCATCTTATAAAATTGCTGTTTGACAGGGGACTGTTACTTGAGAGAGTGGTCAGAATGGAGCCTTTGTCAGCTAACCTGTGTTAACGGTGAGGATCTCGGCTTTGGAGGGATACAAGTCCGATCTCGGGCAGTGATCATTCAGGAATTAGAGAATCAACATCTCTGTCCAGAACAGGCTTTGGAAACAAGACCATGCAATGGTAAGCACTAAAATACACATAAGGTCACTTCCTGTAAGAAAAAAATACAGAACAACAAGTTTTGTTTTCTTTCTGTTCATGGTATCAAATTTAGGCAAATACGGATTTGATAGATGTAGAAATGCACTTAAATTTTTGTTTTCCAGATATCAACTGTAAACAGAAAAACTTTCAAATGCTATAATATGTTACCACTTTAAACACAATCTTTGGAGAAGTGATGATCCTTTTTAAATAATGAAATTTCTTTTTATGATATGGGAAAAAATAGTCACCTTATCTGCTTGATAACATTAATAAAAAGAAATCTTTACATTTTGATACATAACCAAATTTAGATTTCTCTCTACCCTTTGAATTGTTGTTAATCGCATGACAATGACATTAAAAAGTCTCAGTCATGCTTACCGCTAGTACTGGACAAAGTATCTAAGAAAAGTCATTTCCTGTACAGACATTTCTTGTCCATTCAGAGGCCAGACAGATCAGGCAGAAAGGAATTTTATGTTTATAAGGGAGCTAAGGTGCAGAAGGACTTAATGATTTATCCCAGGCCATATGAGAGGTGTATAGCAGAGCTGCGATGTGAAGCCAGATGCAGCCTAGGCCACTTCACCAAGCACTGGAGCATTGACTGAAGCTCAATGTTACCAGGAAAGGAACCTGACTCCTAAATGAGTTTTGCACAACAGATGGGCCACAACCATTATGAGGTTATTGGAAACATCTGGTTTGCCCATTAACTACATTAGGCTTACTCCACGAGCAGTGTGTACAACCATTATAGTTAGTGTTTGGGACACAGCTGGTCTATTCTGTATGTATCCAGTAAGTGCAGGAGACCCTGGGGCCTCCATGTGTGCAGTGCACCCTTCTAAGTTACTGGGTGAAGGAGGAAGGGGTCTACTTAGCAATAAAAGCTGCTAAACAAAAGTATAGTCTACTGCTGAGTGTGGCTGCCTCCAGTGGTAGCCTAAAATATTGTCATCAAATTTCTTGAAAAGTGAATTTCTCTGTGTAGATGGCCAGTGCTATGAATACAAGTGGATGGCTAGCCCATGGAAGGGATCTTCTCGAACTGTGTGGTGCCAAAGGTCAGATGGTTTAAATGTCACAGGTAACTACTCTTTTTATATACACACAAAAGCCTGGAAAACAGGTGGATAATGTCTTTTCCCAAAAAATGGAAATTTTTTTTTTAAAAGAATCTGCTAAAACCATTTTTTCCTGATGTATGAATCAACGTGCTGTTGTCTTGAATCATTATGTTTTTGCATACTAAAGATGTCGTTTCTTTTCCAGATTTATGCAGCATGTAATGCTAAAAGTAAATATAAATATTATCTTCTATACTGGACCTGGAATGTTTTACATCGTATTTTTTTTTACCATAGACATCTTTACACTTTTAAATTTAGGGTTTCAGATTTCAAGCCCTACAACAAATAGAACCTTTATGTATTAGAGTTCATTTCAGTGCCTATACAGAGGCAAGAGAGATGCAAAGCTTGATAATATCATGCATATATCATATATCTCCTTAAAATTACAAAATATCAAATTTTAATAAATGTGCTAATATAAGTTTATTTCTTTACTTCAATGACATAAACCTATAGCAGGATACTTCAGTGGACAGCTATGGGACGTAGTTACTTTTTGTGCAAACCAAAGCACAAGCCACCATGAATTAAGAATGACTGAGGTCTCCAAATTCAATAAAATCTTCATATATATCTATTTATATGAATTTATTTATCAGAATTAGGGATTCATTTAAGCTAAGAGTTATGCATTTGTTGTTTAAATAACTGTTATATCAGCCCAGGTGATAGTAAAAGAATCCCAGAGATTGTAAGCACATCCTCGATGCCAGCCACTGTCAGGTCAGTCACAGGAGAGGAGCTCTAATTCATGGACTGCCAATGCAAAACTTCTTGATGATGGAATCCACCACTACTGTCTGTTGTTAACAGTAGAAATAAAATATCTGTATTACTTTTACAAGGATTTGAAGTAATACTTAATAGCCCAAAGTCTCTTTTGCAAGTGTCACCTTGTGCTCTAAGAATATTAAAATGCATCATCTTCACAACGAATGCAACAGGGCATTATTTATGCACCTTGATTGCTTCCTGCCTAGCTAAGATGCTTGTATGGTAAGTAAAATTCTAAGTAAGAATTCTTATTGTGATTAATATATGATATTATCTATTAAAGGTCTTACAGGATTTCAAAATAAATAGCGTCTTGGCAATTATGGCACTGAGATGTTAAAATCAGAATACATTCATAAATTACAGTCAGTCACATAAAAATAATAGTTTGTTCTGATGTGACTGAATACAGCCATGTGATAAATTCCAGGAAAGACAAGTGTATGAATATGTGGTGTTGGCAGATTTTTCATGACGGGACCTCCTAGGCAGACTAACCTCCGACCTGTATTGTATCTCTTTTTTCAAAGTTTGTACATGGTTTTAAAGCTGTGGTAACTTTCTGATTTGAAATGACGACGAGTGGAAAATTCCAGACAATGTAACCACCAGTTTCCATGCAATGCAAAGCTATATTTTTTATATGTTCCTGATAGTTTTTAAACAAAGCACTCAAGTGTAATGTTCTGTGAGAACTCTGCCTGAAGTATACAGTTGTGAACCAGATTGTAATTTACATTTGAACGTTCTTTTGGAAGTGGTTTGTATAAACTACATTATTTGAGAGCTCAAACTGATAGATGCACATACATGATTGATTTCAATGGAGATTACTTATTTCAATCTAGGATCAGCCCATATCTCCGATTACTGTGTTTCTTTGCTGCCTTATTGCTGCATATTTGGCTCTAACATAGTGTATTTTAATTCAGACATTATAAAATTTTTATTATGAATCCTGTTGGTATTTTAAGGCCTTTATTTATTTACTTACTTGCATAATGTTATTGTGCTGAATAGTTCTTCTTTACTTGAAGGTGTTGTTTCCCATGGGCGATGAGGCAACTCTTTCCTTCTGCAGCTTCCTTGGATGACTGATATTTTATTACATAGATTCTCACAGGCATGTGATTTGTATGCTAGGATGTATGATTTTCCTTTCCGGAGGTGGGGAAAACTTATGGCAACCAGCAGGGTTTTCTTTGTTCTTCATCGGCCATTCTGTTAACCCTTGGATCTACATAACCACATCTAACTGCATCTGCTATGGTCATGACCAACCTCAGCTATCAGGATTTCATCATCATATCACACCAGTATAAAAATGTTATTAATTTGGAAGATGCAAGATAAGTTGTCCTGTAGCAGTATAAATTTTAAACTCGCATGCGTATCCCTCTTCTGTAAGCTAGAAGGAAACCCAGGTAAATTCAAACTGATTCTAAATATATTTTAAAGTCATTCTGGCTGAAATGATAGTGAAAGCCTGATTGTATGTTTTGGTCCATAACAATAACTGCACTGTACATAAAGCTGTAGAAATGAGAACTAGGACTATATAAAAAGGAAAAAGACTGAAACCCACTATATCATCAGTATCATAGCATTCAGTACATGCTTTACTGATAATACTTCTTTCCTTCCAAAAAACCTGTCTTAGACTAGCATGAAGTGTGGCTTCATAAGAGGCAAAGCTATAGCATGTGTAAATGTGACTACTGAGGAGCAGCAGAAAACAGATATCCATTCATAAACTGGATGAGTAATTTGTTTTCAGCTTAACAGGCAAAGATATAAATCAAAAATATGCTTTTATTTCCTTGTGGCCACAGTTTTAATATATAAGTCATAAGGAGGGCCCTCGAAAACCAAAATCTGTTCCCTCAAGAACAACAAAACATTTAAACTGGTTTTTGAGCAATCCACCAAAGGAACAAAGGGAAAACCAAAAGGTTTACTTGCCAAATATTAGTTATCTAAAATGCACATGAATGCAAATACATGTGCTGTATCCTTACTCTACCTATAAGAAAATTCTTGATACCAATTATCCTTCACCTTGGAATAAGAGAAGGACTCTTAAATTCAAATTAGCAATAAAATTGTAATCCATGACATACTGTAGCAAGTAATGACATCAGTAATTTCATCAGTGGTGAGGTATTACCATGTCAAAATATGATTTTCTGTCCTACAGGGGGCTGTTTAGTGATGCGCCAACCAGATGCTGACAGGTCATGTAACCCACCGTGCAGTCAACCCCACGCTTACTGCAGTGAGGTATGTGCTACTGCATTGGAGCCTAAAACACCCCTGTGAGGGCTTCCCACACATCTCTCTGCATTACAAAGATTATGCCAACAAAAAGTATTTTCAGAGATTTTGCTAATCATTAATTTGTTAAAATCAACCTCAGACCATTTTCTACCTTTCAATTAAATGTTGAATAATCTCTGTTGATTTGGTACCCACCTGCATAAAAATATATGAAAAGTTACTCTCCAGGCTAGCACTTATCAAACACTCTTCTCTTCCAGTCATCCATGTTGTTATGCTTTATGGCTCACAGAAAACTGTGTTTTTCTGCTACACAGTATAAAACACTTGTTCCCTACAGACTAGAACATGCAGTTGTGAAGACGGATACACTGAAGTTATGTCCTCCGATGGCACACTCGAACAGTGCACTCTCATCCCAGTGGTGGTGATCCCCACCATGGAGGACAAAAAGGGAGATGTGAAAACCAGTCGAGCTGTGAACCCTACTCAGCCCTCCAGTAACCAGTCAGGACGAGGAAGGACCTGGTTTCTCCAGCCTTTTGGGCCAGGTGAAGTCATGCAATGAGCAGTTCTTAATGTTAAGTACTGCTGCAGGGTCTGGCATTTACATTTTTGTGATGCCGAGGAAGAAAAGAAAAACCCTTAAGTGTTCATTTAAGAAGACAGGCATCTGCCCTGACTAAAAACGAAGGAAGAGACATAAGCAAATCCCTAGCCTTCTCAGCTACTCCATCAATATATTTAATGAAATCTTATATTGCAGAAGATTTCCTTTTAGTCACTTCTACCTGTTAAAATTCACAGAAGCTATTTGAAATGTGACTTTAGAAGGGAGCTGGCTGCAAAGGTGCAAGCCAGGATATTAGCTTATCCTGTCTCAACCAATAAAGCTGTTGAAAGAGGAGTGAAAAGGTAGCGCTGAAGACTGCAAAGGGTAAGGGCTGCTTAAAATTTGCAGCTGTAATGTAAATTGTAGGAAAATAATCGGTATAGATATGCTAATGCTTTTCTACCATATCCATATTTAAACTAATTCATGTTAGACAAGAGCTAACCATATTATTGATATTTAGCATAGACATGCTCTAAGTCTCTGTAGGTAATGTTTGCTTTTATGATGGACCATGTTCTTTAGAGCTGAGCAAGGACTTACGTGCAGGAGTGGCAAGAAATACATTATAAGACAGTTATCCCATCAAAAATACTTTATAAAGTCCATCATGTAATCAGATTTCAGTAAATATTTCCTGGTACTATTAAGCATTGAGATAAATAAAACTTTAATTAACAAAATACTTTCACATAAAGAGATATGATGCTTGTCCAAAATGTTAATTATATGAAGAGAGCAATTGGTTATCCTCTTAAATGTCTTTTAAATCACATAGAGCTAAATATTCTAACACGCTTGTGTCTTAGGGTGTTCATTTCTTTCTAAAGCTTTTATGAATGTCTTTAATCTGAGAATTGAAAACAGTATCTTTACACGCATAATCCGTAAAATAGTGCAAATTGAGAACTACAGCAATACTTCTAATAAACAGATTAAATCATGTTCGGGTTAGAAATACTTATGTTAGATCCCATTAGTCCTACTAGTATTTACTGTTATTTGTACTGTGATATTATATTTGATACCTGCAATAAAATGGTCTTTACTCCAATTAGTTAATACTTTAATCCACAATAAAAAAAAGAAAATTAAGCTTTTCTGGTCCTCCTTTAAAAAATAGCATCTTACCAAATATGTTATCTTTTACTTATTCTAGCTAACTCCACCTGAAAATGCCAGAGGGTGGGTTGTAACAGCCAGAGTGCTGACAATAAGCAAATGTCAGACAGTCGCCTTCAACTATTTAGGAATGTGGATGCTCGTGTGAGCTCAGACATGGATTTTGGAGCAAGGAAAAGTTGAGAGATTTCATGAAATCTTACCAGTTTTCCAGTAATTCAAGTTAGGAAGGAAACATGGCTCAGCTCAGATAAAAACAACGGTATTCAATAGAACTAATACTTTATCCAGTGAAGGTATGAGCAAATGTGGAAGAAAGTGAACATTTTGCACTTCAGATGAGATTTATGCTTGATTGTTTTAATTCCAGGATTGTGTATCTATTGGAAAGGTTTTGATTTACTCTAGCATGATTATTCCTTTCCTCACAGTTTCTAAGTCTAGGTTTAAAATAGTTCTTTCACTGTCTTCAACAAATTAGTTCCAGAAAGGAAGGTATTAAAACTACCCTCTTCAGGTGTCTGTGCTGATGTATTACCCAAAACAGATGAGTTTGAGATGCCAATTCCCTTGTATACTTAGGAATAATCTGTCCAGGGGGAATTCAGAAAGCCTGAGTTAGATTCCTGTAGTTGCATAATAGGAATGAGCTCATTAACAGAGTTCCCTGCTTTGCAAAAATAAATAAAACCATATACAAGGTAATGCCAGTCTGTTTTTCAAGGAGATAATACTATTTTAAAACAAGCAACCCCCAAACAACCCAAACCCCCTTACATTTACCAATGGAAATAAGCCAAGGAGAGAAGAAACTAACCTATTTACCACTACTGAAGTCTGAATTCCTCTCATTCGTATTATCATATCATTGGATATGTCAGGTCAATTCTACTATTCAATTCATCTTTAATGGATCAGTTATTTCAGTTATATCAGTTATTATCTGTTATAATGTTTCATTAGGTTGATTAATGTAATGAAGCCAAAATGTTTTTATATTGATTAGTCTTGAACAAGTTGTCCCCATGACTGCAAGACTTTGCACTGCTAGAGAAGAGAAAGCCTGAAATTAACTGCACAGCAATAGAGAGCACTACTGTGAATCTAAGCAAAGTCAGTCTGACTAATTTTTGTTATTATTACATTGTAGAAACATCAACTGCATTGATAATGCCTTTTTGTTCTACAGAGGTATCAGGAAGCAATAAGTATTTGGTCAGAAAAATTTTAGCTGTGTTTGCTTACATTGAAAATATACATGACTTCATGAAATAAAAATTTTGCCCCTTATAAATGAAATAATTCAGCTTTTTATGGAATTTTCAGTGAGCAACAAGGAGGTGCAACAAGGCTAGCTGACCTCCTGTAAAGGAATGTTTTCAGAAAGCCATTTAGAAATTTGCAGAATTAGTCAGATAAAAGTAGTAAGTCGAACAACGTGTACTGACCTGGGGTTGTGACGTACTCATTTGGCATTCAGAGCAAAACTCCACAGACAGAGAAAGTCGCACCCATTCTTCCCTCATTTTCGTGGAATAAGTGAGTGCATCTAGGATCAAGGCAAGCAGGAGAGTGGGATGTATACCTCAGCCTGCAGGGACATCATGTCCAAAATACAGACTGCACAGGCTGTGCATAGGTACAGTCCTTATTAACAGCAGACAGTTGTTCTATTTATGAGCATGGGTTGTCTTTTTTGGTGTATTTTTGCTTGTTTTGTAACAACAAAACTTGCATTTGGTAGGGGAAGAAATGGAAAAAGTATTACTTTACACAGTAGTGAAAGTTGTACATGTGCAGTTAAGGTATGGATGAGGTAAAACATGCTAAAGGTGTTTGAAAACATAAAATTAAATAGCAACAAGAATGAAAATAACAGGCAGATTGATTTACCAGAGCTAGAATAGAAAGTGATGCTAACAGCATGAATGAGTCCCAGGCTGCCCTGCTGCCCTGCTGCCCTGCTGCAGGATTGTCTGCTATCAGCGGGCCCAGGGGTTGGGTTTCTGGGGGTCTCACTGCCTCTGCCCCATATCTCGGCTCCATTCAGATTATCCAGACTTTGGCTGAAAAGCAAAACACAAGTGCACAGAGAAGCTATTGCTCAGTTTAATAGTATTTACTCTTATTAAGCTGTAATTGCTAGTGAAGACATTTATTTTGGATTATAAAAGTATTTCTATACTATATCAGAACTAATAATTCAACAAGACTAACTCAAACACTACTGACTAACATTCATTCCTTTTAGATGGGAGGCTGAAGACCTGGGTTTATGGTGTAGCTGCTGGTGCATTTGTTTTACTCATCTTTATTGTTTCTATGATCTATCTAGCCTGGTGAGTTCTTTAATTATTTACAAACAAGCAGTCCCCCACAGACTGTAATGCAAGCATTTACATATGCCACTGTAGAAACTGCAGGCACTTCTGTGAACTGCAGTGTTTAATTTTCCATGTCCTTTTGTCCAAGCTCAGGTTAGTGGACTCTGGTTGTAGTCTAGATGATGGATAAACACATGCGCTCCTGAGGTTCGAAGAACGTCTTACAAATAGGGGGTAGCTTAGTGTATAGTTTATTTTTGCTCAGTTTATGTCTGTTAAGAATGTACCGTGTCCATGATAATTTCATTGCGTCTGTATCACAAAATGCGGAGAGAAACAGCAAGAAGGAAATTTAGTAATCAGGCAAGTCAGATTTGATATTTGGCAGGATATGGAGTACACAACCAAAAAAAGTCTGAAAACTTTCTCATGTGTTTTTCGCAACGTGAAATAACATTTTGTTGAAAAATCTTAGTGCTTGTGAAAGCAAAGATTTTTTGCAAGAGCAAGTCACCTTTGAGAATGCTCTCCCTGAAGTTTTCTAGGTCCTGTTTGGAATTTCTGATCCAAATGACTGTGCGGGTGGAAGGTGAGGGGAGTGTGGTTGTACACATCAGGCTCTTGGCTGTACTGCATTAGTAGGCATTTGAAGGGCTTCTGGATTTGTCTGCTTTTTAGTAAACCTTCCCCAAAATCTCACTTCTGTCTAAGTAAGGAACAAAATATTTTTTCTTTTGAGGAAAAGAAAATCTGCTGGCATACAACTGCTCTGCACATTCTTCGGTCTGGAATCTGTGGCCACTGCAAGCCACTGTAACAACTGGTTTGGTAATAAAGATTTAGATTTGGGCAGCCTAAGTGACATAGCTGAGATAAGATTTTTGGACGAGACTGAGGATGCACAGGCCTGATTTAAAGAAATGCTTATATTACACTCTAAAAGAAGACAAGTACTAAAGCATGCATAAACATGCATTTTCCTTTGCTTGGTAATTTTTTAAAACTGTATCAAATGGATTGGAAATACTGCTGGATTAAAATCTAATTCAGGGCTAGACAGGGAACAGTTATGGCTAACAACCATATCCCTGCTATTTATGACTGGTTTGATTATAACATCTAGAATTAACTGTAGTCATTCCAGCAAGTATAATGAGATAAAACTAATCAAAAGACAGAACTTTCCTGTGGAAACCCTTGATGTGTCAAGAGAGGTTAGGATTTGCGCCATATAATTTAAAAGAACCTGATTGCGGCTTTGATACATGACCAAATATTGCACTGCAGGCTCTAGGTTCTTCTGAAAACTGACTGATCTTGCAGGATTACCTGCCAAGGAGTTCATCAAGTCACATCAGTGCCGTAACAGCCTTTTCCTGAACAACTGAGCTTTGAATTAGATGTTGCTTTGGGTTGATAAAGAGATAATTACTGATCCAAGTGAAGGTTTTAGGTTTATAGCTTTTACAAATGAACAACCAATGCATTATCTTAAAACACCACACTCATCTTTCATTTAAGACTGAAATCCATCTTTGCTATGTTATTAGTTTCTTGTTCTATTTACAAATTATCTTATTGTTTCAGCAAAAAGCCAAAGAAGCCCCAGAGAAGGCAGAACAACCGACTGAAACCTTTAACCTTGGCTTATGATGGAGATGCAGATATGTAAAATATAACTGCTCATGGTGACAAATGGAGTCTAAATTAAAGGATTGAAATCAGAAGGTATCCAAAGCCACAGGGATTTTCTATGGAGTGGATTAAGTGTTTTGACTTTTTCTTTTTTTTGTAACTGCACCATAGATAAAGAAGGATGGATTTCATAATGCCTACGGATATTCAAGGTATTATTGCTTTACTTTAGACCATCAGCACTGAGAAATCTGGCAGAATCATGTTAATAGACACTGCAGTTGGAGATTTGTGGTCTTTCCTCAATCTTACAAACTCTAAGCACCACTTCTGTCTCCAGAATACTGTAGCTGACATAGCATTAACAGTTGGAAGCCCCTGCAACATTAACCAAGTATAATCAGTACGCATGAAGAGTTTGTACCAAGCTGTCTATGACTCTTTATATTCAAGCATAACATATATACTGAGTTGAACCATATGTATTACTCTATCAGATTATATACTTCTTAAAGAGCATTTTAGTGCTTAGTACAATATTAACTTTTAACTGGGATTAACCCACTGAGCGAGTTCAACAGTTTGCCAGTTGATGATAACTTGTGTTAACCTGCATTTCAGAGGGCAATGACTCACTTGCAAAATTCTGTCCTGTTATCACTCCAAAGTATAAAGGCCTCTTATGTACATCCAGAAAGGAGGCATTCTCAGATTCAGTATTTTCTAGCGGTTGCTGTCTGGAAAAAGAATACCCGTTGTAAATGTTACAATACGTTTCTACTTTCTCTAACTCAAACTGTTGCCTGCATCTTTTTTGCTACATGTAAGGCAAATTTTTGCACTATATTAGTGCAGCATGATATGCACTTAACTAGTATTGCCATAGAAACTGCCTCTTTTCAGAAAGGATGATGATGTATCTTGTGCAAGGAGTGTCAAGTAGACAGGTCTTGAATCCTGAAGAGAGTAGCGTTCGGTTTGGACTGCGACTGGATGGAATCGGCTAACAACGTGTACTGTACACACCGTTCCTCATCACAGCGGCCATTGTAGTCTATATCATGGCAGTAATACAAGTGTCTAGTTTCTTGCCCCATCTACCTATACTGGTATAGATTGTCCTGCTGGTTTCTAATTGTACTTTGAAGGCTGTTTATGACTAGATTTTTTATATTTGTTAACTTTGTTAGAAAAAAAAAGAAAAGAAAAAGAAAAGTGGTTGCCCTGTAATTGAGTGACATACTTACTGTCTAAAAAGGTATTCTGATTGTTTGTTCAACTAAAATAAAATGGTTTTGCTTTTTTTTCCTTCTGCTAGTGAGAGCGTTTTCACTGTTGCTGACAGTGCAATACTCAGAACCCTTTGTCTTTTCTAATTAGGATAATTGGATAGACTCTTTTAATTATTCAGTTAAACTCTTGAGTGTACTGGCAAGTAAACAATAAGATCAATAGTTCTGCCATTTTAATACTCATGACTTTTTTAAAAACTCTGGCAGTATAAAAACTCACTGTTAACCTCTTCCATGCTTATGGCTTTTCAGTGTTATGCTTCCAACATGAAGCTCATTGACGTGCCACTGTATCTACATGCCTGTTACAGATGTGATTCATGACCTGAGAAGGGTTATTCTCATCAAATGGCTTCTATGTGTAGCCTGGACATATAAGTGACTGTGCCACTACTAAGCAATACAAAACTTTATCAGGCAACCTCTCAAAAATAATTGTTATATAAAGTTCAATATTAGGTTCTCAGGTCTTTTTTATAACCTAAACCATTTCTGCCTACTCATCACGCTATTTACTCAAGAAGCACCAGTTTTTGCACACTGAATAAAACTGTAGCTTTGCAAACTTTGGCCTAGATCCACTGAAATTGATGACAAGACTCTCGTGGACATCAATGGGTAACATCAGTCCTTAAAAATACCTACTTTTGTTCCATGTAGACTAATTCTTGGAACCAATGTGCATTTGGTGAATGTTCAAGAGAGATTATGGTCCTACTTTAACTTGGCTAACTTCTATTACCAGTGTGATGTTACTGCATCAAGAAAATTATCTTCCTCCCACTGCATAAGTATTCCCCAAATGGGATTGATGAGCAGAGAGGAACAATAGTAACAATCTTTTGTACAGGTTTAATTTCTCATTTTATACCTTGATCCAGCCACAGCTGGTGAAGTGCCATGGCCCCCTGCCACAGCAGTGATTCATCCGCATTCGTGTTGCAGGACTGGCGGCTTCAATCTTACATCACTTTGTAAAGATCCATAGGAAAAAACCAAATCTTGATGAATTTAATGACTTCACATTCTTGAGTAGAAAACAAGAAAAACCTAGTTGATTCCTGTTTTGTCAGACATACAAAAATAATGTGGAAAAGTTACAAACTTTTAAAGAATGGTAACTCTCATGTGGAGACATGAAGCTTAATCATGATTTCTGTACTTTTAAAAGTCTGATTCTGTGTTGTCAAATAGTATTGGACCAACAGGGAACTGAGGGAACAGGGTTTCTTTCACTGGTAATGAGTCATCTTTATTTATTGTACTGGCTGGTCTTAGCAGAAGCTGTTGCCTAGTTCTTGCCTTGAAGATTTTTATGTCCTAATTCTAAGAATTTAATAACTTGAAGTTAAAGATATGCCATCTCCTTTTTCTCACTATATAAAACGGACAAACGAAGAAAGAGATAGGAGGGTTTTTAAAGTATGTTTGGCCTTTGAAATCCATGCAAATATTTTAGTATGTGTTACATTTTATATCTGGTCAGTGAATTTTGCTGGTGCACATCTGCATCATACTAGTGCTGCATTTAAAATCTAGAGTGTTTTTTTTTTGTTTGGTTTTTTTTGGTTTTTTTTTTTCCGAACAAAATGCATGGAAATTTGAAGCCAGAATGGCTTCCCTTGTTATCAAGAAAAAAATATTAGGCTATAAGGAGGGCTGAAATTGTATTTAAAGCTAAAAGTTGCAAAGGTGATTAAGCCCTTTAGCATTGAAACAAATAAATAATAGGTGAATTATGAGTTTAGAATGAAAAGCAATTTGCTTTGAAAATCAGAGTGCTTCTACAAATCCAGTGCCTAAAGCAGCCACTACCGTAGATTGTTAGTTTGTGAAAGTAACGTTTCCAGTGATCAAATAAACCATTTGGAAAATAGCAAAATAGACATTTTCCTGTTGATGTGGTGGTTTGTATTTTCCTTTTTAAATCTGTAGTTTCTAGATTACTGTGTCTGCTTTGAGTCCTGGAGCAGTTCCTTTCTGAAGCTTCGGTGCAACTGCACTAGCTTGTTTATATTTGGTATAAAGCATCAATTTTGAAACTCCCTTTCTCCTGCCAAAATGTAATAAAGTTTGTTTTCCAGTATTACAATCTGAAGAGACCAATTTAAAAACTCTGTGTATAAATCACTGTAAAATATACCTTGAATGAAATGGAAGTCTGTCTTTTTACCTTTATGTAAATTGTGCTCACCCAAAGTTAAGAGTTTATTTTGCCTAACTTAATTTACTTGAATATTTATTTTGTAGAACAAGGAGGCAGCTGTCTGAGGAATGTTTACCTTCTTTTTGTTAATGTTAATTTGTAAATTGTGTAATGCATTTTTATTTTTTAAATTATGTATATTTCTTTTTTAATGCACAAAATGTTTACGTACAATTACTGCAAATTTGTGTATATTGTCACTAAGCTTTATTCAGTTAATACAGATGATGTGAAAATGTAACAAGTCTTACATTTTCATCTGGGTTATTTTTACATAACTGATGTATTGCTGACAATAAATATAAACACAAAATCATTTCATGTCTTTTTTTAACTATGCTGAGATAGAGTAACAATAAAAGCCAGATCCCTGAAATATGACCACCTTTTAAATAGTCTCTTTTTTTTTTAAGAAATTAGCAAACATACCCTTATTAAAATTAGTATTTATCTTTAAAAAGAAAGAAAAATACTTTCTAATGTTAAGGTAACTGTCAAAGCCCACTGCTGCAGTCCTTGTTGACATAGAAGTTTACAATGCATATTTACTTGATTGATAAATATCCAATAAATCCAATAAATCAATTGTATTTTAAATTTTCTTCCTTAATTGCCATTTTTAGGTTAGGAAAAACAACCCATTTGTGGAGAATAAGGGCTGGATCAAGGTCTCCCTAAAAGGCATCTATTCACTTCAGTGAAACTGAATCTGTCCCTGTCCCTATACAAGAAGGAACAGGAAGCAAAATCCCCCTCTTCCAAATAAACAAACATGCCCAATGCAATCAATAACATTGTCATTTACATCCCAGTTGTTGAATAACTATTACCAAATTCACTCTAATTTCTTCTAGAATCCAGAAGCTGTTGTTGATTACCTAGGGAAAAAAGTGACTCCGCATTTTTTTTCATAATTGCTCGTCTTCTGTCTCTGTGCTCTCCAAAACTCAAATTTTTCATGTCCATTTCTGCAGCATATATTTACAGACCAGTTCATGGGGTTTTGTTCAATTTCAGTAGTTATTACCTCCCCAGTAACCCTTCCAGGCTAACCCTTAAAAGGTTTAAACCCAATTTTGAGAGCACACAACTCTGATTTTAGAGGCATTTCAGGAATTTCAAAAGTACCTCCTACCTACATTTTCTCTTGCTGAAATCCACAGAAAAATAACAGAAGCATTGGGCTTGTCTTCCCACCTGCAATTTAAATAAAGGAATTGTTTAGATCATTTAAAGCTGGTTAATTCAGTACTGGCAGAATTCTACAAACAGTTAAAAAAGATACTTGAGAGAAGAAAAAATTCTCATTTAAACTCTGCAGAATAGAATTACCTATGGTATGCTAATGAAGATCATAAGGTCTTCACATTCAGTAAAGAAAACTTATGGTAGGACTTTGGCAATTGGTTGTGAGACTTCTAGAGTAATGGCTTACGGATTGGGAAAGGTATTCTTTATTTAAGAAAAAAACCCAGGAGAATACGATTTTCTAACACAAGTGTAACGAAAGGAGATAAACAGAGCAGTAAATCAAAAGGCTTAGATGAGCGCTGTAAATATTTTAGTCTTCTAGTAATCTGATGTTCTACAGTATTAAGTCTAGAAAATTATCCTGCTGAAAAAAGTAGTGAGCTTAAGCAGCCATTCAGGATCTGTTTGGCATCGCTAAGCACAATTTGGTTACAGAAAAGGTTATTTCTGAATCTTCTGGTTGTTTTCTTAGACACAGTAAAGCTGAGTGTCTATCCAAAAGCAGCTGATGACCAGGCAGATGAACAAATGATTTGCACTTTTTCAGGGGGGTGGGGATTTGTGTGTGTGTTGGGGGGGAGGCAGGCAGGTCTAAATATCTGCTTGCCTGTTTGTTTATTTTTCAGCAGAGGGAGCGGGTGACTCATTTAGCTTACCTTCATTTGGGCAGTGCCCCTGGCCATGGAGGAGATTGTCCTGTGGTGACATGCTGCTGAAGCATCTCCTACATCCTTTTGAAAACAGGCATCTTTGCTAAACCCTGCTTGATCTGAAAGGTTGCGAGACTTACTGTGAGGCACACCTTCAGCGATGTTTGGCAGACGCCGTTGCTCTTTCTGTTTGCTGTCAGGCAACTTTGCACCAGGAGGGTTGGGCCTCGTGAGAGCGCGGTGGTCTCAGAGTGGCAGACGTTAACACCAATCTGGTGGTACTCACGTGCGGCGGTGCTTTAAGATGCCCCTTCCAGCCTCATGTATAAGCCATTTCTGGTATTAATATTCTGAGCTGCCTTGACAAGCTGATACTGTTGGATGCTACTTAATCCTGCTTGTCCTGGTCTGGTTAGGTAACAGCTCTGCTGAAAAAGGACATAGGGGTGGCGGTCCTGGTGGACAATGCGCTGACCACGACTCAGCTGCAGACCCTGGCAGTGAGGGAGGCAACCACACACAGGGCTGCACTGGCAAGAGCTTGACGGAGGTCGTTAGTGCCCCCAGCCCTCATAAGGCTCTTTTGGGAGCCCCATGTCTGGTTTGGGGCCCCCTTTGGGTAAGGGGAAAAGTCCTTCAGTTTGTCACTGTGGTGAAGCTAGAACTTAGCCACAGGATCATAATCCATGATCATAGCTATTGTTGTTTTCCATATTCAAAGGAATCACATTTCAAACAGTTCAAGGTTGAACCTGTTTAATTACTACTATGCGTTTATGTATTCACAAATTCTTTGTCTTTTTAGAGAAAATAAGAGTTGGTACTTGTCTCTTTATAGATGAGGGGTTGGTGGCTCCCACATACGTTTTAATATTTTGTGGGTTGTATTCAGAACCTAGTCCTCAAGTTTATTAGAATTATGTTCTGAAATTGAAATTATAAAATGAATGAGTTTTTGTTTATTTTCAAAAATACCCTTCATAATGTCATTATATTTCTTTAAAATAGCAGAAGCTTACTTGTTTGTTTCTCAATAAATATCAGATCAGTTTTGCTTAGCTTGCAAATAAAAAATGTTTTGTCACAAATTCAGTGTTGCATTTGAAAGCAAGTCTAATTTTTTTCCTTTCCTTAACAATTATAAAACCAAAAATCTTTCTTACCTATGTATGTCAAACTGTGACTTAAATCTCAGCTTTTTATTTTTTCCCAGTGCTGCTCATTGAGATGCATATATGGAAATAGCAATATAATGTGAACCCAGGACCAGAATTTAGTTAACGGTTCTGTGAATGCACATTCACAGTTGCCTGTCCAGTATTGACAGATTATTTGATGTGCTGCCTAACGAAGTCCTACAAAAACCTCTCCCAAACTGAACCTGAACTTATTTACACAATTTGTATCACAGAAAAAATATGAAAACTGTCACAGAAAAACAAAGGAAGGGTGACATATTGTGTCTTGCTTTCATATTCTAAACCTGATTCCCTTAACAATTTTCTTCCTGTGCCCTCATTGTGTCTTGGTGCTTGAAGCAAATGCCAGATTTCATCCTTACCTGGAACTTTCCTGATTTGCACTGATTGCTGTCATAGCCTTAATTCTCTTTAGATGTGTCTTCTCACTCTTAAGATCATGGTTAGACAACAATAGTTACCAGTTGACAACTTACAGGTATTTGAAGACATGCTATGAAAAGCAAAAATATGCATACTTAAAATGTGAATTTTGAGGCTGAAATAATTTGTTTCCTTTCTTCACGCAACCAAGCTGCAGCTATGTATTTGCAAACCTTGAAGATACCTAATTGTACATATTTCAGGTTCAATCACACCATTCTATTGCTGTTACTTTACACTTTTCTCTACTGTTCCCTTGTTATATTAATTTTGTATTAATTTTCATTGTAAAATCATAGTAAGGGCTATCTCCTCTGTGTGTACAATTATAGCAGAACGGAGAACTCCCTCTTTGGAAACCTGACTGTGATATGCCAATAAACAAGGATTAACAAGATCAAATCCTCAGTATCTATTATTTTTCCAAGAATTCTGGGATGAAAGCTTGGTGGACTAGCTTGGAAATGTTGTCTATTTGTGAAGTCCCTGAAGAGGAAATCATCACAGAAGTCAACTAAAACCCCTATTCCTGTGAGCAGCTCCATGGCAGGAGGTTATGTACTCATATTTCCTATTTCTGCATGTTACCCTAAATACACATGGATGTCTGGTTTTAGTTACTTTATCTATAAGCTATACCAACAACTCAAAATCATGGGTAGTACAGATGATCTCAAGGTATATTGAAAACAATTTATCAGAGATGTATAGCATCATACCTGTGATAACACAGAGCTGAGTTCAGGTCCAGATTCTGTACTCGAGGTCAGGAGGGGAATGTCTATACGTATGTGTTTCAGTTTTGGATCTCATTTTTAGTTTTGCTATTCCACAAAATGAAAGAAATTTTCATCCCTCAATTTGATTTGAACCAACATAATAGAGACTAAAACACCCCACATACTCCGTGCTGAAGTATAATACTTCTCAGCTGCAGGTCTGCTCCTTTTCAACCAGGGGGCTGAACCCACGTAACCCGCACCTCCAGGCGGCTGAGCAGGCCATGCAGCCCCTCGCTTCTTTCCCTCACTGGCTGCTTCTGCAAGGACCAGTTCTTGCTGGAATCACTCTCTTCAAACAGGCTCTGTTAAGCATTCATCTGGTCATTAGTTCCCAAGACATAAACTGCCAGTTATTAATACTGGCCCCGTGACCTACTAGCAAAGAACCAATGTCCCGTACAAAGCTTGACTGCCAAGATAGTCTGACAAACTGGTAGGAAATAAAGTTTCACCAGCTCAGTGTTACCTGTTATTTTAAGGATTATGCTGGTACCTTCCTCACTGCTCTGTTTCTTCAGTCTTCAAGAAAGAAGAATTCTGTAGCTCTATTTTATGAGTGGAAATGGGTGACACCAGGTTTCATTCAGCCGAGGAAAGAAAAAAATAATTAGCTGGCAGTTTTGTGACTGCCTGAAGTTGAATTTAATGAACTGCAGCAAAAGCTTTCTGCAACATTAGAACAGCAGCTGGAGCTAAACCCTGCATTTCTGCCTTAAATGGCCTCCACTTACTAGTTGATGAGCAAAACATTAGTAGCAGTCATTTGTTCAGTTTTGCAGAAATATAAAAGAAAGCTTTGCAGCACAAGTGAGCAGTTAATTGTCAATCTCAAACTGGCTCTCCAATCCCATTGCAGAATTACAGTGCTAAAGAAGCCAGGGAAGAAGTCTAATGGCCTCAAAATTGTAAATGGGCTCTTTCAGAAAGGCAAAATGTTATTTACATTAAAAATTGCTATACTCCATCTCTGTTAATGCATTTTCTTTGAAATGAGGTGGTACTGCAGATGACAAGTACTCTACCTGCCACCTTAGATCAATGAAATGGCAGTGCAATGTGTTTCTCCAGAATACTTCATGGGTCTCATCAAAAAGCCTTACCACCATGTATTAAAAATTGTCTTTACGTTTAACAAGTTCTTATAAGCTATAAAGCTTTCTGCTATTATTTTAAATAATTCTCCAAATCACTGCATGCAAATTTTCAGATTTTCATTCTCATTGTTTTTCAACAGACCCCCAGATCTTCCATTTACCATACAATCCCTAAGAAAAAGGAAGGTAATTTGTTCATTGTGCTCTCGGTTTCTCTGTGGAAGTCTTGCACAATCCATTGTCTGTGCATTTCTTCATATTTCCATAGCCTTTCTGGGGAAAAAAAAAATCTTTCCCCTTTTGTCTTGTTGTCAACATTGTACATATTTGACCATCAGCCTCATATAGCTATGTCCATGTTTCATTCTCTCATGTCCTGGAGGTCTTTTGAACCAGCTGCTAAGAAGAGCATCAACAGAGGAGAAGAAGCTGGAATAGCAGGAAGGGGATCAGGTGTCTACAATTAATTTGTTGTGTTTGTCTTCGTATGGTACAACCATAGTTTTAGATAGATAGCAGTAACACAGAGTTATTCTATGTAGAATAGTGACTCTAACATGATGATGCAGTGCAGAGAAAGACAGGTCTGGTATGACAGCAGAACCCTTGAGCAGTGAAGATAGGATGCAGTGAAGAGGGCCACAAGCACGGGATGCTGAAGGAAGGGGCACAGGCTGGCACTGGAGACCCCTTGGCTATAACTCACCCATGTTTAGTTAAAGAAATGCAGACATGGAGCTGGACAGAACTGGTTTTAGGGGTAAAAAAGAAAACAAACAAATAGTATCTAACATACATAAAAGACACCATGTATAGTAAATTTGGGTGTAATATGGAACTGCAGACCAACGAGGACAGAGCAAAGGTGTAAAAGGGTGTTGGCAGACATATAAAAATGACCCTAAGTTGATCTTAGAATGAGGAAGAAGAAACCATCAACACGAACATCATATTCCTCACAGTGAAGGACTTCAGATGCTGACACTTCACCGTAACACCCCACCACTGCCACCAGCACGAAACCAGCAAGCTCAGTACCCAGAGGAGTAGTGGAGATGTGAGCCTAACACTGGGAGAAGGGGCAGGCACTAGGAGGTGTGTGTTTAACAATTTTAACTGAATTATCATGCTTCTTTAAACAATTAGATCTGGACTAATATTGGTTAGACTGCTTTGCTTTCAGTTATACCAACAATACATTTTTAGCTTTATTTATATAAATGGTGTGCTTCCTCTGTGCCCATAAGCAAGATTTTGAGTTTAACAACTCTGCAGCAGCAGAGGGAATTCTGGGGCAGATGGATGAGAAAAAAGGATAGATGAATTTTTGAGTTATGTGAATATAGATACAGTAATCCTCTCTTGGTACATCAAATTTAAAAGAGAAACAAAAAAACTTGAAAGCTAGATACACTCTGGCTTTAAATCATTAGAGAAATGTGTAGAAATGAAAGCAAAGGTTGTCATTACCTTAAGGGCACATCTTGCTATTTTTAATTGAGAAATTCAAGCTAGTTTAGTAGGATCTTTTAATTCAGAACTGAACCAAACTTCCTAAATTTACCAAATCTGCACTATGTGAAAAACAATGTGATGACAAAAAAAAATCAATAATGCCATTTTATGTAGGAAACATTTAAAGTATTTATTACCATAAGCAAGGCTTTTATCTGGATTGCGATGGCAGATGATGTGTCATGAGTGTAACCAGTTGAACTAATTTTGTCTGCCTAATATACCAATGATCTAGAAAACTGTTTGATACGGACACAGAACTTGCTAATACTAAAAAAAAAAATACTGACTGAGCAGACATGGTAAAGAAGCCTATGGGCTAGTTACTGAAAGTAGTAAAATTATGAGCAACTGGAACAAAGAGGTGCCTGGAGTGAACTAAAGAGTAGCTAGGATTAACTGTAAAACACTGCAAGACAGCAGTGGGGGACAAAGAAGAGCAAGGGAAATATGTCATAAAGCAATGAGGCACAGCAAAATCTGATATGATCAAAGACATAACAAAGCATGTGCTGTGAGGCCTCTCTCCCTCAAGAGCAGAGTACAATTATTTCAAAATAACTTACATTTGTGATAGTAAATAGCCAAATAGTGCCTTTAACTATAGCTCACCAAAGAACTGGTGAAGACAGGGACAGCGTAAGCAAGAAATTACTTACTAGTAGTACAACATCTCTTCTTACGAAACAACTTATTAGCAAAAGATATTAATGAGTGGAAAATTTGAAATTAATGTTTGATGAACAATAAAAAATGCAACCTTTTCATAACACCCCGGAGGGCTTTTTCTTGCATTTACACTATCAAGCCAAGCATCATTTGCCTCAGGACTCCCTAGGCCAGCAGTTGTCCACCAGCCACTGTATCTAGCAGACTTAGGTGGCTTTTTCTTCTCTGACAGGGACCAATCTGCTTTTGAACCTATACCACCTCCTAGCATCCACTGCTCTTCTAACAGTTCCGGGGTGCTCAAGTAAGAAGCAGATCCGAGGTATGGCCTACAGCAGGTGCCATTGCTGTAAATTCATGAAAGGCGAGAAGCAGGAGTGCCTGGCAGTCTTAGCTTTCCTCAGAGGGTGATTCTTCCTCCGGCAGCAAGGGTAGCTTAGTGCACAGGTAAGTGCCTGAAATGTGCCTGCCCACCAACAACACAGCGGAAACAGTCTTGAGCTGAAGACAGCTGAACAAAATTCTTTTGAAAGGAGGATTTGAAGGGATGTGAATGTCACAATGAGGTGAAATAAGAACAGCACATTCAGATAGTCAGT